>NW_026652278.1:93430563-94030563 GCF_009828535.3 Hylobates moloch
TAGGTCCTACAACTGTGGTGAAAATAATTCCTGCCCTCATGGAGCTTATACTCTCATAGGGGGAGAATAAATAAATAAATACATTTAAAATATATTATGACAAGTATTTGGAAGAAAAGTGAAGGAAGGGAGCAAACAGTGCCAGGAAGGCCGTAGGTTGCAGTTTCAAGTAGGGTGGTCAAGGAAGGGCCCACAGGCAGTTATGTTTCATCAGAGACTGGAAGTTAAGGAAAAGTATTCCAGGCAGAGAGAAGTACAGAGATCCCGAGGTGGTGGTGTGCCTACTGTGCTGGATAACAGCGCCAGGGCTGGAGGGAGCTGGGGTAGGGCATGTTGGCCACAGGGAGCCAGTTCACGGCAGACTGGGGAATGATTTAAGGACATCAGCTTTTCCTCTGAGAAAGGGGTTTGGATCCATGGAGTGACATGGTCTGAAGAGGCTCACTCTGGCTTTGTTACTCAGAACAGACTGTAGGAGGAGCCCAGTTAGGAAGCTAGTTGCCATAATGAAAGTGAGAGAGACAAGGATAATAAGGCCAAGGATGGTAGTGAGAAGTGATTGGATACTGTTCTTTAAAGGGACCTATTAAAATTTGCTTACTGAATTTAGATGTAAGGGGCTTGAGAAAGAGAAAAGTTAGGATGACTTCAGGGTATTTGACCTGAGCAACTGACCACAGGTGGAAAGCACTGTGGGAGGAGTGGGCTTGTGAGATCCAAAATTCAGCTTCACACTGTTAGACATCCAAATAGAGATTTCAGGTAGGCAGTTGCATATATAAAAGTACAGAGTTTGGAGGAGAGGTTTGAACTGGAGATCAAAACTTGAGAGTCATCTTCATCATTGAAGTTCAAAGCCATGAATTTGGATGCGATCACCAAGAGTAGGATTAAATCTGTAAAACAGCTGCCAATGATAGGGTGTTCCACTTACTCTTCACTTTAAGAGAATTCCTTGTCTCTAAAGGGTAAACTTCAATTTGCATAACTTTTTGTTTATTCTGTTCTATATTCTTTAAGGAGAAAATACAAAAAGCTGCCTTTTTCTAGTGACTGATCAGAGTGACTAAAAATGTAAACGGTAAGTTACTGGCTTAAATGTACTCAAGAATAATTAGGATTAAAATTTCTGAAATCAACAGAACAAGGCCTCGGTCCCCAAGATCTGCTTAGTATACCTGCTGTCCACAGGCACATGTATAAATGGCTTGGGGAACAATTAAATGAGTCTTGCGTTGGGGTTCATAAGTGACAAGCACTTCCATGTAGCATTTATCCTCTTATTTGACCAGACTAACTCTGAGATGCAGAAAAAATACAAATTAGTTTTATGTCCATTTTAAAATAAGGGCATTTAGCTAAAACCGGAGTTTTTGGCCTCTAAAATTTCCATTTTTCCATATACTTCCCCACCAGTGTTGTAATGGCCCAAAGTGACCTGATACAAAAGAGTGAACACTAAAACCTTAGGGAAAATGAGAGAGAAGTTATCAGGAAAACTTGGCAACTAGTCTAATAACTACCACGGAGTATTTAACAGACCTTATGCGTAGTCATTATCTCATTTAATCCTCACAAGAACCCTTTTAAGCAGATTCTAGGATTATCAGGATTATCACCATAACTGTAGGTGGGATTCAGTCAAGGTCAGATAGTGATTGGCGGTCTAGGATTTAAACACATATCTGCCAGACACCAAAGGTGCTATTAGCCCACCACTCCTATGTGGAGTAAGCCTGGAAACAGGTTTGAGCATAGCTTCCTTGGTAACTTGGTAACCTTTTGGAACCTATTGTGTTCCTAAAGAAATTGGTCTTGTTAATTCTGTTACTCCTGGCATTGTTATTATACCTTGGTCTATTTCATGAGAAGTCCAGAAAACCTCCCAAATGTGTGACTTTTTGCCCTAGATTTAAATTTTTTTTTCCAGAAGAACGATGTAAACTGTTTTCTGAACTCCAAATTTAGAAGGTTTTTTCCATGAATTTTTTTTTTCTTTTTTAAAATGGAGTTTGGCTCTGTTGCCCAGGCTAAAAAGTGCAGTGGCACAATCTCGGCTCACTGCAGCCTTCACCTCCCGGGTTCAAGCGATTGTCCTGCCTCAGCCTCCCCAGTAGCTAGGATTACAGGCACGTGCCACCACACCCAGCTAATTGTTGTATTTTTAGTAGAGGTGGGGTTTCACCATGTTGGCCAGGCTGGTCTCAAACACCTGACCTTGTGATCCGCCCGCCTTGGCCTCCCAAAGTGCTGGGATTACAGGCTTGAGCCACCGCGCCCGGCCAGGACTGAATTTTATGCTGTTAAGATGATGCATTCAGATAGGCATTTGGGAAATAATTCACAGCTTGGTATTTGTTCTGGTTTTCTAGTTTTTTGCCAAGTAAGTTACAGACACATATACTCTTCATTTCCTGTTCTATTACGATGAGAAATTGACTCAGTTCACTGTGGCCTAAATTGCAAAAGACATGCAAAGTTTAGCCAAGATGTACTGGAGCCCGCTCACATTGGCTCATGAGAATCAGCTGTCAACGTTTTCAGGAATTTAATGAACTGCTTACTAAACAATTATTATTTTTTATATAAACTTGCAGTTAAATATATAAAAGTGCCGGGCAAGTGGCTCATGCCTGTAATCCTGTAATCCCAGCACTTTGGGAGGCCATGGTGAGTGGATCATCTGAGGTCAGGAATTCAAGACCAGCCTGGCTACATGGTGAAACCCCATCTCTACTAAAAATACAAAAATCAGCCAGGCATGGTGGTGTACGCCTGTAATCCCAACGATTCAGGAGGCTGAGGCAGGAGAATCGCTTAAACCCAGGAGGCAGAGGTTGCAATGAGCCAAGATTGTGCCACTGCACTCCAGCCTGGGTGATAGAGCAAGATCCCATCTAAAAAAAAAAAATTATATATGTATATATAGATATATATGTGTGTGTGTGTTTGTGTGTGTGTATATATAATATATATGTGTATATATATATATATATATATGCAAAGATAATACAAGAAAATAAAACTATAGACCAATATCCCTGGTGTGAGTATTGATGTAAGATTTGTTACCCAGAAAAAAAACCAGGGTTCATCCACCTGGTGAGTAACAGACAACTCCCCATGAGAGTGTGGGTTTTGATCAATATGAGTTTTATTATTTGGCACACATAAAGAAAGCACTGGGCACATTCTCCAAAGCAGTGTCTCCCTTACGGAAAGTGACAGGAGGGTTTGATGGGTGATGGAGATGGGAGAGGATGCATCATTGCACATAGAGGAGGGGGTCCCAGTTGTGCAGATGCAGTGAGTCATTATGTCAGCACATAGGTCATGTATTATGGTAATGAAATGATAACTCCTCCCAGGGTGTGTCCAGAGTTTAGCATGGTAATGAAAGTTCACTGGGGTTCATCTATAAGTTGCTGGAGTCTGTCAGGGGCTGTGTTAAACTAACTAGGTGACCACATTCCACACAGGGTTTGGGGAAAAAAAACAGGCTGATTGCTCAAGTTGATTAAATTCCTATAGTCCCTGGAGACGCTCCCTGTCTTCTTACATGTCTTTTTTTCTTTTTTTTTCTTTTTTTTTTTTGAGATGAAGCCTCCCTCTGTCACCCAAGGGCTGGAGTCCAGTGGTTCAGTCTCGGCTCACTACAGCCTCCACCTCCCAGACTGAAGGAATTCTGCTGCTTCAGCCTCCTGAGTAGCTGGGACTACAGGCATGCACCACCATGCCCAGCTAATTTTTGTAGTTTTAGTAGAGACTGGGTTTCACCATGTTGACCAAGCTTGTCTCGAACTCCTGACCTCAAGTGATCCTCCCACCTTGGTCTACAGATGTGAGCCACCACGCTCAGCCTGCTTACAATGTTTTTAACAAAATACTAGCAAACAGAATTCAGGAGCACATTAAGAGGATTGTACAAGATAACCATGTGGGATTTATTTCCAGAACGCAAGGATGGTTCAACATACGAAAATCAATCAATGTAATACACATCATTAACAGAATGATAGAAAAAAACGCACATAATCTTCTCAACTAATGCAGAATTGGACAAAATTCAATACCCTTCATGAGAAAAACACTCAACAAACTAGGAACAGAGGGAAACTACCACAGCATAATAAAGATGTGGTAATCAGAAACGTATATATTTGTTTTTTGTCCCTGGTTCAAAACCCTTGGAATTTCCCCAGTGATAGGGGTGAGAGGAGCATCTCTTGTTATTCATAGCCAGCCCCTTTCAACAATACCTGTGTTTATGCTAATAAGGTGACTGTTCGTGGGCCCCTAAATAGCTCCAGGATGGGGACTGGTTGCCAGAGGAACCAAGCATGTGACTAGGGGACAGGAACTTTCAATCTGACCCCCAGACTTGAGGGAAGTGAAGAGGGGCTAGAGATTGGGTTCAATTACCAATGGCCAATGATTTAATCAATCATGCCTACTTAATGGAACCTCCATAAAACTCCCTAAATACCAGGGCTCAGAGAGCTTCTGGATTGGTGAACACATCAAGGTGCTAGGAGGGTGGCATGCCCAGAGAAGGTATAGAAGCTCAGCACCACCAGGCCGGGAGCAGTGGCTCATGCCTGTAATCCCAGCACTTTGTGAGGCCAAGGCGGGCGGATCATCTGAGGTCAGGAGTTTGAGACCACCCTGACCAACACGGAGAAACCCCATCTCTACTAAAAATACAAAATTAGCCGAGCTTGATGGCATGTGCCTGTAATCCTCGCTACTCAAGAGGCTGAGACAGGAGAATCACTTGAACCCAGGAGGCGGAGGTTGCAGTGAACTGAGATTGCACCACTGCACTCCAGCCTGGGCAACAAGAGTGAAACTCCGTCTCAAAAAAAAAAAAAAAAGAAGAAGCTCAGCAGCTCAGCACCACCAACCCCATCCCATCCCTATTTCTTGTCTTATGCATCTTTTCCATTTGGCTGTTTCTGAGTTGTATCCTTTATAATAAACTGGTAATAGTAAAGCCGTTTCTTGAGTTTTGTGAGCCATTGTAGCAAACTATCAAACCTGAATGTGGGTGGATGGTCACAGGAACTCCCAATTTATACCCAGTTACAGTTAGTCAGAAGTACAGGTGGCAACCTGGGACTTGTGACTGGTGTCTGGAGTGAGGTTGGTCTTGTAGGACTGAGCCCTTAGCCTATGTGGTTTACACTAACTCGAGGCAGTGTCTGTATTGAATTGTAGGACACGCAGCTGGTGTCCAGAGGGTTGGAAAACTAGTTGCTGGTGTGGAAAAACTCCATATATTTAGTGTCGGAAGTGTTCTGAGTGAAAACTCTTCATTGACACGTATGAAAACCCCATAGCTAACGTTATACTCAATGGTAAAAGAGTAAAAAATTTCGTCTAAGATCAGGAACAAGACAAGGATACCCATCGTCACCACGTCCATTCAACACAATACTACTACCTGCTCTCAGGTAGTAGTCCCAGTGAGAGCAATTAGGCAAGAAACAGAAATAAAACTCATCTAAATCAGAAAGGAAGAAGTGAAATTATCTCTTCATATAACATGATCTTATATGTAGAAAACCCTGAAGACTACACACACACACACACACACACACACACACACACACACACATACACACACACAAACCTGTTAGAAATAATAGATTCAGCAGGCCGGGCACGGTGGCTCACACCTGTAATCCCAGCATTTTGGGAGGCTGAGGCGGGCAGATCAACTTAGGTCAGGAGTTCAAGACCAACCTGTCTAACATGGCAAAACTCTGTCTCTACTAAAAATACAAAAATTGGCCGGGTGCAGTGGTGGGTGCCTGTAATCCCAGCTACTTGGGAGTCTGACGCAGGGAGAGTTGCTTGAACCGGGAAGGCGGAGGTTGCAGTGAGCTGAGATCGGGCCACTGCACTCCAGCCTGAGCAACAGAGCAAAAGAAAGAAAAGAAAGAAAGAGAGAGAGACAGAGAGTCATAATAGCACCAACAAGAATAAAATACTTAGGAATGCACTTAAACAAGGAGATGAAAGATTTATACACAGAAAACTACAAAACATGGCTGAAGAAAATCAAGACACAAATAAATGGAAAGACATCTTGTGTTCATGGATAGGATGACTTATTATTGTTAAGATATCAACACTACCCAATGTGATCTACAGATTTAATGCAACCTTTATCAAAATTACCACAGCAGTTTTTGTAGAAATAGAAAAAGTCTTCCTAAATGTCAAGGGATCCTGTGTAGCCAAAACAATCTTGAGAAAGAACGATGTTGGAGGGCTCACACTTCCTGATTTCAAAACTTACTAAAACCTATAGTAATCAAAACAGTGTGGTAATGGCATTAAGACAGATATAGAGGCTGGGCACTGTTGCTCACTCCTGTAATCCCAGCACTTTGGAAGGCCCAGGCGGATGGATCACTTGAGGTTAGGTGTTCAAGACTCAGCCTGGCCAACATGGCGAAACCCTGTCTCTACTAAAAATACAAAAATTAGCTGGACATGGTGATACACACCTGTAATCCCAGCTACTTGGGAGGCAGAGGCAGGACAATTGCTTGAACCTGGGAGGTGAAGGTTGCAGTGAGCCAAGATTGAACCACTGCACTCCAGACTGGGCAACAGAGCAAGATTCTATCTCAAAAATAAATAAAATAAGGCTGGCGTGGTGGCTCATGCCTGTAATCCCAGCACTTTGGGAGGCCGAGACAGGCCTGAGGTCAGGAGTTCGAGACCACCCTGACAAACATGGAGAAACCTCGTCTCTACTAAAAGTATAAAATTAGCTAGGCGTGGTGGCACATGCCTGTAATCCCAGCTACTCAGGAGGCTGAGGCAGGAGAATCGCTTGAACCCGGGAGGCGGAGGTAGGTTGCGGTGAGCCAAGATCGTGCTACTGCACTCCAGCCTGGGCAACAAGAGCAAAACTCCATTTCAAAAATAAAATAAAATTAAAATAAATAAATAAATAAATAAAATGTAAGACTGAAAACTCTAGAACTTTTAGGAGAAAACATAAAGAAAAAGCTTCTTGGATTTGTTCAGATTTACTGGATACGATACCAAAGGCATAGGCAACAAAAGAAAAAACGCACAAATTAGATTACATCAAAATGTAAAACTTCTGACCCAGCTCAGAGGTTCATGCCTGTAATCCCAACACTTTTGGAGGACAAGGTGGGAGGATTGCTTGAGGCTGGGATTTCGAGACCAGCCTGGGCAATATACTGAGACACCATCTCTACCAAAAAAAAAAAAAAATTGGGCGTAATGGCATATTCCTGTAATCCTAGCTACCCAGGAGGCTGAGGGAGGAGGATTGCTTCAGCCCAGAAGGTTGAGGCTGCATTCAACCGTAATCGTAACACTGCACTCCAGCCCAGGCAACAGAGGGCACCCTGTCTCAAAAAATAAAAATAAAAACTTCTGGCTGGGCACAGTGGCTCACACCTGTAATCCCAGCACTTTGGAAGGCCAAGGCAGGCAGATCACAAGGTCAGGAGTTCGACACCAGCCTGACCAACACGCTGAAACCCTGTCTCTATTAAAAATACAAAAAATTAGCCAGGCGTGGTGGCAGGTGTCTGTAGTCCCAGATACTGGAGAGGCTGAGGCAGGAGAATGGCGTGAACCCAGGAGGCAGAGCTTGCAGTGAGCCGAGATCTTGCCACTGCACTCCAGCCTGGGCACAGAGCGAGACTCTGTCTCAAAAAAAAAAAAAAAAGTAGAATTACCGTATGACCTAGGGATTCCACTTCTAAGTATACATCTCAAAGAATTGAAAGAAAGGTCTTGAAGAGATATTTGTACACTTATGTTCATAGCAGCATTATTCACAACAGCCAAAAGGTAGAAACAAAGTGTCCATCAACAAGGAAAATGTGGTGTATACATACAATGGAATATTATTCAGCTTTAAAAAAGGAAATCCCGCCAGGCGCAGTGGCTCACGCCTGTAATCCCAGCACTTTGGGAGGCCGAGGCGGGCAGATCACGAGGTCAGGAGATCGAGACCTTCCTGGCTAACACGGTGAAACCCCGTCTCTACTAAAAATACAAAAATTAGCCAGGCTTGGCGGCGGGTGCCTATAGTGCCAGCTACTCAGGAGGCTAAGGCAGGAGAATGACGTGAACCCTGGAGGTGGAGCTTACAGTTTGCCGAGATCGCACCACTACACTCCAGCCTGGGTGAAAGTGCGAGACTCCGTCTCAAAAAAAAAAAAAAAAAAAAAAAAAGGAAATCCTGTCACATGCTACAACATGGATGAACCTTGAGGACATTTTGCTAAGTGAAATAAAAGTCACAAAAAGACAAATGTGGTATGATTCCACATATATAAGGTATCTAAGGTACTCAAAGTCATAGAAATAAAAAGCAGAAAGATGGTCGCCAGAGACTAAGGGAGGAGGAAATAGGGAATTGTTATTTAATAGGTATAGAGATTCAGTTTTACAAGAGGAGGCCAGGCGCAGTGGCTCACACCTGTAATCCCAGCACTTTGGGAGACCAAAGTGGGCAGATCAACTGAGGTCGGGAGTTCGAGACCAGCCTGAGCAATATGGTGGAACCCCGTCTCTACTAATAATACAAAAAATTAGCCAGGCACGGTAGTGGGCGCCTGTATTCCCAGATACTTGGGAGACTGAGGTGGGAGAATTGCTTGAACCCCGGAGGCAGAGGTTGCGGTGAGCCGAGCCACTGCACTCTAGCCTGGAGTTTTACAAGATGAAAAGAACTCTGGACATTGGTCGCACAACAATGTGAAGATACTTAGGACTACTGAACTGCACAGTTAAAAATAAACAAAGGCTGGATGCAGTGGCTGGGGCCTGTAATCGAGTGCTTTGGGAGGCTGAGGTGGGAGGATTGCTTGAAGCTAAGAGTTTGAGACCAGACTCTTGCAAGAAAGCAAGACCCTGTCTCTACAAAAAATAAAAAAATTAGCTGGGTGTAGTGTGCCTGTAGTCCCAGCTACTCGGGAGGCTGGGGCAGGAGGATCACTTGAGTCCTAGAGTTCAAGGTACCACTGTACTCCAGCCTTTGTGACAGAGCGAGATCATGTCTCTAAATAAATAAATAAATATATATATATATATATATATGCAAAAGATGTAACTTTTATGCCATATGTATTTTACCACAATTAAACATTTTTGGCTGGATGCGGTGGCTCATGCCTGTAATCCCAGCACTTTGGGAGGCAGAGGTGGGTGGATCACCTGAGGTCGGGAGTTTGAGACCAGCCTGACCAACACTGAGAAACCCTGTCTCTACTAAAAATACAAAATTAGCCGGGCTTGGTGGTGCATGCCTGTAATCCCAGCTACCTGGGAGGCTGAGGCAGGAGAATCGCTTGAACCCGGAAGGCAGAGGTTGTGGTGAGCTGAGATTGCGCCATTGCACTCCAGCCTGGGCAACAAGAGCGAAATTGTCTCAAAAAAAAAAAAAAAAGTATTATTTCTGTTTACTGTCTTTTTTTTTTTTGAGAGAGAGAGAGGGTCTCACTCCGTCACCCAGTCAGGAGTGCAGTGCAGTGGCACGACACAACCACAACTCACTGCAGCCTTGAACTCCCAGGCTCGAGTGATCCTCCCACCTTAGCCTCCTGCGTATGTGGGACTACAAGTGCACACCATTACGACTGGCTGATTTTTATTATTTTTATTTTTTGTTGCCAGGACTGGTCTCAAACTGTTGGGCTCAGGCGATCTTCCTGCCCTGACCTCCCCAAGTGCTAGGATTACAGGTGTGAACCGCCACACTGGGACTGTTCACTGTCTTCTTTTGGAGCAAGAGGCTTGGGGAGAGGGAAGTAAAAAGGATCACAGAGACCTGGTGGGGGAAGTGTCAAGCCTGCAGTTCTGTGTTTGGACCTCTATAGGTCAGCTGCATTTTTCACAGCTGTCCTTTCTGCCCAGGACAGCTTGGACCAAACCCCCTTCCGGCAGAAGTCCCCGGGCCTGGTCCAAGCCTACACATCCCACATCTCTATGCAAACACACCTCTTTAAATATTAATGATAGAGAGATGGCCCAAAGTTAGTGGCTCTGAAATTCATTCTAACGTAATCAAAAGCAAAAAGAGCCAGATCTCTGAGACCATAGGTGGCAAACTGGCTGATAAAACATTCTACGTTCTCTCTAAACATTTGGTAATTGCCTGCTAATTTGGCCACTTGATTAGTGATAGGGGAAGTCACTGGTGTCCCCTAGTGGCCACCTTTGGGAACGAGCGAAACCGCATAGCTGCCCAGAAATCGTGGAAAATGAGAGAAGGCCCAGTTAGGTGACAAAGTGCAAAAACAGAGCGTACCATTTTGCCTCCACTTGTGTTATCAAGAGGGATAGAGATTGGGAACAGGGCTACACACAGACTATCTCTAGAAATGTCACCATGTGATTGGAATGCTTTAAAGTGTTTTTAAGCAATAGATAGTTTTTCCTTGTGTAAGGAGAGATGGATCACATGACAAATGTTTACTGAGGCTGCGCCAGCCACTTTTGGACACTGTTTCTCAAAGTCTAGTCCTCCGACCACCCACATAGAAATCACCTGACACGCTGATAAAAATGCATATCCTGGCCAGGTGCGGTGGCTCACGCCTGTAATCCCAGCATTTTGGGAGACCGAGGTGGGAGGATCACTTGAGGTCAGGAGTTTGAGACCAGCCTGGCCAACATGGTGAAACCCCGTTTCTACTAAAAATACAAAATTAGCCAGGCGTGGTGGCTCGGGCCTCTAATCCCAGCTAGGGAGGCTGAGTTGGGAGAATCGCTTGAACCTGGGAAGAGGAGGTTGCAGTGAGCTGAGATCGTGCCACCGCACTCCAGGCTGGGCAACAGAGCAAGACTCCATCTGAAAAAAAAAAAAAAGCTGGGCACGGTGGCTCACACCCGTAATCCCAGCACTTTGGGAGGCCGAGGCAGGTGGATCACCTGAGGTCAGGAGTTTGAGACCAGCCTGGCCAACAAGGTGAAAACCCATCTCTACTAAAAATAAAAAATTAGCAGTATGTGGTGGCATGGAACTGTGGTCCCAGCTACTCAGGAGGCTGAGGCAGGGGAATCGCTTGAGCCCAGGAGGTGGAGGTTGCAGTGAGCCAAGATCATGCCACTGCACTCCAGCCTGGGTGACAGAGTAATACTCCATTTCAAAAAAAAAAAAAAATGTATCCCCTAACATCATGCAAACCCTACAGAATCCGTTTCTCTGGGAGTGAACATGTAAAACAAGCTCTCTAGGTGAATCTTCTGAACACTTTTTGAGAACCACTTGAATTCAAACAAGTGTAAGAAATTGAAGTGGGAGACTGGGCAACATAGAGAGACCCCCATCTCTATGAAAAATTAAAAATTAGCCCCACACATGTGTGGTCCCAGCCACTAGGGAGGCTAAGGTGAGAGGATTACTTGAGCCCAGGAGATGGAGGCTGCAGTGAGCTATGATCACACGACTGCACTCCAGCCTGGGCAACAGAGCAAGACCCTGTCTCAAAAGAAAGAAAGAAAGAGAGAGAGAGAGAGACAGAGAGAGAAATAGAAAGAAAAGAAAGAAAGAAAGAGAGAGAGAGAGACAGAAAGAAAGAGAAAGAGAAAGAAAGAAAGAAGAGAGAGAAAGAAAGAAAGAAGAAAGAAAGAAAGAAAAAGAAAGAAAGAAAGAAAGAAAGAAAGAAAGAAAGAAAGAAAGAAAAAAGAAAGAAAGAAAGAAAGAAAGAAAGAAAGAAAGAAAGAAAGAAAGAAAGAGAAAGGAAGAAATTCAAATGGTTTATCATTATTGTTGGTATAGCTGCCTCTCACTGAAAGTCTTGTGTATAATCTGACCCAGATGAAAGGAGTCCGAGGAGACAGGACTGTTAAATCTGTGTGATCCTTCACGGATCCTTGTCCGGAAAAAGGACAAGAGTGGGAAAACTGATGAAATTCGAACAATGTCTGAAGGTTAGTTAACAGCATTGCTACACTGCCAATTTCCTTGTTTTGATCATTGACCTGTGATGACATCTCAAGTATTAACTTTTAGGGAAATTGGGTGAAGGCTTTGTGGACATTCTTTGCACTACTTTTTTCCCAGCTTCTTTGCAAGGACAAAATTTTTTGAGAATAAAAACTTACAATTTTTTTTTTTTAATTTCAGTTTCCCATTTGGTAAGGGAACTTGTTAGAAATATAGATTCTCGGCCAGGTGCAGTGGCTCATGCGTGTAATCCCAGCAGTCTGGGAGGCCAAGGCAGATGGATTGCCTGAGGTCAGGAGTTCCAGACCAGCCTGACCAACATGGTGAAACACCGTTTCTACTAAAAATACAAAAATTAGCCGGGCGTGGTGGCAGACGCCTGTAACCCCAGCTATTCGGGACGCTATGGCAGGAGAATCACTTGAACATGGGAGACGGAGGTTGCAATGAGCTGAGATTATGCCATTGCACTCCAGAGCCTGGGTGACAAGAGCGAGACTTTGTCTCAAAAAAAAAAAGAAAGAAATACAGATTCTCAGCAACCCCCTCAAGAACTAATCCAGAATCTACAGTTTAATTAGAGATCCCCAGAGGGATCTTGTGGATTCTCATTCACATGCTCACTGAATTTTCAGAAAGAAAATTGTACCCATATCCTCATTTTATTGATGTGGCAAATGAAACTCAGAATCATCACCTGTGGGTGCGGTGGCTCATGCCTGTAATCCCAGCACTTTGGGAGGCCCAGGTGGGAGGATCACTTGAGCCTAGGAGTTCAAGACCAGCCTGGCCAACATGATGAAACCCTGTCTCTACTAAAAATACAAAAATTATCCAGGCGTGGTGATGCACACCTGTAATCTCAGCTACCCAGAAGGCTGAGGTTGGAGGATCACCTGAGCCCGGGAAGTTGAGGCTGTAGTGAGCCATGATTCCACCACTGCACTCTAAGCCTGGGTGAAGGGAGTGAGACCCTGTCTCAAAAATAGAATCATCACCTGAGCAAATAAGTGGTCCAGATTTGAACCCATGTCTAGCTGACGTTAAAGCCCATTCTTTTAATAAGCTGCCTGCCATCTGGTGCAGATATAAAATTTATTATCACATGCAAGCCTGGGACTCAGTTCTTCCAAATCCTGTTTTCTGGTTTCGTGCCTGAAGGCAGAGAGATGCATTGGAGAGAGCCCTGCACTGCCCTCCAGAGCCACAGTCTGGTCCCACATCACGCCACGCTGCAGTCCTGGAGGTTGCCAATGCCTTGCAGGAACTCAGCCTCCTCCTCTGCAGGGTAAAGGGGCAGGACAGACGCCGGTTCGCACTGTCTTCCACAGCTCTGGCAGTTAACTTCTGGTTACCTTTATCCAGGCCCCATGGGTCACTGGGGCTGTGGGGTAAGGAGGATAGCTCTGCGTATGTGCTTTGATCTCAGCTGGCCAATGTAGATCTTCAGACCCCAAGAAGTGGGTGACACCTCTCATTGGTGTCCTTTCCCCCTCCTGTGCCCCAAATACTGCACGCTTCTCTTTTCCCAGACCCCTGGCCTTTACCTCCAGCCAATAAGATTATCCTCTCAACTAGATGCCTGGGGCAGAAAGACCTAAATCAACAAATGCTCTTTGCAGTGTTTGCTGGAACAGCTTGCAGATCGCAGACCGGTGCTCCCAGCCTTGGAGAAGCGGAGCTCAGGTGGTGAAATCTCAGACATGACTGTGAGCTGGGGAGGAAAATTCCCAGGCCCTTGGTTCTCACCACACACAGGTCTGGTTTTTCAAAGCCTTTGTGGGAGCAGCTGCCAGGTCATTAACACTACTGCCTGGGAGGAGGAAAGTGGTTTCAGCCACACCCAGTCCTGATGACACATCCGGAGGCTACTCCAGTGTAAGCCTGGTGAGAAGTCTGAGCTTTGCATCCTTTTAGAGTGTATCCTTCAGAAAATTTCATGCAAAGGTTGTCTTTCCCTGGCTTCCTTTCTTGTCTCAACCCCATTGTATTGGCATGTAGTGGGGTGGGGAGAAATGGAGACTGAGAGAATGAAATTAGAATGATAGAAACGTCCTGAAAATCCATTCAAACTGTCAGAGGCATTTGAACCAGAGCAACTCCATCTGGAGTAGGGGCTGGGTAAAATGAGGCTGAAACCTACTAGGCTGCATTCCCAGGTGGTTAAGGCATTCTAAGTCACAGGATGAGATAGGAGGTCGGCACAAGATACAGGTCATAAAGACCTTACCAATAAAACAGTTTATTTACACTATAGAAGCCGGCCAAAACCCACCAAAGCAAAGATAGCGATGAGAGTGACCTCTGGTCATCCTCACTGCTATGCTCCCACCAGCGCCATGACAGTTTACAGATGCCATGGCAACATCAGGAAGTTACACTATATGGTCTAAAAAGGTGTGGCATGAATAATCCACCTCTTGTTTGCATACCATCAAGAAATAACCATAAAAATGGGCAACCAGCGGCCCTCGGGGCTGCTGTGTCTATGGAGTAGCCATTCTTTTATTCCTTTACTTTCTTAATAAACTTGCTTTCACTTTACGGACTTGCCCTGAATTCTTTATTGCACGAGATCCAAGAACCCTCTCTTGAGGTCTGGATCAGGACCCCTTTCCTGTAACAAAACCGGGAGTGGAGAGCAAAGGGCCCTTCAAATTCCACTAGCACAAAGGGTCTTTCTTTTCTTTTCTGTCCTTCCTTCCTTCTTTCTTTCTTTCTTTTTTTATTTTTCTGGAGTCTCACTCTGTCACCCAGGCTGGAGTGCAGTGGCACAATCATGGCGCAATCTGGGATCACTGCAGCCTTCACCTCCCAAGTTCAAGCGATTCTCCTGCATCAGCCTCCCGAGTACCTAGGACTACAGGCATGCACCACCACACATGGCAAATTTTTTAAATTTTATTAATTTTTTTTTATTTTTAGTAGAGACAGGGTTTGGCCATGTTGGCCAGGCTGGTCTTGAACTGACCTTGGGTGATCTGCCTGCCTTGGCCTCCCAAAGTGCTGGGATTACAGGTGTAAGCCACTGTGTCTGGCCTTTTTTTTTTTTTTTTTTTTGAGACAAGGTACTGCTCTGTCACCCAGGCTGGAGTGCAGTGGCTCAATCATATCTCATTGCAGCCTCGAACTCCCAGGCATAAGCGATTCTCCTTAATAACTAGGACTACAGACATGTGCCACTATGCCCAGCTAATTTTTTAATGTATATCTAGACACGGTGGTCTCGCTACATTACCCAGGCAAGTCTTGGTCTCTCCTCTTGGGCTCCCAAAGTGCTGGGATTACAGGCATGAGCCACTGCACCCCACCAGAATAGCTTTCCTTCCTAAGAGACACCTACTGCGATAGTTCTGAAGCTCGTTTGCCTAAGAATCATAATGGGGTAATTTTCACAGGTCTTGGGCAGAACCCAGGAATATGCATTTTTAATCAGTGTTCAGGCAATTCCACTGAGGAAGTTCTGAAGGTCACTCTCAGAGCTTCTCAAACTTTAGTGAGTATTCCTGGAGATTTTGTGAAAATGCAGGTTTTGATTCAATGGGTGCGGAGTGCAGCTGAAGATTCCGCACTTCTAGCAAGCTCTGAGAATCTACTAACACTGCTGGCCCAAGATCCCCTGCCCAGAGTCGCAGGGCTCTGTCGTCTCAAGCCCCTTCTGGTTGTGTATCTTGATTTCAGTGCTTTCTAACAACATGTGCTTTGCTGTTATAAGCTTCCGGATTTATCAAAACTACAAGTTGATCTAGGAAAGCTATGACAGTAATTTTGTATACCCGTTTCCCTGCTAAAAAAATAAACAAAATGTTGTGTGATTGCTAGAGCTTAGATAAAATTGTGGAAGACAACCAAACATAACTAAATCTTGCCAGTCAGCTAAGAAGTGGGCTATTTTTGAAAGCCATTAAAATTCAATAGAAAGTCTGCTGGGAACAGGTGTTTTCCGGTCTTGGGAGACAAAACTGCTCATTCAGGCTCCAGCTGCATGCATTTTTCCTTCTCGAATTTGTTTTACTCTTGGGAAAAAGACTTTTAAATTCAGTGACAGCAGCGCTCTAGAGCTCATTTAGACAGAACTTAAAATGTTCTTCTGTGCCTTATCTGCTGAACTGTGTGTATCCCAAAGCCACTAGCAGAACATCTTCGGTGTGCCTGTGGGGAGATGACAGGAAAGGTGGAAGCTTGACAGAGGCTGGCCATACAGAACCAGGGTTCCAGAGAGGCCATAAAATGTCCCTTAGACTCTTTTTTTTTTTTTTGAGCTTTTATTCGAGCTTTTTTCCTTTTTTAAAAATTTGTGAAATTGTGGTAAGATATAGATAACATAAAATGTACCATTTTAATCATCTTTCAATGTACAGTTCAATGGCATTCAATACATTCAGATTGCTGTGTAACCATCACCACTATCCACCTTCAGAATTTTTTGTCATCTTAAACGGAAACTGTAAGTAAACAGTAACTTCCCAGTCCTCTCTCCCCCTAGCCCCTGGTAACCACTGTTCTACTTTCTGTCTCTATGAATTTGACTACTCTAGGTCCCTCGCATGTATTAGTCAGCTTGAACTGCCACAGCAAAATATCATCAACTGGATAACTTAACAGACAGGCTGAAGTTCTGGAGGCCAAAAGCCTGAGATCAAAGTGCCAGCATAGTCGGTTTTGGTGAGGGCTCTCTTTCTAGCTGTAGGCTGCAGACTTCTCACTACGTTCTCAGGTGGCAGGGAGAAACAGAGGTCTCTGTGTCTTTTTTTTTTTTTTTGAAATGAAAGTATGTTTTCTTTTTTTTAAAGATGGAGTCTCACTCTGTTGCCCAGGCTGGAGTGCAGTGGCGCAACCTCTGCCTCTCAGGTTCAAGAGATTCTTCTGCCTCAGCTTCCTGAGTAGCTGTGATTACAGGAGCCCACCATTACGCCCAGCTAATTTTTCTATTTTTAGTAGAGGCAGGGTTTCACCATGTTGGCCAGACTGGTCTCGAACTCCCGACCTCAAGCAATCTGCCTGACTCAGCCTCCCAAACTGTTGGGATTACAGGCATGAGCCACCATGCCCAGCCTCTGTGTCTCTTCTTATAAGGACACGAATCCTGTTGGATCAGAGCCACACCCTGATGACCTTCCCAGCACTTCAGGAAGCCAAGACAGGTGGATCACCTGAGGTCAGGAGTTTGAGACCAGCCTGACCAACACAGAGAAACCCGTCTCTATTAAAAATACAAAACATTAACCAGGCATGGTGGCCAGTTCAACCTTCATTATCTCCATAAAGGCCCTTTCTCCAAATATAGTCACACTGGGGTTGGGGCTTTAACATATAAATCCCGAGTAGACTCAATTCATTCAACAGCATCATGTAAGAGGAATTATAAAGTATTTGATTTTTTGGTGTGTTATTCTGTTTGTTACTTTGTATTGTTATTTGTTGTGGCTTGTTTCACTTAGTATAATGTCTTCAAGGTTCATCTGTGTTACAGCATGTGTCAGAATTTTATCACTTTTTAAGGCTACCATTCCATTGTATGTATATACCACATTTTGTTTATCTACTCATTTGTTGATGAATATTTGTGTTGCTTTCATGTTTTGACTACTCTGAATAACGCTGCTATGAATATTGGTGTACAAATGACTGTTCAGGACCAGGCATGGCGGCTCATTCCTATAATCCCAGCACTTTGGGAGGCCAAGGCGGACAGATCGTGAGGTCAGGAGTTTGAGAACAACCTGACCAACATGGCGAAACCTCATCTCTACTAAAAACACAAAAATTAGCCAGGCATGGTGGCACATGCCCATAATTCCAGCTGCTTGGGAGGCTGAGGCAGGAGAATTGCTTGAACCCAGCAGCTGGAGGTTGCAGTGAGCCGAGATCATGCCATTGCACTCCAGCCTGGGCAACAGAGTGAGACTCCGTTTCAAAAAACAAAAGGAAAAACAAAAACGAATGACTGTTCAGGTCTTTGCTTTTAAATTCTTGCATGTATATACCCAGAAGAGGAATTGCTGGACCAAATGGTAATTCAATGTTTAATCTTTTGGGGAACCATGCTATGTCCCTTAGAATCCGGAGCCAGAGGCTCATGTTGAATTGTGTTTCCAAGGCCCCACCACACCACCTCAACTCAGGGCTGACCTGGCAGAATCAGCGGGAGGATTTTATCTCTGAAACATGTTCAGCATGTCTAGTCCTTCCTCCGTGTTGCCCACTGGGAGATCTTTCAGCCCTTAGATGTGTCCATGATGGACTTGAGGCCTTTGCCTTCCCAGGGATGCTGAGCAGACTCAATAAATAATAATCAAACTCCTAGAGGCCAAGGCCTCAGCAGGAGCCCCGGAGCAGGTGTGAGACCTCAAAGATCCCTGAGAACGGTTAACTAATCCTGCTGCACACCGCTCCTCCTCCTGCGTGTTTGTGTGTGGACCTGGCTCTGTAGCATTTTAAAGTGGAGGTCTGGAATCTGACCTTTGGGCTCTGACCTTCCCTTAAGACTGTCAAAGAGACAGCTAGTTACCTGGTGTTGTTATTGTTAAAATATCAGGGCTGGGTGCTGTGGCTCACGCCTGTAATCACAGCACTTTGGGAGGCTGAGGTGGGTGAATTAACTGTCAGGAGTTCGAGACCAGCCTAGCCATCATGGCGAAACCCTGTCTCTACTAAAAAAATACAAAACTTAGCCAAGCATGGTTGCACGTGCTTGTAGTCCCAGCCACTGGGGAGGCTGAAGCGGGAGATCGCATCACTGCCCTCCAGCCTGGGTGACAGAGTGAGACTCTGTCTTAAAAAAAAAATTACAAAATAGAAATAAATAATGAGGAGGTCTGGAATCTGACTTTTGGGCTCTGACCTTCCTTCAAGACCTTCAAAGAGACAGCTAGTTACCTGCGATTGTTATCGTTAAAATATGAACATGCAGTTCCTATTCGTTTTTTGTTTTTGAGACAGGGTTTCAGTCTTTCACCCAGACTGCAGTGCAGTGACGCTATCCCAGCTCACTGCAACCTCTGCCCTCCAGGTTCAAGCGATTCTCCTGCCTCAGCCTCCTGAGTAGCTGGGATTACAGGCATGAGCCACCAGGCCCAGTTAATGTTTTGTATTTTTAGTAGAAACGGGGTTTCTCAGTGTTGGTCAGGCTGGTCTCAAACTCCTGACCTCAGGTGATCTACCTGCCTTAGCTTCCTGAAGTGCTGGGATTACAGGCATGAGCCACTGTGCCCGTCCTCCTGTTTGGAATATGATGTGACACTATCTCTCGAAACTGGACATTCACAAGGAGTGTGTATTAATGTGTTTTCATGCTGCTGATAAAGACATACCCAAGACTGGGCAATTTACAAAAGAAAGAGGTTTAATCGGACTTACAGTTCCACGTGGCTGGGGAAGCCTCACCATCATGGTGGAAGGCAAGGAGGAGCAAGTCCCCTCTTAGATGGATGGCGGCAGGCAAAGAGAGAGAGCTTGTGCACAGGAACTCCTTTTTTAAAAACCATCGGACCTCATGAGACCTATTCACTATCATGATAACAGCGAGGGAAAGACTTGTCCCCATGATTCAATTACCTCCCACTGGGTTCCTCCCATAACACGTGGGAATTCAAGATGAGATTTGGGTGGGGACACAGCCAAACCGTATCAGAGTGTGACCCAGCAGTCCCACCACTTGTGCTTGTGAACAAGGATGTTGCGCAGGGTCGCTCATTGCCTCACCAGTCAGCCCTTCCTTTATGACTTTGGGGGTCTTTTTAAAGAACGGCTTTCCATCCCCAGGATTATAAACCTTTTTCCCAATATTTTTTCTAATATTTAATACTTTTGTACTTGTTTTCCCAGCTCTTACAGCCAGTTTGAAATTTGTTTAGTTTAACTGAGTATTGTTTGTGTTTAAATTGATAGCCAAATGTCCCAAATAGTGTATTGAATGAACCATATTTTCCTCACTGATTTGAAGTACTATCTTTATCACAAACTAAATTTCTTCATGTATGTGGATATAAAATGGGGAAGAGTGGCCAGGTGTGTTGGCTCATACCTGTAATCCCAGCACCTTGGGAGGCTGAGGCAGGCAGATCACTTGACTCCAGGAGTTTGAGACCAGCCTGGCCAACATGGTGAAACTCCATCTCTACAAAAAATACCAAACATTAGCCAGGCATGGTGGCACACATCTGTAGTCCCAGCTACTTGGGAGGCTGAGGTGAGAGGTCACTTGAGCTTGGGAGGTCAAGGCTGCAGTGAGCTGTGATTGTGCCACTGCACTCCAGCCTGGGTGACAGAGTGAGACCATGTCTGGAGGAGGGGGACGGAAAGGTAGGGGTAGGGGAAAAGTGAAGGAGAATCCTATGTGTCAGCTTTAAATTGGAGATATCAGTATAAATTCATGATTGTGTGTGTGTGTGTGTGTGTGTGTGTGTGTGTGGGTGTGTGTGTATTTTCTAGCTCCATACACAAGAAAAGTCTAAAAACAACACTCCAGAAACCTTAATATATCTGATGCACAGTTCTTGGTTTCTAAAATCCATTGTCCATTTAAAAGAATTAAGGATCCTTAGAGAAATTAGAAATCCTTTGGCTGATCCCAGAGCCCAAGGCATGGAAAGTCCAAGTTAAACCTGAAATACCAACATCTTATTCCAAAAAGAAAGAAGAGCTCAAAGGCTAATGAGCTCATGTCAAAAGGACATAGAATTTAGTTTGAAGGAGATCTCACTAGCAAAATTTGAGATAATTTGGGTAACAGCTACAAAAGGGAAAAATAAAAGAAAGTTTATCAATTATAACCCACTGAACTTTAAAAATCCCTGAGTACATAGTGATAATCACAAAGAGAGATATAGAAAAGAGAGGAAAATAAATAATTTTTCTTTCTTTTTTTCTTTTCTTTTTTTTTTTTTTTGAGACTGAGTTTCGCTCTTTGCTGCCCAGGCTGGAGTGCAGTGGTGTGATCTCCGCTCACTGCAACCTTCACTTCCCGGGTTCAAGAAATTCTCCTGCCTCAGCCTCCTGAGTAGCTGGAATTACAGGCACACACCACCATGCCCAGCTAATTTTTTTTGTATTTTTAGTAGAGAAAGGGTTTCATCATGCTGGCCAGGTGAAGAATTTTTCTTTACTGATTTCCAGCTAATAAATATAGAAGGAATAAAATACAGTCACCACTTTGTAACTCCCAATGTAGTAATCAGTATAATCAAGGATTTTTTTTCTTTTTTTGAGACACAGTTTCACTTTGTCACCCAGGCTGGAGTGCAGTGGCATGGTCCCAGCTCACTGTAACTTCTGCCTCTTGGTTCAAGTGCTTCTCATGCCTCAGCCTCCCGAGTAGCTGGGATTACAGGTGCACGCCACCACGCCCAGCTAATTTTTGTATTTTTAGTGGAGATGGGATTTTGCTGTGTTGGACAGGCTGGTCTCGAACTCCTGACCCCAACTGATCCACCTGCCTTGGCCTCCCAAGGTGCTGGGATTATAGGTGTGAGCCACTGTGCCTGGCCAGTCAAGGATTATTAATGGATGCTAAAATCATCGGATAAAAAGTTGAGAAGCAGGCCAGGCGCAGTGGCTCACCCCTGTAATCCCAGCACTTTGGGAGGCCGAGGCGCGCAGATCACGAGGTCAGGAGTTCGAGACCAACCTGACCAACGTGGCAAAACCTCGTCTCTACTAAAAATACAAAAATTAGCCAGAAGTGGTGGCACATGCCTGTAATCCCAGCTACTCAGGAGACTGAGGCAGGAGAATCGCTTGAATCTGGGAGGTGGAGGTTGCAGTGAGCCGAGATTGAGCCACTGCACTTAAGCATGGGCAAGAGTAAGACTCCGTCTCAAAATAAATAAATAAATAAAAGTTGCGAAACAGGATAGTCACATGATTTCAAAGGATTACCCTACAGATTATGTATCAATACAAAGCAAATAATGTCTTTTATGGTAGATTATTTAGACATAGCCACTATAATTTCCCTCCCTGTATTCACTTCTTTGGGCCACATGACTTTCCTTGGCTAGTGGGACAATAGCACATGTGATGGAAACAAAGATGTGAAAGTTTGTGCATTGAGAATTACTTTCGTGCTGCTGGTAATGCTTCCACTACCACAGCAATAAGCTTAGGCTAGCCTGCTGAAAGATGAGGGATGATGTTAACCAGGGCTCCAGATATCCCAGATAGGCACGCCATCTCAGGCATCACAGCTAAGACCCAGATATGAGCAAGCCCAACTAAGAACAGCCGAGCTCTGCCCAGACCAAAGAGACCACTCAGCTAAAATTGCTGATCTTCACTTCATTCCCGGAGGTGGAGGTTGCAGTAAGCCAAGACTACACCACTGCACTTCAGCCTGGGTGACAGAGCAAGACTCTATCTGAAAAAAAAAAAAAAAAGAAGAAAGAAAATAGCTGATCTACAGAATTGTATGCTAAATAAAACAGTTGTTGGTGGAGGCCACAGTAGTTTGGGGTGTTTATTAAGGAGCAATGAATGGCTGATACATAAGTTGGTACCAGAAGTGTCATGCTGTCATAATGAAAACCCAAAATATGTGGCATTGGCTTTGAGACTGTGGGCAAAGCCTGGAAATGTCATAAAGAAACTGCTAGTCCAGCTGAAAGAAATGACAAGCAAATGATCAGTGGAAACTATGAAGCAATGAGAAAACTGCTAGAGAGAAACAGGAAAAATGCTGACCTGTGTTAGGCAGCAGCTCAGCAATTGGCAATAGTATCCCCTGCACTAACATGAAAGATAGAAAAAGCACCTAAAAAATTTCAGATATGATGACGGGGGTTTCATTCAAGGCAGAATGGTGAAAACATCAATTATCGAGTTGTGCATAACAAGGTACAGAAAACAAGGCATTAGCTAAATTGTGCTAAAAAGCACAATTTAGAGGAAACATAGAGGAGCCAAGACTGGAGAGTGAAAATAGCCCTTCATCTTGCAAAAGGTTTTCAAGAAAGAAATAATGCCCTGAGGGTAAAGATAAAATCAAAGTGCGGCTTTAACAACCTTTGTTAAGATTTCAGGAAGATTGTACTGACATCAGCAAGATGGTAGCATAGGAGATCCCAGCTTTTGTCCCCTTACATAAAACAATAATTAGACAGATATCCATGAGAAAAAATGCTGGGAGAGCTCAGGAGTCCAGTTAAGAAGTTACAGCAGGCCGGGTGTGGTGGCTCAAGCCTGTAATCCCAGCACTCTGGGAGTCTGAGGCAGGCAGATCACGAGGTCAGGAGATCAAGGCCAGCCTGGCCAACACGGTGAAACCCTGTCTCTACAAAAAAAAAAAAAATACAAAAATTAGCCGGGCATGGTGGCGGGCACCTGTAATTCCAGTTACTCAGGAGGCTGAAGCGGAAGAATCACTTGAACCCGGGAGGCAGAGGTTGCAGTGAGCCAAGATCCTGCCATTGCACTCCAGTCTGGGGGACGGAGTGAGACTCCATCTCAAAAAAAAAAAAAAAAAGAGAGATAATCAAGAAGTTGCAGCATCGCAGAGAAGAAAAACAAAAAGAAGAGAAACTACATTGTACAGAAAGGGTAGGAAGAACAGTTTCATGCTGTCTTCATTATTCCATCCCCTAGGCTGGCATAACTCAGTGCTGAAAGAGAAATCACCAGTCCATGAGTCCCCTCATAGGGAAAAAGAGAGCAGAGTAAGCAATCAGCTTCCTGAAATTCCAGGGGCACTGCCTGAAGAATCTGCTTTATTTTCACCACACCCAGATCACTGGGGAGATTGGCATAGCTGAGACATCTGGAGATGGCTAGGAAAACAGAAGGGCAGGCCAGGTGCAGTGGTTCACACTTGTAATCCCAGCACTTTGAGAGGCCGAAGAGGGCAGATCATGAGGTCAGGAGTTAGAGACCAGCCTGACCAGCACAGTGAAACCCTATCTCTACTAAAAATACAAAAATTATCTGGGCACGGCGGCGGGTACCTATAATCCCAGCTGCTGGGAGGCTGAGGCAGGAGAATTGCTTGAATCCAGGAGGCGGAGGTTGCAGTGAGCCGAGATCTCGCCGCTGCTCTCCAGCCCGGGCGACAGAGCTAGACTCCATCTCAAAAAAAAAAAAAAAAAAAAAAAAAAGCAAACAAAAGAATGTAGAAGGGCAGGCCTGTCAGTACCAACTACATGGAAGGTGCCACAGCAGTCTCTGGTGGCCTGCTCTTCAGAGGATCCCAACAACATTTGGCACTGAAGACCTCAACAGCCATTGCAGCTATCATGGATTCTGCAGAAAAGGAGATGTCATTGTGCCTCCCTACAGAAGGAGCCACTGCTGGGCTCCTTGACCTGGAGCTTTCACCTTCTTTCCTCCTGCCTGCAACCACATGTATGCCTGGACTCCAGAGCTATGGTTGCTCCACACACACCTGTGCTTCAGACCCCAGCCCACAGCCACTCACGAGCATCCATGCTTCAGAAACAGACAGTGCTGCCTCAGTGGGCACGCCTGAACCTCAAACATTGAAGCTACCACCACAGCAGGCACACCTGTGCCTTGGGCCTGGAGCCATAATTGCTCCTCATTGGAGAAAAGGAGAACAGGAGGATCTCAGTAACTTTCACCTCTGAGGAACCTAAGAACTCTCGGCACTTTCCCAGATACCCACAGTCTTGGTCACTAAGAACCCCCACAATCTGCCAAACCGGCCTCAGCTAAGGGAGCTACATGGAAACTATACCATTGCACCCTTCCTTGAGATGAAATCACTGCACCAACCCAGCTGGCACCCTCACACACACCTGTAGGTAAAGCTCTTTTCCCACCAAAACTAGTTTATAAAGTCTGGAAAAGGTGACTGCTTCCTCAAATATATAGACATCAATACAAGGCTGTAAGAAATACAATAAATCAAGGAAACACGACACCACTAAAGGAACACAATAATTTTCTAGTATCTGAACCCAATGAAATGGAGTTCTACAAATTGTCTGATGATTAATTAAAAATAATCATCTTAAAGAAGCCCAGTCACAAAACAAGCCTTAACAAATTTAAGAAGACAGAAATCATTCCAAGTATCTTTTCAGACTGCAGTGGAATAAACTAGAAATGAATAACAGCCAAAAAGCTGGAAAATTCACAAATATGTGGAAATGAAACAACACACTCTTGAGCAACCACTGGGTCAAAAAAGAAATCAAAAGGGAATTTAAAAAGTATCTTGAGACAAATGAGAATGACAATACAATGTACCAAAACCTAGGGGACACAGCAAAGGCAGTAAGTACTGAGGGGGAAGTTTATAGTGATAAATACCCACATTAAAGAAAGAATACCAATGTCAAATACACAACCTAACTTTTCAACTCAAAGAGCTAGAAAAAGAACAATAAGCTAAGCCCAAAGTTTTAAGAAGGAAGAAAATAAGAAAGATTAGAGAATAAGTAAATCACAGAGAATAAAAAAAATAGAAACAAACAGAGTGAGTTGTTTGAAAAGATAAAATGGGCAACATTTAGCTAGATTAACTAAGAGAAACAATGACAAGATTCAAATAAATAAAATCAAAAATGAAAAAAGGATGCATTGCCAGGTGCGGTGGCTCAAGCCTGTAATCTCAACATTTTGGGAGGCCAAGGAGGGCGGATCATCTGAAGTTGGGAGTTCGAGACCACCCTGAACAACATGGAGAAACCCCATCTCTACTAAAAATACAAAATTAGCTGTGTGTGGTGGCACATGCCTGTAATGCCAGCTATTCAGGAGGCTGAGGCAGGAGAAGGGCTTGAACCCGGGAGGCAGAGGTTGCAGTGAGCCATAGATCGCACCATTGCACCCCAGCCCGGGCAACAAGAGCGAAACTCCATCTAAAAAAAAAAAAGACACATTACAATGGATGCTTCAGAAGTAGAAAGGATCATAAGGAACTAGTTTGAACAATTATATGCCAAAAAACTGGATGACCTAGATGAAATGGACAAATTTCTAGAAATATACAATTTACCAAAACTGAATCAGGAGGAAATAGAAAGCCTAAACAGACCAATAACAAATAAGGAGACTGAATCAGTAATAATAATAATAATAATAATAATAATAATAATAATAATAATAAAATCCCTAATAAAAAATGCCCAGAACCAGCTGGCTTCATGGGTGAATTCTACCAAACATTCAAAGACTTAAACCATCTTAAACTCTTCCAAAAACCAGAAAAAGAAACATTTTCAAACTCATGACATTTTCAAACTCAAACATTTTCAGACTCATTCTATGAGGCCAGCATGACCCTGATACCAAAACCAGATAAAGGTATTACCAGAAAAGAAACCTATAGGCCAATATCCCTGGTGAACATAGGTGCAAAAATCCTCAATAAAATAATAGCATTCTGAATTCAAGAGTACATTGAAAGGATCATACAACACGACCAAGTGGGATTTATTTCTGAGATGTAAGGATAATTCAACATTTGCTAATCAATCAGTGTGATACAATACATTAACAACATGAAAGGAAAAAAACCACACAATATGACCATCTCAGTAGTCACAGGAAAAACATTTGATAAGTTCAATGTCTATTCAGAATTAAAACTCTCAACCAAATAGGTATAGAAGGAATTTACCTCAACACAATAAAGATCATATATGAAAAGTCCACAGTTAACATTGTAATCAATGGGGAAAAAAAACTGAAAGGTTTTCAGTACAAAGATCCAGTACAAGGAAAGGATGCCCAAGAAGTTGCAGCCAAAGCAGTTAGACAAGAAAAAGAAATAAAAGACATCCAAATCAGAAAGAAAGAAGTAAAATTATCTCTATTTTCAAATGACATAATCCTATATATAAAAGTAATCCTAAAGCCCCAACAACAATAATAACCATTAGAACTAATAAATTCAGTAAAGTTGTAGGGCACAAAATCAACATCCAAAAATCTATCATGTTTCTATACACAATGAACTATCCAAAAAGGAAATCAAGAAAACAATTCAGTGGTGGCTCACGCCTGTAATCCCACCACTTTGGGAGGCCAAGGAGGGCGGATCACCTGAGGTCAGGAGTTCGAGACCAGCCTGACCAACATGGAGAAACCCCATCTCTACTAAAAATACAAAATTAGCCAGGCATGGTGACACATGCCTGTAATCCCAGCTACTAGGGAGGGTGAGGCAGGAGAATCACTTGAACCCGGGAGGCGGAGGTTGCAGTGAGCAGAGATCACACCATTGCACTCCAGCCTGGGCAACAAAAGCGAAACTCCATCTCAAAAAAAAAAAAAAAAAGAAGAAGAAAAGAAAAGAAAAAAGAAAACAATTCAGGCCGGGCATGGTGGCTCACATCTATAATCCTAACACTTTGGGAGGCCAAGGTGGGAAGATGGCTTGAGCCCAGGAGTTCAAGACCAGCCTGGGCAACATGGTAAAACCTTGTCTCTATCAAAAATACAAATATTAGCTGGGCATGGTGGCATTCACCTGTAGTCCCAGCTACTCAGGAGGATGAGGTGGGAGGATGGCTTGAGCCCAGGAGGTGGAGGTTGTAGTGAGCCAAGATCATGCCACTGCACTCCAGCCTGGGTGACAGAATCAGACCCTTTTGCGAAAAAAAAAAAAAGAGAGAGAAAAAGAGGAAGAAAGAAAGAGAGGAAGGAAGGAAGGAAGGAAGGAAGGAAGGAAGGAAGGAAGGATTCAATTCAAAATAATAACAACAGAAACAATAAAATGCTGAGGAATAAAGTTAAAAACGTAAAAGACTTGTAAAATGAAAATTATGAAACATTGGTGACACAGATAAATGGAAAAATATTCTGTGTTCATAGATTAGAGAAATTAATACTGTTAAAATGTTCACACTATCCAAAGTGATCTACAGATTTAATGCAATCCCTAGGAAAATACCAATGACATTTTTTACATAAGTAGAAAAAAATTCTAAAATTCATATGAAACCACAAAGGGCCCTGAATAGCCAACACAATCTTGAGAAAGAAGAACAATGCTGGAGGCACCACACTCCCTGATTTCAAAATATATTACAAAGCAACAATAATCACAACAGTATGGTACTGGAATATAAATAGACATATAGACCAATGGAACAGAATAGACAGGCCAGAAATGAATCCATGCATCTATGGTCAATTGATCTTTGATGAGGTGCGAAGAATACACAATGAGGAAAGAACAGTCTCTCAAGAAGTGGCTTTGGGAAAACTGGACATCCACATGCAGAAGAGTGAAATTGGACCCTTATTTCACACCATATACAAAAACCAAGTCAACATTTTGAATGTAAGATCTCAAACCATAAAACTACTAGAAGAAAACATAGGGGAAAAGCTTCCTGGCACTGGACTCGGGAATGATTTTTTGGATATGACACCAAAAGCAGATAATAAAAACAGAAATAGACAAATGAGATTGCATAAAACCAAAAAGCATCTGCATAGCAAACAAAACAACCAACAGAATGAAAAGGCAACCAATGGAATGGGATAAAATATCTGCAAGCCAAATGTCCAATAAGTAATTAATATCCAAAATATATAAGGAATTTACGCAACTCAATAGAAAAAAAAAAAAACCCAAAACCAAACAAACAAAAAACCCTGATTTCGAAATGGGCAAAAGACCTGCAAAGACAAAAAAATACAAATGTCCAAAGGGTATATGAAATAGTTGCTCAACTTCATTAATCATCAGAGAAATGCAAGCCAAAACCACAATGAGCTATCACCTAATACTTGTTAGAATGGATCAGAAAGATGAAAGATAGCAAGTGTTTACAAGAATGTGAAATAAAGGGAACCCTTACATACTGTTAGTGGGAATATAAATTGGTACAGCCATTATGAAAAAACAATATGGAGAGTCCTTAAATAATTAAAAATGGAACTACCTTATAACCCATCAATCCTACTTATGGGTATATATAGTCAAAGAAAATGAAATCAGTATCTCAAAGAGATAGTTGCAGTCCCATGTTCATTTCAGCATTATTCACAATATCATAATAACCAAGATATAGAAACAACCCAAATGCCCATCAAGGGATGAATGAATAAAGAAGGTGTGTAAATGGATAAAGTGTATGTGTGTGTGTGTTACATATATACACACAAATATATATATAATGGAATATTATTCAGCCTTAACAAAGAAGGAAGTGCTACTGTTTGTGGCAACATGGATGAAACTAGTGGACATTGTGCTAAGTGAAATAAGTGAGAAGCAAAAAGAAAAATACTGTATGATTTTACTTAAATGTGGAACCTATGCAGTGAGCCGAGATCGCGCCACTGCACTCCAGCCTGGGTGACAGACTGAGACTCCGTCTCAAAAAAAAAAAAAAAAAAAAAAGTGGAACCTAAAAATGTAAAACTCATAGAAACAGTAGGGGCCAGGAGCGGTGGCTCACGCCTGTAATCCCAGCACTTTGGGAGGCTGAGGCAGGAGGATCACCTGAGGTCAGGAGTTCGAGACCAGCCTAGCCAACATGGCAAAAACCCATCTTTACTAAAAATACAAAAATTAGACAGGTGTGGTGACAGACACCTGTAATCCCAGATACTCATGAGGCTGAGGCAGGAGAACCACTTGAACCTGGGAGGCAGAGGTTGCAGTGAGCTGAGATTGTACCACTGCACTCCAGCCTGGGCAACAGAGTGAGACTCCATCTCAAAAAAAAAAAAAAGAAAAAGGAAAGAACCAGAGTAGAATGGTGGTTATCAGGGGTTGTGGGGAGGGAAAGATGGGGAGATGTTGGCCAAGGGGTACAAGGTTTCAGCATGCAAGATAAGTAAGTTCTAGAGATCTAATGTACAACAATGTGACTGTAGTTAACAATATTGTATTGTATACTTGAAATCTGCTTACAGTGTGCTTGCCACAAAATGGAAAAAGGTAATTATATGAGGTAAGGGTATGTTATTAGCTTGCTTGTGGTGAATATTTTGAAGCGTATACATATATCAAATCATCAAGTGGTTTACCTTAAATACATAAAATTTTTAATTATCAACTATACCTCAATAAAGTTGGGGAAAAAGACCTCAGGAAGATTTAAGGTGGTGCCTAGTAAATTATCTCATCTGAACAAAAGGGATCCTCAGACTTTTTATGAATATAAAGTTTGTCTCATTGTGGCCTTAATCTTGTCTTAATCTTTTGTGAATATAAAGTTGTGTCTCATCTGTGGCCTTAATCTGTATGGCCTGATTGAACGTATTTCCATATGTGTACTGGCCATTAATTTCTTTTCTGTGAAATGCCTTCATTTCTTATCATTTTAGAGAAGGGAATGTTCTTCCAGGGAACATAATGAGCTGGTAAGTTTCTGGGTTCTACATGATGAATTCATTCTAGCATGACCAGTTTTCTAAACCATCTGAACTCTTTCTATTATTCTGTCAGGGCAGTGTTGGCAACTTTACCTCATTTAATTTGGGCCATCGTTAGCTCCAAGTTTTAAGGCGCCAATGCAGAAGAATGTTAGGATGGGCCACAAGCATCCTTGCCAGGATGTTAAATCATGAGTCATGGAAGACTCACACTGATGTGAATCCCCATATCAATAAACTCTCCCTTATCCAGATTTATATTCCATTCCCCTGTCCATGCAAACAATACCTTCAATATACACTTCCATACTTGCTCTCCTGGCTCCTACTAGTACATGTTACCCGAGTACTGCAGGTTTTGTGGGGAGGAGGGTAATACATTTTCTCCTATTATAGAGAGAGTACTTCCGGGCCTAGACCTTCCTGAGACCAAACCTAGTTATTTGTCTAGATGCAGTAAGAAAAACAAAGGCAGATTTTGAGAAGAGCAAGTATCATCTTGCAATCTGTCTGCCTTAGGTGAGACCTTTGCATGGTTTCCAGGCAGTGGAATTCTGCTCTCTCCTAACAAGAGGGAAGGGCTGCTACTGTTGGTTGAAGTGTTCAGGAGACTAGTGTTTCAGTGTTTTCAAGTGTAGCTACCTAAATAGAGGTGATGCTCATATTGCCTGAAAGAACATTCCCTTCTCTAAAATGATAAGAAATGAAGGCATTTCACAGAAAAGAAATTAATGGCCAGTACACATGGAAATACGTTCAATCAGGCCATACAGATTAAGGCCACAGATGACACACAACTTTATATTCATAAAAGATTAAGATAAGATTAAAGCCACAAGGAGATGAAACTTTATATTCATAAAAAGTCTGAGGATCTCTTTCGTCCAGATGAGATAATCTACTAGGCACCACCTTAAATTTTCTTTTTCCCCAACTTTGCTGAGTTATAGTTGACAATTAAACGTTTTATGTATTTAAGGTAAGTCAAGACATCTCAGGGTCTTGACTTTAGCAAAGTGAACTTTCTGGTGCAGTGAATTCATTTTTGTATGTAACTCTGCCACCCTTACAAATTTTAGGCCTAATTATTCATATTACTTTTCGGCTCCAGAGGGGGGAGAAATTTCATTGTGCGTGAAGAATAAAGGTAAGAATGACAGCAGCAGAATTCTCATTAAAAACAATACAAGGGCTGGGCACGGTGGCTCACGCCTGTACTCCTAGCACTTTGAGAGGCCGAGGGGAGTGGATCACGAGGTCAGGAGTTCAAGACCAGCCTGGCCAACATAGTGAAAGCCTGTCTCCACTAAAAACACAAAAAATTAGCCGGGTGTGGTGGCAGGTGCCTGTAATCCCAGCTACTTGGGAGGCTGCGGCAGGAGAATCGCTTGAACCCAGAAAGTGGAGGTTGCAGTGAGCGGAGATTGCACCACTGCACTCCAGCCTGGGCAACAGTATGAGACTCCAACTCAAAAAAAAAAACAACAAAAAAAGACAAGGTTGGGTGCAGTGGCTCACACCTGTAATCCCAGCACTTTGGTTGGGAGGCCGAGGGGGTGGATCACCTGCTGTCAGGAGTTCAAGACCAGCCTGACCAACATGGAGAAACCCCATCTCTACTAAAAATGCAAAAATTAGCCAGGTATGGTGGTGCATGCCTGAAATCCCAGCTACTCGGGAGGCTGAGGCAGGAGAATCGCTTGAACCCAGAAATTGAGGTTGCGGTGAGCCAAGGTTATGCCATTACACTCCAGTCTGGGCAACAAGAATGAAACTCTGTCTCAAAAAAAAAAAAAAAGAAAAGAAAGAAAAAAAAGAAAATACAGCCGGGCGCGGTGGCTCACGCTTGTAATCCCAGCACTTTGGGAGGCCGAGGCGGGCGGATCACGAGGTCAGGAGATCAAGACCACAGTGAAACCCCGTCTCTACTAAAAATACAAAAAATTAGCCGGGTGTGGTGGCGGGCGCCTGTAGTCCCAGCTACTCGGAGGCTGAGGCAGGAGAATGGCGTGAACCCGGGAGGCGGAGCTTGCAGTGAGCCGAGAGTGCGCCACTGCACTCCAGCCTGGGCGACAGAGCAAGACTCCGTCTCAAAAAAAAAAAAAAAAAAAAAAAAGAAAATACAAGCCAGAAAATAATGGAGAGCATTATAAGAAATGCCTTTCAAAACTGAAGGTCAAATAAGGAATTTTCAGATAAGCAAAAGCTGCAGTAATTAACCACCAGCATATCTTCACTACAAGCAATGTTTAAAACAGTTCTTTGGGCTGGGTGTGGTGGCTTATGCCTGTAATCCCAGAACTTTGGGAGACCGAGGTGGGCAGATCACGAGGTCAGGAGATCGAGACCATCCTGGCTAACACGGTGAAACCCCGACTCTACTGACAATACAAAAAAATTAGCCAGGCGTGGTGCTGGGCACCTGTAGTCCCAGCTACTCGGGAGGCTGAGGCAGGAGAATGGCATGAACCTGGGAGGCGGAGCTTGCAGTGAGCCGAGATCACACCACTGCACTCCAGCCTAGGTGACAAAGTGAGATTCTGTCTCAAAAGAACAAAAAAACTGTTCTTTGGATAAAAGCAACATGATTCTACATAGAAACTTGTTTATATATTCTACATATAAACAAAGGAATAAATAGCATGAGATATGGCAAATATCTGAATACATATCAGGCTTTATTTTTATTTTTGATGTCTTTCAAAACCAATATATTTGGAGGTTATGATATATGCAGAAGTGAAATACGTGACAACAATTATACAGGAGACAGAGAAGAAATGGCAATATGCTGTTGAAAGATTATTTCAGTATATGTGAAGTAATATAATGTTAGCTAAAGGCTGACTGTGGTAAGTTAAAAATGTATATGGTAGGCCGGGCGCGGTGGCACATGCCTGTGATCCCAGCACTTTGGGAAGCTGAGGTGGGTGGATCACCTGAGTTCAGGAGTTCAAGACCAGCCTGGCCAACATGGTGAAATCCCATCTCTACCAAAAATACAAAAATTAGCTGGGCATGGTGGCATGCATCTGTAATCCCAGCTACTTGGGAGGCTGAGGCAGGAGAATCTCTTTAACCCAGAAGGCAGAGGTTTCAGTGAGCTGAGATCATACCACTGTACTCCAGCCTGGGCAACAGGGCAAGACCCTGTCTCAAAAAAAAAAAAAAAGATATATATAGTAAACCTTAGAGCAACCACTTAAAAAAATAAAGAGGGATATAACTAATAAACTAATAAACCAATATTGATATATACGTTGCAAATAAAACTCAAAACTCAAATAACCCAAAACAAAGCAAAAAACAAAAAAAGGAGAAAAGAACAGATGAGATATTTAGAAACAAAATGATGATAGATTTAAACTCAACCATATCAATAATTATATTAAATATAAATTACCAAAACACTCAAATTAAAAGATAGAGATTCACCAAATTGGATTAAAAAATCAAGATCCAAAAGTATGCTGACTACAAGAAACTGACATTAACTACAAAAACAAAGAGGTTAACCCTGAAAGGATGAATAAAGGCATAGGAAAAATGAATGGAAAGACAACTGAAGTGGCTAGATTAGTATCACACAAAGCAAAAGAGAGAACTATGAATATTACCATGAATCAAGTGGCACATTTTATAAAGACTTAATTTATCAAGAAAATACAACAATTTTGAATTTGTATACTCCTAACAAAAGGTTTCAAAAGATAGGCATACCTCATTTTACTGTGTTTTACTTAATTGCACTTCACAGATTTTGTATTTTTTACAAATTGAAGGTTCATGGCAACTGTGTGGTGAGTAAGTATATCAGCACCATTTTCCAACAGTTTGTACTCTGTGTCTCTGTGTCAAATTTTTTGGCAGTAAAGTATTTCAAACATATGTACATAGTTTTTAAAGACATAATACTATTGCACATACTAGACTACAGTATAGTGTAAACATAACTTTGTATGCACTGGGGAACCAAAAATTTTATGTGATTTGCTTTATTACAGTGTCTGGAACCAAACCTGCAGTATTTCTGAGGAATGTCTCTACGTGAAGCAAACACTGATAGAACCGAAAGGATAAGTGAGTCAATTCTCCATCACAGTTGCAGATTTCAGCACTCCAATCTAAGCAATTATAAAACAAACACATAAAAAAAATCAGTAAGTGAAGCAGCTCCATTGTCTGGGGTAAATACCTGGGGTTTGATGTCTCGCACCAAGAAGATTAAAGACACAGACACACATAAGGAGTGTAGGGGCGGAAAGTTTAACAGACAAAAAAGAAGAAAGAGAAATATTCCTCAAGCTGAGAAAGTGGGTCACCCAAGAGAGAGTTTCCAGGTTTGGGGTGGGATTTGATCAATTTTGTAGAGAGACTTGAGAAGGCGGTGATTGATTTACATAGGGCCCAGGGGATTCATTTAACCAGGTGTGCCATTTACATAGTCCACAAAGGAACTAGCCCTCCCACCCTCATCTTTCATTATGTAAATGTGGCTTCTACCTGGCTGTTGGCATGACACCTGCACATGTGGCTTTACCTGGCTGGTGACACCCATATACGTGGTAACAAAGAAAAGTGAAGGAGAAGTCTACATGTTGGAATGTACCTGGAGTCCAGGTACAGCTGCTGGCATTTACATATGAAGCTTCCAGCTTGCTTGCAGCTTGACCTTTCAGGCTGCTTTCTGTTAGAAAAGAAGTGGTTTGGGGGCTTCTTTTTATTAAAGGAAAATTCTACCAAGAACTCTTTTACCCTCACTAACTGCCTAAAATAATTTATTAATAACGCCTCTATTGTAAGGATATTTAAGGTTTGAACAACACGGTCAACCAACATGCCCTAATTGGCATTTACATAACACTCCACCACAAAACAGCATTCTTTTCCTTCCTGGCCGTCTAAGCATTGACTACCATCATGAACGACACAGTAACTATCTGAACTAGAAAGTTCATGACCAACCAACTACTTCAGAGGAAACAAATGATGATTGATGTCCTTCATACCCAGAAGGCAACAGTACCTAAGACAGAAATTTGGGAAAAACTAGCCAAAATGTACAAGACCACACTGGATTTCATCTTTGTATTTGGATTCAGAACTCATTTTGGCGGTGGCAAGACAACTGGCTTTGGCATGATTTATGATTCCTTGGATTATGCAAAGAAAAATGGACCCAAACATAGACTTGCAAGACATGGCCTATATGAGAAGCAAAAGACCTCAAGAAAGCAATGAAAGGCAGGCAAGAACAGAATGAAGAAAGTCAGGGGACTGCAAAGGCCAATGTTTGTGCGGGCAAAAAGCCGAAGGAGTCAAGATGCTGCAATGATGTTTTCTGCAGCCATTGTGGATTCTTCATGAGAAGATTAATAAACTAAAAACTTTAATGTGAAAAGAAATAAAACACCACAATACGCATTCAAGTGCACATGGAAAATAGATCAAAGAAGGTCATATTCTAGGCCATAATATGTCTCGATAAATTTGAAAGAAAGAAATGAAAGTACGTTTTCTGATCACAGTGGAATTATATGCCAAATCAGTAACATAAATATACCTGGAAAATCTCTCAAATATTTGGAAACTAAACAATAGACTTTGAAATAACTCATGCACCAATGAAAAATCTTACAAATGATATTTGAGATATCTTAAATTAAATGAAAATACAGTATATAAAAATGTGTGGGGTATAGGTACAGCTATGCTTAGAGGAAACCTTGTAACATTAAATATTTATATTAGAAAAGAAGAAAGATCTAAAATCATTAATCTGGCCGGGTGTGGTGGCTCACGCCTGTAATCCCAGCACTTTGGGAGGCTGAGGTGGGCGGATCACCTGAGGTCAGTAGTTTGAGACTAGTCTGGCCAACATGGCAAAACCCCATCTCTACTAAAAATACAAAAATTAGCTGAGCATGGTGGTATGCGCCTGTAATCTCAGCTATTCAGGAGACTGAGGCAGGAGAATCGCTTGAACTGGGAGGCAGAGGTTATGGTGAGCCAAGATTACACCATTGGACTCCAGCCTGGGCAACAAGAGAGAAACTCTGTCTGGAAATACTACTACTAATAATAATGAAGATGGGGTCTAACTCTGCTGAACCGACTCCATCTTGTTTCTAACGTTTAAGCTGTCCTTGTTCATTCCTGGGCATGGGCTGAGCTAACTTCGGGAAGGGATTCAGTTCATGGTTTGACTCTGAGGCAAAATTGATAATAGCCCTTTCCCAGAAAGACTCCCTTCTTGCCTCCCAGAAAGACCAGTCCACCTTGCAGTACTAACAAATTAGCTATAAGATTAGAAAGTACAGTGTAGGGGTCATGCAGCCTCTAGTTCCAAGAGTCTGAACCTTCCCAAATGGTTCCTGGGGATAACATCACTATTGAAAAACCTAAGATCAGTGCTTGAGATATTTTGGCAGACCCTGCACTCAGTGGATTAGCTGACACCACCCAGACAGGTAATCTGGCTCAACCAGTTCTGCCATCTCACCCAGGAACAGAAAACAACAAGAAAAACTCTCTTCGACCCCCTAAGATTCTGTCTCCAACCTGACCAATCAGCACTCCCCACTTCCCAAATTATCTTTATAATCTCTGATCCCCGAATGCTCAGGGAGACTGATTTGAGTAATAATAAAACTCTGGTCTCCCACAGCCGGCTCTGCGTGAATTACTCTTTCTCTATTGCAATTCCCCCTATCTTGATAAATCGGCTCTGTCTAGGCAGCGGGCAAGGTGAACCCACGGGGCAGTTACAGCATCTGGGCTCCAGCTCCTGACAGCAGGCCAGAGGAGAAGCAAACTCTGAGAGACGTGGCTGCAGCCTGCACCAATGCAGACAGGACCAAAGGCAGCCCAGACTGAGTCCTGGTTACCAGTGAGACGTGAAAACTTCAGAGAGCTGCCAGGGCTGAAAAGGCCACATGGAGGGAAACAGTGGACCTCTCCAGTCCTCCTGCATGGGTGAGTGACTTGAGGAACAGAGAGACTCCACCCAAAGCCTTTTTACACTTTACAATAAGCCCTAAGACTGTTTTTTTTTGTTTGTTTGTTTTCTTTTGAGACGGAGTCTAGCTCTGTCACCCAGGCTGGAGTGCAGTAGCATGATCTTGGCTCACTGCAACCTCTGTCTCCCGGGTTCAAGCAATTCTCCTGCCTCAGCTTCCCGAGTAGCTGGGATTACAGGTGCCCGCCACCACGCCCAGCTAATTTTTGTATTTTTAGTAGAGACAGAGTTTCACCATATTGGCCAGGCTGGTCTCGAACTACTGACCTTGTTATCCTCCCACCTCGGCCTCTCAAAGTGCTGGGATTACAAGCATGAGCCACCGTGCCCAGCCTAGTTTTTGTTTTTAAAGATGGGGTCTCGGCCGGGTGCAGTGGCTCACATCTGTAATCCTGACCAACATGGAGAAACCCCATCTCTACTAAAAATACAAAATTATCTACTAAAAATACAAAATTAGCCAGGGCGTGGTGGCACATGCCTGTAATTCCAGCTACTCAGGAGGCTGAGGCAGGAGAATCACTTGAACCCGGGAGGCAGAGGTTGCGGTGAGCCGAGATTACGCCATTGGACTTCAGCCTGGGCAACAAGCGCGAAACTCCGTCTGGAAAAAATAATAATAATAATGAAGATGGGGTCTAACTCTGCTGCCCATGCTGGAGTGCAGTGGCGCTGTCATAGCTCATTGCAGTCTCGTGCTCCTAAGCTCAAGCAATCCTCCCGTCTCAGCCTCCTGAGTAGCTGGGAGGCACATGCCACCGCGCCTGGCTATGACTTATGATACAACCATACAAATGGCTGCAATTTCTTTTCCACCTGCTCAGCAAGCATGAGTCCCAAACAACAACAACAACAAATTGGTCGTAAAAAAATAAAATAATATTTCTTGGACATCTGAGATTATGGGCTGAGAGACATACACACTACAAAAATACAAAAACTGACAAAATTAAGCAATATGAAAAGGAAGGCATGGAGATGAGGAAAAATATATACACTGTATTTGATACACTTGGAAGACAAACATCTCAAAGGTAGAAAGAATGATCTGGTTAATACATAGATTCTACCAGAGAAGTTTAAAAAAAAAAAAAAGAAGAGAGAGAGAAACTGGTTATGTGAATGGATATAGACATAAACTACTAAATGGAAAATGGACTGCTTTTGTAGAATAACCCAAAGGGCCAGCTGAGGACACCCACTCTGTTGTTTGAGCAGTGCATAAACCGTAATTCTGCATCACACATTTGCTTCATATCAAAGACTTCTTCATGATTTCTGCAAATTCTGGGGAACATGTATTTTATGGCCACCCATACCCACTGAACAATCCATTTCACCAGCATCTCACCTTCCAGGATTGCTCTCTTCTCTCTGTCCTATACCGTACCATCAAAGCTTTTGACTTAATAAAAAGCTGCTTAGTGGGCTGGGCATGGTGGCTCATGCCTGTAATCTCAGCACTTTGGGAGGCCAAGGCAGGCAGATTGCCTGAGATCAGGAGTTCGAGACCAGCCTGGGAAACACGGTGAAACCCTGTATCTACCAAAAAATTCAAAAATTAGCCGGGTGTGGTGGTGCGTGCCCGTAGTCTCAGCTACTCAGGAGGCTGAGGCAGAAGAATTGCTTGAACCCGGGAGGCAGACACTGCAGTGAGCTGAGATTGCACCACTGCACTCCAGCCTGGGTGACAGAGTGAGACGCCGTCTCAAGAAAAAAAAAAGGTGGGGGGCTACTTAGTATGGGGGCACTCCTTAGAAGCCAAAGAAAAACTTTTTTCTCTCTGATTCACTAACATCTCTTGTTCCATTTCTTAATCCATTTCCCGTTTGCCCTGAGAAATGAGCGCTGGCAATGAGCTGAGATTTTTTTTTTTTTTTCCCTTAACGGAAAATGGGTTAAATCAAGGGACTGGCCAGCAGTGTTTACCTTCTCTCCACTTCTTATTACACTGTCATTACACCATCTGACAGTACTGCACTATGATGGTTAATATTGATTGTCAACTTGATTGGATTGGAGGATGCAAAGTATTGTTCCTGGATGTGTCTGTGAGGGTTTTACCAAAGGACATTAACATTTGAGTTAGTGGACTGAGAGAGGCAGACCAACCCTCTCTCTGGGTGGGCACCACCTAATCAGTTGCCAGTGTGGCTAGAATAAAAGCAGGAAGAAGAAGATGGAAAAGCAGACTTGCTGAGTCTTCCAGCCTTCATCTTTCTCCCACGCTGGATGCTTCCTGCCCACAGACTCCAAGTTCCTGCCCATCAGACTCCAAGTTCCTGCCCATTAGACTCCAAGTTCCTCAGCTTTTGGACTCTTGGACTTACACCAGTGGTTTGCCAGGGACTCTCGGGCCTTTGGCCACAGACCGAAAGCTGCACTGATGGCTTCCCTACTTTTGAGGTTTTGGGACTCGCACTGATCCACTACTGGCTCCTTGCTCCTCAACTTGCAGATGGCCTATCGTGGGACTTTACCTTGTGATCACGTGAGTCAATTCTCCTGAATATGCTCCCTTTCATATATACATCTCTTCTCTTAGTTCTGTCCCTTTAGAGAATCCTCACTAATACATACACCAACTTACCTCCCTCATTCATAGACTCCTGGTCCTTTCCGCCCCAACTCTACACATTACCTAGGGGATTTCATGCAAATGCCCCTTGTAACAAGTTAGTCCCTTAATTTTTCAATCATTTTTGTCATTGCAGCTGAGTTTTGACTTGTAAAATGTTGGAGACACACAGCAAACAGGTATCAAAAGACTCAAAATGGCATTAAATAAGTCAGCAACAATTTCAAAGCTGTCATGACTACGGAACATCAGCATCTCGTGATGTCTGTAAAATATCCACAGTTGCTGCACTCCTCAGAGGTGTGTGGCTATTTGGGTAGAGCAGCTTCTTGCCTTGACTGATGATGTACCCACATCTCACATCGGTGGTTTCCAGTTGCAGCTGTATCCCAGCACAACTCAGTATTCCTACTTCATGACTCGACTCAGTTCCCTCACCTCTACCCATGTGACCCTCCACAAGTCTCTCTGTTGGCTAGGACGGTCTTGAACTCCTGGCCTCAAGCAATCCTCCTGCCTTGGCCTCTCAAAGTGCTGGGATTACAGATGTGAGCCACCACACTCAGCCTCCACATCTATCCTTTCAGCTAGAACTTTGCCCTCTTGGCCAGGTGTGGTGGCTCAGGCCTGTAATCCCAGGGCTTTGGGAGGCAGAGGCGGGAGTCCTCTTGCTTGAGGCCGAGAGTTCCAGACCAACCTGAGAAACATAGTGAGACCATGCCTCTACAAAAATTAAAAATATTAGCTGGGTGTGGTGCCAAGTGTCTGCAGTCCCAGCTACATGGGAGGCTGAGGTGGGAGGACTGCTTGAGCCCAGGAGGTTGAGGCTGCAGTAAGCCATGATCATGCCACTGCACTCCAGGTTGGGTGACAGAATGAGACCCTATCTCAAATAGCAATTTTTTTTTTTTTTTTGAGAGGGAGTGCTCTGTCGCCCAGGCTGGAGTGCAGTGGCCCGATCTTGGCTCACTTCAACCTCTGCCTCTCGGGTTCAAGTCATTCTCCTGCCTCAGCCTTCCGAGTAGCTGGGCTTACAGGCACACGCCACCATGCCCAGCTAATTTTTGTATTTTTAGTAGAGATGGGGTTTCACTATGTTGGTCAGGCTGGTCTCAAACTCCTGACTGGCCTCCCAAAGTGCTGGGATTACAGGCATGAGCCACCACACCCAGCCAAAAACTTTTTTTTATTATTATTTCTGAGTATCAAAAGATACATTTTAACTTCAGAACAACTTTTAAATTATCCAGAATTAAACACAGCCTGCTTTAATTTTCCCTAATGTAGTTACATGTATCAAATCTATCAAGGTCAGCACTAAGCCCTTAGGAAAAGAAAAAGGCCAATTTGTTGACAATTGTAACAAAGAACTGGCTGCCCCTGTTCTCCTCCCCTATTCCCAAAGCCCAACTGGGTTGGGATCTGGGCATTCTTCACCCCAGGGTGGGCGTGGCTGGTGACAGCTGAGGATTTTTGTTTTGTTTTGTTTCTGTTTTGTTTTTGAGGCAGTCTCACTCTGTCTCCCAGGCTGGAGTGCAGTGGTGCGATCTCGGCTCACTGCAAGCTCCGCCTCCCGGGTTCACACCATTCTCCTGCCTCAGCCTCGCGAGTAACTGGGACTACAGGCGCCCGCCACCATGCCCGGCTAATTTTTTTTGTATTTTTAGTGGAGACGGGGTTTCACCATGTTAGCCAGGATGGTCTCGATCTCCTGACCTCGTGATCCACCCGCCTTGGCCTCCCAAAGTGCTGGGATTACAGGCCTGAGCCACCGCACCCGGACAGCTGAGGATTTTAATGGCTTCTTCTGGTCCATGTCTTGACTGTTCTGACGCTGCTGGCACATTGATTTAAGGGATTAGGAGGGAAATAAATGTTTATTCAACTGTTAGTGTATCAGAAAGAGAAAGTTCTTCTCTTTGGCTTCTAAGGAATGTCCCACGTTAAGCAGCTTTTTACTAAGTCAGAAGCCTTGACGCTACAGTATAGGGTGGAGAGGTGAGCACTCCAGGGTGAGTGCAACATTTCTTTAAAAATGCCCCCACTGGCCGGGCGCACTGGCTCACGCCTGTAATCCCAGCAATTTGGGAGGCCAAGGTGAGTGGATCACCTGAGGTCAGGAGTTCGAGACCAGCCTGAGCAACATGGTGAAACCCCATCTCTACTACAAATTAAAAAAAAAAAAAATTAGCTGGGCCTGGTAACGCATGCCTGTAATCCCAGCTACTTGAGAGGCTGAGGCAGGAGAATCTCTTGAACCTGGGAAGTGGAGGTTGCGGTGAGCCAAGATCGCACCATTGCACTCCAGCCTGAATGACAAGAGCAAAACTCCATCTAAAAAAAAAAAAAAAAAAAGCCCCCACCCCCAACTTCAGTCTATTCCCTCTAAAGCAGTTACATTAGCTTTAATTGGCTTGCTTCCTCTTAAACAACTTCAGAGGAATTGGGGATGATTGTTACTATTGGCTTAATTCCTTTATCTTACTTGGTAATAATTGGTAATAACCAGTTAGAAATCAAAACACTCTTTTGATCAAATCTCATAGTTGCGTGTCTCTGACCCTTCTTTCCTTGTCACATCTCTCTCGGACCACAGGTGGGAAAGGTTCTCAACTTATTTTTCATTTTTCTTTTCCTCCTCCTCCTCCTTCCTCTTCTTGTTTTGTTTTTTTTTTTTGAAATAGGGTCTTGCTCTATCACCCAGGCTAGAGTGCAGTGGCACAATAAATAGCTCATCACAGCCTCTACTTCCTGGCCTCAAGTGATCCTTTAGTCCTCCTGCCTTGGCCTCCCAAATTGTTGGAATTACAGGCATAAGCTACTGTGCCTGGCTGGCTCTCAGCTTTTAAGGGCACATGGGATTAGACTGGGCTCACTGAGATAATCCAGGATAATCTCCCATCTCGAGGTCCTTAACCTTAATCACATCACAAAGTCCCTTTGTCCATGTAAGATTCTAAGGTTCTGGGGATTCACACATGGACATCTTCATGGGGTCATGATTCTGCCTACCATAAATGAGACATTTAAACCTTCAGTAACTGAATTTTATGCCATAATTCTTCACACACGTCAGAGCATCATGCAGTGGGTACAGTTCACTAGTGTGGATTGTTATGTTGATGGTCACATGTTGAGTGCACACAGGGCTAAAGCCAGGAGGACTTGGTTGGTCTGTTCAAGCTATCCTTCAAGAAGTAAAATCTATGCACTGTTAGAAACACAGAGAAGGCCAGGTGCGGTGGCTGATGCCTGTAATCCCAGCACTTTGGGAGGCCGAGGTGGGCAGATCAAGAAGTCAGGAGATCAAGATCATCCTGGTTAACACGATGAAACCCCGTCTCTACTAAAAATACAAAAAAAATTAGTGAGGCGTGGTGGCGGGCACCTGTAGTCCTAGCTACTCGGGAGGCTGAGACAGGAGAATGGCGTGAACCCGGGAGGCGGAGCTTGCAGTGAGCCGAGATGGCACCACTGCACTCCAGCCTGGGCAACAGAACAAGACTCTGTCTCAAAAAACAACAACAACAACAACAAAGAGTTAAGTTCTTGTGGCATATTTCTGCTCACAAAAACATCACCACACTTCTAAGTAAAGACCAAAACACTTTAATAATGATTTTTTTTTCAGATTGTTTGCTGTTGGTACATGTAAATGCAATTAATTTTTTTTTTTAAGGGACAGGATCCGCTGCTCTTTTGCCCTTGCTGGAGTGTGGTGATGTTATCGTAGCTCACTATAACCTCCAACTCCTGGGCTCAAGCAATTCTCCTGCCTCAGCCTCAGGAGTAGCTGGGACTACAGATTTGTGCCACTACACCTGGCTGATTTTTAAAATTTTTTATAGAGACAGGGTCTCACTAGGTTGCCAGGCTTTTCTCTAAGTCATGCCTTAAATGATCCTCCTGCCTTAGCTTCCTGAGTAGCTGGGACTACAGGTGTGAACCACCACGCCTAGCCTTGCTACTGATTTTTGTATATTAATTTTATATTCTGCAACTTTGCTGAATTCATTGATCAATTGTAATAGTTTTTTGGTAGCGTCTTTAGGTTTTTTTAGGCATGAGATCATGTCATCTGTGAACAAGGCTAATTTGATTTCTTCCTTTCCAAAGTGGACGCCCTTTATTTCTTTCTCTTGCCTTATTGCTCTGGCCAGGACTTTCAGTGTTATGTTAAATAACAGTGGTGAAACTGAGCATCCTTGTTTTGTTCCCATCCTTGGAGGAAAGGCCTTCAGTTTTTTCCCATTCAGTATGATGTTAGCTGAGGCAAAGCACTTTTAATATTAAACATTGAAATAACTATGAGCTCTACATACATTTAAGAAAGATCAATAAAAACAAGTAAGATAATTACTTAACTGCTTATTTCCAATTCAGGGTCAAGGGTGGCCGGAGTCTATCCCAGCAGCTCACGGCACAAGATGGGATCCAACCTCAGACAGGACGCCATTCCATCACAGGGCAAACTCACACGCCCCCACACTCACTCATACTGGGACCACTTGACACAAGAATTCACCTAGTGTCCATGTGATATGGTTTGGCTGTGTCCCCGCCCAAATCTCACCTTGAATTGTAGCTTCCATAATTCCCACTTGTCATGGGAGGGACCCAGTGGGAGGTAACTGAATCATAGCGGCAGGTCTTTCCCATGCTGTTCTCATGATAGTGAATAAATCTCGTGAGATTTGATGGTTTTATAAAGGGGAGTTCCCCTGCACATGTCTTCTTGCCTGCTGCCATGTAAGATGTGCCTTTGCTGCTCATTTGTCTTCTGCCATGATTGTGAGGCCTCCCCAGCCATGTGGAACTGTGAGTCCATTAAACCTCTTTCCTTTATAAATTACCCAGTCTCAGTCAGATATATGTTTATTAGCAGCATGAGAACAGACTAATGCAGCATGGCTTTGGGATGTGGGAGGAAGCGGGAGTACCCAGAGGGAACGCATGCAGACAGAGGGAGAATGGGCAAACCACACAAACAGTGGCTCTGGCCCAGGACCAATTTCTTTTTCTCATTCACATAATAAAATAATGTTGAATGAAACGATGTTGTTTGATGACCTGCCTATTCCACAGGAGAGACAAAAGTACATAATGGTCATGAAACTGGATCACCGCAGGGGCACTCCTTAATTGAGTGGCACATGGTCCCTTTTGTTAGGAGAACAAATTGATGTTAAACTCAGGCACAAAGTCTGGCTGAGAAAATGATGAACTAAAAAAAGACTCAAATAACTTAACTTTAAAAAGATTTTAATAAATGTTTTCCCAATCCCATTGGCAGCCTCAAGTGAATAAGGAATGTTTTCCCTGTCATTTTGGGCATCATTATCAAATAGCTCGACACAAGTGCATTTTCTGGCAGTCTCTTCAGATGGCTTCTTTTAAATTTGTTGAACAAAAGTTACTTACATCACTTTGGTTAGAAACTCTCAAAAGAGCAAATTATATGTAATCACCTCTCAAATTATGAATGCACGTGAATTAGAATTCTTGATGCAAGTTAACATCAAAACTAAAACATTTTCATTAATGTCGATCTTCAAAATTTTCTTCAGCTATGTGAAATTGAGCTGAATACTTTTATTTTTGACCAATCTTTCTTTCTTTCTTTCTTTCTTTTTTTGAGGTGGAGTCTCGCTCTGTCGCCCAGGCTGGAGTGCAGCGGCACAATCTTGGCTCACTGCAACCTCTGTCTCCTGGGTTCAAGTGATTCTCCTACCTCAGCCTCCCTGGTAGCTGGCACACACCACAATGCCCAGCTAATTTTTTTATTTGTAGAGATGGCGTTTTGCCATGTTGACCAGGCTGATCTTGAACTCAACCTCAAGTGATCTGCCCACCTGGCCTCCCAAAGTGCTGAGATTACAGGCATGAGCCACCACACCTGGCCTGACCAATCTTAAATAATTTTTTTTCTCATTGGAGAATCATTTAGTAAATATACCACTGTTTACATTTACTTTATTTACTTAATGATTTACTTTATTTCCATATATGGATTTACTTTATTTTCCATTTATGGCAAGTGATACCAGTTTTCCACATGTGGTAATAATATAAACTTTTCTTCTAAAATATATTTATTATTAGTAAAAATGAGTAAATTAAGGAAAATAGTATGCACTGAAATTTGGAAAACACTAACAGAACAAATATGAAGTATTTGCTTAATACTTTTAAGCCTGGCAAATAGTAAATACATAATGAAAGATAGCTACTATTTTTTAGATACTTTTACTTTTTAGTTAAATTATTGTGAAATTCTACATTAACATGATTTAATTTACCATTTAAAATTTATTTAACAATTAGATATTCTCTGTCCACAACATGCCAGGCCCTGGGAATTCAAAGATGAAAATGAATGAAATAGACCCTGCTTTCAAAGAGCTATCATTTTAGTGGCGAGAGAGATACTAAATAACCAGTAAAAATATAATGGTTTTGTTTTTGTTTTTTGAGACTGAGTCTTGCTCTGTCACCCAGACTGCAGTGCGGTGGTGTGATCTCAGCTCACTACAACCTCCGCCTCCCCAGTTCAAGCAGCTGTTGTGCTTCAGCCTCCCAAGTATAGGCGCATACCACTACGCCTGACTAATTTTTATATTTTTAGTAGAGACAGGTTTTCGCCATGTTGGCCAGGTTGGCCTTGAGCTCCTGACCTTAAGTGATCTGCCCACCTCGGCCTCCCAAAGTGTTGGGATTACAGGTGTGAGCCACTGTGCCCAGCCACAATATAATGTTTTATGTATTATTATTGGAGCTATGTACAAAGCGCAGTTGGAACAGAGGGGAATAGCCCCTAGGTTTACCAAACAGGGTCAGGGAATTCTTTTTTTTCTTGAGACAGAGTCTCACTCTGTCACCCAGGCTGGAGTGCAGTGGCACGATCTTGGCTCACTGCAACCTCTGCCTCCCAGGTTCAAGAGATTCTCCTGACTCAGCCTCCTGAGTAGCTGGGATTACAGGTATGTGTCACCACACCCAGCTAATTTTTATAGAGATGGGGTTTCACCATGTGGTCCAGGTTGGTCTGCAACTCCTGGCCTCAAGTGATCCACCTGCCTTAGCCTCTCAAAGTGCTGGTATTACAGGCATGCGCCACCATGCCCGGCTGGGAATTATTATTTTTTTTTAACTTTTATTTTAGGTTCAGGAGTACATGTGCAGGTTTATTATACAGGTAAATTTCATGTCACAGGGGTTTGGTGTACAAATTATTCCATCACCCAGGTACTGAGCATAATACCTGATAATGTAGTTTTTCCATCCTCACTCTTCTCCCTCCCTCCATCCTCTAGAAGGCCTCAGTGTCTATTGTTCCCTTCTTTGTGTCCATGTGTTTTCAATGGTTAGCTCCCACTTATAAGTGAGTACTTGTGGTATTTGGTTTTCTGTTCCTGTGTTAGTTCACAGGAACAGTATGCAGCCATACTGACAGGATTATGGCCTCCAGCTCCATTTATGTTGCTGCAAATGACATGATCTCCTTCTTTTTTATGGCTATGTAGTATTCCATGGTGTATATGTACCACATTTTCTTTATCCAGTCTACCACTGGTTGGCATTTAGGTTGATTTCATGTCTTTGCTACTGAGAATAGTGCTCTAATGAACATACGTGTGTATCGGGGGAACCAGCCCTCAATATTTTAACATATGTTCTTTCTATTTTTCCCTAAATGTTGACTGGTTTGAGAAATAAAGAGAAAGAGTACAAAGAGAGGAGTTTCACAGCTGGGCCTCTGGGGGTGACATCACATATTGGTAGGACCGTGATGACGACCCCGAGCTGCAAAACCAGCAAGTTTTTATTAGGGATTTTAAAAGGGGAGGGGGTGCACAAACAGGGAGTAGGTCACAAAGATCACATGCTTCAAAGGGCAATAAAGATCACAAGGTGAAGGCAAAATTAGAACTACTGATGAGGGTCTATGTCCCGCTGTGCACATATTATCTTGATAAACATCTTAACAGGAAACAGGGTTCGAAAGCAGAGAACTGGTCTGACTAGAATTTACCAGGCTGGAATTTCCCAATCCTAGTAAGCCTGAGGGTACTGCAGGAAACCAGGGCGTATTTCAGTTCTTATCTCAACCGCATAAGACAGACACTCCCAGAGTGGCCTTTTATAGACCTCCCCTGAGGAACGCATTCCTTTCCCAGGGTATCAATTATTAATATTCCTTGCTGGGAAAAGAATTCAGCGATATCTCTCCTACTCACAAGTCCATTTATAGGCTCTCTGCAAGAAAAAAAAATATGGCTCTGCTCTGCCCGACCCCACAGGCAGTCAAACCTTATGGTTATCTTCCCTTGTTCCCTGAAAATTGCTGTTGTTCTGTTCTTTTTCAGGTGCACTGATTTCATGTTGTTCAAACACACATGTTTTACAATCAATTTGTACAATAGTGGTCCTGAGGTGATGTACATATTCAGCTTAAGAAGATAACATGATTAAGAGATTAAAGACAACACAGACATAAGAAATTATAAAAGTATTAATTTTGGGAACTGATAAGTGTCCATGAAATCTTCACAATTTATGTTCTTCTGCCTTGGCTCCAGCCAGTCTCTCCGTTTGGGTCCCTGACTTCCCACAACATGCATGCATGTGTCTTTATGGTAGAATGATTTGTATTCCTTTGGGTGTATGCCCAATAATGGGATTACTGAGTCAAATGGTAGTTCTGTTTTAAGTTTTTTGAGAAATTGCCAAACTGCTTTCCACAATGGCTGAACTAATTTACATTCCCACCAGCAGTGCATAAGCCTTTCGTTTTTCTCCACAACCTCACCAGCATCTGTTATTTTTTGACTTTTTAATAATAGCCATTCTGATTGGTGTGAGATGGTATCTCACTGTGGTTTTGATCTGCATTTCTCTAATGATCAGTGATGTTAAGCATTTTTTCAAATGCTTCTTGGCTGCATGTATGTCGTCTTTTGAAAAGTGTCTGTTCATGTCCTTTGCCCACTTTTTAAGGGGGTTGTTTGTTTCTTGCTTGTTGATTTGTTTAAGTTACCAAGGAAAGCAACTGAACAGAAGTGTGAAGGGTGAGTAAAGGAAACCACAGAGTTCCCTAATGTGGAGGGTGAAGCTCGTGGAAGGGAACACAGGCCTGGAAGCCTTCACAGGATGGCAGGGGCAACCCTGAAGGCCTTTGTATGCCAACCCCAGAAGTTTAGATTGTATCATATGGTTAGCAGGGAGTCACTGAGTAACTTTGTTGTGGGAAGTAAAATACAGGTTGAGTGTCTCTTATTCAAAATGCTTGGGATGAGCAGTGTTTCAGATTTCAGATTTTTTCAGATTTTGAAATATTTACATGTACTTAATGAGATATCTTGGGGTTAGGACCCACGGCTAAACATGAAACTAATTAATGTTTTAACGAAACAGAGTCCGAAGGTAATTTTATGCATTATTCATACATTTTATACAATTCATACATCCATACGATTTATACATTAACATTATTCATTAACGTTTTATATACACCTTATATGCAGAGTCTGAAGGTAATTTATACAATATTGTAGATAATTTTGTGCATGAAAACAAGTTTGTGTTAAGTACTTATGTGTGGAATTTTCTACTTTTGGTGTCATGTCGACTCTCAGAAAGATTCTGATTTTAGAGCATTTCAGATTTCAGATTTTCATATTAGTGATCCTCAACCTGTAATCAGATTTGTATGTTGGAAAAAAAATTATTCAAGCAGGAGCAATGTGAAGAGACCATTGGAGTAGAAAAGGTTAGAGACAGGGATGATGGCGTGAGAGCCATGCAGACCTAAATCCGGGCAGGACCCATCGAGAAGATGCAAGAGAGGAGGGATGGCCAGGTAGAAGAGTTTGCTGGACTTGGGGTTGAATGGGATGTGGAGGGAAGGGGGAGGCCCCCAAACCTACCAGATTTCTAGATATCCTGCAGTAGGTTCCACTCTCTTTCAGTCAAACCAGAACAGCATCCTTTGCAGCCATACTGACACTATCATGCAAATTGACAGGAACCATTTGGTTTCCAAATCAGGCAACTGTTGAATGCCTTGTGTTTTGAAATCAGTATTTCATTCACAATACTGCAAATGCCTGCTAATGAGTGTGACTTGAACAGATGTTAAAATAATGTTTTGGGTAACTAGCGTGCTCTATGAACAAGGTTAGAATCTTCCCATTACAATTTTCCACCACCACACACCTGGCATCTTTGCTGATTGAAACTGTTTGATATCATTCACCATAAATCCTCCTTATCTGGCAAATGCAGCATGAAATTATGTCAATTGAAGCAAAACATAATACACAATAAACATTGGCAAAACCAGTGACTATGACAGCAGCTTTGCATATGGAGTACAAAACAGGTTTCTGGTGTTTTTTTTTTCTTTCTTGGAACATGTGGCCAATTCTTTTCTTAAGTGAAATGCACAAAACAAAATAAGGAATGTTTGCTAAATGAGCATTGTAAAGTAAAAATTCACTGGTGATGGAAATAGCAATAAGGTGCACAAAAAGGATCATGGATAAAGTTTTCTCTGTCAGAAGGTGGTTTTGACAACTTGGTGTCTTGCAAGTCTACGCAGATCTACTACACCAAATACTCAAGACAAACCTAGGCACTTCAGGGGCAGTCACCGAAGACACACAACTCTCCCATCCTCTGCAGAACTTCTTACTTCTTTGCTTTTACTTAATTTAACAGTTAATCCTTCATAATAACATTTACTTGCCAGGCACACTGGCTCACACCTATAATCCTAGCACTTTAGGAGGCTGAGGCAGGAGGATTGCTTGAGGCCATGAGTTCGAGACCAGCCTGAGCAACATAGCAAGACCTTGTTAATATAAAAAATAAAGAAATGGCTGGGTGCGGTGGCTCAGGTCTGTAATCCCAGCACTTTGGGAGGCCGAGTTGGGTGGATCACCTGAGGTCAGGAGTTCAAAACTAGCCTGGCCAACATGGTGAAACCCTGTCTCTACTAAAAATACAAAAATTAGCCAGGCGTAGTGATGGGCACCTGTAATCCCAGGTATTTGGGAGGCTGAGGCAGGAGAATTGCTTGAACCTGGAAGGCAGAGATTGCAGTGAGCCAAGATCGTGTCATTGCACTCCAGCCTGGGCGACAAGAGTGAGACTCCATCTCAAAAATAAATAAATTAATTTAAAAAAATTAGTCAGATGTGGTGGTGTGTGCCTGTAGTTTCAGCTACTTGGGAGGCTGAGGTGAGAGGATCACTTGAGCCCAGGAGTTTGAGGTTGTAGTGAGCTGTGATCACGCCACTGCACTCCAGCCTGGACAACAGAGCAAGACCCTGTCTCAAAAATAAATAAAACAAAACAAAAAAATCATTTATTGATTACTTACTATCAGCCAGGTATAAGCTAAAATCTGTGCACATATTACCTCAATCTTCTTAACAATATTATAGGGCAAGTATTATTATTACTCTCTTTTTTTGTTGTTGTTGTTGAGGAAATCAAGGCACAAAGAGCTTTATAAATGAGTCTAAAGTCAGATAGCTAGGAAGTGGCAGAGCGAGAATTCAGACCTCGAGAATTCTAAGTGCAGGGTAACTCCACTGCCTGTAAGTGGGAGGAGAAGCTTGGTGACCACAGGGCCTGGAGTCATATTTTAAGTTCATGCCTGAAACAAGGTCTCTGCATGAGAAACCAGAAAACCTACTACGTTCTTCATATCATTGTAATTCAGCTAGAAAAATAATTAGAAAGTGATTTTTCTTTTTTTTTTGAGACGGAGTCTCGCTCTGTCGTCCAGGCTGGAGTGCAGTGGCACAATCTCGGCTCACTGCAAGCTCCGCCTCCAGGGTTCCCGCCATTCTCCTGCCTCAGCCTCTCCGAGTAGCTGGGACTACAGGCACCCGCCACCAAGCCTGGCTAATTTTTTGTATTTTTAGTAGAGACGGGGTTTCACCGTGGTCTCGATCTCCTGACCTCGTGATCCGCCCGCCTCGGCCTCCCAAAGTGCTGGGATTACAAGTGTGAGCCACCGCGCCCGGCCAGAAAGTGATATTTCATTTGCAAGAATGAACCCATCACCACTGATAAAAAGAAAGCTTCAATATTTGCATAGGTTCAAGAATAATCTGTTCTCCTTTTTACCAAAAATATAATGGAAAAGTTAACTGTGCAGTCAAGACCAAACCTGATATGTTATAATTGAGAATGATTCTCTTTCAGTCAGGTCTAAACAGGTACTGCAGGTGAGACCTGGTAGGGTGTCTTGGGCTTGGTAGTTGTGCAGTATTCAAGGGCTCTAGGTTTGTAGAGCAAACTCAATTTGGCCTAATAGTTCATTAATATTCTTGCTACATCTCTGTAAACAATCAAGCCAACTATCTAGACCAGCCCTTTTGTGATTGGGACTCATCTTTGGAGATTATTTTTGATTGCAAATGAGGGAGATTGTTAGAATAATTATGCAAAATTGAAAATAGGCAAAAGAGATTTCTGAGTGTTCTTTCAGTGTGGTGCTAGGTTTGCTCTTTGATTTAATTTCTATCAATTGGGCTGTTCTACAATTCCTTAAAGGTTAACCTAAACAGGTCTGGTAGAGGTGCAAATAGTTTCTGTCTAGTGGAAAAGATAAGCCCAAAAGTTAAAATTTATTGCCTTGTAGGATATTAAAGAGTTTTTAAAATCTAACTTGTCAATCTTATCCTAACAATCAAAAGATTTTAAAGCCAGGTATGGTGGCTCACGCCTGTAATCTCAGCTCTTTAGGAGGCTGAGGCCGTAGGATTCCTTGAGCTCAGGAATTCAAGACCAGCCTGGGCAATGTAGCAAGACCCCATCTCTACAAAAAATAAAAAATTGGGCCAGGCATGGTGGCTCATGCCTGTAATCCCAGCACTTTGGGAGGCTGAGGCGGGCAAATCACTTAAGGCCAGGAATTCAAGACCAGCCTGGCTAACATCTCTACTAAAAATACAAAAATTAGCCAGCGTTGTGACACACACTTGTAATCTCAGCTACTTGGGAGGCTGAGGCACTAGAATCACTTGAACCCAGGAGGCGGAGGTTGCAGTGAGCTGAGATCACGCCACTGCACTCCAGCTGACAGAGCAAGACTCCATCTCGAAAAAATAAAAAATAAATTAAAAAATAAAAAATCAGCCGGACGTGGTGGTGCACACCTGTAGTACCAGTTACTAGGAAGGCTAGGGAGGGAGGATCCCTTGAGGCCAGGAGTTCAAGTACAGCCTGGGCAAAGGAGCAAGACCCTGTTTCTAAAAAAAATAAAAATAAAAAATAAAAGGTTTTAAGGGCTTATTAGTGCCCAGTTCCACAAATGCTCCTTGAGCCAGTATTAACATCCTACCTGCTTCCTCATTAATTAATGAGTTGACTAAAATATTTGACATATGTTCATTATATGTTTGCATTAAAGTATGATTTTACCTATTTTAGCAGAGGTTCAAATGTTTGTTAAATAAATGCAGAGTCACACAGATGAAAGCCCAGAGTGTGCACTTTAAAGACCTGCACAGGGGGCTGATGCTATTTTTGTGGATCCAGCCTGATACGGTTTGGCTATGTCCCCACCTAAATCACATCTTGAATTCCCACATGTTGTGGGAGGGACCCAGTGGGAGGTAATTGAATCATGGGGGCAGGTCTTTCCCATGCTGTTCTTGTGATAGTGAATAAGTCTCATGAGATCTGATGGTTTTAAAAAGGGGAGTTTCGCTGCACAAGCTCTCTTCTCTTGTCTGCCACCATGTGAGACATGCCTTTCATCTTCTGACATGATTGTGAGGCCTCCCCAGCCATGTGGAACCGTGAGTCCATTAAACCTCTTTCTTTTGTAAATTGCCCAGTCTTGGGTATGTCTTTATCAGCAGTGTGAGAATGGACTAATGCACAGTCCATGCTCCACCCACAAAGCCACTGTCCTGTTGTGGGGCTGCATCCATCCAGAAGAACAGCACTTTTTTCCTCATGCAAAGATGTTCTGCACACAGACTGGGCATGGTGGCTCACATCTGTAACCAGCACTTTGGGAGGCTGAGGCTTGTGAATCGTTTGAGCCCAGGAGTTTGAGACCAGCCTGGGCAAACATAGTGAAACTGCATCTCTACCAAAAATACAAAAAAAAAAAAAAAAGAAAAGAAAAAAAATAGCTGGGTGTGGTGGTGCACATGTGTAGTTCCAGCTACTTGGGAGGCTGAGGTGGGGGAATCACTTAAACCCGGGAGATGGAGGCTGCAGTGAGCCGAGATCGTGCCACTGCACTCCAGCCTGGGCAACAGAGCAAGACCCTGTCTCAGAAAAAAAAAAAAAGATGTACTGCACACAATGTGCTTGTGTGGTTACTTTCTTCTAATTTACACAAAGGCACTTAGAGGCTAGTGGTGGCCCTAAATACCTCTGCCAAAGTAACAAATATATTTCAAAATTATGAAACCCAATGAAGTATGTATTTCATGAAAACTAATGTAAATATATTATGGGTAACCTGGAAATATTTTCAGTCTCTGGAAAGAAATCTATCAATACATAACGAGCTATAAAACTCTCTGTAATTTTAATTCAATGATTCTACTTTAGGGTATATTAGCTCAAGAAGATAGATTCTCCCCTCTTCCTCCTCCAAAACCAGATATGTATACATAGCAGCACATTAATAACATCAAAAAATTCTGGTTAGGCCGGGTCTGGTGTCTCATATCTGTAATCCCAGCACTTTGGGAGACTGAGGTGGGCACATCACCTGAGATCGGGAGTTCAAGACCACCAGCCTGGCCAACATGGTGAAACCCCATCTCTACTAAAAATACAAAAATTATTCAGGCATGGTAGTGGACCCCTGTAATCCCAGCTACGTGGGAGGCCAAGGCAGGAGAATAGCTTGAACCTGGGAGGCAGAGGTTGCAGTGAGCCAAGAATGTACCACTTCACTCTAGCTTGGGCAACAGAGTGAGACTCTGTCTCAAAAAAAAATTCTATCTGGGCATGGTGGTTCATGCCTTTAATCCCAGCACTTTGGGACACTGAGGTGGGAGGATTGCTTGAACTCAGGAGTTCGAGACCAGCGTGGGCAACATGGTGAAACCTATTTTGTATATTACAAATTATACAAAAATTAGCTGGTCATGGTGGCACACACTTGTAGTCCTAACTACTCAGGAGGCTGAGGTGGGAGGATGACTGGAGCACGGGACAGGGTGGAAGTTGTAGTGAGCCAAGATCACACCATTGCACTCCAACCTGGGTGACAGAGGAAGATAGTGACTCAAAAAATAAATAAATAAAAATTTAAAAATTCCAAACACTATACATAGTCACACAACAGGCTATGTCAATATCTGAAATATTTCTATAAACTAATAGTATGTAAAAAAGGGCCAGATAAAAAAACATCTAAACTGCTTGATGGCAGGATTGTGTATCACAACCCCTGTAGCACCCAGCATGTGGCAGGTATGTTGCTCATTAAAAGTATGAAAACAGACTAAATTTGTATAGTGTATTTACACTAATATAATATTGTAGCCTAGGCATGGTGGCTCACGCCTGCAATCCCAGCACTTTGGGAGGCTAAGGTGGGAGGATCACTTGAGGCCAGGAATTCGAGATCAACCTGGGCAACATAGTGAAACCCTGTCTCTACAAAAAAATTTAAAAATTAACTGGGCATGGTGGCATGTGCCTGTAAGTCCCAGCTACTTGGGAAACTGAGACGGGAAGATCACTTGAGCCCAGAAGTTTGAGGCTGCAGGTGAGCCATGATCATGCCACTGTACTACACTCGCCTGAATGACAGTGTAAGACCCTGTTTCCGAATATGTATCTCGGCATTAGCGTTTTTGGGTGCTTATACATATAGTATTGTCAAGTTATTATGCATATATAAGTATCCAATTCCAATGAGGCTGGAAAGGACTAGAGCCATGTTGTGGAAGCTCTGGGTGCCAGGTTGTGGAGTTTAAACTTGACACTGGCACAAAGAGCTGCAGAATGTTTTTCAAGACAAGAAGCAACATGATGGGCTGGCTGCAGTGGCTCACGCCTGTAATCCCAGCACTTTGGGAGGTTGAGGCAGGCAGATCACTTGAGGTCAGGAGCTTGAGACCAGCCTGGCCAACGTGGCGAAACTCCATCTCTACTAAAAATACAGGAAAGTTAGCCAGGCATAGGTGGCAGTAACCTGTAATCCCAGCTACTCGGGAGGCTGAGGCAGAAGAATCGCTTGAACCCGGGAGGTGGAGGTTGCAGTCAGCCGAGGTCACATCACTGCACTCCAGCCTGGTCAAAAGAGTGAGACTTTGTCTCAAAAAAAAAAAAAAAAAAGGCAACATGATGAAACCAGTTTCATAGGAAGTAGTTGAGATTATTTGGAGAAAAGTTAATGTGGGATAAATATGTCTCCACTACCCTGGTCTTGAAAGCTGGCAGAAGATTAGGAGTGAAAGAGTCTTCGTTTACATATGGTAGAGGAGAGCTTGACTCAAGTGTAGGAAAAACCCTGATATTCTTATTCTGTAAAGCTGGTTTAAAAATTTCTAATTAATGTGCTCTGTTACCCAGGGTGGAGTGCAGGGTGCAATCGTAGCTCACTGCAGCCTCCAACTCCTGGGCTCAAACAATCCTCCCACCTCAGCCTGCCAAGTAGCTGGGACCACAGGCACACACCACCCCCAACTGGCTAATTTTTTACTTTTTTATTTTTGTAGAGACAAGGTCTCACCATGTTGCCCAGGCTGGTCTCGAACTTCTGGCCTCAAGTGATTACTGCCTCAGCGTCTCAAAGTTCTGGGATTACAGACGTGAGCCACCATGCCGGCCTTTAATAGTCTTAATTTGCTAAAAAGTCCCAGCTGACCCGGTTCATCGTGAAGCTAGAAACACCCTGGATTTCCATGTGATTATCACTAGAGGGCAACCTAATCATATCTGCTCCAAGTGTTCTCACATTAGCAGCATGAGTGCGTTTGCGGGGTTTATTAGAAATGCAGGCTCTGGGGCTCCCCCTGAGACCTACAGAGTCGGAATTTGCATTAAAAAAAAAAAAATCCTCAGTAATTGGCTGGACTGCAACTCCTGGGCTTTCGCGATCCTCCCGCCTCAGCCTCCCCTGTAGCTGGAACTACAGGTAGCGCCATGACGCCCAGCCAAAGTCACATCTTAAAGTAAGGTTCAGCTCTTGCAGTCAGTCTGTCTGGGAAATCAGAGGGTATCAACCCACCCCTCACAGCACGGTAGGAAAGGGAAGAAAGGGAGGGAAGGAAGTGGGGCTGTCTATTGTCTATGGGCAAGGCCTGGTGTTCTAACCAGACTGGATCTTGGTGGACAGGAGCCGCGCGTGGGAGTGGCTCAGTGCATCTTTGCAGTTGTGCCTCCACATGAGGGCGCTGGCGAGTTTGGGGCAGTGGTCACTCTAGCCTCCATTTCCACCTTTTATGCTGGTGGAATCCCACCAACTCATATGGCATTTCCCCGGAGTCTTACTGCTCTCAAAGAGCAAGACTGGGCTTGCCTGGACCCAAGGAGATAGGATTGTGCAGAGGATGTCTTCCGGGCTGGAAGAAGCACATTCCCAGAGCAGTAACCAGAACCTGGACTGTCTCCAGTTACAATTCAACCATGTTCGAAAATCTAAAGCAACAGTTCTCAGTTTACCAGCGCTTCAGAATGCCCTGGAGGGCTTGTTAAAATCTAGATTGCTGGGTCGCACCCACAGTGTGTCTGATTCAGTAGGTCTGAAGCGGGACCGGAGAATTTGCATTGCTCCTGCTTCCCACGTGATGCCGATGCTGCTGATTGGGGACCACACTTTGAGAAGGATTGCTTGAGGCCGGGAGTTTGAGGCTGCCGTGAGCTATGATTGTGCCACTCCACTCCAGCCTGTGTGACAGGGTAAGATCTTGTTTCTTAAAAAATAAAAAAAAACCCATTGTAAATACCTAGGAATCCAACTTATAAGGGACGTGAAGGACCTCTTCAAGGAGAACTACAAACCACTGCTCAACGAAATAAAAGAGGACACAAATAAATGGAAGAACATTCCATGCTCACAGATAGGAAGAATCAATATTGTGAAAACGGCCATACTGCCCAAAGTAATTTATAGATTCGATGCCATCCCCATCAAGCTACCAATGACTTTCTTCACAGAATTGGAAAGAACTACTTTAAAGTTCATGTGGAACCAAAAAAGAGCCTGCATTGCCAAGACAATCCTAAGCCAAAAGAACAAAGCTGGAGGCATCACACTACCTGACTTCAAACTATACTACAAGGTACAGTAACCAAAACAGCATGGTACTGGTACCAAAACAGATATATAGACCAATGGAACAGAATAGAGCCCTCGGAAATAATACCATACATCTACAACCATCTGATCCTTGACAAACCTGACAAAAACGAGAAATGGGGAAAGGATTCCCTATTTAATAAATGGTGCTGGGAAAACTGGCTAGCCATATGTAGAAAGCTGAAACTGGATCCCTTCTTTACACCTTATACAAAAATTAATTCAAGATGGATTAAAGACTTACATGTTAGACCTAAAACCATAAAAACTCTAGAAGAAAATATAGGCAATACCATTCAGGCCATAAGCATGGGCAAGGACTTCATGACTAAAACACCAAAAGCAATGGCAACAAAAGCCAAAATTGACAAATGGGATCTAATTAAACTAAAGAGCTTTTGCACAGCAAAAGAAACTACCATCAGAGTGAACAGGCAACCTACAGAATGGGAGAAAATGTTTGCAATCTACCCATCTGACAAAGGGCTAATATCCAGAATCTACAAAGAACTTAAACAAATTTACAAGAAAAAAATCAAACAACCCCATCAAAAAGTGGGCAAAGGATATGAACAGACCCTTCTCAAAAGAAGACATTTATGCAGCCAAAAGACACATGAAAAAATGCTCATCATCACTGGCCATCAGAGAAACGCAAATCAAAACCACAATGGGATACCATCTCACACCGGTTAGAATGGCGATCATTAAAAAGTCAGGAAACCGCTGGGCGCGGTGACTCATGCCTGTAATCCCAGCACTTTGGGAGGCTGAGGCTAGGCGGATCACAAGGTCAGGATATCAAGACCATCCCGGCTAATACGGTGAAACCCCATCTCTACTAAAAAGTACAAAAAATTAGCCGAGCATGGTGGCAGGCACCTATAATCCTAGCTACTTGGGAGGCTGAGGCAGGAGAATGGTGTGAACTCAGGAGGCGGAGCTTGCAGTGAGCCGAGATTGTGCCACTGCACTCCAGCCCGGGTGACAGAGCGAGACTCCGTCTCAAAGAAAAAAAAAAAAAAAAAAAAGTCAGGAAACAACAGGTGCTGGAGAGAATATGGAGAAATAGGAATGCTTTTACACTGTTGGTGGGACTGTAAACTAGTTCAACCATTGTGGAAGATGGTGTGGTGATTCCTCAAGGATCTACAACTAGAAATACCATTTGACCCAGCCATCCCATTGCTGGGCATATACCCAAAGGATTATAAATGATACTGCTATAGAGATACATGCACACGTATGTTTGTTGCAGCACTATTCACAATAGCAAAGACTTGGAACCAACCCAAATGTCCATCAGTGATAGACTGGATTAAGAAAATGTGGCACACATACACCATAGAATACTATGCAGCCATAAAAAGGATGAGTTCATGTCCTTTGCAGGGACATGGATGAAGCTGGAAACCATTATTCTGAGCAAACTGTCACAGGGACAGAAGACCAAGCACCGCATGTTCTCACTCATAGGTGGGAATTGAACAATGAGAATGAACACTTGGACACAGGGTGGGGAACATCACACACTGGGGCCTGTTGTGGGGTGGGGGGAAGGGGGAGGGATAGCATTAGGAGATATCCCTAATGTAAGTGATGAGTTGACAGGTGCAGCACACCAATATGACACATATATACATATGTGACAAACCCGCATGTTGTGAACATGTACCCTAGAACTTAAAGTATAATAAAAATAAAATAAAATAAAAATAAAAAAATAAAAAAACCCCATTGTAAACTGCCTATAGAATTAAGTACAGATTAAAATATGACCTGTTTTTGCCCAAGCCCATTAGGATTTCAGTCTCCATTCAGGCAAACAGGCCTCCTACTTAAAAAACCGACCTCTTGCCTCTACCTCCATAACTCACCAGGTGGGGCTGCTGGGCTGCCACAAAGGAGGCTAGGGAAACTTCCATGCCGTCAGGGCACCCACAATGCTTTCAAGGGTGCCAAGAGCACCTTAGCTTCAGCCTAAATAATGTAAATGTTTCAGGTTACCCAAAACCAATAGCACAGTGTGCTACCCCTGGATCTTCCCACCGCTCCCCACCACCTCATTAATTTCCCCCCACCTCCTTACATCACTCCAGGGCATTCTGAAGCGCTGGTAAATTGAGAACTGTTGCTTTAGATTTTCGAACGTGGTTGAACTGTAACTAGAGACGGTCCAGGTCCTGGTTACTGCTCTGGGACTGTGCTTTTTCCAGCCTGGAAGACATCCTCTGCACAATCCTATCTCCTTGGGTCCAGGGTTTACAATGAACTTTTTTAAGGTAAGGTGTTGTGTTCTATTAAGATGCAAATAATCTCAAGGGTGATGTCTTAGTCTGTTTGGGTTACTATCACTAAATTGAGTGGCTTATAAACACCAGAAATTAGTTTTGTTCAGGAGGCTGTAAGTCCAAGATCAAGGTGCCAGCAGACCAGGATATGGTGAGGGTCCTCTTCCAGACTGCTGACTTCTTGCATCCTCACATGGTGGTAAGAGGGGGAAAGAGCTCTCTAGGGCCCCTTTTATAAGGGCACCAATCCCATTTGTGAGGACTCCACCCTCATGACCTAATTACTTCCCAAGGGCTCCATCTTCTTTTTTTTTTTTTTTTTTTTTTTGAGGCGGAGTCTCGCTCTGTCACCCAGGCTGGAGCGCAGTAGGGCGATCTCGGCTCACTGCAAGCTCCGCCTCCCGGGTTCACGTCATTCTCCTGCCTCAGCCTCCTGAGCAGCAGGGACTACAGGTGCCCGCCACCAAGCCCAGCTAATTTTTTTTTGTATTTTTAGTAGAGACGGGGTTTCACCGTGTTAGCCAAGATGGTCTCAATCTCCTGACCCTGTGATCCACCCACCTTGGCTTCCCAAAGTGCTGGGATTACAGGTGTAAGCCACCGAGCCTGGCCACGGCTCCACCTTTAATACCACCACATTGAGGGGTTGGGATTTCAACATCTGAATTTGAGGGAGACACAGACATTCACTCCATGATAGGGGATAAGCCATTGCCAATCATTAAAGTTTGAATTAGGACACCAGAGTATTTTATAGTTTGGTTACAAGGGAAGGAAGAAAGATGGATTCAAACATGGAAATCTGGGTCTCCATGAAGGGCTCACTGCAACTTGCAGTCAGAATGAGGACAAGAAACATCTGGGGAAGCTCCGCCTCCCAGGTTCATGCCATCCTCCTGCCTCAGTCTCCCAAGTAGCTGGGACTACAGGCACCTGCCACCATGCCCGGCTAATTTTTTGTATTATTTTTAGTAGAGACGGTGTTTCGCCGTGTTAGCCAGGATGGTCTCGATCTCCTGACCTCGTGATCCGCCCACCTCGGCCTCCCAAAGTGCTTGGGAGGTGGAGGTTGCAGTGAGCCAAGATCGTGCCACTGTACTCCAGCCTGGGTGACAGCAAGACTCCATCTCAAAAAAAAAAAAAAAAGAGTGCATTGGTCATTTCAAGGTTACTTTCCTTCTAGAGATGTAAGCAAAATCTTCTTGGCTTAATGGGATTTAGCTATTGTCTCTCTCCTGATTTCTTGGAAGGCCAGATCTTACAAATAAACAACGTGTGTTTCAATTTGGTGATGTGGAACTTCAGCATTACTGACTCCACTTTGGGCTGGCTGTTTTTTTCCTTAGCAAGGTGGGAGACAGACACTAATCAAATCAACAAATAAATATATGTTGAGGATAATAAGTGTTACAAGGAAAAATAAAGCAGGAAAGTTTGTTTACTGTATCCTTGGTGACTGATAAATAGTAGATGTTCGCCTGCCTGCCTGCCTGCCTGCCTGCCTTCCTTCCTTCCTTCCTTCCTCCCTTTTCTTTCTTTCTCTCTTTCTTTTTTTGAGATGGTCTCCCTCTGTTGCCCAGGCTGGAGTGCAGCGGCATGATCTTGGCTCACTGCAGCCTCCCTGACTCGGGCTCCCGTGATTCTCCTGCCTCGGCCTGCCGAATATCTGGGATTGCAGGTGCACACCACCACGCCTGGCTGGTTTTTGTATTTTTGGTGGAGACGGGGTTTCGCCGTGTTGGCCAGGCTAGTCTCCAACTCCTGACCTCGAGTGATCTGCCCGCCTCGGCCTCCCGAAGTGCTGGGATTACAGATGGAGTCTCGCTCACTCAGTGCTCGAAGTTGCCCAGGCTGAAGTGTGGGGGGGTGATCTCGGCTCGCTACAACCTCCACCTCCCAGCCGCCTGCCTTGGCCTCCCAAAGTGCTAAGATTACAGCCTCTGCCAGGCCGCCACCCTGTCTAGGAAGTGAAGAGCGTCTCTGCCTGGATGCCCATCGTCTGGGAAGTGAGGAGCGCCTCTGCCCGGCCGCCCCGTCTGGGATGCGAGGAGCACCTCTGCACGGCCGCTGTGCAACCTTCTAAGTGTGAAGTGACAGCCTTTGCTGTAGAATGAATGAAGACACTGGCACTGATTATATAACACCTTGGCAGCTATCTCAGGTCCTTGATGGTGGAGGTACTGGAATTATAGAAGAAAGCAAACACACAAATTTGACTAAAGGCGATTTTGTGACTTCTTTCTATTGGCCCTGGCAAACCAAGTTTATTCTGGATGGAAATAGCCTTGAAAAGGTGATATATATATGAATGTATCTGATTTTTTCCCCTTATAATTCTTACTTTGTGCATTTGATATTCAGTTGTGTTTGTAATCACGGAAAAATAAAAGCATATATTTTCTTTAAAAAAAATAGTAGATGTTCAATAAATGTTGTTAAATCAGTCTAGAAAGAGTAGGAGGAAGGGAGAGATGGGAAGAGATTCATTAAAGAATACAAAATTACAGCTAGATAGGAAGAATAAGTAGTTCTAGTAGTCTATATCATTGCAGATGACTATAGTTAATAATGTATTATATAGTTTCAAGTAGCTAGAAGGAGGATATTGAAAGTTCCTTAGGCTGGGTGCGGTGGCTCACACCTGTAATCCCAGCACTTTGGGAGGCCAAGGCAGGCGGATCACAAGGTCAGGAGATTGAGATCATCCTGGCCAACACGGTGAAGCCCTTTCTCTACGAAAAATACAAAAAATTAGCCAGGCACCTGTAGTCCCAGATACTCGGGAGGCTCAGGCAGGAGAATGGCGTGAACCTGGAAGATGGTGGTTGCAGTGAGCCGAGATAAAAAAAAAAGAAAGAAAGAAAAGAAAAGGAAATAATGGAGCCAGGCCAGGCACAGTGGCTCACGCCTGCAATCCCAAACACTTTGGGAGGCCGAGGTGGGTGGATCACTTGAGGTCAGGAGTTCTAGACCAGCCTGGCTAACATGCTGAAACCCTGTCTCTACTAAAAATACGAAAATTAGCCGGGTGTGGTGGCAGGCACCTGTAATTCCAGCTACTCAGGAGGCTGAGGCGGGAGAATAGCTTGAACCTGGGAGGTGGAGGTTGCAGTGGACTAAGATAGTGCCACTGCACTCCAGCCTGGGCAACACAGTAAGACTCCATCTCAAAAAAAAAAAAAAATAATAGAAATAATGGAACCATCTTTACAGCCTTGCAGAGTAAAGACTCAAGCATGTCTGTATAATGTCTGTTGGTAGAATGGAGTTGGGGCAGTATCTTCTAGAGATTTGAAGTTGCAGAATTGGAGAGATTAATGTTATGTGGCAATAACTCCAAAATTATTCAAGGGGTTACTAATTATAATTGGTATTTTTAAAAAATAATAAAACCTAAGGTTTTTCCCAATTTGTTGGCTTCAAGCTCAACCTTCCAAACATGAAAGTTTCACCTTCATGTTAAAGATGAGAACATCAGTATAGAAGAATTATCACATCCAACTGCACACCAAGAACAAAGCTGTTCTCTACTTGTGAATTCATATATTATAAAATGCCATTACCTCTACGGGGTTCATTTCATATGTAAGTTTAGCCCTTTCCTGAAGTGACATTTCATTTTTCCTCCTTCCTTCCTTGCCGGGAAAAATATGTCCCTCATCCTCCCCTCTTCTCTGTCCTTAGACCCTCTTCTACCTATGAAATTCCATCAAATATGCAACAATTTCTAACCCAGTGAGCAAAACCCTGTGAGGTATGAGGAACTTACCTACACAAGTTCCCACAAGACATATTTTGTCCTTAGTCTTGCCTCACAGGCCAAAGGATGGGGTGCAAAGGGTGGAAATCAAAACTAAAGTGAAAAGCTCACAGGAACTCATGTTCTTGCAGTAACAAGACACAGTATGACAACTTAAAAGAGTGTTCTCTTAAAAAGAGAGAGAAAGGAGAGGTGGCCCATATGCCACCTCCCAATATGGCAGTGGTGTGAACGACAATATGTGAAAGCAAATGTGAGTTATTATTAATAAGTACCTGAAAAACCAGCCTGAGCATAGCACCGTGTGACTCTTACTTTCACTAAAAGCAAAATTTAAATTAAATGGCCACGTTGGTCAAATTTTTAAAATTTCTTGATTTAGACACCAGTGAGATGGCTATACACGGTGAAACCCCATAACATAAGCTTTAAAAATAGATGTTTCCGCTTTTTGGCAAATAGAAATAAGCAGTTCCATCCCCCAGGCACTCGGGGGTACCTGGGTGATTGTTTGCCCAGGGAATGAGGAAATGGTCCCTGCTGGGTGGGGCTATCTCCCTGGGCCCTGGCTCTGTTCCTTATTTTTTTGTTGTACTTCTTCTCCAGCAGGGCTAATTAATCTTTCATTTTTCCATAGCTAATGATTAATAATAAGTGCCCCACGCAAAAAGTACAAGGTCCTCAGCTAAAGGAAATCTTTCACCAAAATGCCATCAATGCACTTTGAAGTGTTAACCATCTCTCCTAACATCCTGTAACTTGATGTCATTGAATTAGCTCAATTTTTGAGTAACATATTTTGTGACTTTTCAGGTTTTACAGACTTCTAGATTTTATTTATTTATTTATTTATTTAGTTAGTTAGTTATTTAGTTAGTTAGTTAGTTAGTAGAGACAGGATCTCACTATGTTCCCTGGGCTGGTCTTGAATTCCTGGCCTCAAGCAATCCTCCCTCCTCGGCCTCCCAAAGTGCTGGAATAACAGGCATGAGGCACTGTGGCCAGCAAGACTTGTATATTTTATAGATACAAATCTCTAAAATATTTAGAGGGCTTGTATATTTAAAGAGCTTTATATTTTGAGAGCTGGTATATTTTGCCTCCGCTGGTGGATAATTGCTATGCCTAAAATGAAACCCATTAAGTGTTGAGTTAGGTACTGAAAGGGGCTCCAAGTCCCTTTTTGGAGTTTGCAGAGGCTGTCACAGCTCCCACTGCCTCCTTCAGTCGAAATCCTGGGTCTCCTAGAGGCAATGAGTGAGGATGTGTATGTGTGTGTGGTATTGGTCAATTATTAAAGTTTAACAAGTAAGTGTTTGGGGTTAAATAGTGGAAAAATCACAGTATGGATAGTATGAAAAGCTATCTCTTGCCTGGTGGATTTTTGTTTGTTCGTTTGTATTTTTGAGACAGAGTCTCACTCTGTCACCCAGGCTGGAGTGCAGTGGCGCCATCTCGGCTTACTGCAACCTGTGCCTCCTGGGCCCAAGCGATTCTCCTGCCTCAGCTTCCTGAGCAGCTGGGATTACAGGTGCCCGCCACCATGCCCAGCTATTTTTTGTGTTTTTAGTAGAGATGGGGCTTGGCCATGTTGGCCAGGCTAGTCTCAAACTCCTGACCTCAAGTGATCCACCCGTCTCAGCCTCCCAAAGTGCTGGGATTACAGGTGTGAGACACTGTGCCCAGCCTGCTTGGTGGTTTGGAGCATGTCCCTTGGAGAATCTAGACCTTTAATTGAGACCTAATTCTGTCACTTACCAGCTATGAACTTGAGCAAGCTACTTTATATATCTTTGCCTTCCTCCAATCCTTGTCTGTAAAATGAAAAGAATAATACCACCATCTTGGCAGGGCAACCAGGCAGAAGATCAATAATGAAATAGAGGAGCTGAATAACACTGTAGGCCAAATGGACCTAACAGACATATACAAAACACTCCAATCAACAAAAGCAGAGTATACATTTTTTTTCAACTGCAGATGAATCATTCTCCAGGATAGACCATATGTTAGGCCACAAGTTTTAATACATTTAAAAGAATTGAAATCATACAAAGTATCCTTTTTGTGTGTGTGAGATGGAGTCTCCCTCTGTTGCCCAGGCTGGAGTGCGGTGGTGCGATCTCGGCTAACTACACCCTCTGCCTCCTGGGTCCAAACAATTCTCCTGCCTCAGCCTCCTGAGTAGCTGGGATAACAGGCACCTGCCATCATGCCCAGCTAATTTTTGTATTTTTAGTAAAGACTGGGTTTCACCTTGTTGGCCAGGCTGGTCTCGAACTCCTGACCTCAAGTGATCCGCCCACCTCGGCCTCCCAAAGTGCTGAGATTACAGGTGTGAGCCACCGTGCTCGGCCTCAAAGTATCTTTTTTCATTAAAATGAAAAATTAGAAATCAATAGCAGAAGGAAAAGTGGAAAATCCCAAACAACACACTCTTGAACAACCAATGGATCAAAGAACAAATCACAGAGGAAATTAGAAAATATATGAGACAAAGCAGGGGGCGGTGGCTCATGCCTGTAATCCCAGCATTTTGGAAGGCCGAGATGGGTGGATCACTTGAGGTCAGTGACAGCAGGAGCATCGCCATCTTGGCATCTTGGACAAGCCGCTCATTCTAAAGTTCACCTTAATAAAAAATCACCTAAATCCAAGGGGCATCAGCCTAATGGCTATGGTCAACATGACCATAAACCACAGATAACATCTCCAACCAGAAACATTCCAAACTCCTCCCTGACCAGAGACATGCTAGCCCCTAAATAAGCCCCCTCCAGACAGGGAGATGCTAGCCCAGATAGCCCCCCTCGGGCCAAGAAGATGTCTGCCCCAAAATAACCTCCCCTCCTCCCAGAGAGATTCCAGCCCCGTCATAAACTTCTCCACACACATAAACATTCCAAGCTTGTGATAAGGCCCCTCACCCTAAAACCGATATGTACTCTTGGTCTGTAAGAGAAAGTGCTCCTGACCGCAATCTGCCAGAAGTGCCTTCAGGTTTTAACTAAAGAAAACCTGTCTTTAACTGCCAGCGGCGTTTCAACTTTCTTTCCTCTTTAACTCTGACAGTCAGAAGTTCGAGACCAGCCTGGGCAACATGGTGAAACCCCGTCTTTATTAAAAATACAAAAATTAGCCAGTTGTGACGGTGCATGCCTGTAATCCCAGCTACTCAGGAGGCTGAGGAAGGAGAACTGCTTGAACCCAGGAGGTGGAGGTTGCAGTGAGCTGAGATTGCACTCCAGCCTGGGTGACAGAGTACTCAGTCCAAAATTTATGAAATGCAGTGAAAGCAGTGCTAAGAGGGAAATTTATAGCTATAAACAAATTAGTAAAGAAGAAAGATCTCAAATCAACAACCTAACTTTATACCATAAGGAAGTAGAAAAAAAAAAAAAAAAAAAACTAAGCCCAAAGCCAGCAGAAGAAAGGAAATAATAAAGATTAGAGCAGAGTTAAACAAAACAGGAATCAAAAAATAATAGAGAAAGTCAGCAAAATCAGGAGTTGGTTTTTTGAAAAGATTAAAAAAATGGACAAACTTGTAGCTAAATTGAGGAAGTAAAAAAGAAGGAAGACTCAAATAACTAAAATCAGAAGTGAAAGAGGGGATATTATTACTAATTTTACAGAAATAAAAATTATTATAAGGGAGTACTCTGCACAATTATGCACCAGCAAATTGGATAATCCAGATAAAATGGACAAATTCCTAAAAACATATACCCTACCAAGACTGGATTATGAAGAAATAGAAAATCTGAACAGACCTAGAACTATAAAGAAGACTAAATCAGCAATATAAAACCTCCCAACAATTCACTGAAAAAAATCTTCCAAACATTTAAAGAAAAATTAACACCAATCTTTCTCAAACTCTTTCAAAAAATTGAGGAAGAGAGAATAATTTTTAACTCACCCTGCGAGGCCAGCATTACCATGATACCAAAGCCAAAGACACTTCAAGAAAAGAAATCACTGGGATGCAAAAATCTGCAAGAAAATACTAGCAAATAGAATTCAACAGCCCATTTAAAGAATTATACATTATGACCAAGTGGAATTTATCCTTGAATGGAAGGATGACTCAAAGCACAAAAATCAATCCATGTATTAATAATACACCATAGGCCAGAAGTGGTGGCTCGCGCCCGTAATCCCAGTACTCTGGGAGGCTGAGGCAGGCAAATCACTTGAGGTCAGGAATTTGATACCAGCCTGACCAACATGGTGAAACCTCGTCTCTACTAAAAATACAAAAATTAGCCAGGTGTGGTGCCACATGCCTGTAATTCCATCTACTCGGGAGGCTGAGGCAGGAGAATCGCTTGAACCCTGTAGGAGGAGGTTGCAGTGAGCCAAGATCGCTTGCCTCTGCACTCCAGCCTGGGGGACAGAGCAAGACTCTGCCTCAAAATAATAATAATAATAATAATAATAATACACCATAAAAACAGATTGAAAAGGGAAAAACTCATGATAATCTGTACTGATGCAGAAAAAACTCTTGACAAAATCCAACACCCTTTTATGATACAAAACACTGAACAAGTAAAAGGAAACTACCTCAACATAATAAAGGTCATATATGAAAAGCCCACAGCTAACATCATAGTCAATGGTGAAAGACTAAAAGCTTTTTCCCTAAGATCAGGAACAAGACAATTCTTTTTTTTTTTTTTTTTTTTTTTGAGCCAGAGTCTTGTTCTGTCGCCCAGGCTGGAGTGCAATGGGTCGATCTTGGCTCTTGGCTCACTGCAACCTCTGTCTCCCAGGTTCAAGCGATTCTCCTGCTTCAGCCTCCCTAGTAGCTGGGATTACAGACACCTGCCACCATGCCTCGCTAATTTTTGTATTTTTGTAGAGACAGGGTTTCATCATGTTGGCCAAGCTGGTCTCAAACTCTTGACCTCAGGTGATCCACCTGCCTCGGCCTCCCAAAGTGCTGGGATTACAGGCATGAGCCACTGTGCCTGGCCAACAATTTCTACTCAACACAGTGCTGGAGGTTTTAGGCAAAGCAATTAATCAAGAAAAACAAGTAAATGGCATCCATATTTGAAAGGAAGAAAAAAATTATCTCTGTTCACAGATAATAAGACTTTACATTTAGAAAACCCTAAATATAGGCTGGGCACGGTGGCTTACACCTATAATCCTAGCACTTTGGGAGGCCAAGGCAGGCGGATCACCTGAGGTCAGGAGTTCAAGACCAGCCTCACCAACATGGAGAAACCCTGTCTCTACTAAAAATACAAAATTAGCTGGGCGTGGTGGCACATGCCTGTAATCCTAGCTACTCGGGAGGCTGAAGTGGGAGAATCGCTTGAACCTGGGAAGTGGAGGTTGCGGTCAGCCGAGATCGTGCTATTGCACTCCACCCTGGGCAACAAGAGTGAAACTCAAAAAAAAAAAAAAAAAGAAAACCCTAAATATTTCCAAAAATTGTTAGAACTGATACATGAATGTAGCAAAGTTGCAGGATAAAAAATCAACGTGCAAAGTCAGTTACATTTCTACATGCCGAGAATGAACAATCTGATAAGGAAAATTTTAAAAACTATTTTATTTATTTTTATTTTATTTCTTTATTTATTTTTTTGAGACAGAGTCTCACTCTGTTGCCAGGCTGGAATGTGGTAGCGCAATCTCAGCTCACTGCAACCTCCGCCTCCCGGGTTCAAGTGATTCTCCTGCCTCAGCCTCCAGAGTAGCTGGGATTATAGGCACACGCCACTACGCCCAGCTAATTTTTGTATTTTTAGTAGAGACGGGGTTTCACCATGTTGGCCAGGAAGGCCTTGATCTCTTGACCTCATGATCCACCTGCCTCAGCCTCCCAAAGTGCTGAGATTACAGGCGTGGGCCTGGCCAAAACTATTTTATTTATAATAGTATCAAAGAGAATAAAATGCTTAGAATAAGCTTAACCAAGCAGATGAAAGACTTGTACAATAAAAACTATAAAACATTGATGAATAAAATTAGGGCACAAATAAATAGAAAAAGATCTCATGTCCATAGAGTGTATGACTTACTGTTGTTAAGATGTTTATACTATGCAAAGCAATCCACAGTTTCAAATCCTATCCAAATCCCAATGATATTTTTTGCAGAAATAGAAAAATCCATACTAAAATTATAATTAATATGAAATCTCAAGGGACCCCCAATAGCCAAAACAATCTTTTTCTTTTTTTGAGATGAAGTCTCACTCTGTCACCCAGGCTGGAGTGCAGTGACACCATCTGGGCTCATTGCAACCTCCACCTCCCAGTTTCAAGCAATTGTCCTACCTCGGCCTCCTGAGGAGCTGAGATTACAGGCGTGCACCACCATGCTTGGCTAATTTTTATATTTTTAGTAGAGATGGGGTTTCACCATGTTGGGCAGGCTGGTCTCAAACTCCTGACCTCATGATCCGCCTGCCTCGGCCTTCCAAAGTGCTGGGATTACAGGTGTGAGCCACTGCACCCGGCTGAAAACAATCTTAAAAAAGAACAAAGCTGGAAGACTCACCCCTTCCTGATTTCAACAAAGCTACAATAATCAAAACAGTGTGGTATTGGCATTAAAAAAAAGACATATAGACCAATGGAATGGGGTAGAAAGCCCCAAAATAAACCATTACATATATGGTCAAATGATTTTCAACAAGGGTGACAAGACCATTCAATGGAGAAAGGACAGTCTTTTCAAAAACTGGTGTCCGGAAAACTGGATATCCACATACAAAAAAAATTAAGTAGGACTCATATCATATACAAAATTAATTCAAAATAGATCAAAAACATAAATATAAGACCTAAAACTATAAAACTCTTAGAAGAAAACATATAAGAAAATCTTCATGACGTAAGATCTGGCAGTGACTTTTTGGATATAACACCAACACATAGACAACAATAAAAAAGACATAAATTGGATTACATCAAAATTAAAAACTTATTTGAATCAAAGGACAGTATCGACAGAGTGAAAAGACAAAAACCCATGGAATGGGATAAAGCATTTGCAAATCATAGATCTAATAAGGAGTTAATAGCTAGAATATATAGAGAACTCTCACAACTCAATGACAACAAAACAACCCAATTTAAAAATGGGCAAAGAACTTCAAAGAAGATACACAAATGGCCAATAAGCACATGAAAAGATGCTCAGTATTACTAATCATTAGGGAAATCCAAAGCAAAACCACCTCATGAGATACTACCTCATACATATTAGAATGGCTGCTCTCAAAAACAAACAAACAAAAATCACAAACACCAAAAGAAAAAACTAAAAAGTGTTGGCAAGAAATGGTGAATATGGAACACTCCTACACTGCTGGTAAGAATGTAAAGTGGTGCGGCCACTGTGGAAAATCGCCTGACGGCTCCTCAAAAAATTGAAAATAGAACTACCACATTATCCAGCAGCTGTCTTTCTGAGTATACATCCAAAATAATTGAAAGTAGGGCCGTGGAGAGATATTTGTATACCTATATATAGCAGCGTTATTCACAATAACCAAAAGGTAGAAGCAACCCAAATGTCCACTGATGGATGAGTAGATAAACTAATTGTGATATATACCTACCATGGAATATTATTCAGCCTTAAAAAGGAAGTACATTCTGACACATACTACAATGTGGATGAATTTGAGGGCATTATCCTATGTGAAATAAGCTACAGGACTAAGTGAAATAAGCTAGTCACAAAATACTGTATGATTCCACATATATGAGGTCCCTGGAGTAGACAAAGTCATGGAGACAGAAAGCAGAATGGTGATTTCCAGAGCTTGGGAAACTGAGGGAATCGAGCTGTTGTTTAATGGGTACAGAGTTTTAGTTTGGGAAGATGAAAATGTCTGGTGATGGACGGCAATGATGGTTGTACAACAATGTGAACGTACCTTAATGCCACTTAAAATGGCTAAAATGGTAAGTTTTATGTTCATTATATTTTACCATAATTAAAAAAATACTGTATTGGGAACAATAATAGAATAGCAAGTTTTCTATTAAAATTGCCTTTAATTAACAAAAAATTAGTAGGATTTAATGTAGGGTTTTTTGCAGATACCCATTACCAAATTAAAGTTTATTTTTTTATTTAACTTTATTATTATTTCACTCTGTTGATAGTGTCCTTTGATTCAAAGAAGTTTTTAATTTTTAATTTTATTATTAATAAATTTATTATTATTATTTTTTGAGACCAGTCACCCAAGCTGGAGTGCAGTGGTGCAATCTCGGCTCACTGCAACCCCCACTTCCTTGGTTCAAGCCATTCTCCCATCTCAGACTCCTGAGTAGCTGGGATTATAGGTGTGCACCACTACACCCAGCTAATTTTTTGTATTTTTGGTAGAGATGGGGTTTCGCCATGTTGGCCAGGCTAGTCTCGAACTCCTGACCTCAGGTGATCCACCTGCCCTGGTCTCTCAAAGTGCTGGGATTACAGGCATGAGCCACTGCCCCCGGCCAGAAGTTTCCTTCTATTCACAGTTTGCAATGAGTTTTTACTTTAAATGAGTATTGAATTTTGGCGGAGACTTTCCTGCATCTAATGAGTAAATTATACAATTTTCCTCCTTTATTCTCTTAGTACATAAGTTACATTGTTTGTTTCTCAAATATTTCACCAACTTCGCAATTTTGGAATAAACATAAATTGGTTGGAAAAAATAATAATACCACCACTTATCATAGGATTATTATATAATATGCAACATAATAACTGGCAGTACTGTAAGTGCTCAATAAATGTTTCCAGCCATTTTTAAAATCACAAACTTGAGAGAAAAGGCTGAAATGTTACTCTCAATTCTCCTGCAAGAGTTTACTAAGCAAATATATATAACTCTTATATAGCAATAAAAATAAATGATTTTAAAAATGCTTGCTGAGGATTCTGTCCTTTCAATTCTTGGGAAACAGTATCTGAGTGATCTGTGGCCAATGAACTCTCCAACAAAATTATTTCTAAGAATAGATTGCTGCAAATATGGGGAGCTCCTAAATATGAAACAAGCATTGTCACCAGGGAATGCTGAGAATACTGCAAGATAAATAGAAATTTAACATTCAGTGTGCTTAAGTAGTAGTCACAATAACTAATACTCTTAAGCAGAATTATATGTCAAATTCTGGCCCAGACATAGCGTTAGACAGTTTTTCTGCCCAAAGAGCACTTTGCTGCTCACTTATTTACATTTGCCATTATTTGGAACCCAAATAGATTTTTCTTACTTTGTTACATTAAAAGTCACTGTGGAATACAGTTAGAGAGAACCCAAAAAGTAGTTTAAGATTTGAAAGTGATCGTCTGGGTAGTTTTTAGACCAAAAGTTGCCATCTAGTGGCACTAATTATTAGTGCACACACAGTGAAACAAAAGAAAAAAAAAAGGGGAACTAATATTTTTCTAGAAACTATTCTGTGCCAAGCACTGCGATAGGTACTTTATTTCTTTACATCTCTTAGTCTTCTCCCATCTTCTTTGTTATGAATGTGTCACTTCTGTCCTGCCTCCTCACAAGCTGATGATGAGAAGCAAAAGAGATGCTTCTGTTAACGTTTCATGGAGATGTAATAGGAGAAAAGCCAGAGAGGAGTAGTCTAGAAATGGAAGCTTCATTAAAAGAGAGAGCAATACAGAATGAGGAGTTCTAGGACTCACATATCAGGCACCTTATTCCATGATCATGTGAGTTACATGAATCAGTGGATCTCCACATTGCCTCAGATGTAAGAACTCTGTAGAAAGCAGTGAGAACAGTGACCATGATGCTGATAACTATATCATAAGCTTTTAGGGACAGAGACCACATCATGTAGTGTTTGCATTCTCTGTGGTCCACGAAGCCTCTTCTGTAAGAGCACTCATCCTGTTCATGAGGACTCCACCTTTATGACCTAATCACCTCTGGGAGGTGCAAGATAAATAGAAATTTATCACCTCCACACCTACAAATACAATCACATTAGGGATTAGGTGTCAACATGTGAATTTTTTTTTTTTTTTTTTTTTTTAGACAGAGTCTTGCTCTGCTGTCCAGGCTAGAGTGCAGTGGCGCTACCTCCGCTCACTGCAACCTCCACCTCCCAGAGTCAAGCGATTCTCCTGCCTCAGCCTCCCGAGTAGCTGGGATTACAGGCGTGCACCACTACGCTGGGCTAATTTTTGTATTTTCAGTACAGCCAGCATTTCACCATGTTGGCTAGGCTGGTTTCGAACTCCTGACCTCAGATGATCTGCCCGCCTTGGCCTCCCAAAGTGCAGGGATTACAGGTGTAAGCCACTGTGCCCAGCCTCAACATGTGAATTTTGAGTGGACTTAAACATTCCATCTACAGAAGAAACTAAATATCCCCACTCCTCTGAGGGCAAGAGGAAGAAACGCTGAGAAGGGCTTTGGGTCTGCCTCCTGCTCTGTCCACAAGCCTGTGTCCAGGTGGCTGGGAAAGGAACCCTGAGGACCTTCCTAACTAGTCAGTTAAAGTCCACTTCATCAATAACGGATGCCGCAGCTACCTTGGGAGAAATGTCCTCTCGCCCAGCAGGGATGCAGAATGAGAACTTTCAGAAGAATGTTGACTGAAGGAGGTAATCAATACTCTTGCAGTTATTTCAAACACAAAAGCCTATTAAGGCAACTCAATTACTCTCATGCCTCCTTTTCTGACTTACTTTCAGAACCTTGTCAAAAGCTAGTAGTGTTGGGTGACTTTTTTGGTTCATTCACTTACACTATTCAAGCATGCTCTTTTCCTGGTAGAGTTTTTTCTGCTTTCTGGATAAAGACACCCAATATCCAAAAAGTGAATAGCATGGGAATATGGAGACTTATGAGATGGAACTTTGACCTCCAAGGAGGCCTTGCTTTGTCTTTTCTTCCTTCCTTGTCTGTTTTGTCATTTCCCTTTTTTTTTTTTCTTCTTTTTTTTTTTGAGACAGAGTCTTGCTCTGTCACCCAGGCTGGAGTGCAGTGGCACTATCTTGGCTCACTGCAACCTCCACCTCCTCGGTTCAAGTGATTCTCCTCCCTCTGTCTACAGAGTAGCTGGATTACAGGCGCCCACCACCACGCCCAGCTAATTTTTTTTTTTTTTTTTTTTTTTAAGTAGAGACAGGGTTTCACCATGTTGGCCAGGCTGGTCTACAACTCCTGGCTTCCAGTGATCCACCCACCTCGGCATCCCAAAGTGCTGAGATTACAGGCATGAACCACAATGCCTGGCCTATTTTGTCATTTCTTATTTTCATTTATTTGGTTCTTTTTATCTGGCAGTGTTGTAGGAGTCATTAAGAAATTATTGGCTGGGTGCGGTGGCTCACAGCCTATAATCCCTGCTCTTTGGGAGGCCAAGGCAGGTGGATCACCAGAGGTCAGGCGTTCCAGACCAGCCTGATCAAGAAGGTGAAACCCCATCTCTACTGGAAAATACAAAATTAGCTGGGCATGGTGGTAGGTGCCTTTAGTCACAGCTATTCAGGAGGCTGAGACAGCAGAATTGCTTGAACCCAAGAGGTGGAGGTTGCAGTGAGCCGAGATCGTGCCACTGCACTCCAGCGTTGGTGATGGAGCCAGACAGACACCGCCGCTGAGGAAAACCTTGTACTATTAGCCATGGTCAACCCCACCGTGTTCTTCGATGTTGCCATCGACGGCGAGCCCTTGGGCCGCGTCTCCTTCGAGCTGTTTGCAGACAATTTCCCAAAGACAGCAGAAAACTTTCATGCTCTGAGCACTGGAGAGAAAGGATTTGGTTATAAGGGTTCCTGCTTTCACAGAATTATTCCAGGGTTTATGTGTCAGGGTTGTGACTTCACATGCCATAATGGCACTGGTGGCAAGTCCATCTATGGGGAGAAATTTGAAGATGAGAACGTCATCCTAAAGCATGCAGGTCCTGGCATCTTGTCCATGGCAAATGCTGGACCCAACACAAATGGTTCCCAGTTTTTCATCTGCATTGCCAAGACTGAGTGGTTGGATGGCAAGCATGTGGTCTTTGGCAAAGTGAAAGAAGGCATGAATATTGTGGAGGCCATGGAGAGCTTTGGGTCCAGGAATGGCAAGACCAGCAAGAAGATCACCATTGCTGACTGTGGACAACTCGAATAAGTTTGACTTGTGTTTTATCTTAACCACCAGACTATTCCTTCTGTAGCTCAGGAGAGCACCCCTCCACCCCACTTGCTCACAATATCCTAGAATCTTTGTGCTCTCGCTGCAGTTCCCTTTGGGTTCCATGTTTTCCTTGTTCCCTCCCATGCCTAGCTGGATTGCAGAGTTAAGTTTATGATTATGAAATAAAAACTAAATAACAACAAAAAAAGAAAAATTATTTTGGGCAGATAGAGACAAAAAGGGGTCCTTTGGAAGTTTTCGTTTTTTAAAGCATCTCTGGAAAAGTTTCTTGTAAAGCCCCAGCTCTTAGAGCCAGGCTGGCAACCTTTGATATGCAAATGATGGCCATTAGAAACTGGGTCCACCCAAACGTGGCCATTCCTGCAGCCTTCTTGCCCTTGCCCCACATGTTCCGGGCAACATGGCTGCCCCCACATATCCCCACATGTGTAGAACATCATGGCACCCTGTATTTGCACGTTAAAAGGCTAGGGTGGGAGAGCCTGCTTTTTCACGGGCTATGTGAATGACATGCCTGGCCAAACCAATCCCCTGAGCCCTATGCAAATCAGACACTGCCTCCTCCAGCCTCTGTATATATACCTGGCTGGTATCCGTGGCAGGTGGGGTTTCCTCTTTTGGCTTTGGAGCCCCCCCTCCCTCTGTCTCTGTATGGGGGAGCGTCTTCCTTCTGTCTTCTCCCTTCCTTCTTGCCTATTAAACTCTCTGGTCATTAAAACTACTCCACGTGTGTCCCTGCCATTTTTTCTAATTCGACTTGAGACGAAGAACCTGGTGTTCCTTCACTCATTGGAGCTGTATCAGCAGCTCCACCTAACTTAAATCTCAGAGCTAAAAATGTTGCTTTAAACATTTTTTTTAAAGAACAGGTTTATAGAAATTAGTGGTCTCAAAACTGGAGTAGGGACTTAATTTTTGTCAAGTTAGGGCTGTAGGAGAAACCAGGAAAAGCATTATTGTTCTCTCTACAGCTAAAACAGAGATTTAGGGGGGTATGTTGAGGCACACCACTTCCTTAAATTTAGTAACTTGCTAGAGAGCTCCAAGACTCAACAGGAAGTTATACTCATGGCTCAGATTTATTACAGCCAATGATACAGAGTAAAAGCAAGCAGGAAATAGACATGCAATGGAGGAGTCCAGAGAGGTCTCGCACAGGCTTTGGATGTCCTTCCTTGTCCGAGACCACAGGAGTGCTTTCTTTTTCTGGCAGCAAACTACAGGAACGTGTGTGGAATATCTCTATCCAGGGAAACCCACTGGAGTATCAGGGTGCAAGGTTTACAGGGAAAGGATGGTCACATACGCATATTCTCTTAGCAACCAGCCATGGCAACCAAAATTGAGAACCCAACACAGAATCTAGGTGCCCATCCTCAATCTTGATTTTTCTCTTTTTTTTTTTTTTTTGAGACAGAGTCTCACTCCGTCACCTAGGCTAAAGTGCAGTGCTGTGATCTCGGCTCACTGCAACCTCTGCCTCCTGGGTTCAAGCGATTCTCCTGCCTCAGCCTCCTGAGTAGCTGAGATTACAGGCACATGACACCATACCTGGCTAATTTTTGTATTTTTCTTAGTAGAGATGGGGTTTCACCACGTTGGCCAGGCTGGTCTCTATCCCTGACCTCAAGTGACCCTCCAGTCTCAGCCTCAGCCTCCCAAAGTGCTGGGATTACAGGTGTGAATCGCCACGCCCGGCCACTCATTTCTGATGTTTGTATGAAGAAATCTGACCATCTGATCTGGCACAGTCCATTGCTCCTGGTGTTTATGAGAAAATCACCAATCACTAACCATCACAAAGAACATTCCAAGGGCCACATTCCCAGAGGTTGGTTGGCCAATGGTCAATCATGGTACCCTGACACATGCAAGGAGTAGGCTACCAGCTCTGTTTGTTAACTCTTTCCTCCCAGGAGGGCACTAGTAACTCCAACTGGTGGCACCAGAAAGTCAGGAGCTGAAAATGTACAACTATGACCCAGGTTGCTCACTTAGGTTCTCCTATAAAATTGACTGTCCATCAACTATCAACAGAAATACTAATTCATCAGTAATTTAAATTCATTAACTGATATGACATTCCAAACAAAATTAAAAGAAGGAAGTATATTTATGCACAAGTCAAGTATCGTCCTCATCCAAGAGGAAATATAAATGAAAGGCATTTGAAAATGATAAGCATTAGGTAAGTGTGACCCCTGTTAATGCCCCACAGGACTGGCAAACAGGCTCAGGCCTTCCCTGTGAAGAATCTAGCCTGCTTAATGGATGATCTCAGAGGCAGATAAGTGCACTTCATGGTCAGAAGCTTCGGACCCCTGTCCCCTCTTCCCTGTTCCCTGAGCCTGAGCAAGACAGCTGTGGAGTTTTGTCTTGATTACTTTTTTTTTGAGATGGAGTCTCGCTCTGTCACCCAGGCTGGAGTGCAGTGGTGCCATCTTGGCTCACTGCAACCTCCACCTCCGAAGTTCAAGTGATTCTTGTGCCTCAGCCTCCCGAGTAGCTGGGATTACAGGCACCCGCCACCACGCCCGGCTAATTTTTTGTATTTTTAGTGGAGATGGCGTTTCACCATGTTGGCCAGGCTGGTCTCAAACTCCTGATTTCAAGTGGTCTGTCTGCTTTAGCCTCCCAAAGTGCTGGGATTACAGGCGTGAGCCACCATGCCCGGCTTCTTGATAACTCTCTTTAGCTGAAAGTCACTCATTCCTTGACCCACTCGCATTTCCAGCGGATGCTCAAACTAGGTGCCTTTTCTCAAAGAGAACTGCATTTACTTTTCCAAAGAGACTTTTTTTTTTAAAAATTTCCCCCCTAAATTCATTCTTTCTGTAGGCTTCTTTGTCCAAATCAGAAACAGAAATTGCATTACCCTCTGCCACCCAATACTATGTTTAGCCACCTTAGATGTTTAGGTATTTGAGATGATCTAATCCAGTTTTCTCATTTCCAGGTACAAACTTTTATTTTTATTTTAGACCTGGGGTCTTGGTCTGTCGCCAGATTGGAGTGCAGGAGTGCAATTCTAGCTCACTGCAGCCTCAAGCTCCTGGGTTCAGGTGATCCTCCCCGTCAGCCTCCTGTACCTAGGACTACAGGAGTGCACCACCATCCCAGCTATTTTTATTTTATTTTATTTTTTTCTTTTTTTATAGTCTCTAATTGAAGTTATTTATTTATGTATTTGTGTATTTATTTAGCTTTTGACAGCTCTGTTACCCAGGCTGGAGTGCAATGGTGCGATCTCGGCTCACTGCAACATCTGACTCCTGGATTCAAGCAATTCTTCTGCCTTAGCCTCCCAAGTAGCTGGAATTACAGGTACACACCACCACATCCAGCTAATTTTTGTATTTTTAGGAGTGGCAGGGTTTCTCCATGTTGGCCATACTGATCTCGAACTCCTGACCTCAGGTGATCTGCCAGCCTCAGCCTCCCAAAGTGTTGGGATTAGTGGATCACCGTGCCCTGCCTCTAATTGAAGTTAAAATGTATTTTTTTTTCTTTATTTTTTGTAAAGGCAAGGTCTCTCTATGTTGTCCAGGCTGGTCTCAAACTCCTGGCCTCAAGCAATCCTCCCACCTTTGCCTCCCAACGTTAGGATTACAGGCATGAGCCACTGCACCCAGCCTTCAGATACAGATTGAAACCTGAGGCCACCTCACCTATCCAAGGTCCCAAAACTTACGGGTGACACCTGCCTCTTGTCCTGAAACCTCATGTACTATCTCCCACCGCACACAGCACAGTGCCCACAGAATGCTGGGGCCTCTCATGGAACAGCTGACCTAGGACCACCAACCTGGTGTCATAACAGGGTTCTACAATGTCTTCATTATTTATTGATGCATTTGAAATGCTTAGGGGGGATATTGTAATGGACCCGGCAAATGGTAGCTTGGCAGCCACGATCATAAATTCACTTGACTAAAATTTTGCAGCACAATTTTTTTTTTCTTTAAAGAAAAGGGGCCGGGCATGGTGGCTCACGCCTATAATCCCAGCACTTTGGGAGGCCGAGATGGGCAGATCACCTGAGGTCAGGAGTTTGAGACCAGCCAACACGTTGAAACCCTGTCTCTACTAAAAATACATAAATCAGCCAGGCGTTGTGGTGGGCGCCTGTAATTCCAGCTATTTGGGAAGCTGAGGCAGGAGAATCACTTGAACCTGGGAGGCAGAGGTTGCGGTGAGCTGAGATCACACCATTGCACTCCAGCCTGGGCAACAAGAGCAAAACTACGTCTCAAAAAAAAAAAAAAAAAAAAGGAAACCCCATCTCTACTAAAAATACAAAAATTAGCCGGGTGCAGTGGTGCACACCTGTACTCCCAGCTACTCGGGAGGCTGAGGTAGGAGAATCGCTTGAACCTGGGAGGTGGAGGTTGCAGTGAGCCAAGATCGTACCATTGCACTCCAACCTGGGCAACAGAGCGAGACTTTGTCTCAAAATAAATAAATAAATAAATAGTATTTGAGAAGGACAAATGAAGGAGAGAAGAAGGGAGAAAAATCCAGGAATTAAAGTCAATTAATTTAACATCAGTAACTGAAAAAAAAAATGAGAGATCCATCCTATAATCACCTTCATGGAACATCAGGAAATGAACAAGGCAGCACGTTCCCTCTTAGATAATAAATAATGTTAAATTCACCAGAGTTGTTCTGACAAGATTACAAATTTACTGCATGGACTAATGTGCTGGACATTCTATTTCTGTACACGGTGAGTCTAATGAGAAACAAATGCAGTTCTCATATTCTTCTTCCTTTTTTTTTTTTTTTTGAGTCGGAGTCTCGCTCTGTTGCCAGGTTGGAATGCAGTGGCGCGATCTCGGCTCACTGCAACCTCTGCCCTCCGGGTTCAAGTGATTCTCCTGCCTCAGCCTCCCAAGTAGCTGGGATTACAGGCATGCGCCACCAAGCCCAGCTAAATTTTTTTTGTATTTTTAGTAGAGACGGGGTTTCACCATGTTGGCCACTATGGCCTCAATCTCTTGACCTCGTGATCAGCCCGCTTCGGCCTCCCAAAGTGCTGAGATTACAGGCGTGAGCCACCGTGCCTGGCCTCTTCTTTTTTTGACATATGATCTCTGTCACCCAGGAAGGAGGGCAGTGGTATCATCATGGCTTACTGCAGCCTCGATCTCCCAGGCTCAAGCGATTCTCCCTCCTTACTCCTGAGAAGCTGGGACTACAGGCACATGCCACCACACCTGGCAAATTTTTTAGTAGAGTTAGGGTCTCATTATGTTGCCCAGGCTGGTCTTGAACTCCTGGGTTCAAGCGATCCTCCCACTTCGACACCTTGCAGTGTTGGAGTTACAGGCATGAGCCACCAGCCCCGGCCCAATTCTCTCCTTATCTGGATTTCAGCCAGGTACTTCCACCCAATCCTACACACAGATTGTATTCAGAATCCCAACAGAACCAGATGGCCGTTCAGCCCAGTGTTGCATTAGTAAGTAGCAAGAATGAGGACAGCTCAGTTCTGAGTTGGGTCCCATAAACACCCTGTCCACAGCCTCAGAGGTGTGGTGGGAGAAGCAATTTCTTTCGTGTCTCGTCCCCAGTCCTGTGGGGCTGTCGGGCAGTTGCTGTGTCTGCGGAGATGAAGTTTCCCGAGGGCATCTCCCCACCCACCCGGGGCAGCAGCTGGGGTCCTCCTCCTGCAGAAGCCCGACAGGCGGCTGCGAATCACCCCACACTCTGATGGTCTCACTCGTGATAGAGGGGAGCGCCACTTGAACACTGAGAGAGAGCCACATAATGCTGAGCTTAACATGCTGTTTAGAACCAGGGCATTACATTTGTTCTGTTTTCCAAGTCTCCTGGGTAAAAAGAAAATAATCAAGAAATACACTTTTAGGTTTCTTTCTTCCGGAAACTATATAATTGTGGATCCTAACTTTTTCCACGGTTTTCCTCTTGTCATTTCAAAATAAAAAGTCTCCCCTTGGTTGGGCATGGTGACTCACGCCTGTAATCCTAGCACTTTGGGAGGTCGAGGTGAGTGGATCACTTGAGGTCAGGAGTTAGAGACCAGCCTGGTCAACTTGGTGAAACCCCGTCTCTTCTAGAAATACAAAAATTAGCTGGGTGTGGCAGTGCACACCTGTAATCCCAGCTACTTGGGAGGATGAGGCAGGAGAATCGCTTGAACCTGGGAGGTGGAGGCTGCAGTGAGCCGGGATAGCGCCACTGCACTCCAGCCTGGGCAACAGTGAGACTCCATCTCAAAAAAATAAAAACTTAAAAAAAAAAACCTCTCCCCTCAGTTCCCCAATTTTTTTCCCAAACCATGTGATTTCAATGGAGCCAGAAATAAAATTTGAACGTGTTTAATAACCTGCCTGCTTTCCCTGTTTCTCTCCCCTCTCCTCACACCCTGTAACCAAGTCCAAACCTAGACTCTACCACACGACAGCCAGTAAATCAGGAGACAAGGTGCTGGGGCAAGGGAGGCGACTTTTATTTAGAGAGCCAGCAAATCATGAAGATGGCAGACTGCTGTCCTGACACTGTAACTCATCATGAGTTAATACAAACTTCCGGCCTCTGTTATGTTAGGGAAAGGCAAAGAGGAAGGGGGTTGAGACCGAGAGATGACTGATGACCACAGATATCTAGGCACCAGCAAGGACCCGAGGAGGTTGGGAACCTTCTCTGTCTTGGTCATGTGACAATGTTCCTATAAATCTTTTTTTTTTTTCTTTTGAGACACATTCTCACTCTGTCGCCCAGGCTAGAGTGCAGTGGCACAATCACTGCAACCTTCACCTCCCGGGTTCAAGCAATTCTTCTGCCTCAGCCTCCCAAGTAGCTGGGATTACAGGTGTGCACCACCATCCCAGCTAATTTTTTTATTTTTAGTAGAGACAGGGTTTCGCCATGTTGGCCAGGCTGGTCTTGAACTCCTGACCTCATGATCCGCCCACCTTGGCCTCCCAAAGTGTTGGGATTACAGGCGTGAGCCACCATGCCCGGCCTATAAATCTTTAACATAACATTGTGATTTGTGTGTACTCCCTTCTTATATCCTTGGGAATTAGTTTCGGGAAGGGACTATTATCATCCTCATTTTAAAGTTAAATTAGGCCAGGCGCAGTAGCTCACACCTATAATCCCAGCACTTTGAGAGGTCAAGGCGGGTGGATCACTTAAGGTCAGGTGGTCAAGACCAGCCTGGGCAACATGGCAAAACTCCATCTCTACTAGTAATACAAAAATTAGCCAGGCATGGTAGCGCACACCTGTAGTCCCAGCTACTCTGCAGGCTGAGGCAGTTGGCTTGCTTGAGCCTGGGAGGCAGAGATTGCAGTGAGCAGAGATCTTGCCACTGCACTCCAGCCTGGGCAACAGAGCGAGACCCTGTCTCAAAAAAAAACAAAAACAAAACAAAATAAACTATAAACTAAATTCCTCCCATAGTTAGCTTGCCCTAGGATCCTTTGTGCAGATATAAGTAAAAGCAGTTAACAGATACCATGGGGGTGGGAGTGGTTAGGAGCCAAATGGAGCTGTCTTGTTCCCGGAATCAAGCAAGGTCCGGCTGTGTTTTTTCAAGACCCAATAACGAGAAACAGACAAACTAGAAAAGAAGGGAATTTATTGCTGTAACCAGATACAGGGAGAGGGCCGGAGATAATTCCACCAGACCAACTTAAAGTGTTACAATTTCCTTTTTTAAAAAATTTATTTTAGACCACACCTTACAATTTTCTTAGCGCTTATATTGGCTGGGGTTATGTGCCTACACGCAGTATAACATTTGCCTAAGGCTATTGATAACTAATTTTGTTTCAACTAGAAGGTCAGAGGCAAAAGAAAAAAATACTTGCTCAGTCCAATTAAAAGGGCCCCAGGACCTTCAAGGCCTGTCTACTGTGGTACCAGAGTGATTATTTCTAGCTTATCTCCTTTACAGCTTGGTCCGGAGAGCTGCCTTACACTCTCCAATGAATCTCTTCAAACAGCTGCCTCTGTTATTTTGACTCGTCTCAGATTTTGTCGACCTGAGAAGGGTTTTGGCACTAGGAATGTAAGACTGTCTCTATTATTTTGGCTTGCTCCCGGTTAGGGAGAAGCCCATTCAAGGCTCCGACTGACCATATGTTTCATTTCTAGCTTTGATGTCTGGGCACTGATTTCCCTAGGTTTAACTATTTGCTCCATGTTAAGGCGGCACTGTGGAAATCTGCCTGTGTAACTGGAGTGGTATGCAGGCCTGTCTGCGTGACTGTCATGCAGGCCTGTCTGTGTGATTGCCAGGGAGGACTGGCCTGCCACAGTCATGCTAGGCCTCGTTTTTACTGCTACAACCTTGGCGCATCTTCGTATTTTTTCCCCATGCGGGAAGAAACTGTCTCTACAGATCAGCCCAGCAAGTTTCCATGACACCAGATCTGGGCCAAGCTGGTGTGCTCCCTCCTCCCCCTGAAATGTGCCCAAACACCAGGCCCTTAAATTCCCTTTTCCTTCAAAGAGCCTCTCTAGCCTGTAGCCAACTCTGACAGAGCTCCACTCATGCCACCCACCCCCCCACCCACATCTACACACACACACCAACACTGGCTGTCACAGAAAGCTCTGCTACAATAGAGCTTCTCTGAGGGCCATTCCTCAGAGTTAACCCCCAAGGGACACCCTCAGTGCATGAAGCGGGGGTGAAGGGGTTGATGAATAAATACACCACCTTACTTACCCCTTTCAGGGACAATTCTGGGGCTTTTTCCGCAGACTCACACGTGTTCCCAGCAGGACTGAACCCTTGTTGCCCATAACAGTAATTTGCTCGGTCACAAGCCCAAATGTCAGGTGTGTGAACCAGAGCAACTCCATCTGGAGTGGGGACTGGGTAAAATGAGGCTGAGACCCAGTGGGCTGCATTCCCAGATGGTTAAGGCATTCTAAGTCACAGGATGAGATAGGAGGTCTGAACAAGGTCATAAAGACCTTGCCAATGAAACAGGTTGCAGTAAGAAGCTGGCTAAACCCCACGAAAACCAAGATGGTGACGAGAGTGACTTCTGGTCGTCCTCAGTGCTACGCTCCCACCAGCGCCATGACAGTTTGCCATGCGAACATCAGGAAGTTACCCTATATGGTCTAAAAAGGGGAGGCATGAATAATCCACCCCTTCTTTAGCATTTAGTCAAGAAATAACCATAAAAACGGGCAACCAGCAGCCCTCGGGGCTGCTCTGTCTATGGAGTAGCCATTCTTTTATTCCTTTACTTTCTTAATAAACTTGCTTTCACTTTAGGACTCACCCTGAATTATTTCTTGTGCGACATCCAAGAACTGTCTCTTGGGGTATGGATCGGGACCCCTTTCCTGTAGCACAAAGACAATAATTGCACCCAGATTCTCATCTCAGAGTCTGTTTTGGTGGAAATGCAAACTAAAATAAACTTCTTCCTTTTTTTTTTTTTTGAGACCGAGTTTTGCTCTTGTTGCCCAGGCTGGAGTGCAATGGCGCGATCTCGGCTCATCGCAACCTCCGCCTCCCAGGTTCAAGTGATTCTCCTGCCTCCGCATCCCGAGTACCTGCGGTGACAGGCATGTGCCACCACGCCCTGTTCTCTCGAAGGTGGCCTCCTTCTTTATTTTAGAGACAGGGTCTTGCTCTGTCACCCAGGCTGGAGTGCAGGGACATGATCATAGCTCATTGCAGCCTCGAATTCCTGGACTTCAGCTATCTTCCCACCTCTGCCTTCCAAGTAGGTGGGACTACAGGTGCATGCCACCACACCAGCTAATTTGTTTTCAGTATTTTTATTTCTTGTTTATTTTTCTTTTTTTATAGACACGAGGTCTCACTATGTGTTGCCTGGGCTGGTCTCAATCTCCTGGGCTCAGGTGATCCTCCTACCTTGGCCTTCCAAAGTGTTGGGATTAGAGGCATAAGCCACTGCCCCCAGCCTCTGGCTAATTTTTAAAAAATATTTATGTAGAAATGGGGTCTTGCTATGTTGACCAGACTGGTTTTGAACTCCTGGGCTCAAGCGATCCTCCTGCCTCATACTCCCAAAGTGCTAGGATTACAGGCGTGAGCCACTGCGCCTGGCCTCCAAATTCTGTAATAAGTCCTTACCTAGTTCTCTTCCTGTCTCCCTCCAAGGGTGTTCCCCTGAGTCTGTGGTTGGCCCTTCTTGCCATTGTCTTCTGAACAGTGTCCTCTGCAGTCTCATCCATTTTGACTTCAACCATCATCTTTCTTTTTTTTTTTTTTTTTTTTTTTTTTTTTTTTTTTTTTTTTTTTTTTTTTTTGAGACAGAGTCTCACTCTGCCACACAGGCTGGAGCACAGTGGCATGATTTCAGGTCACTACAACCTCCGCCTCCTGGAATCAAGCGATTCTCTGGCCTCGCCTCCTGAGTAGCTGGGATTACAGGTATGTGCCACCATGCCTGGCTAATTTTTTTTTATTTTTAGTAGAGACAGGGTTTTACCATGTTGGCCAGGCTGGTCTCAAACTCCTGACCTCAGGCAATCTGCCCGCCTCAGCCTCCCAAAGTGCTGAGATTACAGGCTCGAGCCACCGTGCCCGGCCTCAAGGCAATTCCCAATTCTGAGCCTCTAAGGCCAACCTCGGTTTGCAACTTCAGCCATGCATCTGTGTTTTCCTGCAGGAACCATACACCTCTGTGCTTGTGGTGTTCCTAAAAACCCTGTGGGAAGAGCAGGGGCAGGCAGGGCTCACCATGGTGGAACTGGGACCCACATTTCAGCCACTCTCCCACTCCATGCTGGGTGAAGCATTGAGTAGCTACAGTTAATTACAGAAGCCTGGTCTTGGCTTTACCCTCTTCACTGGGGATACCATGGAGCCCGACTTGGGGACTCCTACTCTGGGGACAGTAGCAGGGAGTGGGTGGGACTTGAACCTCCCGAGTTACCTCCACCCGAATCTGAGTTGCTCCCCAGAACCAGGCCGTGGTTCCTGCTTGGAGAGTGTTTGTTTTTGTTTGTTTGTTTGTTTTGTTTTTGTTTTTGTTTTTTGAGACGGAGTCTCGCTCTGTCACCAGGCTGGAGTGCAGTGGTGCGATCTCGGCTCACTGCAACCTCCGACTCCCTGGTTCAAGCGATTCTCCTGCCTCAACCTCCCGAGTAGCTGGGATTACAGGCACGCGCCACTAAGCCCAGCTAATTTTTGTACTTTTAGTAGAGACGTGGTTTCTCCATGTTGGCCAGGATGATCTCAATCTCCTGACCTTGTAATCCACCTGCCTCAGCCTCCCAGAGTGCTGGGGTTACAGGCGTGAGCCACCGTGCCCGGCCGGAGAGCTTTTCATTAGATCCCTAGCCAGGGTTTAAAACTGATCTGAGCGCATTGCTTTCTTCTTCTATTAAATTTTTTTTTAATTATTTTTTGAGGTGGAGTCTCACTCTGTCACCCTGGCTGGAGTGCAGTAGCGCGATCTCAGCCTGCTACAACCTCTGCCTCCTGATTCTTGTGCTTCAGTCTCCTGAGTAGCTGGGACCAGAGGCGCGTGCCACCATGCCCAGCTAATTGTATTTTTAGCAGAGACAGGGTTTCAACATGTTGACCAGGCTGGTCTTGAACCCCTGACATCAAGTGATCCATCCCCCTCGGCCTCCCAAAGTGCTGGGATTACAGGTGTGAGGCAGTGCACCTGGCCCCTCTTCCATGTTTTAACACCTTCAAAGAGCAGCTCCTTCTCCTATGAATCCACTTTTATGCAGGCACCAGGTTCAATACCTCAAAATCAATCCAGTCCTGGCTTTCCTTGCTGCCCATATCCAATGGTTGCCGAGACCCTATTGGTCCTGAAATGGTTCTCTCATATTTTCCTTCCCTCTCTATTGCTGGCAGAGCCACGTCAGTTCTGGCAGGCAGCTGGACTATGACAGTGACCTCCCACTGGGCCCACCCAGCTCCAGTTTCTCCCTTCCCCTCTGTTCTACCCAGTGAGACTCAACTGCTGTCACTTGATAAAACCTTCAATGGCTCCCTATTACCTACAGAATAAGGCACAAATTCTGCTGCTTGGTTTTCAGCCTCTTCATGACCTAGGCCCAACTATCTTTTTTTTTCCTTAACTAATAACTTTTTTTTTTTTTTTTGAAGTGAAATTTACGGAGTGGCTCATGCCTATAATCCCAGCACTTTGGGAGGCTGAGGTGGGCAGATCACTTGAGATCAGGAGTTCAAGACCAGCCTGGCCAACATGATGAAACCCCTTCACTACTAAGAACACAAAAATTAGCCAGGTGTGATGGTGCACACCTGTGATCCCAGCTACTTGGGAGGCTGAGGCAGCAGAATTGCTTGAACCTGGGAGACAAAGGTTGTAGTGAGCCAGGATTGCAGCACTGCACTCCAGCCTGGGTAACAGAGCGAGACTCTGTCTCAAAAAAACAAAATAAATTTACATAGAGCGAGACTCTGTCTCAAAAAAAACAAAATAAATTTACATAGTATTAACCACTTTTATTTATTTTGAATGACCAATTCAGCCACATTTAGTGCACTCAAAATATTGTGCAACCGCCGGGCGCAGTGGCTCACGCTTGTAATCCCAGCACTTTGGGAGGCCGAGGCAGGCGAATCACGAGGTCAGGAGATCGAGACCACGGTGAAACCCCGTCTCTACTAAAAATACAAAAAATTAGCCGGGCGTGGTGGCGGGCGCCTGTAGTACCAGCTACTTGGAGAGGCTGCGGCAGGAGAATGGCGTGAACCCAGGAGGCGGAGCTTGCAGTGAGCCGAGATTGCGCCACTGCACAGCCTGGGCGACAGAGCAAGACTCCGTCTCAAAAAAAAAAAAAAAATATTGTGCAACCCCACCAGCTCTCTCAAGTTTCAAGATTTTTTCCTTTACCCTTAAAAGGAAGCCCTATACCCACTAAGTAATCACTCCCCATTTCTCTGTCCACCCACCTCTTAGTAACCTCTAATCCACTTTCTGTCTTGATGGATTTGCCTGACCTGGATGTTTCATATAAATGGAATCATACAATATGTGGCCTTTTGTAACAGGCTTCTTTCAAGTAGCTTAATGTTTTCAAGGTTCATTCATATTGTAGCATGTGTCAGTACTTTGTTCCTTTTTATGGCTGAATACTACTCCCTTAAGAGTTGGCTGGGGCCGGGCGCAGTGGCTTAAGCCTGTAATCCCAGAACTTTGGGAGGCTGAGGCGGGCAGATCACAAGGTCAGAAGATCGAGACCATCCTGGCTAACATGGTGAAACCCCGTCTCTACTAAAAATACAAAAAATTAGCCGGGCATGGTGGCAGGCGCCTGTAGTCCCAGCTACTCGGGAGGCTGAGGCAGGAGAATGGGATGAACCTGGGAGGCGGAGCTTGCAGTGAGCCGAGATCGTGCCACTGCCCTCCAGCCTGGGCGACAGAGCAAGACTCCGTCTCAGAAAAAAAAAAAAAAAAAGAGTTGGCTGGGCACCGTGGCTTACATCTGTAATCCCAGCACTTTGGGAGGCCGAGTCAGGTGGATCATGAGGTCAGGAGTTTGAGACTAGCCTGACCAACATGGTGAAACCCTGTCTCTACCAAACATACAACAACAACAAAAAAATTAGCTGGGCATGGTGGCGTGCACCTGTAGTCCCAGCTCCTCAGGAGGCTGAGGCAGGAGAATCGCTTGAACCCAGGGGGCAAAGGTTGCAGAGAGCTGAGATCGCACCATTGCACTCCAGCCTTGGCTACAGAGCGAGCCTGTGTCTCAAAAAAAAAAAAAAAAAAAAAAAAAGAAAGTTGGCTGGGCGCCATAGCTCACACCTGTAACCCCAGCACTTTGAGAGGCCGAGGTGGGTGGATCACTTGAGGTCAGGAGTTCGAGATCAGTCTGGCCAACACAAGAAAACCCTATCTCTACTAAAAATACAAAATTTAGCCGGGTGCAGTGGTGGGTGCCTGTAATCGCAGCTGCTCAGGAGATTGAGACAGGAGAATAGCTTGAACCCGGGAGGCGGAAGTTGCTGTGAGCCGAGATCGCGCCACTGCCCTCCAGCTTGGGTGACAGAGCAAAACTCTGTCTCCAAAAAAAAAAAAAGTATACCACATTTTGTTTATCCATTCATCAATGGATGGGTATTTAGGTTGTTTCCACCTTTGGGTATCACGAATAGCACTGTTGGCTGGGCATGGTGGATCATGCCTGTAATCCCAGCACTTTAAAGGTGAGGCCTAGAGAGGCAGATCACTTGATCTCAGGCTCAACATCGCAAAACCCTGTCTCTACTAAAAATACAAAAATCAGCCAGGTATGGTGGTGCACTTTCGTAATCCCAGCCACTCTGGAGGCTGAGGCAGGAAAATTGCTTGAGCGCCGGTGGTGGAGATTGCAGTGAGCGAAGATTGCGTCACTGTACTCTAGCTTGGGTGACGGGAGTGAAACGCTGTCTCAAAAAAAATTAAAAATTTAAACAAATAAATAATGCTGCTATAAACACTTGTGTATAAATTTCTGTGTGGACACAAGTTTTCATTTCTCTTGGGTGTATACTTAGGAGTGGAATTGCTTGGTCACATGGAAACTCTATGTTTAACTTTCTGAGAAACTGCCAGACTGTTTTCCACAGTGGCTGCACCCTTTATACATTTGCACCAGCAATGCTGAAGGGTTCCAGTTTTTCTATACCCTCACCAACTCTTTTTTTTATTTGAGCCATCCTAGTTGAGGTGGTATCTCATTGTGGTTGTGATTTAATTTCCCTAATGACCAATGACGTTGAACATCTTTTCATGTGCTTTTTGGCCATTCGTATATCTTCTCTGGAGAAATGTCTATTCAAATCCTTTGCCCATTTTTTAACTGAGTTATCTTTTTTTTTTTTTTTTTTTTTAGATGGAGTCTCACTCTGCTGCCCAGGCTGGAGAGTGCAGTGGCACATTCTCGGCTCACTGCAACCTCCACGCCTCCTGGATTCGAGTGATTCTCCCACCTCAGCCTCCCAAGTAGCTGGGACTACAGGCGCCTGACATGCCCAGCTAATTTTTGTGTTTTTAGTTGAGACGGGGTTTCGCAATGTTGGTCAGGCTAGTCTTGAACTCCTGGCCTCAGGTGATCCACCTGTGTCGGCCTCCCTAAGTGCTGGATTACAGGTGTGTGCCACTGTGCTGGGCCCTATGTTATGTTTTTGTTGTTGAGTTGTAAGAGTTCTTTATATATTCTGAATATTAAGCCCTTATCAGATACATGATTCGTTAATATTTTCTCCCATTCTGTAGGTTGTCTTTTGACATTCTGATCATGTCCTTTGATGCAAAAGATTTCTATTTATTTATTTATTTTGGGGCTTTCCAGCAAAACTGGAAAGCCTGCTAGACAAATTCTAAAAGAGCTGTAACACTCAAAAGATTTTCTTTTAAGAAAAACAAAGGGAAGAGGAAGAACTGTATCTCACTTTTGTTGCTGACTTTCTATAGTTATATATATATATTTATATTTATGTACATAAATATATGTATATATGTACATAAATATATATGTGTATATGTATTTATATCTATGTACATAAATATATATGCATATATATATTTAAAACCAAGGCTGGGCATAGTGGCTCATGCTTATAATTCAGTGCTTTGGGAGGCCAAGGTGGGAAGATACTTTGAGGTCAGAAGTTCAAGACCAGACTGGCCAGCATAGTGAGACCCTGTCTTCATAAAAACTTTTAAGAATAGCCAGGTGTGGTGGTGCATACCTGTAGTCCTAGCTACTTGAAAGGCTAAGGTGGGAGGTTTACTTGAGCCCAGGAGTTTGGGGCTGCAGTGAGCTATGATTGTACCACTGTTTCAGCCTGGGTGACACAGTGAGACCCTGTCTGTAAAACAAAAAATTAAATTAAAAAAATTAAGAAACTCCAGGAATTTCCGTCTCACAAAATGCCCATTCGCCCTTGAGGTAGTTCTACTCTACTCTAATAAGCATAACAAACAAAACCAGGACCTAAAACCACTTGTCAATGGGACTGTTTCTTGTGTTCTCTTTCCCATTTCTTCTCTGTTATGATCTGAAGCTTCTTTTTTTTTTTTTTTTTTTTTTTGAGACGGGCTCTTCGCTCTGTCGCCCAGGCTAGTGTGCAGTGGCGCGATCTCGGCTCACGGCAAGCTCCGCCTCCCGGGTTCACGCCATTCTCCTGCCTCAGCCTCCCAAGAAGTTAGAACTACAGGTGCCCGCCACCACGCCCCTGGCTAATTTTTTGTATTTTTAGTAGAGACGGGGTTTCACCATGTTAGCCAGGATGATCTGGATCTCCTGATCTCGTGATCCGCCCGCCTCGGCCTCCCAAAGTGCTGGGATTACAGGCGTGAGCCACCGCGCCCTGCCATGATCTGAAGCTTCTAATACCTTGTGCATGTTAAGGTTCCCTATTCCTGCTTGGCTCTTGTTCTTTTCAGATTGTCAGTTAGCAGCTCTATTGTTAAGTACAAATCACTTTCATTCCCCTTATTAGTCCCGGACCCCAGAGAGGTGGCCTTTCCCCTGGGGTGGGAGGTGTGGCTAGGCAACTGTTCAGTGTGCTTACATCATAGGAGAGGCCCTGGGGCTTAGGACTGTGCTGAGGTTCGAGATGGGGCCTCAAAGGAGAAGATGCTCTTCGACTCTGTGTTTGCCTGCAGCTTTCCCCTCTGGTTCCTGGACACTCACCAGTCACAGTAATATGACTGCTGAATACACCCCTGCTTAGACCAGCGGGCTTCCTTCTGCTGCATGGCTTGGACTATCTCTAATCTGGAAAGGAATCCCTGTCTCCTCTCCCCAAGCATTTCTCTTCCATCCATTCCACTGACAATAAAAACTTACAGTAGCTTTATTTTTTATTTTTATTTTTATTTTTTTGAGACAGGGTCTTGCTCTGTCACCTAGAGCAGTGGATCTATCTTAGCTCACTGCAACCTCTGTCTCCCAGGCTCCAGTGATCCTCTCACCTCAGCCTCCCAAGTAGCTGAGACTACAGGTGTGCACCACCACTCCAGGCAAATTTTTAATTTTTTTTTTTTTGTAGAGACAGGGGTCTCACTATATTGCCCAAGATGGTCTTGAACTCCTGGCCTCAAATGATCCTCCCTTCTTGGCTTCCCAAAGTGCTGGGATTACAGGCGTGAGCCATGTCTGGCCCTTCTTAAGACATTTCATTTCATAATGAGAGATGACATTTAAGATACCAACAAAACCATCCAGGTCACAGGTTTAAACAAATGCTACAGTGCTACTGATTGAGTGTAAACAAGAACCTGCAGGAGGTTGAGGGCAATTGGATCTGATATTTGGAGACCATGTGAAGAGCAGCACAGGGCTGTCATATTTCGTGGCTGGGTTTAGCAAGGTTGCAACTGAATAAGCAAAGAAATTAGAATGAAGTGCTCCAAACATTAGTATGGGGAGGACCATAATAATACCAAATATTAACTCAGGACAATTAAACCTGACAGGAGGGGAGCCTGCCATGCTGGGTATATTATGGGACCAAACTTGGGTCCACTGGCCCAACGCAGAAAAGCTAAACACTGACGTTAGGATTTGCAGCGAGAGAAAGTGAGGCATTTCTTGCAGGACTCCAAGCAAGGAAAATTGAGCAGCCAATGCTTAAGACCCAGACTCCTCTATGGCTTACATGTCAGGGTTTTGTTGTTGCTGTTTTAGAGTCAGGGTCTCACTTTGTTGCCCAGACTGGAGTACAGCTCACTGCAGCCACAGACTCCTGGCTCAAGCAATCCTTCTGCCTCAGCCTCCTGAGTAGTTGGGACTGTAGGTGTGCACTACTATGCCCAGCTAATTTTTTTTTTTGAGACGGAGTTCCACTCTTGTTGCCCTGGCTGGAGTGCAATGGTGCGATCTTGGCTTACCGCAGCCTCCGCCTCCCAGGTTCAAGCTGTCCTCCTGCCTCAGCCTCCCGAGTAGCTGGGATTACAGGCATGTGCCACCACACCTGGCTAATTTTGTATTTTTAGTAGAGGCAGAGTTTCTCCATGTTGGTCAGGCTGGTCTCGAACTCCCGACCTCAGGTGACCCACCCACCTCAGCCTCCCAAAGTGCTGGGATTACAGGCATGAGCCACCGCACCCGGCCATGCCCAGTTAATCTTTTAAAAATTATTTTTTGTGGAGAGGAGATCTCACTATGTTGCACAGGCTGGTCTTGAACTCCTGGCTTTAAGTGACCTTCCTGCCTCAGTCTCTCAAAGTGTTGATATTACAGATGAGAGCCATCATGCCCAGTCCATGTAATGGGGTTTAAAAGGTGGGGAGGCAGAGGTTGCAGGCAAGGTCATAAATCAATATATGGAGTCTACGTATTGGTTTGACCTACAGAGGCAGGATACCTTAAAGCAATGGATTACAGACTACAAGCAGATTCAAAGATTTTCTGATTTGCTGTTAGCTAAGGAAGGGAAGCTTTGTCTAAAGTCTTGGGATCAGCATAAAAGAATGTCACCTCTGGCCAGTGGGCATAACTTCCTCCAGGACCCTCAGGAAGAAATTTAGAACAAAGAACAACAGACAGAGTTCAGTCCTCAGTTTCCCCTCATCTGAGGTCTGTGTGCCAGCAGATTCACAGACCTGGAGGTCTGGGATTCTTAAAAACAACTCAGGACCATATGTTAAGGCGTTATCTTTAGTTTATAGGGAACCAAACATCCTATGAGTCTAACTTCCTTGCCTATTGTTTTAAGCTGCAATTACTTTCTTGCTTATCAAGTTGCTCACTTACTTCTGAGGGCTAGCTAGTGCCTGGAACCTCCCTGAAGGAACCCAAGATGTTCCCTTATTTCCATGTTGTGGAGGGTGGGACGCGGCAGGTCAGAGGGGTCCCTGCTCCATCTCAGGCAAAGCCCTGCCTTCCTTCACATCCTTTGCGCAGTTGTTCTTTTTTGTTTGTTTGTTTGAGTCAGGGTCTCACTCTGTAACCCAGGCTGAAGTGCAGTGGCATGAATTTGGCTCCCTGCAAACTCCACCTCCTGGGTTCAAGCCTCAGCCTCCCGGGTAGCTGGGATTACAGACGCATACCACCATGCCTGGCTAATTTTTGTATTTTTAGTAGAGATGGGGTTTCACCATGTTGGCCAGGCTAGTCTCAAACTCCTGACCTCAGGTGATCTGCCCACCTCAGCCTCCCAAAGTGCTGGGATTACAGGCGTGAGCCACCGTGCCTGGCCTTATTAAGCCCTTTTAAGAATTAATGGAGGCTGAGTGTGGTGGCTTATGCCTGTAATCCCAGCACTTTGGGAGGCCAAGACAGGAGGATCACCTGAGGTCAGGAGTTCGAAACCAGCCTGGCCAACATGGTGAAACCCCATCTCTACTAAAAAACTACAAAAATTAGCCAGGGGTGGTGGTGCGTGCCTGTAGTCCCAGATACTTGGGTGGCTGAGGCAGGAGAATTGCTTAAACTCGGGAGGCAGAGGCTGCAGTGAGCTGAGATCGCACCACTGCACTCCAGCCTGGGTAACAGAGCAAGACTCTGTCTCAAAAAAAAAAAAAAAATTAATTGATATGGCTCACCACAAAAAGTTAGAAGTAGGTGATGGTGATTTGCAATTTGTTACAAGAAAACCGTGGCTCCATGAGGCAGTTTGTTACAGTGAAAGCAAGTCTCAGAGACTAGAGCTCTTGTCCCACCTACAAATATTGACCAGCAAGCTGGCAAGTAACAGCTGCAGAGCCTGTTCGGTAAGTTCCGTGGAATGGCAGCTCTCTGTTCTTTCAGGACATTGCAGGAAATGTTTACCTAAGGCAGATTCAATGATATCCCAGGAGCTGGACTGTACGCACTTAAGCAGGACCGGGTGAGGGAAGCCTCTGAAAGACCAGGATTCAGGGCTGTGCCCAAAATCTTGGGCACCATGCAAAGTATAAGGGCTACTGGAATTGCAGTGGCAGGAGGATCACCCCAGAACAATGTCCGAAGCCAGTCCAAGGAGCTTAAACCCAGCCACCCCACCAGTATAAAGTTGCTTATAAATCCACTACGCCAATTAACAAAGCTAACCGAAGGGCTTAGGGTTTCCTCTCTGGAATAGGGGCTCCTATTAGCCTTTCAGATGCTAACTAAACATCCCCAAATTGTGTGTTTCCAATTAAGAACTGTGACGATCAAACCTAACACACACACGCGCGTGCGCGCACACACACACGCACACAACCTTTGCTGAAGTACAGTACTTAAATCAGACAATATAAAAGCTTACAGCTCTTCAAATCATTTTGTGCTAAGTCAGAACAAATGGCATGGCTTATATCTAACCATGAATTCTGAAAACAAGCCACAAGTTCACATCTGGGCTCTCTGTCTTGTACCCAGTAACATAGACAGCTGCCTGCCTGATCCCCATACCTCAGTCGGCTTCCCTGACACCCTACCTCCAGCTTTATCCTCTCACTGGGGACCCAGGGCATTTAGGAGTGTCCCTAGAAGGACTTCACATGAAGATGCAGGTAACTAGAGGACCCTTAAAAGGTAACGCTTCGGCTGGGCATGGTGGCTCACGCCTGTAATCCCAACACTTTGGGAGGCTGAGGCGGGCTGATCACCTGAGGTTGGGAGTTCAAGACCAGCCTGACCAACATGGAGAAACCCCGTCTCTACTAAAAATGCAAAAATTAGCCAGGGGTGGTGGTGTGTGCCTACAGTCCCAGCTACTCGGGAGGCTGAGGCAGGAGAATCACTTGAACCTGGGAGGTGGAGGTTGCAGTGAGCCAAGATGGTGCCATTGCACTCCAGCCAGGGCAACAAGAGCAAAACTCCATCTCAAAAAAAAAAGGTAGCGCTTCAGAAACAGAAAGTCAAATACCACATGTTCTCACTTAGAAGCGAGAGCTAAACCATGGGTACCCATGGACATACAGAATGGAATAACAGACACTGGAGACTCCAAAAGGTAGGAGGGTGGGAGGGGGTAAGGGCTGAAAAATTACCTGTTGGGTACGGTGTTCACTGTTTTGGTGATGGGTTCACTGAAAGCCCAGCCTTCACCACTACACGATAGGTGCATGGCAGAAATCTGTGCTTTTACCCCCGAAATCTCGAAAAAAGAAAAAAGAAAAAAAGGTAGAGCTTGCACCCACTGCAAATGGTTTATGGGAAGGTGGTGTAGAAAAGGGTCCCTGAAGGTGGCCCTGGGAGAGGAGCCTAAGTGGAGACGGTCCCAGATCACAGGGGAGCCAGGAATGAAAAGAGGAGGCTTGGACACCTGGATGTGGGAGGAAGCGGAGGAAACCAGAAGTCAGGAAGGAGTGGTGCAAGATTCTGTTGAGTGCACAAGACCTTGAACATGCTTACAGATTAAATGTCTGTCAGCTGCTTTAGCTGTTCACGGCTTTTCAGATTAGCTGCCCAGAGTGTGGGCAGTTTTTCAATAAGCACTGCTGATTATTCATTCTGGAGAAGCTCTGGCAGTGCCTCTCATACTTTCAGTGCCTGTTAGAATTGCCCCAGGTGCTGATTTGTAATGCAGACTCCAGGTCCCCATGCCCAGAGGTTCTCATTCAGGACACCCGGAGTGAAACACAGGAATTCAGATTTTTAAGAACCACTGGTGATTCTACTGCACATTGACCCTGATGTAGCACCCTCTAGGTGTGGAGCACTTTTTTTTTCAACAGGAAAATACCTTTATAAATTAGCAAATTTATTAAATACCATATACTCAATATAACATTTGAACAATTCTTTTTTTTTTTTTTTTTGAGACAGAGTTTTGCTCTTGTTGCCCAGGCTGGAGTGCAATGGCATGATCCCAGCTCACTGCAACCTCCTCCTCCCGGGTTCGAGCGATTCTCCTGCCTCAGCCTCCTTGAGTAGCTGGGATTACAGGCATGCACCACCACACCCGGCTAATTTTGTATTTTTGGTAGAGATGGGGTTTCTACTGTTGGTCAGGTTGGTCTCAAACTCTCGATCTCAGGTGATCCTCCGCCTCGGCCTCCCAAAGTGCTGGGATTACAGGCGTGAGCCACAACACTCTGCCTACAGTTCTTAAAAGTGTAAAGAAAACAGGGCACAGTGGCTCACATGTGTAGTCCTATCTACTCAGGAGGCTGAGGCAGGAGGATTGCTTGCGCCCTCGAAACCTCCCAGGGTTTCGAGGCTGCAGTGAGCTAAGATCATGCCAGTGCACTCCAGTCTGGGTGACAGAGCAAGGCCCTGTCAAAAAAAATAAAAATAAAAATAAAAAAATAAAAGAGTCACTGAAATCCTAACAGTTTAGATACTGTCATTTCAGGAAATGTTTAGGCATGAATACATACGAATACATTTGCATAAGCAGGATCATACATTTCGTGAGACTTTTTGTTTGTTTGTTTGCTTGTTTGTTTGTTGTAGAGACGGCGTTTCGATATGTTATCCAGGCTGGTCTTGAGCTCCTGGCCTCAAGTGATCCTCCTGCTTCTGCCTCCCAAAGTGCTGCCTACCAAATAAGGATACTTAAATACCATCTTTTCTTTCTTTTTTCTCCCCCAACCCCTGCTTTTATCCTCTCCTACTCCTACCAGCATCTCCACCACTCTCTGGTGTGTGTCCTTCCATATTTTTCTCCTAGCTTGCATAAGCAAACATATCTGTATGGGACTCTGTCACCGTTTGACAAAAATAAGTTCTTTTTTTTTTTTTTAAAATAGAGATGAGGGTCTCACTATATTTCCCAGGCTGATCTCAAACTCCTAAACTCAATCGATCCTTCCACCTTGGCCTCCCAAAGTGTTGGGATTACAGGTGTGAGCCACCATTCCCAGCCAAAAAAAAAAAAAAAATGTTTTTTTGCGGGGGGTTTATTTTTTGAGATGGAGTTTCGCTCTTGTTGCCCAGGCTGGAGTGCAATGGCACAATCTCAGCTTACTGCAAACTCTGCCTCCTGGGTTCAAGTGATTCTCCTGCCTCAGCCTCCCAAGTAGCTGGGATTACAGGCATGCACCACCATAACCAGCTAATTTTGTATTTTTAGTAGAGATGGGGTTTCACTATGTTGGTCAGGCTGGTCTTGAACACCTGACCTCAGGTGATTCACCCACCTTGGCCTCCCAAAGTGCTGGGATTACAGGTGTGAGCCACTGCTCCCAGCCAGAAAAAAAAAAAAAAAGAGTTCTTATTGTATATTCGCTACTCTGTGATTTTGCCCTTTTTTTACTTACCGTCACCTCTCTGAAACCCCTTTTAATGAGTGGGTGCAGATTTAATGGTTCCTTCCAATGGCTGCATGATATCCTATGGCAGGGCACAACTCACATGTTCTCTATTTCTATTATTCTGCCAACAAAACAGTGCTGCAAGACGTGCCTGGCCGACAAGCAGTTTATAATATTTCAGGCTAACCTGTTGTGTTTGGATCTGTTAGCTCTGGTTGTATCATAAGCCACACCAAAAGTTAGTGGCTTAAACCAGTAATCATTTGACTTAGCTGAGGGTCAGCCAGGTGGTATCATTAAGCTCTGGGCTGGCTCTGCTGATCTCTGCTGGGTGCCCATGTGTGTGTTTTTGGTCAGCTGGCAGTTGGCCAAAACGTGACGTCTGGGGATTAGCAGGCTGGTTGGCCTGGGGGCAGGAGGGTCTCAGCTGGAGTGTCTTGTCTCTGCTCCACGGAGGCTCTCACCCTCCAGTAGGCGGGCCCCAGCCTTTCTACATGGTGCTCCCAAGGTTCCAAAGCACAGCAAGAGAGGCAAGCCCAAGTGTGCATCTCTGCTTGTGCCATGTTTGTTTTTGTCCCACTGACCAAGACAAGCCATGTGGCCATACCTGGAGTCAGTATGAGAGGTGACTACTCAAAAACATGAGGCCAATGCAGTGGCTGACACCAGTAATCGCAGGACTTTGGGAGGCCAAGGCAGGAGGATCACTTAAGGCCAGGAGTTTCAGACTAGCCTGGGTATCACAGCAAGACCTTATATCATTTAAAAAAAAAAGAACATAAGTACGGACGGAGAGGAATTATGCTGGCCATTATTTTATTTATTTATTTATTTTTTGAGATAGAGTCTCACTCTGCCACCCAAGCTCTGCATCCCAGGTTCATGCAGTTCTCCTGCCTCAGCTTCCTGAGTAGCTGGGATTATAGGTGCCCACCACCACGCCTGGCTGGTTTTTGTATTTTTGGTAGAGACGGGTTTCACCATGTTGGCCAGGCTGGTCTCAAACTCCTGACCTCAGGTGATCCTCCCACCTTGGCCTCCCAAATTGCTGGGATTATAGGTGCAAGCCACCGCACCCAACCATGTTGATCATTCTTATACACAATCTACCCCATCTGCTAAGAGGCTCTAAATGTTTAATAAGAAATGAAAGGCTTGGGAAATTTGTGAATCAGAGGACAGGAGCTTGTCTTTTCCTGCCCAAAGATTGGTTCCAGTGATGTGACAATGTTAGCACATTTCTAATGATCCAAGTGTTGCAGAACTTACTCTGGGATGCCGGGCGCGGTGGCTCACACCTGTAATCCCAGCACTTTGGGAGGCCGAGGCGGGTGGATCACGAGGTCAGGAGATCGGACCATCCTGGCTAACATGGTGAAACCCCGTCTCTACTAAAAATACAAAAAATTAGCCGGGCGTGGTGGCGGGTGCCTGTAGTCTCAGCTACTTGGGAGGCTGAGGCAGGAGAATGGCGTGAACCCGGGAGGCGGAGCTTACAGTGAGCCGAGATTGCGCCACTGCACTCCAGCCTGGGTGACAGAGCAAGACTCTGTCTCAAAAAAAAAAAAAAAAAAAAAAAAAGAACTTACTCTGGGACTCAGTCAGGCTCTGGAAGAGCTGACACCATCTGGCCTGTCCTCCCTCCCTCCACAAAAGCTCCCAGTGGAGACCTCTCCCAGCAGCTGCTCTTTGCACCTGTTCCTGTGAGGCCTCAGGAAATTTCCTCTTTCCTTAGCTCTCATATATCCAGGGGTTACATATATACAAACATACCGCCTGTTGGCCAGGCGTGGTGGCTCATGCCTGTAATCCCAGAACTTTGGGAGGCCAAGAGGTGCGGATCATTTGAGGCCAGGAGTTCACGACCAGCCTGGCCAACATGGTGAAACCCTGTCTCTACTAAAAGTACAAAAATTAGCTGGGGGTGGTGGCGCATGCCTGTAATTCCAGCTACTGGGGAAGCTGAGGCAGAAGAGCTTGGACCTGGGAGGAGGAGGCTACAGTGAGCTGAGATCGCACCACTGCACTCCAGCCTGGGCGACAGAGCAAGACTCTGTCTCGGGAGAAAAAAAAAACAAACAAATTTAGCGCCTGTGGAATACTCTGTTTAAAGAAAGTCCTCTTCGTAGAACCCCAGCCTCCTGCAAGTATTCCTTTCTGGCTCTTCACTGCTGCCTCTCAGGGTCATCTCAGGTCTCCAGCCTGTGACTTCACGGTAGGCCATGCCAAAACCATTAGACTTGGAGGACTTTGTTCTGGTCCTGTGTATTCTCAGGCCAGTTGCTTTATGTCTCTGGATTTCCCTTTTTAAGTCTGTTAAGTGAAGGAATTGATGAGGACACTGCTTCTCAAAGTTTAATGGGCATGTGAATCACCCAGAGATCTTGTTAGACATGCAGAATTTCAGACCCTTTCTGAGACAGGTGACTTGGCATCTGTTCTGCCAGGCACGGTGGCTCATGCCTGTAATCCCAGCACTTTGGGGCGCTGAGGTGGGCGGATCACCTGAGGTCGGGAGTTTGAGACCAGCCTGACCAACGCAGAGATTAAACCAGTAATCATTTCTACTGGTCTCAAGCCAGGCGTGGTTGCTCATGCCTGTAATCCCAGCTACTTAGGAAGCTGAGGCAGGAGAGTCGCTTGAACCCCGGAGGCGGCAGTTGCGGTGAGCTGAGATCGTGCCATTGCACTCCAGCCTGGGCAACAAGAGCGAAACTCCATCTAAAAACAAAAACAAAAGCTCTAGAGCTGTTTTTTTTTTCAACCTGGACTGCATGGTAGAATCTCCTGGGGAAGCTTTAAAGTATGAGTGCTGGGTGCCCCTGCCTAGAGATTCTGATCCACTTGGTTTTGGGCGCACCTTGGGCATTGGGCACCACTAGGCTTGAAGGGTTGGGGAAAGGGAGGGCTAGAGGAACCTGGAGGGAGCAGTGTAGAGGAAGACTCAGCCACTGCTAACCTGCAGCCTGGCAGGGAAATGGCCAAGGGGGAATTAATATCCCAACCTCCCTCTCCTCCCACTCTCTCATTTGCTGCCAGAGTAACACGCAGTAGACCCAGCTGGATTCCAGAGCACAGGGAAGCACAGTTGAAGCAGTCCATAAATGTCATCTCCTGGGGCACCAGATGGACAAGATGGGATGAAGAAGGATGGAGAATGGGTCTGAATCCTGGGGCTTAAGATGGGTTGAAGAAGGATGGAGAATGGGTCTGAAAAGGCAAATAGAAATGATCCGGCTGGGTGTGATGGCTCACGCCTGTAATCCCAGCACTTTGGGCTGCCAAGGCGGGCAGATCACCTGAGGTCAGAAGTTTGAGACCAGCCTTGGCCAACATGGTGAAACCCCATCTCTACTAAAAATACAAAAATTAGCCAGGAGTGGTGGCACACGCCTGCAATCCCAGCTACTTGGGAGGCTGAGACAAGATAATTGCTTGAACTGGGGAGAGGGAGGTTGCAGTGAGCCAAGATAACACCACTGCACTCCAGCCTGGGCAACAGAGTGAGACTCTGTCTCAAAAAAACAAGCAAGCAAACAAACAAACAAACAAGAAAAAGCCAAACGAAATTATCCAGCAGAGGATGCTTGTTTTAAAATGCAGATTTAAGGGGGCTGGGCAAGGTGGCTCACGCCTGTAATCCCAGCACTTTGGGAGGCTGAGGTGGGTGGATCACCTGAGGTCAGGAGTTCAAGACCAGCCTGGTCAATATGGCAAAACCCCATTTCTACTAAAAATACAAAAATTACCCAGGTGTGGTGGCGTGCGCCTGTAGTCCCAGCTATACTGGAGGCTGAGGTGGGAGAATCGCTTGAAGCCAGGAGGCGGAGGTTGCAGTGAACTGAGATCACGCCACTGCACTCTAGCCTGGGCAACGGTAAGACTCCGTCTCAAAAAAAAAAAAAAAAATGGTGTTTAACACCAGTTTCGGTGGCTCATGCCTGTAATCCCAGGGCTCTGAAGGCCGAGGCAGGCAGATCACTTGAGGCCAAGAGTTCGAGAGCAGCCTGGCTAACACAGCAAAGCCCCATCTTTACTAAAAATACAAAGAATTAGCCGGGCGTGGTGGCACATGCCTCTAATCCCAGCTGCTTGGGAGGCTGAGGAATGAGAATCACTTTAACCCCAGAGGCGGAAGTTGCAGTGAGCTAATATTGCACCACTGTACTCCACCCTGGGCAACAGAGTGAGACTCTGTCTCAAAAAAAAAAGAAAGAAAAAAAAAAACCTGGGTGCAATGATGCATGCCTGTAGCCCCGGCTACTTGAGATGCTGAGGTGGTGGGGGAATCTCTTCTGTCCTGGAGTTTGAGACCAGCATGGACAACATATTAATAGAAAGACTCCATCCCAAGAAAAAAAAAAAAAAAAGAATGGTGTTTAAATATTTACCAGAGGAAAATGAAAGGAGAGTATTCTTGATAAGACATGGACTCTACATGACATGAAACATTCCTCTGAGGACTGAGCCTCGTATCATTTTTACGTAACCTGAATGTCCGACATCCCACCACCTGTGACCACAGGGGAGGTTGCACTTTATTTTGATGCTCAACGTCCAATGTCACAACTGTCCACTGGCTTGAGCATAAGAAATAATTTTGCCTCAGATTCTTCCAGCCCCACTGCAGGATTTCTAGGGACCACAGTGCTTCCCACGTGCCCACACCCTCTTAGCTGCAGTCGCCACAAAGCATTTGCTGTCTCCTTCCCTTCCTTTAGGTCCACAGCTGCTGCCCACACCCTTTCTGGGAGAAGCCTCACCACGACCCCTGCCCCCCCAAGAAGGACATGAGTTGTTCCAGGATGCTGCCTTTGGGTTTCACCGAATTTCCAGTCCTGGGGGGCATTAGATTTGACTTTGCTTTTATGGAGAGGTGAGGCAGATGCCCGCTCTTCAACTCTTCTATCCTGGACCACACTTTTAATGGCACAAACTGTTGTTTTAGAACTGTCAGGAGTTCTTCCTATGGCTGGAGATAAAGTTTGTATCTCACCTTTGCAAAGGCTGGAAAGCTGCTGTATGAGAGGTGAGAGCTGGGTTTTGCATCCTAGGGTAGAAGCTCTTTCTGGGATTGGGGCACACCGTCCTTCATTCTCACTGAGGAACCATTTTTGTTCCATTGTGGAAGGCTTGACCTGGGGAAGGAAATCAAATCAAGATGCTTCAGACTGAGATGCTAAAATTATTTTTCCATTATGTAAGCTGGATATATTTTTAGCAGCTCTGTAATTTTGCAGATATATTTTTTAAAGTATGTATTTTGTTTTTGTTTGTCTCACTTTGTCACTCATGCTGGAGTGCAGTGGCATGATCTGGGCTCACTGCAACCTCTGCCACCCAGGTTTGAGCGTTTCTCCTGCCTCAGCCTCCTGAGTAGTTGGGACTACAGGCATGAGCCACCATGCCCAGCTAATTTTTTGTATTTTTAGTAGAGACAGGGTTTCATCATGTTGGCCAGGCTGGTCTCGAACTCCTGAGCTCAAGTGATCTGCCAGCCTCGGCCTCCCAAAGTGCTGGGATTACAGGTGTGAGCCACCATGCCTGGACTAAAGTATGTATTTTGATTGGAATGTCCCTGAAAATTATTGGAATTTTTTGGGAAAGGGGTCTGTGTGTCATTGGTGGTGGTGGTGGGGATAGTGCATATGTGTGTGTGTGTGTTTATGTGTGTGTATGTGTGTGTGTATGTGGGTGTGTGTGTGTGTGTGATTTTTGCTCAGGTATTTGCTTCTGGGAGATCATAAGTCCAGAGCTGCTGAAATCCCACACATGATGTCACTTAAGAATAATAGCTCAGACCGGGAAAAATATACTCTCAGGTCTTACAATCGCCTCACCTGGGCCATACAGAACCATATGACAATCTGTAGAAAGGAACGGTTACTTCCCACCTTTGATTGACCTACGGTGGAAAAGGAGGCAGCCTTGCAGGTATAGAGGGGGGCCCAGGCTCTAGCAGGGGGCTTATACTCTGGAAAAAGTGATCCCTCGACGCCAGGGAGGCCGGGGACTAAGCTGGGGACTTCCTAGCAGTGATATCAACACTGAATTTTGAGTTTTTGTTTTCTGCATTGTAATCCCTTTTAGTCTCAAGATATCAGTAAAGTTGAGTCCTCAGAACAGCTTGGAGTTAGCAACACTTTGGAGCCAGGCCCATCCAGTGCGCTTGAGAGCACAGTCACATTACTGTCACCAGCTGGCAAGGAGTGGCAACAGAGGAGCAGCAAAGAGGAGCAACAGCCAGAAGGAATGTGTGCAGCATGTGCAGGCCCCTCACACAGTCTCCGAACCACTCGGAGGGAGCCCATGCAGGTTGGACTGTCTGCAGAGAGGCAGACAGGGATCAGAGTGAGTTGGGTGGGAAGGTCGGCCGCTCCCTGCCCACCATCACCAAGCCTGGGGAACTTGGGCATCTTCAGTTAACCCCCTTTTTTTTGAGACAAGGTCTCTCTCTGTTGCCCACGCTGGAGTGCAGTGGCGTGATCATGGCTCACTACAGCCTCCAACTCCTGGGCTCAAGCTGTCCTCCGCCTCAGCCTCCCAAGTAGCTAGGCTTACAGGTGTGTGCCACCATGCCCTGCTAATTTTTTAATTTTTTGTAGAGACAGGGTCTCGCTATGCTGCACAGGTTGGTCTTGAATTCCTGGCTTCAAGTGACCCTCCTGTCTCGGCTGCCCAAAGCACTGAGATTACAGGCATGAGGCGCTGTGCCTAGCCCACCCTTCTTTCTTTGAGTTTCAAAACAGCTCTACTCTGCCTAGCATCCTACCAAGTCTTCAAGTCCTGTTTCATCATCTTCTGGCCATCACCCCTTGCCATGAATCTTACAAGAATCAATTGCATCTATTTCTAGCCCTCTGAGCCCAGTCCAAGGGCCCACAAAGGGAATGATTGCAATGCCTGACTCTTTCTTCCCCTCTACTCTCTACCCTCCCATGGGCTTACTCAAAACTCCTCCTTCCTCTCTTGGTTACAGAACAAAAGTTTTTGTGCACATAAATGGGCTGACATAGAGCCAGCTGTGGCCTAGCTCAGCCAGCTCAGAATGTTCTGTTGCACTTATTCCTGGCTCTCAGATGGAATCTCCTTGATGGTGTCAGGTGGAATTGTTAGGGCAGCTTGCCCTTCATCACCTTTCAATAGGGCACACCTTTCTGCCTAGGATATGTGCAGGAAGACAAGGCCCTTCTGTGGCAATTTTTGAGGCATATCACAGGGACCCACTCCATCCATCATCTGTCCCAGTATGTGAATATTCCCCTCCTCAGTCACTCCTCATCTAAGTACCAGGCAGCTGTTGCCCAGTGTGTCCAGACCACTCGCAGCACTGGGGCTTCCCACCTCCACTGCCCCGGAATCCTGAGAGCAGTCAAACGCCAGTCTCCAGATTCCTGCCGCGTTGCCTTAAATGCAAGTTCCCAGCTCTTCCCTCTCCTCCCATCCTCTTATTCCATGATGCTTTGCATTTTCTCCCCAACCATCCTTGCTGTTCCCTTGTTTTTCTATCACAAATAGATTCCATCATGTTTCTAACTATTAACTCATTTTATTCAATCAACAATATAAGCCAGGCGCAGTGGCTCACGCCTGTAATCCCAGCACTTTGGGAGGCTGAGGCAGGCGGATCACTTGAGGCCAGGAGTTCAAGATCAGCCTGACCAACATAATGAAACCCCATCTCTACTAAAAATACAAAAAATTAGCTGGTCATCGTGGTGCATACTATAATCCCAGCTACTCAGGAGGCTGAAGCACAAGAATCGCTTGAACCTGGGAAGTTGAGGCTGCAGTGAGCTGAGATTGCGTCACTGCACTCCAGCCTGGGTGACAGAGTGAGACTCCATCTAAAAAAAATCAGGCTGGGCACTGTGGCTCATGCTTGTAATCCCAGCACTTTGGGAGGCCAAGGCGGGTGGATCACGAGGTCAGGAGTTCGAGACCAGCCTGACCAACATGGGGAAACCCTGTCTCTACTACAGATACAAAAAATTAGCTGGGCATGGTAGCACACACCTGTAATCCGAACTACTCAAGAGGCTGAGGCAGGAGAATCGCTTGAACCTGGGAGGCAGAGGTTGTAGTGAGCCAAGATTGCACCACTGCACTCCAGCCTGGGTGACAGAGTGAGACTCTGTCTCAAAAAAAAAAAAATCAATATTTATTTTAAAGGTCTGTAAAACTTTAAAATCAATATTTATTTTAAAGGTAAGTAATGCACTAGGTATTGTTCTATGCATTGAGAACACAGCGATGAATAATATAAACAGGTGTCTGCTCAGGTGCTTACAGTGTGGTAAAGGACAAATAAAAACAAATAAGTAAACAGAAACACATAAATAAAGTACATCCTTTCCATGGTGACAAGTACCTTGATAATGGAATGGTGTGCCAGAGGCACAGAACAGGTGCGTCTTTAGATAATATGATGGGAGAGGCTCTCTCTGAGAATGCCAATTTGCTAAAGGTCTGAATGACGGGAAGAGCCCAGCCACAGGGCAGTTCCAGGTTGAAGAATAACTCTCTAGATGGGTAACACTATAAACTCATGATCGCTGCCCTGGGATGTGTGCATAGAACATCCCGGCAATCCTCTCAGGTATTTAGTTAGGCTCCCTCACCTGCGTTGCTCATTCGCTGTTCCAAAACTTTTCCACCCTATTCAAGGCCATATCTCATTCCTGCCTTCTTCTTGCTCAACAACTGAGTCTGCCTTTTACTTCACAGAGAAACTTGAGTGTGTCAGGGGAACTTCATCCACGTCCCACCTCCCCATACCTGCAGGTTCACTACAAACCCATATGTTCTTTTCCTTCCCATCTCAGAAGCGTCCCTTCATCTCTATATTCTCATGTTCCACATTCGCCTCTTCCCATCTCCTCAAGGCTGTGACCGGCTCTCTCCTATAATTCCAACTTAGGGCCAGGCACGGTGGCTCACGCCTGTAATGCCAGCACTTTGGGAGGCCAAGGCAGGTGGATCACCTGAGGTCGGGAGTTTGACACCAGCCTGGCCAACATGGCATCTCTACTAAAAATACAAAAATTGGCTGGGCATGGTAGTGTGCACCTGTAATCCCAGCTACTTGGGAGGCTCAGGCAGAAGAATCATTTGAACCCGGGAGGCAGAGGTGGCAGTGAGCTGAGATCATGCCACTGCACTCCAGCCTGGGCGACAGAGTGAGACTCTGTCTCAAAAAAATAAAAATAAAAATAAAAATAATTTCAACTTCTTTTATGCTGTCATCTTCCATTCAGCATAGAAGAAATGCTCACATCTCCCTTAACAGAAATGCTTTCTTCACTCTCACAAACCGCTAGTGGTCATTTAAATTGGCTTATATAAAAGTCACAGTAATATCAAGATATTCAACAAGCATTTTGCAATACATTTTGAAGGTCTTAGACTTTTGCCTAAATTTTGATCTAGGAATTCTACTTCTAGAATTTATCATGATTGTGCTGTAAGTCGTAGTGACAAAGAGGGTCATGCTAGTGCTGATTATAATACTGAAAATCTGTAAAAACATTACGTTCAATAAATAGGAGAAATTATTTAAATAAAATATGTAGGTATGGCTGGGTGCGGTGGCTCACGCCTGTAATTCCAGCACTTTGGGAGGCCGTGGTGTGTGGATCACCTGAGGTCAGGAGTTTAAGACCAGCTTGGCTAACATGGTGAAACTCTGTTTCTACTAAAAATACAAAAACTTAGCCAGGCATGGTGGTGTGAGCCTCTAATCCCAGCTCTTCGGGAGGCTGAGGCAGGAGAATTGCTTGAACCCGTGAGGCAGAAATTGCAGTGAGCCATGATCACGCCATTGCACTCTAGCTTGGGCAACAAGAGTAAGAAAACTCTGTCTCAAAAAAAAAAAAAAGTAGGTATATAATAGAGCACTATCTGCTGCCATTAAACATGCTGTTGTAGCAAAGACAATTATGACATGAAAAATTATTCACCATTTATAAAAACACGAAAAGTAGTCAACAAAATGATATGAACACCATGATACCATTTAAAAAGTATATTTCTGCTTTTAAAAATATTATAAGTATATTGTGTATACCAAAATGTTAACAGTGATTATCTAGGGGGAGAAGACATTATACAAGGTAGCTTATACTTTCATGCTTAATTGTATATAGTACTCTACATTTTTATTGTTGCTGTTATTCTTGGGTTTTTTTTGTTTTGTTTTGTTTTCGGGACGTAGTTTCACTCTTGTCTCTTGCCCAGGCCAGAGTGCAATGGCACAATCTTGGCCCACTGCAACCTCCACCTCCCAGGTTCAAGTGATTCTCTTGTCTCAGCCTCCTGAGTAGTTGGGATTACAGGCGCCTGCCACCACACCCGGCTAATTTTTTTGTATTTTTAGTAGAGATGGGGTTTCACCATGTTGGCCAGCATGGTCTCAAACTCCTGACCTCAGGTGATCCGCCCGCCTTGGCTTCCCAAAGTGCTGGGATTACAGACATGAGCCACTGTGCCCAGCCTGTTGTTTTTTGAGAAAGGGTCTTGCTCTGTTGTCCAGGCTAGAGTGCAGTGGGGTGATCATGGCTCACTGCCACCTTAGTCTCCTGGGCTCAGGTAATCCTCCCACCTCAACTTCCCAAAAGGTTGGGACTATAAACATGCATCACTATGCCTGGCTAATCTTTTTTTTATTTTTTTATTTTTCGTAGAGATAAGTTCTCACTATGTTGCCTAGACTGGCCCTGAACTCTTGGGTTCAAGCAATCCTCCTACCTCAGCCTCCCAAAGTGCTAGGATTACAAGCATGAGCCACTGCACCTGGCCAGTATTCTAAATTTTCTATTGTAAGATTATACGGCTTAGTAATGAGAATAAATTTATTTTTATATTTCTTCTTTGTTCTTGAGTATTGTTCACTTTTCTTTTTTCAGGAATAAACTCCTTCAAAGCTTAAATGGTCCCAGACAACCCTTTCTCCCTCATCCCTCCAATTCTACACAAATTAATCTATTTTTTTTTACATTGGGTAGAATCTAAGCCATCACCTTTCTCTATTTTTTCTTTCTTTCTTTTTTTTTTTTTTTTTTTGAGATGAAGTCTCACTTTGTCACCCAGGCTGTAGTGTAGTGGAGCGATCTCGGCTCACTGCAACGTCTGCCTTTTGTGTTCCAGAGATTCTCCTTCCTCAGCATCCCAGGTAGCTGGGATTACAGACACACACCACCACGCCCAGCTAATTTTTGTATTTTTAGTAGAGAAAGGGTTTACCATGTTGGCCAGGCTGGTCTCAAACTCCTAAACTCAGGTGATCCACCTACCTCGACCTTCCAAAGTGCTAGGATTACAGACATGAGCCACCATGTCCAGCCTATTTTTTCTTTATTTTTTTATTATTTTGGGAGAGAATTTTGCTCTGTCATCCAGGCTAGAGTGCAGTGGCCTGATCATGGCTCACTGTAAGCTGGAACTCCTGGGCTCAAGGGATCCTTCCACCTCATCTTCCCAACTAGCTGGGACTGTAGGCATGAGCCACCATACCTGGCTAATTTTTAAAGTTTTTGTAGAGATGATGTCTCGCTATATTGCCCAGGCTGGTCTCAAACTCCTGGCCTCAAGTGATCCTCCCACCAAAGCCTCCCAAAGTATTGGAATTACAGCCGTGAGCCATTGCATCACCTGTCTTTCAAGATGTCTATTCCATTTGCCTTCTCTCTCAGTAAATGACCTTGCCTCTTACTTCACAGAGAAAATTAAAACTAACAGGTGAGAATTCTTTTACCTTTCATGCATCCTATAGAATGCTGGAAGCTAGTGGTACAAAGATTAAAGAGCATAGCCTCCGGAGCTTTCCATCCTGTGAGCTTTGGGGATTTGTTTGGACATCGGGAAAGAGATTTTCCCCCAGCCAGTATACATTACACTAATATTTACTGAAGACTTAATGTATAACCTGTTTGGCCAGATCTAAGGATAAGTTTGAATTATATGATTGAAGATGTCTAAAAGTCATAGCAATAAAATTTAGCACAGATACATGGAAAAGTTTGTATACAAATGAGAATCCCTAAGACAGCACAGCTTGTGATTGAATTCCAGCTTGTCACTTGTTACGAAAGTTTACTACTGCATTCTTCCTTTGGATGCACTCATATAACAAATACACCAGCAAATCTGAGTGCAGTCTGTGTTCTGTGAAGGTATACAGAGAGATGGGCACAAACATAATAACATCACTATGATGATGGAAGTAGAAACAGAGTTCAGTAATCAACCAGAAGAAGACCCTAAGGGAAGCCTCCATAGAGAAGATGAGATTTGAGTTGGGACTTGAAAGACATCTGCCACCATTTATTTATGTATATCCTTGCATGTTCCAGAAGGAGTTAATATAGTTTCAAAAACAAATGCAAGATGTTGACTTCCAGAAAAAAAAGGAGCAGATGCACTTTTCCCTATTCATCTCACCCAGTACAACTAAAACCCTGGACCTCACATATAAAACACACAAAGACTCTGAAAGGTGGAGGGAAGAAATTAGCCTGACGAGGGACCACAGAACCTGAAGAACAACAATGAGTGAGTTTCCTGGGTTTTCTTTCTGACTCATATTCCCCATTCTGGATGCCAGAGAAGCTGGTAACACAGAAACAACAACAGGAACAAAAACCAGAAACAAAACAAAACTCAAGAAAAATCTGCTCTTTCTAGCCAAAGGAAGAGAAAAGGGGTAGCCTGGCAAGAAGGAAATCTTTTAGACAAACAACCACTCTACTCCAGCCAAACATCAAACATAAAGCTGTGGCTCCACTCTCACTCCCACCAGCAAAGGCTGACTGGAGGGTTCAGAATGCTACTGTTGCCAAGCTTGCAGTGATGAGACAGACACCACTGGGGTTGTGTCAGAGGAAGCCTAGTGGAGAGTCAAGACTTTCACCCCTGCCCAGGGTAAGGAAGTGACCTCCCATGGCCTCAGTAGGGGCCATGTGGGGAGCAGTAACAAGGCACCCCTGTGACCCCCATCTAGGATAATCAGTGGAGGCCTAGTAGGGGGGCTGAGCTTCCACCCCTACTTATCAAAAACAAGGAGGTGTCCCAGGCATCAGTGAAGGCAGAGTGGGTATCCTGGGGTCAACACCTACCTAGCAGTAATGAGTAGAGCAATGTGAGAGGAGGTCTGTTCAACAGAAGATTTAAATAAGAGACACAATGTCTAACATAATACCCCCAATGTCAGGGCCGGGCGCAGTGGCTCACGCCTGTAATCCCAGCACTTTGGGAGGCCGAGGCAGGCGGATCATGAAGTCAGGAGATCGAGACCATCCTGGCTAACACAGTGAAACCCTGTCTCTACTAAAAATACAAAAAAATTAGCCGGGCATGGTGGCGTGCACCTGTAGTCCCAGCTACTTGGGAGGCTGAGGCAGGAGAATGGTGTGAACCCAGGAGGCGGAGCTTGCAGTGAGCCAAGATTGCGCCACTGCACTCCAGCCTGGGCGACAGAGCAAGACTCCATCTCAAAAAAAAAAAAACAATAATACCCCCAATGTCTATGTTTCAATAGAAAATCACTCATCATACCAAGAACCAGGAAAATATCAACTGGAATGATAAAAGATAACCAGGATACACCCACACCAAGACAGCACAGATGTTAGAATTATCTGACAAGGATTTTTAAATAGCCATTATAAAAATGCTTTAGGCCAGGCACAGTGGCTCACGCCTGTAATCCCAGCACTTTGGGAGGCCGAGGCAGGTGGATCACCTGAGGTCAGGAGTTTGAGACCAGCCTGGCCAACATGGTGAAACCCCATCTCTACTAAAAATACAAAAATTAGCTGGGTATGGTGATAGGTGCCTGTAATCCCAGCTACTCGGGAGGCTGAGGCAGGAGCATTGCTTGAACCAGGGAGACGGAGGTTGCAATGAACCCGGATTGTGCCATTGCACTCCAGCCTGAGTGACAAGGGCGAAACTCCATCTAAAAAAAGAATGCTTTAATGAGGCCAGGCATGGTGTCTCATGCCTGTAGTCCCAGTGCTTTGGGAGCCTGAGGCAGGAGGATCACTTGAGGATAGGCGTTCAAGACCAGCCTGGGCAACATAGTAAGACCTTGCATCTAAAAAAAATAAAACTAAAAAATTTAGTTGGGTGGCGACATGTGCCTGCACTCCCAGCTACTTGGGAGGGTGAAGTGGGAGGATCTCTTGCACTTAGGAATCCAAGGCTGCAGTGAGCTATGATTGCACCACTGCACTCCAACTTAGGCAACAGAGTGGAGTATAGTGGTGCAATCATAGTCTCTTAATAAAAAAGAAAAAAGCTTCAGTGATCAATTATGAACATGCTTGAACCAAATGGAAAAAAATATAAATCTGACCATAGAAATAAAAGCTATAAAAAAAACTCAAGTCAAAAATTTTGAACTGAAAATACAATAACCAAGTGAAAAACTAAATGGATGGGTTCAATAGCAAAACAGAGAAAACAGGCTGGAAAAAGAAAAGAAGAGATCATTACAGACCTGTAGAAAAATATCAAAATATTTGTGTCATCAAAGTCCCAGGAGAGGAGATAGGGGGCAGAAAGTACTAGAAAAGTATTTGAAGAAATAATGGCTGAAATTTCCCCAAATTAGGCAAGATACATAAACCTAAAGATTCAGGAAAACCAGAAAATCTCAAACAGGATAAAGCCAAAGAATCCATACCAGGACACATCAAGTCAAATTCTGAAAACTAAAGAAAAAGGAAAATATTTTAAAGCAACATGAGAGAAATACACCTTATGTATAAGGGGAAAACAATTCCAGTGGCAGCAGATTTCTCATCAGAAACCATGAGGCCAGAAGGAATTGGCACAGCATTTTTTAAGTTCTGAAAGAAAAGAATTGTCAACCCAGAATTCTATATCCAGTTAATATAGTCTTCAGAAATGAAAAGGAAATCAAGGCATCCTCATATGAAACAAAACTAAGAGAATTTGTCACTAGTAGACCTGCTTTAAAAGAATGGCTAAAGGAAGTTCTCTTAAGAGAAAAGAAGTAATAAAAGAAAAACTATTGGAATATCAGAAAAGAAAATAATAACAACAAAAGTAAAAATAGGAGTAAATACAATAGACTTTCCTTCTCTTCTGGAGTTTTCTAAATTGTGTTTGATAGTTAAAGTGAAAATTATAACAATGTCAGATGTGGTTCCAATGCACAAAGAGGAAATAATTAAGACAATTATCCTATAATGGGGAGGTTAAAGGAATGTAAAGGGAGGTAAGGTTTGTACACTTCATTCAAACTAGTAAAATGTTGACACTAGAAGACTATGATAATGAGTAGAACAAGTGACATTTTTGTAGTTATGGAAAAGTCCTATGTTTTGATTGCAATACTAGTTACATGAATCTGATGTGGTAAAATAACAGAACTACACACACACACACATGCACACACACACATTGTCCCAATGTTAATTTCCTGTTTTTGATATTGTACTATAGTTACAAAAGATTTAGTTATTGAAGGAAATTGGGTGAAGGCTACACAGACTTCTCTGTACTATCTTTACAACTTCCTATGAATTTATAATTATTTTTAAATAAAGATTTTTTTATAAAGTGAATGTAGTACACCTCATTAAAATATGAATGGAAGGCAGTTGATGTTCCTAAAAATGAGGTTATATCTTTTTTTTTTTTCTTTTTTGAGACAGAGTTTTGCTCTTGTTGCCCAGGCCAGAGCGCAATGGCGCGATTTCAGCTCACTGCAACCTCTGCCTCCCAGGTTCAAATGATTCTCCTGCCTCAGCCTCCCGAGTAGCTGGGATTACAGGCATGCACCACCACGCCCGACTAATTTTGTATTTTTAGCAGAGATGGGGTTTCACTATATTAGCCAGGCTGGTCTCAAACTCCTGACTTCGTGATCTGCCAGCCTCGGCCTCCCAAAGTGCTGGGATTACAGGCATGAGCCACTGTGCCCAGCCGAGGTTATATCTTAATCAGGACTTTTTTAGTTGCAAGTGGCAGAAACCTGAATCCAACCACTTCAACCAGAAATTTATTAACACACATTAACTTCATCACTGAGTTTTGTTTCTGTCTGTGGACTCGTTTCATTTTATGCTGCAGCAGCCAAGCCTCCTCCAAGGAACATGACTAAGGATTAGCAAACTTAGAGCTTAAGATCCAAGAACAAGGGAGTCTCTCTATCCTTCCTAGCAACCAAATGTAACATTGGAGACCTCCAAATGTCTCCGCAAGTTGGAGAACACTCCAATTTGCTTGGCTTGGTCACATGCCTATCCCTGGGCCAATCACTATGGCCTGGAGGTGGAGTGTTGTGAGTGACAGCCCTTCCTCTTGCCCCACCCACAAAATGGAATTGGGAAGGAAATGCTGTAATAGAAGAAGGAAGGGATGTTGGCCAGCAAATACACTAGGAGTCCACTCCAGAGCCTCCAGTGTCCTGCAGGGATTACAGAAGTAAGAGAATAATGAGAGTCCCTCAAACAAATGGAATCATATGGCATTCTTTTTTTTTTTTTTGTGACTGGCTTAATTCACTTAGCATAATGTCCTTAAACTGCATTCATGTAGTAGCATGTGACAGAATTGCCTTCCTTTTCAAGGCTGAGTAATATTTCATTGCATGGATATATCACATTTTGCTTAGCCATTCATCCATGGATGGACACTTGGGTTGCTTCCACATTTTATCTATTGTGAATAATGTTGCTATGAACATAGTTGTACAAGAATGTTAGGATTTTAACAGGAGAGAAAGATCACAAAAGAACATAAAACATCCCATAAGGCCATGAGCAGTGGCTCACGCCTATACCTTCCCAGCACTTTGGGAGGCCAAGGCAGAAGGACTGAGACCAGCCTGGCCAACATGGTGAAACCCCTTCTCTACAAGAAATATAAAAATTAGCCAGGCATGGTGGCACATGCCTATAGTCCCAGGCACTTGCGGGGTTGAGACGGGAGGATCTCTTGAGTCCGGGAGATTGAGGCTGCAGTGAACCTGCACCGATGCACTCCAGCCTGGGCAACAAAGTGAGACCCTGCCTCAAAAAAAAAAAAAAAAAGAGAGAGAGAGAGAGATAGGAGGGTAAATAAGAGAAATGAGAAGGGAAGCACCTGAGCTGGCCAATCATATCACCTGGGCAAAGCCATTCCAGGTCCTGTGGGTGAACCAACACAGCTTCCAGGATGTATTTGAAATAAGAGTCAAAAGAGCTTCTGAAACTTCGAAAAGCTTTTGTGAAAATTCAAATTCTTGTGTTGAATTCAGAACCCCAGCAGGTTGTAGGCATATGGTAAACATGAGTGATTTAACTTCTAGTTAGAGGAAAAACAATGTAAAAACCACAGGAAATTATTTTTACTTCACGGATCCATTTCAGATAAGATAAGGCTGAATGAGGGAGCAAACTTAGAAATCAGATAAGGAGTCAAAAACAACAACAGGAATAAACCGAAGGGAAGGACATGATGTCACGTGAGCTTTCTGTCATTCAAGAGAACATTTTGAAGGTCATCATCTGGTGTTAGTTGGAGTTTAATTTTTGCTTCTCACAGCAACTTGTATCAGAAAAAGAAAATGCTTCTGCACGCAGATCCTACAGTCCTCGGCGCGGAGGCTAGGCTGTGCTGTCTCTAGCGAGCAATACTCCTGTTAAGTGACTTGGTAAGCTGGGTGCAGTGGCGTGTGCCTGTAGTCCCAGCTATTTGGGAGGCAGAGGCAGGAGGATCACTTGATCCCAGGAGTTTGAGTCCAGCCTGGGCAACAGGGCGAGACTCCGTCTCAAAAAAACACAACAGCTGGGCGTGGTGGCTCACGCCTGTAATCCCAGCACTTCGGGAGGCTGAGGCCAGTGGATCCACTTGAGGTCGGGAGTTTGAGACCAGCCTGGCCAACATGGTAAAACCCCGTCTCTAATAAAAAAATTAAAAACACACAAAAATTAGTCGGGCGTGGTGGCACACAGCTGTAATCCCAGCTGCTCGGGAGGCTGAGGCAGGAGAATCGCCTGAACCTGGGAGGTGGAGGTTGTAGTGAGCTGAGATCATGCCACTGTACTCTAGCCAGGGCAACAGAGTGAGACTCTGTCTCAAAATAAATAAATAAATAAATAAAAACAACAACAACAAAAAAGCACAGTAAGACTTAGTGGAATGGTTCTGCATGCCTCCTCAAATCTCCCCGCTGTGCCGGGCGTTATTGTTGACAGGTAGCTATTAAGCACCTCATCTATAAGAAATAAAAACGATAATGAGCAGGACCGAGGACTTCTCTTCATTTTTGTTTTTTGGTTTTGTTTTGCTCTGACACTCTGTTTACAAATACAAGCATACATGAAAATTGCCTGCATTTGTTGTGTAGCTACAGGACATCTTGCTAAAACTTTTGATCTCATTGCATCACCACAACAATCCTAGGAAGTGAGTGATATTATTACTGCCACCTACAGAGAAGGGCAGTGAGGTATAGATTCATGTGCAAGCACAGGCCTGACTCCAAAGGCTGCATTCTTAACTTCTTCCCCAAGGCTTTCTGCTGAAGAGGAAGCCTAGCTATTGTCTCCAAATACAAGGGAATCTGCTTTCTTGCCTGTACACAATTGGCACTTTTTTGGGGTGGGAGGATAAGTTAAAGAGACCTTTGCATGAAGTTGTGATGTTGCCTACCAAATATAAGTTAAAGTTCCCAATGACTTGCTGTTGGTTGTCAAAACAGAGATTAACAGTCTGAGTCATGGAGTCATTTATTTCAAATTTGGCTTCTGCGCCCATTGTGAAGTAATTTCAAAAATGGGCCACGGGCATGGGAATAGCTTGAGTGACGTCACGATTGGGCAATGTGATCCCACCCTGGGAGGCTGAGACCTAGATTCAAATGGAGTACTCGCCTGTCTGTCCCTTCTCCGCTACGGTTCAGGTTAGATGAGCTGCTCCCGTTGGTGGTTTTTATCTCTTAGCTATGCAGCTGCCTGTAGCACGCTCGTCTTTCAGAATGAGTTGCCAACTTTCCATTCTGGCCTTCAGAATTAAGACAAAGAATCATCCTCCAAAGTCATCCAGGCCTGTTAGTTTTTTTCTCTCTCTCCCTTTTAGCGTTAGTGTTTTAAATGGAAATCTGATTCGCTTGTCACCAAACACACAAGAGAGTACTGTATCAGAGGTGCTGGACAAAACTTGTCTCCTGGTATCCTATTCAGGGGTGAGCACCCCACTTGCTGAAAAGGGAGCCTCAGAGAGAGTCCAGAGAGGTAGCTCCTCAGCAGGGGGTGGGGAGGTGGGTGGGTGGAATATCTCTGAGACCCCAAGGGAACATTTTTTTTTGAGACAGAGTCTTGCTCTGTTGCCCAGGATGGAATGCAATGGTGTGATCACAACTCACACTGCAACCTCAACCTCCCAGAGTTAAAGGCCGGGCGCAGTGGCTCACACCTGTAATCCCAGCACTTTGGAAGGCCGAGGCAGGTGGATCACCTGAGGTCAGGAGTTTGAGACCAGCCTGGCCAACATGGTGAAACCCCATCTCTACTAAAAATACAAAAATTAGCCAGGCATGGTGGCACGTGCCTGTAATCCCAGCTACTAGGGGGGCTGAGGCAGGAGGATCACTTGAACCTGGGAGGCGGAGGTTGCAGTGAGCCAAGATCATGCCACTGCACTCCAGCCTGGGCAACAGGGCGAGACTCCGTCTCAAAAACAAACAAACAAAAAAAACCTCCCAGAGTCAAGTCATCCTCCCACCTCAGCCTCCTGAGTAGCTGGAACTACAGGCATGTACCACCACAATCAGCTAATTTATTTTTTAAGCTTTTTGTAGAAACAAGGTCTCCCTGCGTTGTCCAGGCTGGCCTCAAACTCCTGGCCTCAAGCGATCTTCTCACATCAGCCTCTCAAAGTGCTAGGATTACTGGCCAAAGGGGACATTCTTGACCAGACGATGTCCCGAAGCACGGGAGTACTGGGCCATGTCAGTTCTGTGAAGTTCGCCCTCTCTAGAATGAAAGTGACAGGATGGAGTGATGTTAAATATAACAATATTAAGATTCAAAAAGTCTTTACCATTGCTCCAACAATCCCACTACTGGGTATCTACTCAAAAGGAAAGAAATCATTGTATCAAAAAGAATCTACCTGCACTCATGTGTTTACGGCAGCACTGTTCACAGTAGCAAAAATACATAATCAACCTAAGTGTCCATCAACACAGGATAAAGAAAATGTGGTATGTATACAGTATGGAATACTACTCAGACATAAAAAGGAATGAACTCATGACATTTGCAGCACCATGGATGGAACTGGAGGCCATTATCCTAAGCGAAATCACTCAGAAAAAGAAAGTCAAATACTGCACGTTCTCACTTAGAAGGGGGAGCAAAGCAATGGGTACCTGTGGACATACAGATGGAATATTAGACACTGGAGACTCCAAAGTGTGGTAAGGTGGGAAAGGGTGAGGGTAGAAAAATTACCTGTTGGGTACAATGTTCACAATTCAAGTAATGGGTTCACCAAAAGCCCAGACTTCACCACTATGCAATATATGCTTGTAAGAAATCTGCACTTCTATCCCCTAAATTTAAAAAAAAAAAAAAAAAAAAAGAGGCTGGGTGTGGTAGCTCAAACCTGTAATCCCAGCACTTTGCGAGGCCGAGGTGGAGGGAATCACTTGAGGTCAGGAGACCAGCCTGGCCAACATGGTTCAACTCTGTCTCACAAAAATACAAAAATTAGCTGGGCGTGGTGGCAGGCACTTGTAATCCCAGCTACTTGGGAGGCTGAGGGAGGAGCATAGCTTGAACTCAGGAGGCGGAGGTTGCAGTTAGCCGAGATCATGCCACTGCACTCCAGCCTGGGTGACAGAGCAAGACTCCATCTCAAAAAAAAAAGAAAAAGAATATAGGTTGAATCATTGGGTGCATGTGGACACACAGCGTGGAGTAATAGACACTGGAAACTATAAAACATTGGAAAGTGGGAGGGGGTGAGGGCTGAAAATTACCTATTGGGTGCAATGTTCACTATTTGGGTGATAGGTACCCTGAAAGCCCTGGCTTTACCACTATGCAATAGATGCATGTAAGAAACCTGCACTCGTAGGCCCTAAGACTATAAAAATAAGCAAAAAGAATATAGGTTTAAAGATGCAGGCACCCCCTGCTGACAAAAAATCCCCACTGAAGTGTAAGCATCTGACTTAAGATCCTTTTCTGATATCAGATTTGGTGGTGGCAGGAACAAAAGGGCACCAATCCCAGAAGGGGGAGGCTAGATCAAATTTAGGTCACGACTTACTACTTTCCTGGTAAGTTTTACTTGCTCTAGAATACTCTAGCTTTAATATCTGCTCCCTTTAGGGTTATCAGTCTTGAAAAAAAAAATGAAACATTTTTCAGTGTAAGTATGTCCCATGGAATATTTGGGACACACTAATATATCATTTGTTTTTCCATTGCTTTTTTTTTTTTTGCTTTTGGAGACAGTCTCACTCTGTTGCCCAGGCTGGAATGCCATGGCACGATCTTGGCTCACTGCAACCTCCACCTTCTGGGTTCAAGCGATTCTCCTGCCTCAGCCTCTGGAGTAGCTGGGATTATGGGCACCTACCACCACGTCCAACTAATTTTTGTATTTTTAGTAGAGATGGGGTTTCACTATGTTGGCCATAGTGAGACCAGCCTTGGTCTCAAACTCCTGACCTCAGGCAATCCTCCTGCCTCGGCCTCCCAAAGTGCTGGGATTACAGGCGTGAACCACTGCACTCAGCCAGAAATTCATATTTAACTGGGCATCGTGTATCTTACCTGGCAACCTTAGTTCCTTGATCTGAGAGTTTTCCACGGGGTATCTCACAGACAGAAGGGATGGGATGCCATCATCAAGCATCCTGACGTCAGAGAATGGGCCCAATGTCTTCCTATCCCGGCGGCTTAATATGAACTTGGAGCTGCACTCAGGAATGTCTGGACTGGGCATTAAAAGAACAGTTTTCACAGACAGAGGACTCAAAAGGGACAATTGATGGTGGGAGTGGTGGCCAGGTCTGAGAGTGGTCATGACAGGATGGTGAGGAGGAGTGGGCAGGATGGAGCGTATGCTGAGCTTTTGGACATGCGTATTTGTTTTTCTGTTGCTACCATGGCAAATGACTGCCAAGTCAGTGGCTTAAAACAACACCCATTTATTATCCCACAATTTCTGTGGGCCCTACGTCCAGGTAGGCAGGTCCAGGTCATGGGATTGAAATTCTGCCTCCCACAACAGGCTTTGGAAATTGACAGTTCACTCTGGCTGGCCAGGGTTGGACAACCTCTCAAAGCAGAAGAGCAACTTCCTGTCATATCTGAGGCTGCAACTGTTCATGTAGCCACTTAGGGTCCAGTGTGATATAACCAGGGTAGAGCCCAAAAAACTTTATTCTGGTTCCAGCTCTGCAGCCACCACAACAAAGAAACTTAGACAAGTCATTTAAAGTCTCTGGCTGGCCTACTGTGGGAGGCCACGGTGGCTTACGCCTGTAATTCCAACAGTTTGGGAGGCTGAGGCAGGGAAAATCCCTTGTGGCCAGGAGTTCAAGACCAGCCTGGGCAACATAGAGAGCCCCTGTCTGTACAAAAAAAATTTTTTTTTATTAGCTGGGCAAGGTGGCATGTGCCTGTGGTCCCAGCTGCTCAGGAGGCTGAGATGGGAGGATTGGTTGAGCCCAGGAGATGAAGGTTGTAGTAAGCAATGACTGTGCTACTGCACTCTGGTCTGGGCAACAGAGCAAGACCCTGTCCCCTCCAAAATAAATAAATAAATAAAGTCTCTGGGTACTTTATCTGTCAGACGTAGCATCCTGGAGGAGGAGTCTGGCTCCTGGTCAAATACCTATGTGTGTGTGTTTTTTTTTTTTCTGGCCCAACCCTAGGCAGCTACCTAGGCTTTACCTGGCAGGCCTTCCTGGGAAAAGCTGTCTTCCCCACACCAGGTGTGGTGCACAGCCAGGGCATTGCAAAGGGAGCTGCAGTTGAGGGCTCAGGCCCCACTGGCCAGCCGTGCTCCTACACATAGCTGCATCCCTAGCCCAGGTGCCCCTTCCTCAGGCCAAGACCTCTTATCGGGGGAGAGAGGAACACTATGAAGAAACTTTTTGTCTACCCTGACGGTATTCAGTACTTTTCCACTCAGAGTCTTTGTCCCGGATTCCCTGTCCCCACCCAGTCCCCCAGGACCATAAAACTGCAGGAGCCCTTTGCTCTGGGCTCCCTCAGTAGCGAGACACCTCCCCTGTGTGCTGTCTCTGCACTGACAGTGCACAAGCCAATGCTCTATGCTGTCCACAGGGGTAGATGGAACCAGGGGCACTGGTGTTTTCTTCCACTTAGCATCTTGCTTACACTATTGCAATAAGTGAATAAAGGGTGGACTCTCACTTTATTTGGTTTATTTATTTGACAAGGTCTTGCTCTGTAACCCAGGCTGGAGTGCAGTGGCACAATCACAGCTCACTGCAACCTCAACCTCCCGGGCTCAAGTGATCCTCCCATCTCAGCCTCCTGAGTAGCTGGGACTGCAGGTGCTTGTTACCACACCTGGCTAATTTTTAATTTTTTTTTTGTAGAGACAGAGTCTTGCTACGCTGCCCAGGCTGGTCTTGAACTCCTGGCCTCAGGCAGTCTTCTTGTCTCATACTCTCAAAGTCCTGGGATTACAGGCATGAGCCATTGCACCCAGCCAAAGGGAATATTCTTGACCAGATGGTGTCCTGAAGCGTGGGAGTGCCAAGCCCTGTCCCCACCACACCCAGCTAATTTATTTATTTATTTTTATTTTTAGTAGAGATGAGGTCTCACTGTGTTGCCCAGGCTGGTCTAAAACCTCTGGCCTCAAGCGATCCTCCCGTCTTGGCCTCTCAAAAGGCTGGGATTTCTAGGCATGAGCCACCTCGCCCAGCTAGATGTCCTAAAGCATGAGTGCACAATGACCTCATGAATGCAATGCCCTTCAAAACCGCTGGTTCTTTAATGAGGCCATTTAAGAATCAGAGTTCTGGCCGGGCGCAGTGGCTCACACCTGTAATTTCAGCCCTTCAGGAGGCTGAGGCAGGTGGATCATCTGAGGTCAGGAGTTCGAGACCAGCCTGACCAACACGGAGAAACCCTGTCTCTACTAAAAATACAAAACTAGACAGGTGTGGTGGCGCATGCCTGTAATCTCAGCTACTTGGGAGGCTGAGGCAGGAGAATAGCTTGAACCTGGGAGGCGGAGGTTGCAGTGAGCCGAGATCGCACCATTGCACTCCAGCCTGGGCAACAAGAGTGAAACTCCGTCTCAAAAAAAAAAAAATCAGAGTTCTAGCCTAGCATGGTGGTTCACGCCTGTAATCCCAACACTTTGGGAGGCCAAGGCAGGAGGATCGCCAGAAGTTCAAAATCACCAACATAATGAGACCCCATCTCTATAAAAAATACAAAAATTAGCCAGATGTGGTGGTACATTCTTATAGTTCCAGCTATTTGGGAGACTGAGGTGGGAGGATCACTTGAGCCCAAGAGTTCGAGGCTGCGGGCGAGCCACTGCACCTGGCCAAGACTCTCACTTTCATTTTAGTTTGCTGTCTTAATTGGCTAATGCAACCCCCTGGCAGTTCAGTCCTCTCCAGCTCAGCAGAGCTCTTGACAACACTGCCCAGACTAGTTGCCCTAGTAGTGTCATGAGTTACAAGGCTCATTCATTCATAGATTCAATAACATTTCTTCAGCACCTATTACGGGCTGGGCACTTGCTGGGTGCCAGGGATACAAAGATGAGTAAGTCCTGTCCCATCACCGGCATGAAGCCAGTTCCTGTTGAGACATGTTGATTGATTCATTAGGATACAGTGTAATTCCTTCTTCCATTAAGTATTTATTGAAAACCTGACTTCTGGCTTGGGACCTCATATAATCCTCACAATGATTCTTTGAGATAAATTTTGTGGTTGTCTTTATTTTATGTGATTGTCTTTATTTTGTGATTGTCTTTATTTTAAGGTTCAGAGAATAAAATTTTGAGTGAATATTTTAGGCCCTCTAACTAATAAGTGATAGATGAGGATTCAAACTCAGGACTTCTGGTTTAAGTTTAGCGTGCTCTGTCTCTTTCATGCCCCCTAGAGATAAGCTGTAAATAAGGACACAGAGGAAGGAATAGATTCTTCCTGGGGCTAAAGGAGGGGAATGCAGCAATATCTCAGGACTTCGAAAAAGTGCTACATATAATTACTATTATAACTATCATAATTTAAACTCTTAACTGCTTTTAATTAATGAAGATAAAAGTTGTGTGTCATCCATAAGACACTGTGCAAAGCCCTAACTTCTCCCTGAGATGGAAAGTTCCCTTGTCATGGGCTTTACTCACAGCTGGTCCCTCTGGGCTATGTGCTGATGACATCAGTGTTCAAGGCCACAGTGTGAGTGGTTTTCTCCAGGTGGGTTTTTGGAAAATCTGTGCATAATAACCTGCTAAACAATGAGTCTCCAAAAATAGTGATTCATGAATGTGGCATTTAAGAATCAGAGTCCTAGCTTGGCACGGTGGCTCACACCTGTAATCTCGGCATTTTAGGAGGCCAAGGCAAGAGGATGACCAGGAGTTCAAGACCAGCCTGGGCAATAAAGAGAGACTCCTTCTCTACCAAAAAAATACAAAAATTAGCTGGGTATGGCAGTGTGTTCCTGTAGTCTCAGCTACTTGGGAGACTGAGGTAGTAAGCTATGGAGTTAGAGCCCAGGAGTTTGAGGCTGCAGTGAGCTATGATTGTGTCACTGCACTGTAGCTCAGGCGGCAGAGTGAGTTTCTGTCTCTAAAAAAAAAAAAAAGAGAGAATTAGTCCAGGCATGGTGGCTCATGCCTGTAATCTCAGCACTTTGGGAGGCCAAAGCAGGAGGATCGCCTGAGTCCAGAAGTTTGAGACCAGCCTGGGCAATATAGCCAGTGTGGTGATGTTGCCTGTATTCCCAGCTACTCAGGAGGCTGAGGTGGAAGGATGGCTTCAGCCCAGGAAGTCAAGGCTGCAGTGAACCCTGATGGAGCCACTGTACTCCAGCCCAGGTGACAGAGTGAGACCCTGTGTCAAAAAAAAAAAAAAAAAAAAAAGGCGGGGCGTGGTGGCTCACGCCTGTAATCCCAGCACTTCCAGAGGCCAAGGTGGGTGGATCACCTGAGGTCAGGAGTTCGAGACCAGCCTGGCCAACATGGTGAAACCCCCATCTCTACTAAAAATACAAAAATTAGCTGGGCATAGTGGTGGGCACCTGTAATCTCAGCTACTTGGGAGGTTGAGGCAGGAGAATCACTTGAACCTGGGGGATGGAGGTCATGCCACAGCACTCCAGCCTGGGTGACAGAGCGAGACTCCATCTCAAAAAAACAAACAAGCAAACAAACAAACAAAACGAAAAAGAAAAAGAAAAAGAAAAAAGAGAATCAGAGTCCCATCTGGACATAGAGGAATCCACTTACTCCACCTCCTCGGCTTGAAGGGAAAAGCTAAGCGTGGGAGTTTGCAGAATGACAATAAAGGGCGCAGCACAACTTGGAGCTACACACAAAAGTGAGCATGATGTCACTGTCTCCTCCTTGAAACGTTTCCTCTGTTTCCATGAGTGTGAAGGTATTAGGAAATATTTAAGATAAGTGCTGTTGTCTGGGGCTCCGGGACGTCTGTGCCTCCGACAGAGATGAAGGCATGGAGGCCAGCCCCGGCATGTGCCCATCGCAGGGTGGCTTCCTACTTTTGTTTGTTCATTTCACCCCCACTGCCCAGTCGTTCTTCCTTTCCAGGCTTCTCGTGAAAAACACAGCCATCCCTAAGGACCCCAGAGGCCCTGCACCTTGGCTGTGCATCTGCCCCTGAAAAAATTCTGCAGCCACAGAAACAAATGCAATTTTCTTGTCTCAGGTCACCTTCAGATAAGCTTGAATCAGCCAGCCCAAGTGACCGGTTATGACATTCATTTCCCTCTTAGATCTCTGCTCCTCCTAAACAATAAAGCTTCGAGGTGCCAACAAGGAAGACTGAATTTTATTCTGTCAGATTGAGTGGTAGCCAACTCATGATCTCACTCAACTTCAGCCTTCCCAGTTATCAAACAGGACTTGAATAAGCACCAATGATCTGAAATTAAGTTTACTGGAGAAGGAGTACAAAGAGCTATTAAGTACCATGAAACTCTTGTTAGTTATTGAGTAGTAATAGGAATCAGTAGAATCCCCTTCATTTGTATCTCTTCTTGTAATAAGCATCAATTGAGCACCTACTGCATGCAGGGCCCTCTGCTGGTCACCCACGGGGGTACACAGACACAATCTCTACCCTTCCAGAATTTAGCACCTTAAAACCAGCCAAGTGGAGTGCTGGAAAGGAGGGGCAAAAGGTGTCCTCAGTGGTGCGCCATGTTGGTTCTGAGCAATGTGTCACAGTGCAAACCAAAAATAAAATTCTAAGGCCCACCAACCATCTGAATGGACCCCTCCTTTCAGCCAATGGCATTTGAAAGTTCGCCTGAAAAAACTAGTTCAGGCCATGATGGAAGGGGGCGTTGGACATGCCTCATGATCCTCTCCTCTCTTTGGAATTCAGGAAAAGCTGACCAACATTAATATCAACACAGACCTTAAGTCTGATAAGAAACATTTACAATCTGTTCTCTCTGAAGCCTACTACACAGAGGCTTCATCTGCATGATAAAAAGTTGGTGTCCACAACCCCTTTTCGTAACCCAAACATTCCTTTCTATTGATAAAAACTTTTTCAACCAATTGCCAAACAGAACATTTTAAAATCTATCTATGACCTGGAAGCTGCCCCATCTTTAAGTTGTCCCGCCCTTCCAGATGGAACCAATACACATCTTACACATATTGATTAATGTCTCATGTCTCCATCAAATGTATAAAAGCAAGCTATACCCTGACCTTGTTGGGCACATGTCACCAGGACCCCCTGAGGCTGTGTCATGGGTGCGCCCTTAACCTTGGCAAGATAAGCTTTCTAAATTGACTGAGTCCTGTCTCAGATGCTTCTGGGTTCATAACAGATACCCCATACCTACATTTTGAATAAACAAGCAAGACTGATGATGGCTGGGTGTGGAGGCTCAGGTCTGTAATCCAAGCACTTTGGGAGGCTGAGATAGGTGGATCACCTATCTGAGGCCAGGAGTTTGAGACCGGCCTGGTCAACATGGCGAAATCCCATCTCTACAAAAAAAAAAAAAAAAAAATTAGCTGAGCATGGTGGCGCATGCCTGTAGTCCCAGCTACTTGGGAGGCTGAGATGGGAGGATTGTTTCGGCCCAGGAGATGAAGGTTGCAGTGAGCCCTAGTTACGCCTTTGCACTCCAGCCTGGGTGACAGAGTGAGATCTCATCTCAAAAAAAGACTGATGCTGACCACAGCTGGTTTTGCTCACATGTCTCTTTAGTCATCGGAGAGGCCAGGCCCTGGCCAACCCCCAGCCCTCCCGCTGGACTTAATGCAAGTGGGCAGTTTGGTTTCTGCCAAAGGCCAACCAGGGTCATCTCAGGTCTGTTAGTGGCACTTTGGGGCTTTAAGTGCAGTCATTTTTAATTCATGAAATTCAAAGGAGACACTGAATGAGTTGGCTCTCCAGCCCTTAACAGGCTGGCCTGAGCATTTTGGGGCGGAAGCATTTTGTAAGGGATTGGAGGAGTCACGCCTTGGCCTAGGCAGGGAAAAGGATGACTCAGCCTGAGCCGCTGAGGTTGGGCAGGAAACAGCTGATTTTCCTGCTGTGGTGCTGGGCAGGACTGCCTTCCCGCGGGGGGCGGTGGGGGGAGGGGCAGGGGAACAGGTTGCCTTGGGAATTTGGAGTGACTTTAACTGGCAGCTCTTTTTCTTCTCTTCCTTGGGTTATTCCTGGGGATTTGGGGAAAGAGTTGAGCAACAGGCTGAGTTAAAGGAGACAAAATAGAAAGGAAATGAGGAGCTCTGCAAGGCCATCCCTCGAAATAGGCTGGCAAATTCAACTCTTGGAGCCTCTTAGGGAGTCAGGTGGAACCAGGAGGAGCACACGACACAGGAGAGATCCTTAACACACTGTAAAACGTGAATGTGTTTTTTTGCACCTGGCAAGAAGCCCCCAAAGCTGTAGTCTTCCAGGAACTGCCAGCAGTGGGCAGAGATGGTCTTGCGTAGCTTCTGTCAGTCAAGAAAAATGATGAGACAAGTCTCTATCATTTTAGGAGGTTTATTTGCCAAAGCTAAGGACGCATACTGTGACACAGCCTCAGGAGGTCCTGATGACATGTGTCCAAGGTGGTGGGGGCACAGCTCGGTTTTATACATTTAGGGAGACATGAGACATCAATCAATATATGTAAGAAGTACATTGGTTTGTCCAAAAAGGTGGGTGTCAGGCCTCTGAGCCCAAGCTAAGCCATCATATCCCCTGTGACCTGCATGTATACATCCAGATGGCCTGAAGCAACTGAGGATTCACAAAAGAAGTGAAAATAGCCTTAACTGATGACGTTCCACCATTGTGATTTGTTCCTGCCCCACCCTTACTGATACATATATTCTGCCCCACCCTTAAGAAGGTGCTTTGTATGCCTATCCCGAACCTATAAGAACTAATGATAATCCCACCACCTTTTGCTGACTCCTTTTTCGGACTCAGCCCCCTTGCACCCAGGTGAAATAAACAGCCTTGTTGCTCACACAAAGCCTGTTGGTGGACTCTCTTCACAGGGACCCACGTGACATTTGGTGCCGAAGACCCAGGACAGGAGGACTCCTTCGGGAGACCGGTCCCCTGTCCTCGCCCTCACTCCCTGAGGAGATCCACCTATGACCTCGGTCCTCAGCCCAACCAGCCCAAGGAACATCTCACCAATTTCAAATCTGGTAAGCAGTGTTTTCACTCTCCTTCAGCCTCTCTTGCTACCCTTCAATCTTCCTCTCTCGCTACCCTTCAATCTCCCTATCCTTCCAATTCCAGTTCTTTTCCCTCTCTAGTAGAGACAAAGACACATTTTATCCGTGGACCCAAAACTCCGCTGCCGTTCACGGACTCGGGAAGACAGTCTTCCCTTGGTGTTTAATCACTGTGGGGATGCCTGCCTGATTATTCACCCACATTTCATTGGTGTCTGATCACCACGGAGATGCCTGCCTTGGTCATTCACCCACATTCCCTTGGTGGCAAGTCAGTTGCGGGGACGCCTGCTTTGGCTGCTCACCCACCCCCTTCTCCGTGTCTCTACCTTTCTCTTTAAACTTACCTCCTTCACTACAGGCAACCTTCCGCCCTCCATTCCTCCTTCTTCTCCCTTAGCCTGTGTTCTCAAGAACTTAAAACCTCTTCAACTCACACCTGACCTAGAACTTAAATGCCTTATTTTCTTCTGCAATACCACTTGGCCCCAATACAAACTCGACAGTAGTTCCAAGTGGTCAGAGAATAGTGCTTTTGATTTGTCTATCCTACAAGATCTAGATAATTTTTGTCGAAAAATGGGCAAACGTTCTGAGGTGCCTGACGTCCAGGCATTCTTTTACACATTGGTCCCTCCTAGTCTCTGCTCCCAATGTGACTCGTCCCAAATCTTTCTTCTCTCCTGTCTGTTCGTTCAGTTTCCACCTGAAGTTCTGAGTCCTTTGAATCCTTCTTTTCTACGGACTCATCCGACCTCTCCCCTTCTCCCCAGGCTGCTCCTCGCCAGGCTAAGCCAGGTCCCAATTCTTCCTCAGCCTCTGCTCCCCCACCTTATAATCTTTCTATTATCTCCCCTCCTCATACCTGGTCTGGCCTATAGTTTTGTTGCACGACTAGCCCTCCCCCACCTGCCCAACAATTTCCTCTTAAAGAGGTGGCTGGAGCTAAAGGCATAGTCGAGGTTAATGCTCCTTTTTTCTTTACCTGACCTCTCCCAAATCAGTTAGCATATAGGCTCTTTTTCATCAAATATAAAAACCCAGCCCAGTTCATGGCCCGTTTGGCAACAACCCTTAGACGCTTTACTGTCCTAGACCCCAGAGGAAGGCCGTCTTATTCTCAATATGCATTTTATTACCCAATCCGCTCCCAACATTAGAAAAAGCGCCAAAAATTAGATTCTGGCCCTCAAACCCCACAACAGGACCTAATTAACCTCACCTTCAAGATGTACAATAAAAGAGGCAGCCAAGTAGCAATGTATTTCTGAGTTGCAGTTACTTGCCTCCACTGTGAGAGAAACCCCAGCCACATCTCCAGCACACAAGAACTTCAAAACGTCGAACCACAGTAGCCAGGTGTTCCTCCAGGACCGCCTCCCCCAGGATCTTGCTGCAAGTGCCGGAAATCTGGCTACTAGGCCAAGGAATGCCCGCAGCCCGGGATTCCTCCTAAGCCATGTCCCATCTGTGCGGGACCCCACTGGGAATCAGACTTTCCAACTCCGCAGGCACTCCCAGAGCCCCTGGAACTCTGGCCCAAGGCTCTCTGACTGACTCCCTCCCAGATCTTCTTGGCTTAGCAGCTGAAGACTGACACTGCCTGATCGCCTTGGAAGACTACAGGATCATCACAGATGCTTTGCGTAACTCTTACAGTGGAGGGTAAGTCTGTCCCCTTCTTAATCAATATGGAGGCTACTCACTCCACATTACCTTCTTTTCAAGGGCCTGTTTCCCTTGCCCCCAATAACTGTTGTGGGTATTGACGGCCAAGCTTCACAACCCCTTAAAACTCCCCCACTCTGGTGCCAACTTGGACAACATTCTTTTATGCACTCTTTTTTAGTTATCCCCATCTGCCCAGTTCCCTTATTAGGTCGAGACATTTTATTTTATTTATTTTTATTTATTTATTTTTTTTGAGTCAGAGTCTCGCTCTGTTGCCCAGGCTGGAGTGCAGTGGCGCAATCTCGGCTCACTGCAAGCTCCGCCTCCCGGGTTCACGCTATTCTCCTGCCTCAGCCTCTCCGAGTAGCTGGGACCACAGGCGCCCGCCACCACGCCCGGCTAATTTTTTTGTATTTTTAGTAGAGACGGGGTTTCACCGTGGTCTCGATCTCCTGACCTCGTGATCCGCCCGCCTCGGCCTCCCAAAGTGCTGGGATTACAAGCGTGAGCCACCGTGCCCGGCCAGTCGAGACATTTTAACTACATTATCTGCTTCCCTGATTATTCCTGGGCTACAGCCACACCTCATTGCCGCCTTTTCTCCCAGTTCAAAGCCTCCTTCACATCCTCTCCTTGTATCTCCCCACCTTAATCCACAAGTATAGGACACGTCTACTCCGTCCTTGACAATCGATCATGCACCCCTTACCATCCCATTAAAACCTAATCACCCTTACCCTGCTCAATGCCAATATCCCATCCCACAGCATGCTTTAAAAGGATTAAAGCCTGTTAGCACTTGCCTATTACAGCATGGCCTTTTAAAGCCTATAAACTCTCCTTACAATTCCCCCATTTTACCTGTCCAAAAACCGGACAAGTCTTACAGGTTAGTTCAGGATCTGCGCCTTATCAACCAAATTGTCTGGCTTATCCATCCCTTGGTGCCAAACCCATATACTCTCCTATTCTCAATACCTCCCTCCACAACCCATTCTAGATAAACCTAGCTGACCTCATAAATCCTAAATCCTTTCCCCACTCCCCTTTCCATTCCTTAAAAAACAGCCCAAAAACCTCCTCCCACATTAGCTTTCCCTAACTCATCCCAACCCGTTTTATTACACACAGCCGAAGTACAGGGCTGCGTAGTCAGAATTCTCACACAAGAGCCGGGACTGCCCCCTGTAGCCTTTCTGTCCAAACAACTTGACCTAACGGTTTTAGCATAGCCCTCATGTCTGTGTGCGGCAGCTGCTGCTGCTTTAATAATTTTAGAGGCCCTCAAAATCACAAGCTATGCTCCACTTACTCTCCACAGTTCCCATAACTTTCAAAATCTATTTTCCTCCTCACACTTGATGCTTATACTTTCTGCCCACTAGCTCCTTCAGCTATATACTCAGTCTTTGTTGAGTCTGCCACAATTACCATTGTTCCTGGCCCAGACTTCAATCTGGCCTCCCACATTATTCCAGATACCACACCTGACCCCCGTGACTGCATGTCTCTGATCCACCTGACATTCACTCCATTTCCCCATATTTCCTTCTTTCTTGTTCCTCACCCTGATCACACTTGGTTTATTGATGGCAGTTCCACCAGGCCTAATTGCCACTCACCAGCAATGGCAGGCTATGCTATAGTATCTTCCATGTCTATCATTGAGGCTACCGCTCTGCCCCCCTCCACTACCTCTCAGCAAGTCAAACTCATTGCCTTAACTCGGGCCATCACTCTTGCAAAGGGACTACGCATCAATGTTTATACTGACTCTAAATATGCCTTGCATATCCTGCACCATCATGCTGTTATATGGGCAGAAATAAATTTCCTCACTATGCAAGGGTCCTCCATCATTAATGCCTCTTTAATAAAATCTCTTTTCAAAGTCGCTTTACTTCCAAAGAAGCTGGAGTCATTCACTGCAAGGGCCTTCAAAAGGCATCAGATCCCATTGCTCAGGGCAACGCTTATGCTGATAAGGTAGCTAAAGAAGCACCTAGCTTCCAACTTCTGTCCCTCATGACCAGTTTTTCTCCTTCTCATTGGTCGCTCCTATTTACTCTCCTACTGAAGTTGCCACCTATCAATCTCTTCCCACACAAGGCAAATGGTTCTTGAACCAAGGAAAATGTCTCCTTCCAGCCTCACAGGCCCATTCTATTCTGTCATCATTTAATAACCTCTTCCATGTAGATTACAAGCCGTTAGCCCGCCTCTTAAAACCTCTCATTTCCTTTGCGTCATGAATATCTATCCCCAATCCTCCACTCTTGACTCCCTCTTGGAGTGGATAGATGATCTTTGCTGACAGGACACACTCCAACATTTTCATCCCGATGAAGTCCTATTCTTTACTTTTGTACTCACTCTTACTCTCGTTACCATTCTTCTGCCACCTACTACCTCTCCCCAGCTATCTCCACCACACTATCAATCTCACTCACTCTCTCCTAGCCGTTTCTAACGGTTCTTTAACAAACAATTGCTGGCTTTGCATTTCTCTTTCCTCCAAAATCACCGAGGCCTCAATTTACTCACTGCTGAAAAAGGAGGACTCTGATATTTTTAAATGAAGAGTTTTGTTTTCACCTAAATCAACCTGGCCCGGTACATGACAACATAAAAAAACTCAAGGATAGAGCCCCAAAACTCGCCAACCAAGCAAATAATTATGCTGAACCCCCTTGGGCACTCTCTAATTGGATGTCCTGGGTCCTCCCAATTCTTAGTCCTTTAATACCTGTTACTCTCCTTCTCTTATTCGGACCTTGTGTTTTCCTTTTAGTTTCTCAATTCATACAAAACCGCATCCAGGCCATCACCAATCATTCTATACGACAAATGCGCCTTCTAACAACCCCACAATATCACCCCTTACCCCAAAATCTTTCTTCAGCTTAATCTCTCCCACTCTAGGTTCCCATGCCGTCCCTAATCCCACTCAAAGCAGCCCTGAGAAACATCGCCCATTATCTCTCCATACCACTACCAAAAATTTTCGACGCCCCAACACTCCACCATTTTGTTTTGTTTTTCTTATTAATATATGAAGACAGGAATGTCAGGCCTCTGAGCCCAAGCTAAGCCATCATATCCCCAGTGACCTGCACATATACATCCAGATGGCCTGAAGCAACTGAAGATCCACAAAAGAGGTGAAAATAGCCTTAACTGATGACATTCCACCATTGTGATTTGTTCATGCCCCACCCTAACTGATACATATATTGTCCCTCACCCTTAAGAAGGTACTTTGTAAGCCTATCCCAAACCTATAGGAACTAATGATAATCCCACCACCCTTTGCTGACTCCTTTTTCGGACTCAGCCTGCCTGCATCCAGGTGAAATAAACAGCCTTGTTGCTCACACAAGGCCTGTTGGTGGACTCTCTTCACACGGACATGCGTGACAGTGGGGACAACTCAAAGCAGAGAGGGGGCTTCCAGGTCACAGGTAGGTGAGAGACAAATGGTTGCATTCTCTGAGTTTCTGATCAGGCAATATGCATCTATTTCAGTGAGCAGAGGGATGACTTTGAATAGAATGGGAGGCAGGTTTGTCCTGAACAATTCCCAGCTTGACTTTTCCCTTAGATTGGTAATTTTGGGGCACCAAGATTTTCCTTTCACACTTCTCTAGGGCCCAGGAACTGCTGAGTTGGAGTCAGCCATTGTGACTCTTTTTCTATTTTTTTTTTCTTATAGAGATGGAGTCTCACTGTTTGGCCCAGGCTAGTCTCAAACTCCTGGCCTCAAGTCATCCTCCTGCCTCAGCCTCCCAAAGTGCTGAAATTACAGGTGTGAAACACTGTGCCTCGCCTCCATTGTGACTTTATTTCCATTCTTTGTGTCTCAGAATCCTCATTTGTAAAATAAAGTTAATAATAGAAGCCACCTGTATGGCTGTTTGTGAGGATTAATGAATCAAAATGGATGAAGCACCTGGAACAGTTGGTGCTTTGTAAATGTTTAGGTATTTTTATGAGTAGGTCAAGAAGAAGGAATGGGCCAACACAAACAGTTGCACAGACACTGACTGTTAAATTGTAGCCGGCGGTAAGGGTTGACTTAAAAGGGAGAAGCTGAGGCAAGTTGCCCTGAATATCCACTCCAATTTGCAGTAGTTGCAAGTGGATTTTTAAACGCAAAAAGAGGGAGACAAGGAGTGGGCCAAGACAAAGTTGTTTGTCAGGAATTCTCATTGGTATACAGAAATAACACGGATTAGCTATACACTGTGAAGCTTTAGGGTGTGGGTTATGGTGTCCCATGTGGCATTATTAGATTAACTTATAGCTGCCTGTGGCAATAGCAAGCCATTTAAAGAAATGAATACACAGCTCAAAGCAGGGAGTAGGGCATGATTGTGAGACAGCCAAATGTCTAGGCATATAAAAAGAGGTCCCGGAGAATCTCCGACCTGCCCCACAAGTGTTTACATGAGATACTTTTGTGCAGATGACGGAACCTGCCCAGGGCCTTGTTTGAGCCTGCGAACATGAGCACTGGGGGATGGGGCGGAGCCACAGGCAGTGGGAGGAGCCTGGCCTCTTCAGTTCCTATGTGGTGGCCTGGGATTCAGTCTGAGGTGGGGGGCCTGTTAGCAGGACTCCATCTCGTTTTGCTGTTTTTTCTTTTTTCTCTTTTCACCCAATAAAATCCTGCTCTACTCACCTTTTAATGTGTCTGCGTGCCTAAATTTCCTGGTTGTGTGAAAAGAACCCACTTACAACTGAACTAAGGAGCAAAATTCTGCAACAATTTCTGCCTGGTTTTAATACCTCTCTGGGCCCAATAATTAAAAGGGCTTGCGTTCCTCAGATAAAAGTTGTTTTTTTTCTCATAACTTAATATTTTTCTTGGTTTTAAGAAGCCACAGGAAAGACGCATTTCTGTAGGAAGTAACTGTACCTATAGCCCAATCTGGATGCAGTTCTTTCCTTCTGCTAAGCCTTGGGGTATGCTTCCTCTGTGGATGAAAAGAGTCAAACTCTAAAATATTTGAGGAGATTTATGCTGAGCCAAATAGGAGTGACCATGGCCCATGACACAGCCCTCAGGAGGCCCTGAGAACATGAACCCAAGGTGGTAGGGGTGCAGCTTTGTTTTACACATTTTAGGGAGGCATGAGACTTCTATCCAATACATTTAAGAAATACATGGGTTTAGTTCAGAAAGGCAGGACAACTGGAAGCAAGGAGTGGGGTGCAGGGGGTGCGGGAGGCTCCAGGCTATAGGTAGATTTAAACATTTTTTGGTTAACAATTGGGTGAGTTTCTCTAAAGACCTGGGATCAATAGAAAGGAAACGTTTGGGTTAAGATAAAGAATTGTGGAGACCAAAGTTATTTGCAGAGGAAGCCTTCAGGTAGTAGGCTTCAGAGAGAATAGGTTGTAAAATATTTCTTATCAGACTTAAAGTCTGTGTTGATGTTACTGCCAGAGAGGTATAATGAGGCACATCCGATCCCCATTTCCTGTCATGGCCTGAACCAGTTTTTCAGGTTAAATTTTAAGAGTGTTCTGGCCAAGGAGGAAGTCCGTTCAGATGGTTGGGGGGGCCTTAGAATTTTATTTTTGGTTTACACCTTGATTGTCTAGAACAGTGCTTCTTATTCTTGAATGGTATATAAATTACCCAGGATTGTCGTAAAAAGCAGATTCTCTCTCAGTAGGTCTGGACACAGCTGAGATTCCGTATTTCTTCCAAGCTCCCAGGTGATGTTCCTGCTGCTGGTTCACAAATACTGGTCCCAGGGACCCAGCACACTCCGCAGAACTTCCGGTGATGATGGAAATCTACCTGAGCCACTAACCATATGTGACTATGGACCAATTGAAATGTGGCTATTGAAAACTGAAGTTTTCATTGCATTAAAATGAAGTATAAATAACTATGTATGGCAAGTGACTACCTTACTGGACAACACAGCTCTAGACTCATGGCCAGAAGGTCCAGTTCATGACCTGGATTTTTCTTAGAGTCACAGACCAAACCATGTTCAGGACCACATATTACATCTTAGATAATAATGAGGACTTAGCAAAAAGGTGTATACAGCTCTACCCAGACCACCTACATACCCAGAATGTACAGTCAACACATGTGCTCTGATATCTGTAAATGTCAGTAAAATAACTTTCCTATTTGCAGATAAACTTCCTGGTAGAGCTGTCTGACTGAGTTCCTTCCCTCACCTCTGAACCTGGGGCTAGAACCACTATCGTAGTCTGTGTGTTCGTAAAGAAAAAATAAAAACAAGGTATTTAATTAACATTATTTCTGTGATCTCCTCAGCTCCATAATTTTTATTTCTCAATTGTTTTCTTTGCATGCCTTTAGGGCATGCCCTTGATATCCACAAACAACATAAAAACAGGCATTCTCTGCACATAAAAAATGGAAAGTTTGTAAAATTGAGACGCGTTAAAAAAGATCTTTATCTGACCAGGCGTGGTGGCTCACGCCTGTAATCCCAGCACTTTGGGAGGCTGAGGTGGGTGGATCACGAGGTCAGGAGATCAAGACCATCCTCGCTAACACAGTGAAACCCCGTCTCTACTAAAAATACAAAACATTAGCGGGGCGTGGTGGCGGGCGCCTGTAGTCCCAGCTACTTGGGAGGCTGAGGCAGGAGAATGGCGTGAACCCGGGAGGCAGAGCTTGCAGTGAGCCAGGATGGCGCCACTGCATTCCAGCCTGGGCGACAGAGTGAGACTCTGTCTCAAAAAAAAAATAAAAAATCTTTATCCGACTACATTGTGAAATAGTAATAAAATATCTCGGAATGTTTGATATTCAGGAATTTTTCGCAGGTTGAAAATTATTTCCAAGTGTTTAGCTTTCTTCTGGGTTGTTCCAAATAATCTTTGCAGTTTCTTTTTGTTTTTGAGACGGGGTCTTGCTGTGTCGCCCAGGCTGGAGTGCAGTGGCACAATCTTGGCTCACTGCAACCTCTGCCTCCTGGGTTCAAGTGATTCTCCTGCCTCAGCCCCCCTTTTGTATTTTTAGTAGAGGCAGGGTTTCGCCATGTTGGCCAGGCTGGTCTCGAACTTCCCATCTCGGGTGATCTGTCCGCCTCGGCCTCTCAAAGTGCTGAGATTACAGGTGTGAGCCACTGTGCCTGGCCCAAATAATCTTTGATTTCTGCCAGTGCATTCTTGGGTGAGTTGGATGTGTCAAACATCCTGGATAAATGGTGACAAGACTTACACCCGTATCAGTGACAAATAACTGACTCTGATCCAGAGCCTGCAGCCAGGTTCTGAGCAGATGCCGGGGCCTGGTGCTTCAGAATTGATAGGAAGAGGAAACCAGCCCTGTTTTTCACTACCTCTTGCTGAGAAATGTAGCCACGCTTTTACATGCTCTTGGTGTTACATGCAAGAGATCAATTTCAATTGTCTCCAAGTTACTGTACTGATTTTATAAATGACTCTGCGTTTAAGAGGACACTTTACATTTTAGCATGTGAATGGTTGAAACCTTAACTTTATAGTAGGGACAAAGTGAAGAGCTGTTATATTGGTTATGAGAACTCTCTACTGCAACATAGACTGTCAAATTGAATTTAATAGCAAGGAGATGATAGCAATCATGAAATAATAGCAATGAGTAGCTACCCTTTATTTCATTTATAGGGTCTGGGTGTAGTGGTCATGCCTGTAGTCCCAACACTTTGGGAGGCCAAGGCGGGTGTATTGCTTGAGCCCAAGAGCTCAAGACCAGCCTGGGCAACACAGCAAGACGCTGTCTGTACAAAAAATTAAAAAATTAGCCTGGCATGGTGGCACACACCTGTAGTCCCAGTTACTCAGTAGGCTGAGGTGGGAAGATTGCTTGAGCCCAGGAGGTTGAGGCTGCAGTGAGTCGAGAGCATGCCACTGCACTCCAGCCTGGGTGACAAAGAGTGACCCTGCCAAAAACAAAGAAAGAAAAAAGTTTATGGAAATGCGATATACTGAGAAACTATCCAGTAAATGCCCCCATGCTATACTATGTTGAAAATAATATGTGTTGAATAAGAATGACTCAATTCTTATTCAAGGACAACATTGAGTTTCCTGCCATAGTGAAAAGGGGGACCCTTGAGTCAACATTCACATAGAAATCAAAGTAGGGTTAAACATTAAATGCCTTTGATGATGGACTATAAAATATACACACTTTGGACATTTTATTACGACACAGCGCTTAACAGATTCAACATTAACTCTCAGATGAGAAAGAATGCTAGCAGCCCAAGGAACAAAGGAGTATTCTTCTCTTTTCTTTTTATTATTGTTCCCTCCCCTTCCCTAATTTCACTTTCTAGGTGTCTCTGCTTTTTAATTATTAGAAAACTTTTATTTGGTATCTTATCTATCCCATATCTTCTTCCACTGGAAAGACATGCCCCTTCACTGGGCATCAAATGTACGTAGCGCTGTGCAAGACGCAATAGAAAGGTATAAAGGACTTGTACGAGGTTCCTTCCCATAAGCAATTTAGAATGTGTCTGGGGAGAGAATGCTACAAATACGAAGTGGTGTGTTTATAAGGGCCATAAGTGATTGAAAACTACTCACCAATCACACAGAAACGCTAGAGTGGTTGACTACAAGGAGGAGAAGGCGGAAAAAAAATTCCTTGAGGATTCATGATGTAAGTCTGATGGCTGGGAAGTAACTAGAGAAAACCAGGCTGATACAGTGAGTGTCTGGGAGAGGCTACACTCCCTTCTAAGGCTAAGAGTATCTTGCAATGATAACTTATTTAGGCAAAGCAGTCTGGGCAGACAAGGCTGCACAGGTGACGGATTCTGAAAAATTATTCTTTTTGTTTTGTTTTGTTTTGTTTTTTTGAGATAGAGTCTCACTCTGTCACCCAGGCTGGAGTGCAGTGGCATGATCTCAGCTCACTGCAACCTCTGCCTCCTGGGTTCAGGCGATTCTTCCACCTCAGCCTCCCGAGTAGCTGGGATTACAGGTGTGTGCCACCACATCCAGCTAATTTTGTATTTTTAGTAGAGATGAGGTTTCCCCATGTTGGCCAGGCTGGTCTCAAACTGCTGACCTCATGATCTACCCACCTCGGCCTCCCAAAGTGCTGGGATTACAGGTGTGAGCCACCGCTCCCGGCCCTGAAAAATTATTCTTAAGGAAGCCTGGATTGAAACTACTAGGGATGGACAGGCTAGCTCCAGCTCTTCAGCCATACTTGGGCCCTCTGTGATCTGAGAGACCAAAACACACACCCTTTCATCACTAAGATGGATTCTAACATTAAGGAAACAAAGTTCCCTGTAAGTCAAGGGTTTGGGCTGACTGGCATGGCAAATTTCTAAATTCCTACAGCTTTAAGCTTCCTAGCAATGGGAGCTCAGACTCCTCCTGATTTACAACCCAGACGAGTATAACTCTGTCGGACAGAGGACCAGCCTTAAGAACATTCCTTTCTGATAAGCAATTGCAGACCTTAAGCCACTTTTAGCAACTTATAGAGACTGCATACAAACTGTGTTTGTGTCCTACAGTTCACCTTTTGACGTAAAGAGCCAAGTTCCACCTCATTTTATTTTTTATATTTATCTATTTATTTATTTATTTTGAGATGAAGTCTTGCTCTGTCACCCAGGCTGGAGTTCAGTGGTGTGATCTCAGCTCACTTTAACCTCCACCTCCTGGGTTCAAGTGACTCTCCTGCCTCAGCCTCCCCAGTAGCTGGGATTTCAGGCATCTGCCATCATGACAGGCTAGTGTTTGTATTTTTAGTAGAGACGGGGTTTCACCACGTTGGCCAGGCTGGTTTCGAACTCCTGACCTCATGATCTGCCTGCCTCGGCCTTCCAAGGTGCTAGGATTACGGACATGAACCACCGCGCCCGGCCAATTCCACCTCATTTTAATGCTAACACCCTGCCCCAAAGTGAACACGAGATGTATGTTGCAGACATGTTTCCCTATTGCACATGCATTCAGCTCCCCTCATAAATATGTATAGTTTTTCCCTCAAAACTGCTGAATATGTATGTCCTGTGAGGAAAAAAAACCCCACCTGCTCTTCCCTCTTGAAAAAGAGAACACCTTTGTCACACATCAGAGACTGCCTCTTTCCATTTTGCAAACTGATATTGATGATAAAGCTCTCCTTTCTACTACTGAGCCATCCTGGTGGTCTTTGGGACAACACCCTGAGTTGGAGATCTTCTGCTAGGAAGAAACAACTACATATATGGGTCACAAACCCAAGAGTAATGCAGGGATCTGTGACTGGACCTGAATCAGGCAAATGGGCCCATGAGGATCTCAACCAAACACTTCTGGGTCCTGTGAAACTGCAAATATTTTCATTTTATTAACTGCCTTTTTGTGCTGGGTCATATTTGGTCATGTCTAAGCCTAGGGAAAAATGATGGGCTACTCTTATGGTGGTTTTCTTTTCTTTCCTTTTTTTTTTGAGAGGGAGTCTTGCTCTGTCACCCAGGCTAGAGTGCAGTGGCGCGATCTCAGCTCACTGCAATCTCTGCCTCCTGGTTTCAAGTGATTCTCCTAACTCAGCCTCCCAAGTAGCTGGGATTACAGGTGCCTGCCACCGCGCCTGGCTAATTTTTGTATTTTTAGTAGAGATGAGATTTCACCATCTTGGCCAGGCTGGTTTCGAACTCCTGACCTCGTGATCCACCTGCCTAGGCCTCCCAAAGTGCTGGGATTACAGGTGTGAGCCACCACACCCAGCTTTATGGTGGTTTTCTATAGCACCTCTTGGAGTTATATCTTTGCATTGTGAATTGAATTTTTTTCCTTTGAGCATATCAACTATTTCCTTCTTTCATTTTATTCTTTAATTGACTAACAGTAATTGTACATATTCATGGGTGACATAGTGATATTTCTATACATACAATGTATGGTGATCATATCAGGGTAATTAGCATATCCATCATCTGTGAGTTGCATTATTTTTAAATTTTGTTTTTTTATTATTATTTATTTTATTTTATTTTATTTTTAGAGACAGGGTCTTGCTCTGTCACCCAGGCTGGAGGGTAGTGGTACAATCAGAGCTTATTGCAGCCTTGAACTCCTGGGCTCAAGCGATCCTCCTGCCTCAGGCCTCCAACACAAACCCAGATGGGGTCTCATTATGTTGCCCAGGCTAGTCTCATACTCCTGGCCTCAAGTGATTCGTCTGCCTCAGCCTCCCAAATTGCTGGGATTACAGACATGGGCCACCATGTCTGGTTGTATGTGTTGCATTTTTTAATAAAGCATATTCAGAAAAACACATTATTGAGGTAAGAAAAGAAGGAAGGAAATAAAAGCAGATAAACAGCCAAAGTTTTTGGAAATACAAGAACTAAGGAATAAAAAACAAGAGTGTGGTCTTGATGAAAAATGAAATCTTAGAGAATAAAAAAAAAATGATCATTTAGGCATTTTAAAAAATTCACTGCTATGAGTTAGTGGGATCAAATTAAAATGACAGATGTTGAAATGTACAGTAACAGAGAGATGAAAATATTAAAGCATGTTGGTTCTTAAATCCTTCACGTTTGAGAACTAAGGGATGCCAGTGAGATTGTCTGTGTGGCAACACAGACTTGAAATGTTAAAAATTCACACAAACAATTATTTCCTTTACTCATGAAAATGTCTAGATTGCTGTCTGTTCCACTACACTGGTGAATAGACCTTTGTCCCAATGTCCTTGACACACAGCCTTTGTTGAGATCCCTGAGGGGTTGTGAGGAAGGGGGAAGGGCGGCGTAATGTAGAGTAGTTTAGAGGACAGAATCTTTCTCAACTCAGTGTCTTTTGTTAGAATCCCAGGACAAGCTGGTCGCGGTGGCTCACCAGCTTGGCCAACATGGTGAAACCCTGTCTCTCCCAAAAATACAAAAATTAGCTGGCCGTGGTGGCATGTGCCTGTAATCCCAGCTACCTGGGAGGCTAAGGCAGGAGAATCGCTTGAACCCAGGAGGTGGAGGTTGCAGTGAGCTGAGATCACACTACAGCACTCCAGCCTTGGTGACAGAGCAAGACTCCGTCTTGTGGAAAAAAAAAAAAAGAATCCCAGGACGAGTCCCAAATGATGGAGTCTCACCCAAGTACATTTTTCAGAAAGCCCTCCTGCCTCTGTGTGAAGCCCAAAGCTAAGAGCTCTCCCGTGCCCACCCTTCCCATATTGGGGCTATTTGTCACTTCAAGTAGCAGTGCCCATTGCTCAAGGCATTGAGTGATCATTGTAATTCTCTAGCCAGCTTCAGATATTTGAAATGTGATCAAAGAGGAAAAGAAAAGCAATAAAAAGGCACAATTTAGATGTAATCTTTGGCTAATGAGAAAAAATAATGGTACTGGATTAGCCAGGATTCTTTTTTTTTTTTTTTTTGAGATGAAGTTTCGCTCTTGTTGCCCAGGCTGGAGGAAAATGGCGCAAACTTGGATCACTGCAACTTCCACCTCCCGAGTTCAAGCAGTTCTCCTGCCTCAGCCTCCTGAGTAGCTAGGATTACAGGAGCCTGCTACCACGCCTGGCTAATTTTGTACTTTTAGTAGAGATGGGGTTTCTCCGTGTTGGCTAGGCTGGTCTTGAACTCCCGACCTCAAGTGATCCCCCCGTCTCGGCCTCCCAAAGTGCTGGGATTACAGGCTTGAGCCACCCTGCCCAGCCGTATTAGCCAGGATTCTTTTGGCTGGAGTGTGTTAAAAGAAAAATCTTAAACAGGCCAGGCATGGTGGCTCATGCCTGTAATCCCAACACTTTGGGAGGCTGAGGTGGGTTGATCACTCGAGGCCAGGAGATTGAGACCAGCCTGGACAACATGGCAAAACCCCATCTCAATGAAAAATACAAAAATTAGCCAGGTGTGGTGACACATGCCTATAATCCCAGCTACTCGAGAGGCTGAGGCATGAGAATTGCTTGAACCCAGGAGGCAGAGGCTGCAGTGAGCTGAGATGGCACCACTGCACTCCAGCCTGGGCAACAGAGCAAGATCTTTTCTCAAAAAATAAAAAGTAAATGAAAGAAAAATCTTAATCATACCATGTTACTGCTCCAAGCACAGAGATCCCCAAGAGAGGTGAAACTGATGGCAGGGGCAGGCCATCTGGAGCCACCGCTGCCATCACACCAGCTGCAGCAGGAAGGAGTGGCCAGTGCTCCTTGCTCTATGGAGCCCGTGGGAGCTGGGGACAAGTGGAAGCGCCATCCCTTCTAAGTTGGGGTGGGAGCTTCCTGGGTGCTGCTGCAGCCGCCCAAACCTCAGCTGCAGACCTGGGCCTCCCACTCCACAGAGTAGGCAAGGTCCCCACCCTCCCAGGCACAGCTGCAGCTGCCCAAGCTGCAGCTGCAGACCTAGGCATCCCTGCACTCTTGGAGGCCCAGGAAGGCACCCCCACCCCCACCTTTATAGGCTTGGTAGTGCCTGCTCCACTGCCTGGCTTCTCCCTGCTGTTAGTGCCTGGTCTGATCTTGGAGCAAAGTTGGCGGGAGCCTGGGCACTATGAATGGCAGCAGGAGGCAGACAGATTCCTGGGCAGAAGGGGGGGCAGGTCCCTGGTAAGTTCCCACCTTCAGGCCAGGGAGGGCCTGAAAGCTGGAAGCTGGGCTGCCAGTCCTGCAGACCGCAGTGGGAGCTTGTGGTGGCTTTTCTGGGCCCATCCATGGCTGCTCACGGACCAACTGTTGCACACTTCCTCCTCTCTGAGGCCCATAAAAGCCCCAAGCTCAGCCAGAACTGAGCAGATGTTAGGACAACCAGCAGCACAGAGAAGCTACCCACTCTGAGGCCTCCTCTATGCTGAGAGCTTCAGAGACTTGCAGAGACATTGGGCAGCCAGCTGTGGAGAGGAGCAACCCACTCCAGGGCCTCCTCTCTGCTGACAGCTGCAGAGACAACAGGACAACCTGCCTGCAGAGAGGAACTTCCCACTCCAGAGTCTCCTCTCTGCTAGGAGGTGAACACTCATCAAGACACCCTGGCTGTGGAAAGGAGCTGCCCCTGGCGGGTCTCCTCTGAGCTGTTCTATCGTTCAGTAAGGCCCTTCTTCATCTTGCTCACCCTCCACTTGTCTGTGTACCTCATTCTTCTTGGTCCCGGGATGAGAACTCAGGGCCCATCAAATGGCAAGACTAGAGAAGTTGTAACATAAACAGGGCTGAAGCCTGCCCCCTGCTCATCATGTTGTGGGTGAAGAGAAGGAGAGAAGAGCTGTGGCCCTTTGGGGAGCCCAGACCTGGGAGCTCCCTGAGCCAGGGATGTGACTCTCTCTTTGGGGCCCTGAGGTTCCTGGTGTCTCCAAGCTTCTAGGCACCACTGCAATCCCCAGTGCCAGCTGAGGAAGCTGCTTGTGGTGCGCCTGGTCTTGCTGCAGCCTCATGGAGAGCTGGTGCTCATGCCGGCACCTGGAGCTGCTTGCCCCCGGCTGGCACGTCTGACCGTGCACAGTGGCCAGACCTCACGCTTGCTCATACACTCCTCGCTGTCCCGCACCTGGCTCACCCTTGGCAGGCATGGGATCCAGGCCGGCAGCATGAGCAGAGCGCAACCTGCCAGGTCAAGTGGGCGGAATGAGCCCAGTGGGCCCAAGCAAAGATCGGGTAATGGCGCCACCAGCCACAGAGGTTTCCAGCCAGAAAAGCAACACCCGAAGATCCTGTAACAAAACTACTCTTTGTTTTCCCCCAAAGCCTTGACATATCAGGAAGGGCAGTAAGTAGTGGCTCTAAAATCCCTGCTGCTTTTGCATGGGTACCCTTCCCTCTCCCTCTGGAATCCCTGGAAACCAAGATTTCTGATCATATCCTAAAGAGACCTGTGCTTTTGTTTCCTTGGCCTGCTGAAATCCTATTCACCCTACAGGGTCCAGCTCCAATCTACGAAATTCTTCCACCCTAGTCCTTTGCCTACACTGCTAAGCATGTTATTAATCTTCCAAATTCCTCTCCACAGTGCTGGGAAGAGCCAGCCTTAGCTCCTAATAGACACTTATTAAGTATGTGCCAAATGGAACCAAACTAATGGGCTAACAGATCCTCCCACCCCAGGACCTCTCACACAAACTATGGCAACATTGACAGCTCTAGGGACTGCCACAAGGAGCTTATGCCCACGCCATTATTTTAAATCAAACAAAGAGGCAGCTATTACAATACGTAAATCCACCCTTTCAGATAGAAAAGGAGGTAAAATAATGATCCAAAGAGTAATCACAGTAGGTTCGTTGCCTGACACATACCACAAGTCAATATGCTGAGAGATTGGGTTGCAGCAGAGAAAAATGTAATCCTAGGGTCACCAAACCAGGAGATGGGAGGGAACCTCAAATCCATCACCCCAAGGAATTTGAAATTAGGGTTTTTAAGGGGTATTCAAACTGGTTGCTGGAATTCTGGGTCTGAGAAACATCTTAAGCAATCCTTAAACAAAAGCCTTATGATTCTAATGTCAAAGATCCTGTATGTAGGAGCAATGGGGATGCAGATGTCAGCATCTAGTGCACCTGACTTTTAGCAACAAGGAAATAGGTTAGAGTGTAGCCTGATGAATGCTTAATTGTAATTATATTTTTGTCCAGAACCATGGACAAAATCCTTGCAATCCTTGTCAACCCTGTAGGAATGGTTTCAAAGATAACATTGAAAAGACACAGTCATGTTTTTCCTCCTTTTAAATGTTTTCATTCATGTTAAATATCTAAGCATTGGCCTGGTGTGACAGCTCATGCCTATAATCCCAGCGTTTTGGGAGGCCAAGGCAGGAGGATTGCTTGCGGCCAGGAATTAAGAGACCAGCCTGGGGAACATAGTGAGACCCTGATCTCTACAAAAAATTCAAAAATTAAAAATAAATTTTAAAAAGCATTTAAGCACCACTTCTGGTCTTCCAAGTCCTCCACTGGCTCCCAGCTTGGCAACTTCAAGGTACCGTTTGATCCCAACTTTAACAGGGGCCACCTCCCTCTTTGTCAAACTTCAAAGAGTAGGATGTAGGAAAAAGCAAACTTTTTTTTTTTTTTTTTTTTTTGCCAAAATTCTTTCTTTGAAATTTGTTTTTCTGTGATGTCTGGGAATTTCTAGTGAGAAACGATAAAGTAAAATAAGACAATCTCACTCCAGCCTTTGCCTTCAAAATCCCCCTTCATCACCTGTGTTTCTGCATCACCCCCAAACAGCTAGTGCTGTGTTCTGACCTTTTCTTTCTCTGCATTCCTACCCTGGCACCAGCTGCAAACAGGGTCAGACATTGCCCCTATAGGCCTTAAAAACTGATGAACAAAGACAGCCAGATACTCTCTTCTATTGTGGGGAAATGGGGTGGGGGCATTTTTCCCTGGCAGAGACTCTCGAGTATGTTACCTTCCAGTTTGAGCCACAATCACCATCATTCCCAACAACAAAACGGTAGTTCCCCCCACACAAAGTCACTGTGCTGCAAGGACCCTCTCTCCCCTAACGCTGCAAGCCAGTGGCCTATGTCTGCTGGCTCGCAGGGACCTCTAGCACCGAATGTCTTACCCAGGGAGATAGTACCCTGTGGTGGGAGCAAAAGTCACCTCTTTTTTTTTTAAATTTATTTTTATTTTACTTTAAGCTCTGGGATACATGTGCAAAACATGCAGGTTTGTTACACAGGTATACGTGTGCCATGGTGGTTTGCTGCACCCATCAACCCATCATCTAGGTTTTAAGCCACACATACATTAGGTATTTATCCTAATGCTCTCTCTCCCCTTGCCCCACAACCCCTGACAGGCCCCAGTGTGTGATGTTCCCTTCCCTGTGTCCATGTGTTCTCATTGTTCAACTCCCACTTATGAGTGAAAACACGTGGCGTTTGGTTTTCTGTTCCTATGTTAGTTTGCTGAGAATGATGGCTTCCAGCTTCATCCACGTCCCTGCAAAGGGCATGGACTCATTCATTTTTAGGGCTGCATAGTATTCCATGGTGTATATGTGCCACATTTTCTTTATCCAGTCTATCATTGATAGGCAAAAAGTCACCTTTTTGCTCCTGGCAACCTTTGCCCAGAGCATTCCGGTTTGTCTTTGTGTCTAACAACTCAAGAGAGATGGCTTTTTGTCCCGAGATATCACTTTCAATAGGATGGTGCTTATGTGGTACTTAAGTAAGCACAACATAAACAGTATCGCTGAGAAGGACAGTTCACGTTTATGTTTTAATTTGGTGGAGTATTATTGTTTCTTCGTCATTTGCTTGAATCACCATCTTTGGCTATTTTAGGAAAGAACAGAAAGGGAGAAGTTTCCTGATCCACCTGATAAGTTCTGGGCCTGCACTCTCCCTTGGAGTCCACAGGATTGAATTTAAAGAGCCAGCAGACTAAGTTTAAATAGAAAAGGATATTTTCAAAAAAGGCAAAGTGAGACTCTTTTTTAAAATGAAACCTGAAAACTTACCTTGAAAGAGATTCTATGAGTAAAGCTGCCTAAGGGAGTTTATTAAATTTTTACTCTTTGATTCTTTGTTTCATTTTTGTTTTAGGTAAGAGCAATCCAGGTTTCTGTTCAGAATATGATATTTTTTTTGACGGAGTCTCCCTCTGTCATTCAGGCTGGAGTGCAGTAGCATGATCTCGGTTCACTGTAATCTCTGCCTCCCGGGTTCAAGCAATTCTCCTGGCTCAGCCTCCTGAGTAGCTGGGATTACGGGTGCCCACCACCATGCCCGGCTAATTTTGTATTTTTATCAGAGACAGGGTTCCACCATGTTGGCCAAGCTGGTCTCAAACTCCTGACCTCAAGTGATCCACCTGCCTCAGCCTCCCGAAGTGCTGGGGTTACAGGTGTGAGCCACCGTTCCCAGCCAGAATATGATTTTTGATACCATTATTAGTTGGACTTCATATTCTCTTTCACCATCAGCAAGCAATTTTGTTCTCTATATAGTTATAATTTATTTACAAACAGAAGGTGTTTTATGGAGACCTTTGTTTACCAATCATAGCTTGAGAGTACACTGTATTTCTGGAATTCTCTCGTCTTCCTTTGAAGACCTACCTAAGAAGGCTACAATGATGGATGTGTGAAAGACTTCAAGTTTCTTAATATGGCTCATTACTTTCATGAGAAGAAAAATTACTATAGACTTAGTTAAAGCAAGAAAAAGGCTTTCTATTGGAGTGGTCATTTCACAGTTTTATATCAGAATTATTTTATTTTAAAGGGAATTACAGGTAAACCTCACAAGGCTGGGCACAGTGGCTCATGTCTGTAATTCCAGCACTTTGGGAGGCCAAGGTCAGAGGATTACTTGAGGCCAGGAGTTTGAAACCAGCCTGGGCAACATAGCAAGACCTGTCTCTACAAAAAATTAGCTGGGCATGGGTGGTGCACACCTGTAATCCCAGCTAGTCAGGTAGCTAAGGCAGGAGGACCACTTGAGCCCAGGAGTTTGGGACTGCAGTGAACTATGATTGTGCCACTGCAGTCCAGCCTAGACAACAGAGAGACCCATCTCTGACATACAGAACAAACTACAACAAAACAATAACCAAATCACACGAACATGGAATTTTCTTTGTGAACGCTTACTGACTTGGTTTCTAAAGGGCAGTGGAGTCATTTGTCTGTACCTGATTCAACAATATCCATCTTAGAATTCATGAAGATCCAATTAAAATGCCCCTCATTCCCTCCTGAACCCCCTTCACCCTCTGCCACACACAGATATTAAATTGTGACATCCCCCAGCACAACAGCATGTGCCCCCAATCTATTCCAATCTATCATAATCCTTTGTGTACAGTCCCAAGTCACCTAGTAGACGATGTGTTCTTTGAGTGCAGGGGCTATGTCATACTCTTCTTTATTTTATTTTTTTATTTTTTTGAGATAGAGCTTCTCTTTTGTAGCCCACCCAGGCTGGAGTGCAGTGGTGCAATCTCGGCTCACTGCAACCTCCGCCTCCCAGTTCAAGCGATTCTTCTGCCTCAGCCTCCCAAGTAGCCGGGATTACAGGCATGTGCCACCACGCCTGGCTAATTTTTGTGTTTTTAGTAGAGACCGGGTTTCGCCATGTTGATCAGGCTGGTCTCGAACTCCCGACCTCAGGTGATCGACCCACCTCGGCCTCCCGAAGTGCTGGGATTACAGGCATGAGTCACCATGCCTGGCCAAATGTCGTACTCTTCTATTTTGCATCTTCCACTGAACCTATGACTGTGGCTGTTACATCAGAAAAGAAATTAAATACTTGCTGGATTTAACTTATTTCAGTGTCTCCACAAAATCCCATTACCCTCATAGCACTCTTTAGAAGTTGCTATTTTCCCTCTAGAGTGACAGTGTACTGTGACTGTCACTCTGGAGTTATTGCAAAAAGGAGAGAAGTTTAGGAGGGACACAGTAACACACATGACATTTGCCTTTGTTGTCTTCCTGCTATTTTTAATAAACATTTTCCCCAGGTGCCCAATTCTGCCATGGAACCCTCACCTTGGCACCTCATAAGGGCCGGCTCAGTGCCATCAGTTCCTGTGACTTTTGTATTCATTTATTTGTTTCAAATGTCTTTTATACTGACTTTTTTTTTTTTGAGACAGGGTGTTGCTCTGTTGCCCAGGCTGGAGTGCAGTGGCACAATCTCAGCTCACTGCAACCTCTGTCTTCCAGGTTCAAGTGATCCTCCCATCTCAGCCGTCTGAGTAGCTGGGACTACAGGCACACACCACCACACCCAGCTAATTTTTGTAGAGATAGGGTTTCTTCATGTTGCCCAGAATGGTCTCGAACTCCTGAGCTCAAGTGATTGGCCAGCCTCGGCCTCCCAGAGTGCTGGGATTGCAGGCGTGAGCCACCATGCCTGGCCTATATTGACTTTTTAATGATATGTTCATTTAAGAAAAAGTTAGCAATACAGATAAGCAAGATAAAAACCACCTGTGAACCTACTCCTCGGGTGGGATCGTGTGGCATAACATTCCTGTCTATAAACAGAGTGAGTTTTGTTGGCTTGTTTTCTAGAATGAAGGTATCAAGTAACCTCTGAACAAGGAGAGACAAAAATTCCCCTGGCAGGGATCTTCCTTGTCCTGTGACTGTCGCTTCATCCATCCTCTTAGTTTTGCACTAACACGCTTTGGTAGAAACAGGTCCTGATTAGAGTTGAAGTGGATTTCTCTTTGGTTTTACAAAGCTGACCCTCCCTCCTAAACTCCTTCCCATTGACAGCAGTAAGTAGAATTTGGGGGAAGCTGAGCATGAGGGGATTGTGGGAAAACCATATGTGACCCAGCATGTGGTTGCTATTTGAAGCATCTGCAGACCTGCTCACCTCGGCACAGTGAGTTGCTTTGGGGAGCAATGGCTGGGTAGAAGAGTGTTCATTAAGAAGAGTTGTTAGGGCCGGTGCAGTGGCTTACGCCTCTTATCCCAGCATTTTGGGAGGCTGAGGCAGGAGGACCACTTGAGAACAGTCGAGCATGCAGTGAGCTATGATGGTGCCACTGCCCTTCAGCCTGGGTGACAGAGTGAAACCCTGTCTTCAAAAAAAAAGGAGAAGGAAGAAGCAGCAGAAGAAGCAGAAGAGGAAGAAGAAGAAGAAGAAGGAAGAGGAGGAGGGAAGAAGAAGGAGGAGGAAGAGGGAGAAGAAGAAGAAGAGGAGGAGGAGGAAAGAAGAAAAAAGAAAGAAGAAGAAAAAGGAAAGAAGAGGAAGAAGAGGAAGAGGAAGAAGAAGGAGAAGGAGGAGGAGGAGGAGGAGGGGGAGGAGGAGGAGGAGGAGAGGTAGTTAGTATCCAATATGGGTTGCATCTGAGACTCTGGGAGAAATCTAGACCAACCAGTGGGGTCATTCTAACAATGGTGGATAATGATTTTCCTTCAAAAGGTAGTAGGACAGCCTTTAGCAAAGACCCTGTGAGGCTGCAAGAAGCAATGAGGTGGGTTCGGGGGAGGGACTGTTGAGTCTAACTCCTGCTCTGCCTGGCATGGAAGCAGATGTGCATGTGTAGGAGGATGCTTGGTATTTAATAAGTTGGGTATTTAATAACTTTTTTAAAAAGGTAAAACATCATCTTAATGAGGTAAGAATTATGTTTTACCATAAAAAAGTAAAATGTAATAATAATAATAGATTGGGGGATTTGAACACATGGAGGTGAAAAGACCCCTTAAGAAGAGTTCTTTGGGATAAGAGCTAATAAAAAAAGAAAAAAGAAAAGAAAAGAAGATGTTAGTTTGCCTGGAAGTGGAACAAGTAGGCATTCAAGCAGTGAACTCTCTAAATGAGGCAAGATTATATTTGTGCACCAAAGTGGAAAAGCAAGTTATACCATGTGTGATTGCGCCTGCGTAAATGTGTGTGTAATTTTTATTGAGGGCATCACATAAACTGGTGCTGATTGCTTTAGTTCAGGGAACTTCAGGCATGCATGGCAGAGCACAAGAAAGATATTTCTGGATGAAATGGCCTTTCTGATCTTCCTCTTAAGCATGCAATGATTTCACTGATAGGTCAGTCAGATTTAGCCCATCTCATAACTGGTTATAGAAAATCAGGAGAGGCTGAGCGCGGTGGCTCACGCCTGTAATCCCAGCACTTTGGGAGGCCGAGGTGGGTGGATCACAAGTTCAGGAGTTCGAGACCAGCCTGGCCAACATAGTGAAACCCTGTCTCTACTAAAAATACAAAAATTGTCTGGGCATGGTGGCATGTGCCTGTAGTCCCAGCTACTCGGGAAGCTGAGGCAGGAGAATCACCTGAACCTGAGAGGTTGTATGAGGAGGTTGTGGTGAGCTGGAATGGCACCACTGCACTCCAGCCTGGGCAACAGAGAAAGACTCCATCTCAAAAAAAAAAGAAAAAAAAATCAGAAGAAAGCCCTAAAAAAGGTTCAGGAAAGAGCAAGGAGAATTGCTGAATTCTCTTACCAGACTCCGACCTGGAGTATGCTAAGTTCTGATAGTTCTCCCAAGCCCCAAATCCCTGAAGTCTTCCCAGCCACTGCCATATGCCATTGGCTTGTTAATAGTTGCAGCCTCTTCTCAGTCACAAGTTTTTATTTTTGCTTTTTCACTTTTGCTAACATTTAAAAACTTTTAAAATAAAAATTTCCAAACACAAACAGAAGCAGAAAGAATGGTACAATGAACTCCCATGTACACATTACTCAGCATCAAGAATTATCAGTGAGGTTCCATCTGTACTACCATCCACTCCAACAATCATTTTGAAGCAAACTCCAGACATCATATATATATATATATATATATACCTTAAAAGCAAGGATTCTTTTTTAACATAAACACAATACACAATACCACTAACACCTAAAAAGTTAACAAAAATCTCTTAATATCAAATATTTAATCAAAGTTCGGCTTTCTCCAATTGTCTTATAAATGTTTTTGTAATAGCCTCAAGTTTCATATGCTGATAGTGTGTTAGAATATTTTGTTTCTATCTTTAAAAATCCATCAATAAACGGGGTGTGATGCATGCCTACAGTCCCAGCTACTCGGAAGGCTGAGGTGGGAGGATTGCTTGAGCCCAGAAGTTTGAGGCTGCAGTGACCTATGATGAATAGTCACTGCACTCCAGCCTGGGCAAAGTAGCAAGACCCCCATCTCTTAAAAACAAAAAACTCATCAATAAGTGTGCATATATTTACTATGTGGTCAGCCTTGTTTTAAGCACAATAAGGAGCTAAGTGCCCATGCTGGGGAGTGGTGAAAAATGGGATCAAATAGACAGGATAGGGCTAGACTATGGAGGATATTTAAAAACAGCAGAGGAGTTTCAACTTGATTTGGTAGAGAATGGAGAACCTCTGAAGATTTTTGAGCTTGGCATGACAAGAGGAACTTCAGCTTCTCTGGTGAATGACATATTATAGTGACAATTCCCTTCACCTCTCACAATGCCTGACTTCCTGAAGAGTTGAAAGAGTAAGTGAGGTAATAAGCATTCTGTACAAACCTCAGTTGTGTTGATGGGAGTATAAAGATAGAAACTTGCCTTTATAGTCAAATGTTTTAATACAGATATTCTGCAAAGCAAGGGATATATTATATATATGTATAAATTGAAATGAAATATAAATTATATTTCAATAATGACATTTTAATGAAGTTTAAAAATAGTAAAATAACCATATGCATAGTGTTAATATAAACAAAGAGCATTCTTTTTTTTGAGAGGAGTCTTGCTCTGTTGCCCAGGCTGGAGTGCAGTGGTGCAATCACTTCTCACTGCAGCCTCAACCGCCTAGGCTGAAGGGATCCTCCCACTTCAGCCTCCTGAGTAGCTGGGACTACAGGTGTGCGACACCACGCCTGGCTAATTTTTTGTAGAGACGAGGTTTCGCCATGTTGTCCAGGCTGGTCTCGAACTCCTGGGCTCAAATGATCCTCCCACCCTGGCCTCCTAAGTTGCTGGGATTACAGGTGTGAGCCATTGTGCCTGGCCTCAAGAGCATTCTCGATGGTCAGGAGAGACAACATAAAAGAAAATAACTTTGAAGACTTAGAAAGTGAGTGTTTTTCTGACATCTTCTAAATATGCATCTTGAGTTTTTTAATTGTATAAGTCCTAACCAATAGCCTAAGAGCTAAGTATACAGATGAATACCATATAAAGGCAATCTAAGTCTAGTTATTTTTAACTCAGTGGATTATAAAATAAACCTAAGACCTCATTAGAGGTCAAGTTTTTGCAAAGATATAAAAATCGAGCTAGAGTTGGCAGGGGCATATGTGGTAGAATTTTGAAACACTTCGTAATCCGTGAGTCAGTGCCTCTGGAATGCTGGAGAAGAAAGAATGGCAGTAATCAATCCAAGAGGACCCAAAGGCATGCACTCTGTAGGCTGTTCCAAGCCTATTTTAGCAAGTGCACATGTCTCCAAAATAAAAGGTACTCTCCAAGTGGCGAGATGGCATCTGGATCATACAGGGTTTTGTGGTTTTTTAAAAAGTCATTTAAAATTATTGAAATTCAACTAGACCCTCCAACATCTTCAGAAGAAAAGAACAAATTTCAAATTTTAGAAAGCAGTTTAAGAAAAAGACATAATGGGACTGAGGTTTATCAGTATACATATTATCATGATCAATCTTTAGTATTATTAAATGAAACTGATGGATGTTTCATAAAAACACATGGATTCTGGGCAACCTTCCCTGCTGAAAGGCTGAGAGGTGGACCCTGGGGCAGACAGCTGGGCTCAGAGCGGAGCAGGGTGGGGATGGATGAGGATGCGCTGACCACCCCGAAGATCCTCATCATTGGCGAGAGTGGGGTGGGCAAGTCCAGCCTGCTCTTGAGTTTTGATCCAGAACTTGCAGCAACAATAGCATGATGTAACTGCACACAGTATGATGAGAATGTATGCCAGGTGAAACACAGGGATCACTGTCATAGAAGTTGCCTCAAATTCCAGTTGTCTGGAAAGCGATGTAAACTGGACCGCCTGCCACAAAAATATACTCAGTAAAGTAAAGTCTATAATATGTCAAATGTGCCAAGAGAAGATAACGGTAAACATATGTCTCTTTCCCGCTGTCTCAACTAGTAATTCAACGCTCTGCTCTGTATTTGCTTCTTCCAGGCAATCCAGGAACCACATCAACCTGGCTATTCACAGATGAAGGGGTAAAGAAACTGCTGTGTAGATATACAATGGAATACTCTTCAGCCATAAAGCTTCTGGAAACCCTGTCATCCGCAGCCACATGTAGAACCCTGTCCATCCACAGATGAAAGGATCAGGAAATTCTAACATATATACTGAAGGGAATAGCCTTCAGCCACCAAAATAATAAAACTATGTCGCTTGGAGCAATACAGATGAACCTGTCCATCCACAAATGAAGAGATCAAGAAACTCTAGTATGTACACAAGGCAAAACCCTTCACCCACCAAAATCATGACATATGTCACTTGGAGCAACACAGTTCAGCCGCCGAGGATGCCTCGTCCTCCACAGGCGGATGAAGGCTGTGGCCGCCACTCCTGCCTGGGTTGTGCCCTGACACCCCCACTGCTTCTCTATTTATACATCTTAATAGGGTTGCTGACCCAGCAATAACTGAACAGCTGATATGTACTTCACACTAAGCCAGGTGCTTCATATGTATCTAATTTGAAAAATGCTGAGCTAGTTACCTTCTTAACACCATGGAACTTCTACTTAAAAGTTTGTTTTTTAATCCCAGTGAGCTCCAAGCAAGTTTTAGGGGGCTCCCCAAAACCAGTAAGACTTTAACTAAAAGTAGAATTTCAGAGGACTATAATTTGATTAGAAACCAAACCCTAAAATTAAACATGAAGATCAATGTCTGTACTGAACCGGCCCATCTGGTGGACACAGGATTTGTGTTATTGACTAGAATGTTACCGAAAATTCACAATTTCTGGCATCCGTCGGTGTTCAGAAAACTGGATTAAGTACCAAATACAGCAGAGCACACCCAGCTTTGAGGCAAGGACCCCGTCAAGCAGTCAGGCAGTGCTTCTGTTAGGGTTCTGGGCACAAGTCTTCCTCATCGCTCCCACCTTCTCCTGGCCTCCCTGTAAACCCGAACCGCCAGGTACCTCAATTTTCTTCAAGGCCAGGCTGTTCTTAATGTTGGTAAATTGGTCAAGGAAATGGTGAGCCACTGCTTGCTCTGCACGTCGTCCTCAGGGTGCTCGGTCTTCAGGCAGTACAGCAGCCGCATGGCTTTGGCCCGCAGGAGTAACTGGCCCATTCCTAGGCTGTCCCCCAAGATGTGTCCTCTGAAGAAGCCGGTCAGGTAGAGGGGATGCCCGCCCTGTTTGTAGCTGGGGAAGGAGATGCTGCTCAGTTCGAGCGTTTTGTCCACCTGCCAGGCGTACAGGAGCGGGTTGGGGGGCACGCAGAGCGCCCTGTACCTCGCACACACCTGCTGGTACTGGATCTGGCTTCCATTTCCCCGTGCCACACGCAGATCCTGCACCGCGCCGTCCAGTTTGCTGACTTCTGCAAAGGTGGCCGGGTCCAGCAGTGAGTCGCTGTGGAAGACCGCCAGAAGCGAGGCGAAATTGGCCTCAGTGCTCATCCTGGAAGCCGAGAAGACGTAGGAGTCGTTGTTGGTGAAATGGCTCTGCAGGAAGCACCCAGGCCTTGGCAGGTGAAAAAGCAGCCGCGGGCCAGAGCTCCCCCTACCCAACCGTTTCCTGGAGAAATTCTAGGCGAGTCTATTTGAGCTCCGCCCCGAGCTGCCGGCGGAGGCGGCGTTTGGAGCACGTGGTTGGCCCCAGTCGCCCGACGGATCTGGAAGGTGTTTGTGGCCTGCCTGACATCTCAGGGGTTCGGCAAATACAAGGATCGCTTCTTCAAGGCCATCAAATGCGTGCCTATCCTACGGGACTCGCAATTTATTGGGAGAATTTGGGGGTTTCTCCTACACACACAAATGGCACCGAAATTCCACGTGTCCTGAGAAACAGATTTTACCTTTCCTGGTGTTCACCCTGTAGCAGTTTCAGGTAAGGCTTTTGTGAACCTGGTGCACTTGACTTAGTTATTGTTTTTATTCTCTGTCCACAAATGTAACATGAACATACATTCTCCTACTAAAAACAAGTAAACGCATAGAATGAAAAGTGGAAAAAAGAAATCAAAACCTTTCTATCCCATTCTTCTTAAAGGAAGTGTTAAAAAGTGTGTCCACATCCTCACAAACCCTTTCTATGCATATACGTGTATATCAAAGATATAGCAAATATACCTTTTCATAAATATTATTGTGCTATTTGTGCTATGCAGATTACATTTTTCATCTACAGTGGCAGAGGGTTTGAACATGTCAGTGCGTATATATTTATTTATTTATTTATTTATTTATTTTTGAGGCAGATTCTTGCTCTGTAGCCCAGGCTTGAGTGCAGTGGCATGATCTTGGCTCAATGCAACCTCCGCCTCCCCGGTTCAAGCGATTCTCCTGCCTCAGCTTCCCAAGTAGCTGGGATTACAGGCATGCGCCACCATGCCTGGCTAGTTTTTGTATTTTTAGTAGAGATGGGGGTTTCACCATGTTGGCCAGGCTGGTCTCGAACTCCTGACCTCAAGCGATCCACCTGCCTCAGCCTCCCACAGTGCTGGGATTACAGGCATGAGCCACACCACGTCCGGCCTTATCTTATTTTTTTGAACTGCTCTATGCTTTTCCAGTGTATGGATGAAACATAATACAGCAATAATTTTGTTGATGGACCCATAGATTGTTTAGACATTTGCTTTTATAAACAGCATTCAGTGAGTGAATGTCTTTTATTTAACCTATACTCAGGAACCATATCTGCGAGATAGTTTTTTAGAGTGGATTCACTAGGCCAAAGGATAGGTTATTTAAAATTTTTAGAACTATTGAGAAATCAAAATCCAAAAAAGTTGTATTAATTTGTACCCTCATAAGCAATATATAAATTTACCATAGCCTATCCCACAATGTTGGCAAAGCATTTGGTTTGTGCCATTGGTATCTTACTTTGGTTTAATTTTGATTTTATTGCTTAGTATCCTTATCTTTCCTTTCTGAGTGAACTATCATATCTTTTGTGTGCGTAATCCGTTCAATAGTTTTTCTATTGGATTGTTGGGATTTTCTTCTTGGTTTATAGGAACGGTTCATATGTTAAATAAATGACCACTTTTCTTGTGATCAGAGTTACAAGGGTCCTCCCCACCCACCTGCATTTTGCTCATTGCCATGGATTATTATTTTATTTTATTTTTTTGAGACGGAGTCTCGCTCTGTCGCCCAGGCTGGAGTGCAGTGGCACAATCTCGGCTCACTGCAAGCTCCGCCTCCCAGGTTCACACCATTCTCCTGCCTCAGCCTCCCGAGTAGCTGGGACTACAGGTGCCCGCCACCACGCCCAGCTAATTTTTTCTATTTTTAGTACAGACGGGGTTTCACTGTGTTATCCAGGATGCTCTCAATCTCCAGAACTCATGATCTGCCCGCCTCGGCCTCCCAAAATGCTGGGATTACAGGCATGAGCCATAGCGCCTGACCTTGCCATGGCTTATTTTTGTAGTTCATTAATGAATACTTTTCTTCCCTGAGATCCAAGTTTTTGTCATGATATGTTTTTGTGTGTGTGTGATTAAAAAAAACCCACATGGATTCTGATCATGAAAAATGCAGAAAATAGCGTAAGGACTATTTCCGAAGATTTTGTCTTGTCTTTTGGTGGTTCACCAGATGGACGCACAAGACTCAGTGACAGGGCCTTAAGATTCATTGCAGCAAAGCATACTGAGCAAAAATAGCAGGGAATGTACAAACAGAGGAGTCCAGGCAGGGTCCTGGGAGGCCCAGCATAGGCCTCTGATTTCCTTCCTCATTCACAGCTACACAGGAGCACTTTCTCTCTGGTAGAGCAATCTGGTATATATGAGTCTCAGAATCTGAGGGCTTTGTAACAGGTGGGTCACAAAGGTACCTCCTGCTATACAACCAGTCATGGCAACTAACACTCAAGATCCCAGTAAAAAAACCCAAGTGTCTTGATATTTGTGCAAAGAACCTGACAAACCAGTACAGTGTGGCCCATTGCTCCAAGTATATGTAGCAAAACCATCAATCATAGCCAGGTGCATTGGCTCTCACCTGTAATTCTAAAACTTTGTGAGACTGAGGCAGGAGGATCACTTGAGTCCAGGTGTTTGAGACCAGCCTGGGCGCCATAACGAGACCCTGTCTCTATGAAAACAAAATTAAAAATTAGCTGGGCATGATGTTGCGTGCCTGTAGTCCTAGCTACTTAGGAGGCTGAGGTGGGAGAATTACTTGAGCCCAGGAGATCAAGGCTGCAGTGAGCTATGATCACACCACTGCACTCCAGCCTGGGTGATAGAGTGAGACTGTCCCAAAAAGAAACAAAAACTATCAGTCACTACCATAAAGAACATTTCAGGAGCCATATGCCCAGTAAAGAGTCAATCATGGTGTCCTTGGAGACATGTAAGGACTAAGCATACAGACCTGTTGTGGTATTAGTTTGGTGCAAAAGTAATTGCAGTCTTTGCCATTACTTTCAATAACTCTTTCATTAGGGATATTCTGGAATGAACCAAAGGCAGCAAGCTTGCAAGATGGTATTACTCAAGAGAGTGTGCCCAGTATGCCCTACCACCCTGCCTTTCCCCATGTTTCTCCCTATGCCTACTTCCTCTCCTGTCCTTGTTTCCAGATCCCATGTACCTTTCAAGCTTGCAGAACTTTGAGACAAACTCCCAAGACTCTCATGCCCAGCTGGTAGCCATCGCTTGTACAGTCAGGACTGGCTATGCAATTTGTAGGATCTGGTACAAAATGAAAATACCCAGTTCCTTGTTAAAAAATTATTAAAGAACTTCGGGATAGTGACAATAAAGCATTAAACCAAGAGTAAGGCCCTCCCTAGAGTAGGTCACAGCTACACAGATTGCAAAAGCCCGAGGCCAGCCCCAATTTTTTTCTTTCATATTCTGTCACCGAGGCTGGAGTGCAGTGGCTCCATCGCTGCTCACTGCAACCTCGACCTCCCTGGCTCCGGCAATCCTTGGGATTTGGAGAAGCTGGAATACCACCACACCTGGCTAATTTTTGTATTTTTTGTAGAGACGGGGTCTCACTATGTTACCCAGGCTGGTCTCCAACTCCTAGGAGAGCCCTCTTTCTTCTTCCTTCCACTACATCCTCTTGCCTTGGCCTCCCTAAGTGCTGGGATTACAGGTGTGAGCCACTGCCCCTGGCCTTGTAGTGAGTTTTCACTGGCGTATGTGAGACAGCTACAGGGAACTGGAAAGTACCCCACTCACCTTCAACTCAGATCACTCCTAGGTCTACTCCATTGACAAAGTGACCTTGGAAAGTCACTTTGCCTCCAGACTCCATTTCCTCCTCAATAAAACAGGAATGATAATGATAGCATGTTTATGGGGCAATTGTGAATGTTGAAAGAGATATGTACATGAAAACGCTTTGTAAAGTAAAGCACTATGCAAATATTAGCTTTCTCTCTGGGGCTATGTCCATCTAGATAACAAACACTGGTCTATTATTTTCTCTCCCTTGGACAGTGCTGGAGGCACACTAGCAGATACTTTTCTTTGTTGTTGTGAGTTTCGCTCTTGTCACCCAGGCTGGAGTACAGTGGCGCAATCTCGGCTCACTGCAAACTCTACCTCCCGGGTTCAAGCAATTCTCATGCCTCAGCTTCCCAAATAGCTGGAATTACAGGTGCCTGCCACCATGCCCAGCTAATTTTTGTATTTTTAGTAGAGATGGGGTTTCACCGTGTTGCCCAGGCTGGTCTTGAACTCCTGAGGTCAGGTGATCCACCCACCTCAGCCTCCCAAAGTGCTGGGATTATAGGCATGAGCCGCCACGCTTGGCCAATACTTTTCTTTTTCACCCTTTCTCCCCAGACATGAATGCTTTTGTTATTATAGTAGTACAACATAACCTCATATTATGTTTCCCCAATTACAAAACTAATTTGTGTCAGTCAGGTTGAGTAACTTCTATGGATGGCGAATCTTATGCACTTTATGTTTCATTCCAATTCAACTTCAGAGAATGTCATTTTCAAAACTTGTCCCTAAATTGTCACTTTGTCACACCATGTAATACTGCGGTCACCTCTCTACAGAATATACTTTGTGCTTGTTAATTTCTCACCTTCCTAACTGCTGCTATGTGCACATAAAGATCTTGATAAATATTTGCTAAATAAATGAATTGGCAAATGAATAAAGAAAGAAAGAGAAGGTCATAGTCTGGATACATAAAAGGATTAAATGATGGAACTGGTTTATGATCACCAAACATAATTTCTTTAATGTCAGAAATAGTAGTTCTCCTAGTTGCTACCTAAAGACTTCAAACACACAGAAATGCATCCCAGATCATTGCAGCACTGGATCCAGAGAAGACGAGGTCCTGGTGGGGCAGACATGGAATAGGGTGGAGCTAGGTGAGTCACTGATTGGCCCACATGTATCACTATTCCCTGAATGGGAATAGTGCTCCAGCCTTGGGGTTCGGGGTCTGTTCCAATATATTCAAAGGGGTCATCCCCAGGCCAGATTAGGGGCTCAAGTTCACTCCAGGAAGAGCCAGCCCAGAAGTCTGTGGTCTTTCCACTTCCTGACTGACTTTCCTCTTTACAGAGCCCTCTTTCTTCTTCCTTCCACTACATAACCAACACACAATCAGGGCCACTGCTGATCCCTCCTAGACCGATTTCAATCCATGAGTCATCTCTAGGACTGACCCCATTCCCATGCAACACTCAGGAGTTGAGTTGATCCTCTTAGAAGTATAGTCCTTGTTATATAGTCCTTGATTCTGAAAGGCTAGTCTAGCTTTTAGAGGTGGCTTAAAGGAAAGAAACAAATGTTTTTCATTTCTGAACTTCTAGTTCCTATATGTATTTGGGCCAGGTGTGTAAGAGAGACTCACTAAATGTGTGTTGCCAAGCTGAATAGAGTTTCCTCTCTGATCAACTCAGAAATGAAGAGCTCACAATTCAGAATGTGTCTCTGACCCCCAGATAAGTCTCTTGGCCTGCACAGCTGGAGACTACCCAAGAAATTCCAATAAAATAAATTGCTTGCCCTAAAATAAAATTTATTTTATTGCAATAAAATAAATTGCTTGCCCTAAAAAAAACATTTTTAATGTTGTAAAAGAAACAAGTAAATGCCTCACAGCATACAGCGTTTAGGATGGCTAAGAAACCCAACATTATGATGACATTAAGGCTCTAAATGAGAATTGAGACTCCTCAGCAAAGTTTTTGAGTTAAAATTTTTATTGCTTGTGTTCCCGGGATCCTTAGATAACAGAGTTAAAATAATTAAAGTGCGGTTATGGCAACCCTTCCAGCTTTCATGATTTTGGAGATTGCTATGATTTGGGTATGGTTTGAGTTTATTTCCCCCAAAAACTCGTGTTGAAATTTGATCTCCAAGGTGGCAGCGTTGGGAAGTGGGTCTAGTGGGAGGTGTTTGGGCCACAGGGGTGGATCCCTCATGAATGGCTTGGTGCTGTTCTCACGGTAGTGAGTGAGTTCTTGAATTAGTCTTGGATTAGGTCTCTTGGGAATGGATTAGTTCTCAGAAGGGCGGGTTGTTATAAAGCCAGGACATTCCTCAGGTTTTGCCTTTCTTCACATATGTCCATTTCACCTTCGACCTTTCCACCTTGTTTGCTTGTTTTTTTTTTTTCTTTTGAGACAGAGTCTTGCTCTGTCACCAGGCTGGAGTGCAGTGACACGATCTCGGCTTACTGCCACCTCTGCCTCCTGGCCGCAAACAATTCTCCTGCCTCAGCCTCCCGAGAAGCTGGGACTACAGGCGTATACCACCATGACCAGCTAATTTTTTGTATATTTTTAGTAGAGACAGGGTTTCATCATGTTGGCCAGGGTGGTCTCGAATTCCTGACCTCAAAGGATCTGCCCACCTTGGCCTCCCAAAGTGCTGGGATTACAAGCTTGAGCTGTCGTGCCCGGCCTCTCCAACATGTTTTAACCTACCATGAGCCCCTCATCAGAAGCCAAGCAGGTGCTGGAGCCTTGCTTTTCATACTTCCTAGCCTGCAGAACCAACTAAATAAACCTCTTTTCTTTATAAATTACCCAGCCTGAGTTATTCTGTTATTGCAAAAAGAAAAGGTTAAGACATAGGTGATCTTCCTTCCTTGCCTAACACAGCCATGGCTGTGTCCCAAGAAGCATCTGAAGTGGGTAGCAGCTCCAAAGCATTGGATGCTGGATAAATTGACCAGTGTGTTTGCTCCTTGTCCATCCAGTGGTCCCCACAAGCTGAGAGAGTGCCTCCCCCTCATCATTTTCCTAAGGAACAGACTTAAGTGTGACCTGACAGGAGAGGAAGAAGATTTGCATGCAGCAGTTCATTAAGATTAATGGCAAGGTCTGAACTGATATAACCTACCCTGCTGGATTCATGGATGTCATCAGCATTGACAAGATGGGAGATAATTTCTGTCTGATCTATGACACCAAGAGTTGCTTTGATGTACATCTTATTACACCTGAAGTGGCTAAGTACAAGTTGTGCAAAGTGAGAAAAATCTTTGTGGGCACAAAAGGAATCCCTCATCTGGTGACTCATGATGCTCGCACCATCTGCTACCTTGATCCCCTCATCAAGGTGAATGACACCATTCAGATTGATTTGGAGACTGGCAAGATTACTGATTTCATCAAGTTTGACGCTGTTAAGCTATGTATGGTGACTGGAGGTGCTAACCTGGAAAGAATTGGTGTGATCACCAACAGAGAGAGGCACCCTGGATCGTTTGATGTGGTTCATGTGAAAGATGCCAATGGCAACAGCTCTGCCACTCGACTTTCCAACATTTTTGTTATTGGCAGGGGCAACAAACCATGGATTTCTCTTCCCCAAGGAAAGGGTACCTGCCTCACCATTGCTGAAGAGAGAGACAAAAGACCGGCAGCCAAACAGAGCAGTGGGTGAAATTGTCCCTGGGTGACATGTTAGATCTTTGTACATAATTAAAAATAACGTGGCATGATTAATAGCCAAAAAAAAAAAAAAGACATAGGTGATCTTCAGTCTGACAGCTAAGTCCTCCTGCATCTGTGTTCAGAATGCGTCAGTTATGTACTTGTTTAATTAAATAGAATAGTAAGTCAAAATGTTTTATTTGGGGGGAACTCATATTTCCTGGGAGGAGTTTTGTGAAATAAATGTTCAGCAGTTAGAGATTTTCCTTCTTGTTGCAGGGAATGGCTTTTCTCAGTTAGGCAATGATAAAACTTTCTACTATTAGGAAAGTAGAGTATAGTAACATCATGTATTTAAATGGAAAAATCAGTATAAGCTTTTGGCTTTAAAAAAGAAATATATTTTCTAGCTCTATCACTCTTGAATTTGGTCCCATGGCAACAGCAGCACATTTACGTGTAACCAGCTGCAGTGATTGTTAAACTCCTATCTTCCTTGTTGTTGTATGTGACCACTGGGGACAGTAATTCTTCCTGTCTTTTGTATAGTCTCTACAATTTCTGGGACTTTTTAACAGTGTTGTATTCAACATTTTTCTTATACAGATAGATGTAAGTATAAGTTGGTCTCTAATACTACTGCCTACCAAAAAGAGAAAGACTCCTAGAGGACAGCTGATTCCATGTCTTGCGGCAAGAAAATTCAGGATGGTTTTTGGAACTTCATGTCTTGCCAAAAAGCAAGAATGTCTTTAAGGATGCCAGAGCAATGCTATAGGGCAAAGTAACTTGCTTAAATGGTTTCCCATCATGAACAATAACAATTATTGTTAATAAATTAATTAGAACAAATTGAATCTATAAAAGGCCAAGGGTTTATGATACCTGAAAAGGGAACATTAGCATAAATTATACAAAAGTTAATGTACTGAAAAATAAGAGTGATTATAAGAAAATATGTTTTATTTGTATTGATTTTAATAAGTAAAAGAGGAAGTGTGTGTGTTTTCTTTCTTTCTTTAAGTTTTTACCTATTTATCGAGTATGGATGTATAATTCTTTCTATCTGCATAAGAAAAATGTTGAATACAACACTGTTAAAAAGTCCTAGAAATTATAGAAACTATACAAAAGACAGGAAGAATTACTGTCCCCAGTGGTCACACACAACAACAAGGAAGATAGGAGTTTAACAATCACTGCAGCTGGTTACACATAAGATGCAAAAAAGAGTTCAATAGAGTTAAATGTGCCAAATGTCTTAGAGAGGAAAGCTAACTGTGCATCTCCTAGGTAATTAAACTTCTTGATAGCCCTACTGGTTATAGTGAAATAGAACAAGAAATGAATACGGTTTTAATATGAAAACAGACTAGGTGAATATATAATAGCAGAACATGTTATCTAACACTAGCCAACCAGGACCATAAAGAAAAAGTAAACGATTTGGATTTTTGCTTGTTTTTGTGTTTTAGAGACAGGGTCTTACTCTATCGCCCAGACTGGAGTGCAGTGGGGCGATCCTAGCTCACTGCAGCCTCCAATTCCTGGGCTCAGTTGATGCTCCCACCTCAGCATCTCAAAGTGCTGGGATTGCAGCCATAAAGAAGAATGAGTTCATGTCCTTTGCAGGGACATGGATGAACCTGGAAACCATCATTCTCAGCAAACTAACACAGGAACAGAAAACCAAACACCATATGTTCTCACTCATAAGTGGGAGTTGAACAATGAGAACACATGGACACAGGGAGGGGAATATCAGACACCAGGGCCAGTCAGGGGGTGGGGGACAAGGGGAGGGAGAGCATTAGGACAAATACCTGATGCATGCGGGGCTTAAAATCTAGGTGACAGGATGCCGCAAACCACCATAGCACATGTATACCTATGTAACAGACCTGCAAATTCTGCACATATATCCCAGAACTTTAAGTAAAAAAAAAAAAAGAAAGAAAAAGTGCTGGGATTACAGACATGAGTCTCCGTGACCTGCTCAAAGTAAACTATTTTGAAGGAAGATAGCAAGTTGCAAAAAATAAAACATAGGCTAAAAATGATCTTGAAAAGTTTTACTGAGATGATAAATGGAGCCTTACTGTAAACAAGAAGGTCAGCCCCCATGACCAGAGATCAAATTAGACTCACCTAAGAAGCCCTCAAGTCCTGTGCTCTGATGAATAATCTTTAATAAGCCACATCTTACAACTTTGGCTGGACTATGGAGTATTTTTCTTTTGGGTCTGGTAAGATTACTGCAATCCTGAGAATGTATCAAAAAAATTGTTATGAAAACTCAAGATGTTATTAAAATAAAAATAACTATAACCCAAAAAAGGTATAAAAACAACTACAAACATAATAAAGTTAGCCCATTATTCTGATGTCTCAAAAATAATTTAAGTATAATAATACATTTTATTATCGTTTGTATGTTTTATTTACCATCTGAAGTGTTTGAAATGTCTTAGAAATCAACCATACTAATAAATATATTTGTAATTATAGTTTAAAATTTTGGGGGGAAATGTAATTAATTAAATTCTTAAATGTTCAAGAAAATTTAGTTTTCAAATATTAGATATATGAAGTTTAATAATCTGAGCATTAAACAAAGTACACATAACTATGAGTATTCTTCTCCACATCCCAAAGCTCCTGGTCATTGAAGAATGTACCCAACAGTTCAGAGGGATAATGATATGGTTAGGCTTTGTGTCCCCACCCAAATCTCATCTTGAGTTGTAATCCCCATAATCCCCACGTGTCAAGGGCAGGACCAGGTGGAGGTAATTGGATCATGGGGGGTGGTCTCCCCCCTGCTGTTCTCGTGATAGTGAGTGATATCTCATAAGATCTGATGGTTTTATAAGTGTCTGGCACTTCCCGTGCTTGCACTCACTCTGTTCTGCCACCCTGTGAAGAAGGTGCCTGCTTCTTCTTTACCTTCCACCACGATTGTAAGTTTCCTGAGGCCTCCCCAGCAATGCAGAACTGTGAGTCAATTAAACCTCTTTCCTTTATTAAATTACCCAGTCTCAGATATTTTTTCATAATAGTGTGAGAATGGACTAATACAGTAAATTGGTACCAAGGTAGTGGGGCACTGCTATAAAGATACCCAAAAATGTGGAAGTGAATTTGGAACTAGGTAACAGGCAGAAGTTGGAACAGTTTGAAGGGTTCAGAATAAGACAGGAAGATGTGGGAAAATTTGGAACTTCCTAGAGACTTGTTGAATGAATGGTTTTAACTAAAATGCTGATAGTGATATGGACAATGAAGTCCAGGCTGAGGCTGTCTCAGATGTAGATGAGGAACTTATTAGGTTCCTATTATTAGGAACTATAGCAAAGGTGACTCTTGCTATGCTTTAGCAAAGAGACTGATGGCATTTTGCCCCTGCCCTAGAGCAATGTGGAACTTTGAACTTGAGAGAGATGATTTAGGGTATCTGGCAGAAGAAATTTCTAGGCAGCAAAGTGTTCAAGATGTGACTTGGTGCTCTTAAAAGCATTCCGTTTTATGCATCTGCAAAGACATGGTTTGGAATTGGAACTTATGTTTAAAAGGTAAGCCAAGCATAACAGTTTGACAAATTTCCAGCCTGACAAAGCAATAGAAAAGAAAAGCCCATTTTCTGAGGAGAAATGCAAGCCTGCTGCAGAAATTTGCTTAAGTAATGAGGAGTCAAATGTCGATCTCTGAGACAATGGGGAAAATGTTTCCAGGGCATGTCAGAGGTCTTCTTGGCAGAACCTCTCATCACAGGACCAGAAGCTTAGGAGCCAAAAAATGGTTTCATGGGCCAGGCCTAAGGCCTTGCTGCTTTGTGCAGTCTTGGGACTTGGTGCCCTGCATTCCAGCTATGGATAAAGGGGCTAAGGCAAAGCTCAGGATGTTGCTTCAGAGGGTGCAAGCCCAAAGCCTTAGTGGTTTACATGTGGTGTTGGGCCTGTGGGTGTACAGAAGTCAAGAATTGAGGTTGGGGAACCTCTGTCTAGATTTTGGAGGATGTATGGAAATGCTTGGGTATCTAGGCAGAAGTTTGCAGCAAGGGCAGAGCCCTTACAGAGAACCTCTGCTAAAGCAGTGTGGAAGGGAAATATGGGGTCAGAGCCCCCACACAGACTCCCCACTGGGACACTGTCTAGTGGAGCTGTGAGAAGAGGGCCACTGTCCTCCAGATGCCAGAATAGTAGATCCATCAACAGCTTACACCAGGCACCTGGAAAAGACACAGACACTCAATGCCAGCCTGTGAAAGCAGCTGGGAGGGGGGCTATACTCTGACAAGCCACAGGAGTGGAGCTGCCCAAGACGATGGGAACCCACCTCTTGCATCAGCGTGACCTGGATGTGAGACATGGAGTTAAAGGAGATGATTTTGGAGCTTTAAGATTTGACTGCCCCACTGGATTTTGGACTTGCATGGGCCCTGTAACCCCTTCATTTTTGCTAATTTCTCCCATTGGGAATGAGTGCATTTACCCAATGCTTGTACCCCCATTGTATCCAGGAAGTAACTAACTTGCTTTTAATTTTACAGGCTCATAGGTGGAAGCGAATTGCCTTGTCTCAGATGAGGCTCTGGACTTGGACTTGGGTTAATGCTGGGAATGAATGAAGACTTCGGGGTACTGTTGGGAAGCCATGATTCGTTTTGAAATGTGAAAGGGATATGAGGTTTGGGAGAGGCCAGGGGTGGAATTATCTGGTTAGGCTCTGTGTCCTTACCCAAATCTCATCTTGAATTGTAATCTTCATAATCCCCATATATCAAGGGCTAGACCAGGTGGAGGTAATTGAATTAAGGGGACGGTTTCCCTCATGCTGTTCTCCTGATAGTGAGTGAGTTCTCACAAGATCTGATGGTTTTATAAGCATTTGGCATTTCCCCGTCATGCACAAAGGAGAAGTGTCTGCTTCTCCTTTGCCTTCTGCTATGATTGTAAGTTTCCTGAGGCTTCCCCAGCAATGCAGAACTGTGAGTCAATTAAACCTCTTTCCTTTATAAATTACCCAGTCTTGGGTATTTCTTCATAGCAGTATGATAACAGACTGATACAGGTAACATGTAGCAAGAATAACTGGGATTGACGTCAGTATCCAGTGAGAAAAGTGGGAACGAGATGGGGAGGAGTGCACAGAGAGTTTCAGTTATGCCAAGTTTACAACTTTAAATGGGGCTTTTGGCTGAATAGGTGCCCATTACATTATATGCTATATGTTTTTCTATGTTAAAATATTTCAAAATAAAACAAGTTTACAACTGTACTTGAATGAGGAGAAAATCTCCCAATCAAAAATATGGTTTTAGTCCTAAATAAATGGCTAGGTTGGTTAAATTCACATTGAAAAACTTTTACATGTTGTAATCTTACCTCAAAGGCAGAATTTTACAAGTTGAAAACCATTTTAACTGGTCAAGTGAGATAAGTACGTTGCAATTAGCTTTAATGTTTGATCTTAATGGCACTAACCATTAAATATATATTTATCTATTTCATGTCTTAGACATTCATGAAACCCTTAATTTCCTAGAAATTAAGTCACGATGCCTCTGTGGACTTTTGACTTGTGCTATACCTTCAAAAACTGTTCATATAAAACATTTACTGTACTAACATGTTCCATAAGTTGGGTTAACCAAGCAAGTTGCCAGTAGTAAACTACTTTTACATTAACTTTGGGAAGCAATAGCTATCATGGAAAACAAAAATACAGCAGTAAATAAATAATCTTTCAGTGCATTGTAGTGGATTCACATCACGGAGAGAAAAGAAATATGAAAACATATATAACTAGTGCTATTCTGTACCTTATACAGCTTTGCAGTGGCCAAAGCCATCATAATATGGGCTGAGAATTGTCATCAGGCTAGGTCATGTACTGGGCCATCATCAACACTGGGAAGTTTGTTACTCACAGCCACTTAAAATGCATTCTGGCGGATCACTTGAGGTCAGGAGTTCAAGACCACCTTGGCCAACATGGCAAAACTGTCTCTTTTAAAAATACAAAAATTAGTTGGGTGTGATGGCATGTGCCTGTAATCCCAGTTACTCAGGAGGCTGAGGCAGGACAATTGCTTGAACCTAGGAGGCAGAGGTCGCAGTGAGCCAAGGTCATGCCACTGCACTCCAGCCTGAGGGACAGAGTGAGACTCCATCTCAAAACAAAAACAAAACACATTCTTCACAGTAGTCTGCAGAGGGAAGCTCTGTCTAGAAGGTATTGGCAGGGCTCATGTCTGAATTGAGAGCTCAAAATCTCTGGAATTGACCAAGCTGAAAGAAAGATTACTTGTTTTCTCACAGATGCTGTATTAGTCTGTTTTCACACTGCTGATAAAGACATATCCAAGACTGGGCAATTTACAAAAGAAAGGGGTTTGGTAGACTAATAGTTCCACATTCCTGGGGAGGCCTCACAATCATGGTGGAAGGTGAAAGTCACATCTCACATGGTGGCAGACAAGAGAAGAGTGAGAGCCAAGCGAAAGGGGTTTCCTCTCATAAAACTATCAGATCTCGCGAGACTTATTCACTACCATGAACAGCCCCCATGACTCAATTATCTCCCAGTGGGTCCCTCCCACAACACAAGGGAATTATGGGAACTACAATTCGATACAAGATTTGGGTGGGGACACAGCCAAACCATATCAGATGTCAGCTGAGATCTGGTGGCAAAGTGGAACCTCCAGGAATTCTGAGATGAAGGACCTGAGTGCCAAAGTGCCCATACATTTACTTATTTCGATTGTATTGATTCCAAGCAACTATACTTAATGCATGTGTACTGACACCATGGGTCATCATTTCCACGATCAATTCTGTATTCGCTGATTCCACGCTTTCAGAAACTTCAGAAATTGATGTTTGCTATTTGAGTCCAGACTGGCTCTCAAAGATTTCTTTTTCTTTGTTTGTTTCTTTCTTTTCTTTTTCTTTTTTAAGACAAGGTCTCACTCTTTCACCCCAGCTGGAGCACAGTGATGCAATCACAGCTCACTGCAGCCTCAAACTTCTGGGCTAAGGTGATCCTCCCACCTCAGTCTCCCAAAATACTCAGATTACAGGCTTGAGCCACTGTGTCTAGCCCAAGATTTTATTACTTTTGTAACTTGTACCCTTAACTTTCTGCTTGTAATATGACCTTTTTTTGTTTGTTTTACTGTTAAACTAAACTCAAGACAATAGGATTTGAGGATACCTCCCTTTATTGACATAGTCAGTATTTGCTAAAAGTGGAAAGCAAGTAAGGAAGACAGCACAGCACTCACCACTGCAGCCAGGGGACCTCAGCCCTGCAAGGGTGCTGCAGTGGAAAGGGGCACTGCCTTATGCACTCGAGGGGTGGGGGCCCTGGCTCCTGGCACTTGCTGGCTGTGTCAACTTCACTTAGTAATGTTACTTCTCTGGACTGCAGTTTTCTCAGTGAAAATGGATTAACAATACCTTTCTTATTCAGGGCCAGGGTTAGGGTGAGGTGAGTGAAACCAGATCATGCAAGCACAGCCACATTCTTTCCCTAAAATTTTGACATTTTGCTCATCATGGATTTTCTTGCAGTTATTTTATTTATTTATTTACTTTTTTGAGACAGAGTCTTACTCTGTTGCCTAGGCTGGAGTGCAGTGGTGCAATCCCAGCTCACCGCAACCTCCACCTCCATAGTTCAAGCAATTCTCCTCCCTCAGCCTCCTGAGTAGCTGGTATTACAGGCACCCACCATCATGCCTGGCTAATTTTTGTATTTTTAGTAGAGATGGGGTTTCACCATATTTACTAGGCTGGTCTTGAACTCCTGACCTTAAGTGATCCCCCACCTCGGCCTCCCAAAGTGCTGGGATTACAGGCGTGAGCTACTGCACCTGGCCTCTTGCAGTCATTTTAATTTTGCAAATATTGCATTAAAATATTATTTATCTTACTGAGTTTTTGGGCATCCCCCTTAATTATGTGCCTGAGGCAAGTGCCTCACCTCCCTCACCCTAGTGTGAGTTGTACCATCACCCAAGGCAGAGTCGTGGGAATAATCCTAGATTCTTCATTCTTAACCCCACCCCACATCCAAACAATCTCCAAGTTTCATAGAATCTAGTCTCTCTCTCTCATTGCTTTCTTGTTCTCTATTACCATTTGTTTCATCTCTCATCACTCCCCTGTGAGATGACTGCAAGAGCATTCTAACTAGTCTATTCTGACTAGTTCACCTGTCTTCCCTCCAATGCATTCTCCACGTCACTGCCAGTGAGGCCTTTCTAAAGGGCAAATCTGATCCCACCACTCTTTGGCTTTAAAGCCTTCAAGATGTCCTCTAGCTTTCAGGATAACCTAAACTTATTCCCACGGTCTTTCACATCCTGGCCCTTGCCTAGTTCTGTAGTCTTGTTTCCTGCCATAACCCCCACTCGCACAAGCATGGTGGTATTTCATGCTGCCAGGCCTTTGCGCATACTATTCTCTGTCCCTGGAATGCCCTTCCCCATTTCCTTATCTAGCAGACTTATATTTCAAAGCTCACCTCAAGGATACTTCCTCTGGGAAGAATTGGCCAGCCAGATAGTTGAATGTATATATCTAGTCTCTGTGTTCCCAGAGCACTTCATGTGTCCTCTATCATCGCTTCCATCATGTTAGACTGAATTCATTGATGTACTTGCTGTATTGCTCTCCTAGCACAGCACTAGTGAGACTCAATAAATGTTTGTTGAATGACTGACGGACTGAATTACATAAAAGGACATAATAATGCACTGTACATAGTAAGTACTTGAAAGTATTATTCTCTTTCCTTTTTTGGTTTTGCACCCAGCTACTGCAACAATAAACGTATGGTTGTTGTCTTCAACAACCAGATACTTTTTAAGAACTGATACTTTTCTTCAAGGATCTCAGGGTATTTGCTGAGTCTGTCACTGCTGGTTGGAGGCTTTGATTGAATGTATTCCATTTTACTAAATAAACAGTGCTGATCCCAGCAGTCTAAAGGGTGGATGAGAACTGATTCTTGCTCTTTAAGAATATTCAATCTAATATAACTGAATGTGACAAATACTCAATTTATGCTAACATAAGGCATTTTGCAATAAAGTACCATACAAAAGGCTGTGGGGGTTATATCACTTGGACTTGAAGAATCAGTGGAGTAAGAGATGGAGACAGAAACTTCCACATGGGGGACACAGAGGCACAGAGGTGGTGAGCCATGGAACATTTGGAAATAGAAAGTAGGTCTGATGGGGTACATAAGAGGACCTGAATAAGCAAAATTTGTAAAGGTGGTTGAGAACACATTTCAGAAACCCTAAAATATCACATGGAGGAAATATGTGCTTCACCTGAGACAATAAGAAACTATAGAAGGGCCGGGTGTGGTGGTTCATGCCTGTAATTCCAGTGCTTTGGGAGGCCTAGGTGGGCAGATCATGAGGTCAGGAGTTCGAGACCAGTCTGGCCAACATGGTGAAACCCTGTCTCTACAAAAAATACAAAAAATTAGCCAGGCATGGTGGCAGGTGCCTGTAATCCCAGGTACTCGGGAGGCTGAGGCAGGAGAATCGCTTGAACCTGGGAGGTGGAGGTTGCAGTGAGCAGAGACCACGCCACTGCACTCTAGCCTGGGCAACGGAATGAGACTCTGTCTCAAAAAAAAAAAAAAAAGAAACCATAGGAGGTTGTTGAGGAGTGTCATAACCAGATAATTTCCCAAAGAAAGTTTAGTCAGGTAGTATACTGTCATGGATATGTACTACATAAAAGGAATCCAGTCATTGTGAACTACTTTTATTTAAAAAAAAAAAAAAAAAAGGCCGGGCGTGGTGGCTCACGCCTACAATCCCAGCACTTTGGGAGGCTGAGGCAGGTGGATCATGAGGTCAGGAGATCGAGATCATCCTGGCTAACACGGTAAAACCTCATCTCTACTAAAAATAGAAAAAATTAGCCGGGCGTGGTGGCTGGCGCCTGTAGTCCCAGCTACTCGGGAGGCTGAGGCAGGAGAACGGTGTGAACCCGGGAGGCGGAGCTTGCAGTGAGCCGAGGTCGCACCACTGCACTCCAACCTGGGCAACAGAGCAGACTCCGTCTCAAAAAAAAAACCAAAAAAACACACAAAAAAACAAAAAACAAACAAAAAAAGAACTTGGCCAGGTGCTGTGGCTCACGCCTGTAATCCCAGCACTTTGGGAGGCCAAGGGGGGGTGGATCATGAGGTCAGGAGTTCGAGACCAGCCTGGCCAATATGGTGAAACCCCATCTCTACTAAAAATGCAAAAATTAGCCAGATGTGGTGGCACACACCTGTAGTCCCAGCTACTCGGGAGGCTGAGGCAGGAGAATCACTTGAACCGGGGAGGCGGAGGTTGCAGTGAGCTGAGATTGTGCCATTGCACTCCAGCTTGGGCAACAAGAGCAAAACTCCATCTAGAAAAAAAAAAGGCACAGAGTGGCAAGTTGAATAAAAAAACAAGGCCCATTCATCTGCTGTCTTCAACAGACCCATCTCACCATAACAACACTCATAGACTCAAGATAAAGGGTTGGAGAAAGATCTATTACACAAATATAAAACAAAAAAGAGCAGGGGTCGCTAGTCTCATATCAGATAAAATAGACTTTAAACCAACTGTAAAAAAGGACAAAGAAGGACACCACATAATGATAAAGTGTTCAATCCAACAAGGTGACTTAACTATCCTAAATACATATGCATCCAACATTGGAACACCCAGATTCATAGAACAAGCACTTTTTGACTTACAAAAAGACTTAGACAGCTATACAATAATGGCAGGGGACTTCAATACTCTGCTGACAGTGTTAGATCACTGAGGCAGAAAGCTAGCAAAGAAATCCTATACTTAAATTTAACACTTGTCCAGTTGGACCAAATAGACACACTCCACCCATCAACCACAGAATGTACGTTCTTCTCATCAGCACATAGAACATAGTCCAAGATCAATCACATGCACAGCCATAAAACAAGTCTCAATAAGTTCAAAAACATTGAAATCATAGCAAGCATACATTCAGACCACAGTGGGATAAAATTATAAATCAATAACCAGGAGATCCCTCAAAACCACAGAATTAAATGAAAATTAAATAACTTGCTCTTGAATAACTTTTGAGTAAACAATGAAATTAAGAAGAAATTTCAAAATTATTTGAAATAAATGAAAATAGAGACACAACATACCAAAATCTCTGGGATAGAGCTAAAGCAGTGTTAACAGGAAAGTTTACAATGCTAAACACCTATATCAAGAATTTAGAAATATCTCAAATTAATAATCTAACATGGCACCTAGAGAAACTAGAAAAATAAGAATGAACTAACCCCAGAGCTAGCAGAAGAAAATAAATCAGAACAGAGCAAAATTGAGACCCAAAAATGTATATAAAGGCTCAACAAAATCAAAAGCAATTTCTTTGAAAGAATTGAGATTGATAGACTGCTACTAGACTAATGACGAAAAGAGAGAGAAGAACCAAATAAACACAATCAGAAACAGCAAAAATGACATTACAACTGATCCCACAGATAATACAAAAGGTCCTTAGGCAAGATTATGAACACTTCTATGCACATAAACTAGAAAATCTACAGGAGATGGATAATTTCCTAGAAACATATAAACTCCCAAGACTGAATCAGGAAGAAATAGAAACCCTGAATGTACCAATATCAAGTTCTGAAATTGAATTAGTAATTTTAAAAAAACTTACCAACCAAAAAGAGCCTTGGACCAGGTGGATTCATAGCTGAATTCTACCAGACGTACAAAGACAAGCTTGGTACCAATCCTATTGAAACTATTCCAAATAGTAGAGGAGGAAGGACTCTTCCTTAACTCATTCTACAAAGCCAGCATCACTCTTATACCAAAATCTAGCAAAGACACAACAAAAAAAGAAAACTACAGGCCAATCTGCCTGATGAACACAGACACAAAAATCCTCAACAAAATGCTATAAACCGAATCCAGCAGCCCATCAAAAAATCAATTCTCTATAATCAAGTAGGCTTTATTCCTGGGATGCAGGGCTGGTTCAACATACACAAATCAACACATGTGATTCATCACACAAATAGAGTTAAAAATGAAGGCCGGGCCGATGGCTCACACCTGTAAAAAACAAAAACAAAACAAAAAGCCATATCATCTCACTCAATAGGTGCAGAAAAAGCTTCCTTTTTTTTTTGTTTGTTTTGAGACGGAGTCTCGCTCTTTCAGCCTGGAAAGCAGTGGTATGATTTTGGCTCACTGCAACATCTGCCTCCCAGGTTCAAGCGACTCTCCTACCTCAGCCTCCTGAGTAGCTGGGATTACAGGTGTGTGCCATTATGCCTGGCTAATTTTTTGTATTTTTAGTAAAGACAGGGTCTCACCATGTTAGCCAGGCTGTCTCCAACTCCTGTCCTCAGGTGATCCACCTGCCTTGGCCTCCCAAAGTGCTGGGATTACAGGCATGAGCCACCACGCCCAGCCATCTCAATAGATGCAGAAAAAGCTTTTGATAAAATCCCAAATGCCTTCGTGATGAAAAGCCTCAATAAACTAGGCACTGAAGGAACACACCTCAGAATAATAAGATCTATGACAAACTCACAGCCAACATACTGAATGGGCAAAAGCTGGAAGCATTTGCCTTAAGAACTGGAACAAGACAAGGATACCCTCTCTCACCACTCCTATTCAATGCAGTACTAGAAGTCCTAGCCAGAGAAATCAGGCAAGAGAAAGAAATAAAAGGTGCCCAGATGGGTAAAGAAGTCAAATTGTCTCTCTTCACTGATAATATGATTCTATATCTAGAAAACCCTAACAACTCCACCAGGAGGCTCTTACTGCTAATAAATAATTTCAGTAAAGTTTCAGGACACAAAATCAATGTATAAAAATCAGTAGCACTTCTAGACACCAATAACATTAAAACTGAGAGGCAAATTAAGAATGCAATTCCATTTATAATAGCCACATTAAAAAATACCCTGGAATACATTTAACAAAAGAGTTGACAGATCTCTACAAGGAGAACTACAAAACACTGCTGAAAGAAATTATAGATGATACAAGCAAGTGGAAAAACATCTCATGCTCATGGATCAGAAGAATCAACATCATTAAAATGACCATACTGCCCAAAGCAATCTGCAGATTCAATGCTATTCCTATCAAGCTATTGACATCATTTTTCACAGAATTAAAAAACTATTATAATATTCATATGGAACCAAAAAAGAGCCCGAATAGCCAAAGTAATTCCAAGTGAAAAGAACAAAGCTGGAGGCATCACACCACCCAGCTTCAAACTATACAACAAGGCTACAGTAAACAAAACAGCATGATACTGGTACAAAAACAGACACATAGACCAATGGAAAAAGAGAGAGACCCAGAAATAAAGTGCATACCTACAACCATCTAATCTTTGACAAAATCAACAAAAACAAGCAATGAAGAAAGAACTCCCTATTCAATAAATGATGCTGGAATAACTGGCTAGTCATATGCAGAAGAATGAAAGTAGACCCCTACATTTCACCATATACAAAAACTAACTCAAGGTAAAAGAAAGACTTATATGTAATATGTAAACCTATACAAATCCTAGAAAAAAACCTAGGAAACATTATTCTGAACATCAGCCTTGGCAAAGAATTTATGACTAAGTCCCCAGAAGCAATGGCAACAAAAACAAAAATTGACAAGTGGGACCTAATTAAACAAAAGAGCTTCTGCACAGCAAAATAAACTACCAACAGAGTAAACACACAACCTAAAGAATGGAAGAAAATATTTGCAAACTATGCATCCAACAAAGTTCTATTTTCTAGAATCTATAAGGAACTTAAACAATTCAAAAAACAACCCCATTAAAAAATGGGCCAAAGACATGAACAGACAGTTCTCCAAAGAAGACATACATGTGGCCAACAAACATATGAAAAAAATGCTTGGCATCACTAATCATCAGAGAAATGCAAATCAAAACCACAATGAGGCCAAGTACAGTGGCTCACGCCTGTAATCCCAGCACTTTGGGAGGCCGAGGCGGGTGGATCACAAGGTCAGAAGATCGAGACCATTCTGGCCAACATGGTGAAACCTTGCCTCTATTAAAAACACAAAATATTAGCCAGGCGTGGTGGTGCACACCTGTAGTCCCAGCTACTTGGGAGGCTGAGGCAGGGGAATTGCTTGAACCTGGGAGGCAGAGGTTGCAGTGAGCTGAGATCGCACCACTGCACTCCAGCCTGGTGACAGAGCAAGACTCCACCAAAAAACAAAAAAAACAAAAAAAACAAAAAAACCCACAATGACATACCATCTCATGCCAGTCAGAATGGCTATTATTATTATTATGTTCTTTGAGATGGAGTTTCACTCTTGTCACCCAGGCTAGAGTGCAATGGCAGGATCTCGGCTCACTGCAACATCTGCCTCCCGGGTTCAAGATGTCTCTTGAACCTCAGCCTCCCGAGTAACTGGGATTACAGGCACCCACCACCATGCCTGGCTAATTTTTGTATTTTAAGTAGAGACGGGGTCTCACCATGTTAGCCAGGCTGGTCTCAAATTCCTGACCTCAGGTGATCCACCTACCTCCGACTTCCAAAGTGATGGGATTACAGGCGTGAGCCACTGTGCATGGCCTAGAATGGCTATTATTAAACAGGCAAAAAATAACAGATGTTGGCAAGGTTCTGGAGAAAAGGGAATGCATATACACTGCTTGTGAGAATGTAAATTAGTTCAGCCACTGTAATTTGTCAAAGAACTTAAAACAGAACTACTGGCCGGGTGCGGTGGCTCAAGCCTGTAATCTCAGCACTTTGGGAGGCCGAGGCAGGTGGATCACGAGGTCAGGAGATGGAGACCACCTGGCTAACCAGGTGAAACCCCGTCTCTACTAAAAATACAAAAAATTAGCCGGGCGCGGTGGCGGGCCCCTGTAGTCCCAGCTACTCGGGAGGCTGAGACAGGAGAATGGCGTGAACCCGGGAGGCGGAGCTTGCAGTGAGCCGAGATTGCACCACTGCACTCCAGCCTGGGTGACAGAGCGAGACTCCGTCTCAAAAAAAAAAAAAAAAAAAAAAAAACACCAGAACTACCATTCAACCCAGCAATCCCACTACTGGGTAGGTACCTAAAGAAAACAAATTATTCTACAAAAAAGATACATGCAATCGTATGTTAATTGCAGCACTATTCACAATAGCAAAGACATGGAATCAACCTAGATGCCCATAAACAATGGACGGGATAAAGAAAAGGTGATACATATACACCCTGGACTACTACATAGCCATAAAATAGAACAAAATTGTGTCCTTTGCAGCAACATGGATGCAGCTGGAGGCCATTATCTTAAGCAAATTAATGCAGGATCAGAAAACCAAATACTGCATGTTCTCACTTATAAGTGGGAGCTAAACATTGAGTATACACAAACATAAAGATAACAGCAATAGACACTGGGAACTACTAGAGGCAGGAGAGTGGGAGGAGGGCAAGGACTGAAAAACTACCTATTGGAAACTATGCTCACTGCCCGGGTAATGGAATCATTCATATTCCAAACCTTAATGGCACACAGTTTACCCATGTAACAAACCTGCACACGTACCCCCTGAACCTAAAAGTTGAAAAAAAAAATCCCCAAATGATTGCAAGAGCTCACAATTTAAAAAAAAAAAAAGGACTACGAACTATATTTGAGCAACCTAAGATCTTTTGAATTTAGGAATATTTGTTGTGCAGAATGTGAGTTTTATCAAGTTAGAAGGAAAGACTGGTAGAAAATTGTCACTTCATTTACTGAGTAGGTGATGTTTCCATTCCTCCTACTCAAGGAAAATTTTTAGTTTGGAGGCCTTGCCGTTTAATCCACCTAGATCTTGCAATCAGCAGAGAAGATGGCTAGAACTCATCTCCTCTGTTCCATTCTTTTTTTTTTTTTTTTTTTTTTTCAGAGACAGGGCCTTGCTCAAAAAATAACTAAAGATAGATTACAGACTTAAATGTAAGACCTGCATGTCTTGCTATGTTGCCCAGGCTGGTGTGCAGTGGTGGAATCACAGCTCACTACAGCCTTGAGCTCCTGGGCTCAAGCAATCCTCCCAATTTTTTTGTAGAGATGGGATCTCTCCAGGTTGCCCAGGTTGGTCTCCGACTCCTGGCCTCAAGCAATTGTCCCTCCTTGGCCTCCCAAAGTGTTGGGATTACAGCCATGAGCCACTGTGCCTGGTGTCTGCTCCACTTCTGTCAAGACCTCAAATGTGGCAACCTCTGTGGAAGAGATATGCAAGATAGGCCAATTTCTAGAAGCCAGAGTAACTATTTCTCTAGAAAGTGACGTATTCAAAGTAAAACACCAGTGGCGTGCATTAACTATTTGAAAATACATGCATGTGTGCCATACCTTAAGGAAATCTGATATGAAACCTACAAATCTGAAGACATAAGAGATGAAGAGATGAGGATGAGGGGTTTTTTGTTTTGTTTTGTTTTGTTTTGTTTTGACAGAGTCTCACTCTGTTACCCAGGCTGGAGGGCAGGTGTGCGATCTCAGCTCACTGCAACCTCTGCCTCCTGGGTTCAAGTGATTCTCCTGCCTCAGCCTCCTGAGTTGCTAGGATTACAGGCATGAGCCACCACACCCAGCTCATTTTTATATTTTTTGTAGAGACAGAGTTTCTCCATGCTGGCCACACTGGTCTCGAACTCCTGACCTCAAGTGATCCACCCACCTTGGCCTCCCAAAGTGCTGGGATTACAGGCATGAGCCACTGCACCCGGCCAGGATGAGATTCTTCATCCTCATTTAAGATAATTAGGTGTACGCATAACTTTGGGGGAACAAATGAGTGATAAAAAGCCAAGTTTTCCATACCACATCTATCTTAAAAAATCTCAGGTCACAAAGAATCAGGTGGCACAAGTGTCAGACATGAGTTGGGAGGGAAAGAGAGAAAACTAGTTGGAAGCTTTTGAATCATCATCACTCCTAAGAAAACAACTTCTGGAGCAACAGGGCAATGGTGTCTACTGATTCTCAAACTTCGGTATAAATTGGAATCACAAAGCAATTTTGTTAAAAGTACATATGCCTGGGTTCCATCTCTGGAGATTATTTCTGTAGGTCTTGGAGTAGGGGTGTGGACGTGGAAAGGAATCAGATATCTGCATTTAAAACATGTACATGCATTTGTGGGGCGCCGTGGCTCACACCTGTAATTCTAGCACTTTGGGAAGCTGAGGTAGGAGGATTGCTTGAGCTACGAGTTTGAGACCAGCTGGCAATATAGTGAGACTTCTGTTTCCACAAAAAATAGAAAAAATAGCCTAGGATGGTGGCATGAGCCTGTAGTCCCAGCTACTCAGGAGGCTGAGGTGGGAAGATCAATTGAGCCCAGGAGGTTGAGGCTTCAGTGAACCGTGATCATGACAGCATATTCCAGCCTGTGCAACAGAGCAAGACCCTGTCTCAAAATACACACACACACACACACACACACACACACACACACAGAGACAAACAAGTAATGTTGATACCAACAAAATCTGGGAATCACTAAAAAGAGGATTACCGAGCTCTGTATCTCCCAAATCCCCAAGCACCCAACTGCAACTGTCGTCTTTTTTTTTTTTTTTCTGAGATGGAGTTTCACTCTTGTTGCCCAGGCTGGAGTACAATGGCGTGATCTTGGCTCACTGCAACCTTTGCCTCCCAGGTTCAAACAATTCTCCTGCCTCAGCCTCCCCAGTAGCTGAGACTACAGGTGCCCACCACCACGCCTGGCTAATTTTTGTATTTTTAGTAGAGATGGGGTTTCACCATGTTGGCCAGGCTGATCTCAAACTCCTGACCTCAGGTGATCCACCCACCTCGGCCTCCCAGAGTGCTGGGATTACAGGCGTGAGCCACTGTGCCCGGCCCAACTGTCATCTTTTTGTGTTGGTGTTCATGTAGTGTTTTCTAATGGAAACACTTGCTTTGAATCCTTCACGGTTAGAGTAAAATTCTTCCAGATGTCTGCAATCCCATTATCTTCACATTCTTCCCGTCTCTTCCAATGAGGTGACATGGAAAACTAAGAATAGAAACAAATGTGCCTTTGGAAGATGTGTTAGTCCAGATGCACCGAGATGTGGCTGCCAAGATGGGATAAAATGTACAAGGGTTTTATTAAGGAAAATGACTAGTGAAGGAAAGTGGAGAGAGGCCGGAGAAATCTGGGGAAACGCTCAAGCCACAGGCAAATTTGACTGTGAAAGAGGAACACAGAGAGGGAATCTTTGGTAGAGGTGTCCCAGACCACCATGTAGTCCATTCAGCAAAGTTGGCAAACAGTCCCCAGGCCAAAACTGGTCACCAGAGGAGCCTCCTGTCTTCTAGGAACAGATCTCCCAAGAATCCCTGCTGCACTGTCATTGGCTGGGAGCAGCCTAAGGGAATGGCACCCCCAGAGCCATGGATTTCAGATCCAGCAGCTGGGCCCTTATTCAGTCGCAATCCTTGCAGCTGAACTGAGACATTCTCATGGTCGCCACAGAAGAGCTCAGTTTTGGTCGACAAACTGAGAAAAGAGAAATGAGGACTATGTGACAAAGTGTTATATGTTGGTTGCTCTGATCAACAATAAGACACACCCCACCATGTTCGCTTTTGAACATTTTTATTATTTATTTATTTATTCAAGACAGGATCTTGCTCTGTCGCCCAGGCTGGAGTACATTGGCATGATCATAACTCATTGCAGGCCAGGTGCGGTGGCTCACTCCTGTAATCCCAGAACTTTGGGAGGTCGAGGTGAGTGGATCACTTGAGGTCAGGAGTTCGAGACCAGCCTGGCCAACATGGCAAAACCCCATCGCTACAAAAATACAAAAAAATTAGCCAGGCGTGGTGGCGTGTGCCTGTAGTCCCAGCTATTGGGGAGGCTGAGGCAGGAGAATTGCTTGAACCCAGGAGGCAGGGCTTGCAGTGAGCCAAGAGTGAGCGAGACTCCATCTAAAACAACAACAACAACAACAACAAAAACTCGTGGCAGCTTCAACCTCCCCAGACTCAAGCAATCCTTCCACCTCATCCTCATGAGTAGCTGGGACTATAGGTGCATGTCACCACTCCTGGCTAATTTTTTAAATTTTTTGTAGAGATGGAGTCTTGGCATGTTGCCCAGCCTGGACTTGGACTCCTGGCCTCAAGTGATCCTCCTGCTTTGGCCTCCCAAAGTGCTGGGATTACAGGCGTGAGCCACTGCACCTGGCTTGAAATTTTTTTAAATTAAAGAACATTACTCTAGTGGTCCATTAATCTTTCTCCTCTCTTTCCCTTTTCCTTTCTCCCCACTCTTCAGTCCCCATATTAGGATGTGGAGAAGTTTCTAATTTACATTTATTTATTTATTCAGTTTAACCCTATATTACCTGTCAGCTTTTAATTCTCTGATATTCTCCATCATCAGTGGGTCTCTCAGCCCACTGAGCACACCACATATATCACTTTCTCCATCTGGGTTTATGCTGCCCTGACAATCTGTCAAGACAATACATCTATACTGGCTGGACAAAGAGCTTGTGTCAGGAGAGGCAGGGTGGGCTGGAGTGTGGAAAGCTGAAGACCACCACCTACCAGTCATTTCTAACCCCCTTCCTTCCCCAAGGCCTGTGCCTTTCCCATTGATTTTGTATTCCTCTCAGCATCTGGTTCAAACTGAGCATATGGTAGGTAGACAAAGCACACAGAAATTCCTCTGCAAAGATGGCCACAAAATTCTATGCATGAGATTCAAACAGTCAAATTACTACAAAGTTTTCAGCGAAAGCTTCAAGATCCAGAAGAAAGTGGAAAAAATGAAAATTTGTGCAGAGAGTGGAGGTGATAACTTCTAACCAGCATGCATAGAAAACTTGTGGTCACTCATTATTTTTGAGGTATCATTTTGTGAACATTCACAGGTGCAAAACTACATAATAAAGCGAAAGTAGACGACTCTCGGTGTACTGCCTATGGGGTAGCCCTGTTCCAAAGGGGCAGTCAATCCGTCAATCAATATGTTGATTCTAATACAGATGATGTTATTGGTTACTTTGGAAAGATCTCAAGTGGATTTATGTAAACACCTTTGCAAATTTAAATTGCCTATAAGACAAGGGCTTCTTCACTTATCTATAGGTTTTTTTTTTTTTGAGATGGAGTTTTGCTCTTGTCGCCCAGGCTGGAGTGCAATTGTGCAATCTCGGCTCACTGCAACCTCCACCTCCCGGGTTCACATCATTCTCCTGCCTCAGCCTCCCATGTAGCAGGGATTACAGGCACCTGCCACCATGCCCAGCTAATTTTTTGTATTTTAGTAGAGACAGGGTTTCACTGTGTTAGTCAGACTGGTCTTGAACTCCTGACCTCAGGTGATCCACCCCCCTCGGCCTCCCAAAGTGCTGAGATTATAGGTGTGAGCCACTGCGCCCAGTCCACTTATCTTAGATTAATCATTAACCTATTTTGTAGCATCTATAACCTAATATATCCTATTTTTGAAGATTTAGATTCTTTCTACCTGTGTGATAATCAGAATTCTATAGACAATGACTTTGAGAAAAAAGTGACTTTGAAGTTAATTGTATCTTCTAGAGATTCTCTCGCTTATCAGTGAAATCTTGGAATTTTTTTTCTATAATTAATAATGTAAGCTTCACACCTGGAGAAGAAAGAATCCACGTCATTCCAGTGGACATGTTATATTATTCATTCATTAAATTAACAAAGCAAAGAAGATTCTAGAAAAGGTTACTTAAATATGGCATTTTGCACACTCCTGGCCATTATTAATACCTTGGATGTTCCTGTACATGTCACATACAGTCATGGACTCTCAGACAGATCCTGGGATGACACACTGTCGATGACTGTAATTACTGATAACATTTCGATAGGGTAGATGTTTACTGTTGTTTCCTGAGCACCCAGCAACTTATTAGGATCTGTCTAATCCCTGCCATTTTAGAGCTTCCTTTCCACATGGTATCTATTTACCCTCCAATGACACCGTGCTTACCATTTCAATCTGAAGTTTCCAAAGCACTTTACAAAGTGACTAAACATAACTTGTATCCCAAGAAGTCTTTTCAAGAGAAGGGTTGCAGATAGTTCTCACTTTGCACAGTTCCTACAGGCCCAAATTTCAGTTACTGCAGTTTAGTTAAATAACAACAGTCCCCCAACAACATGGTTCGAATTTCAATTCCATGCCTTACAATATGGCACTCCGTATTTTTGCAACTGCATAAAGTACAGACTTTGCCACTAGGTCTTCAGTCCACACATCACTTTGTAAGTAACTGATGTGCACTGTGATCAGTGGCCAATCACATCAATTATTTCCATGTCTGTGCATTTTTGGTCACTGCTCATCTGTTATTCGGTTCATCTACAGATGGCAAAATGGGGAGGTGTGTTGCCTCCCAGTGATAAATTCACATGACATTTTACACAAATGGGTAATAGAAAGAAGGAACTGGCTAACAAAGATGAAAATAGAGCAAAGAAGAAGTGATAATTCTGGAAGTGAAATTAGAATAGTGAACACTTTAGCTATAGAAGAAATAACCTGTTGCTGGGCATGGTGGCTCACACCTGTAATTCCAGCACTTTAGGAGGCAGAGCTGGGTGGATCACTTGAGGTCAGGAGTTCAAGACCAGCCTGGCCAACATGGTGAAAACCTGTCTCTACTAAAAATACAAAAAATTAGCCGGGTGTGGCGGCACACGCCTGTAATCCTAGCTATTCCAGAGGCTGAGGCATGAGAATCACTTGAACTGGGGACGTGGAGGTTGCAATGAGCTGAGATCATGCCACTGCACTCCAGCCTGGGTGATGGAGTGAGAGTCCGTCTCAAAAAAAAAAAAAGAAGAAGAAGAAATAGCTGTCCATGGGAATGCTGACCCTGCTACCATTAGAGCCTTCAACATGAAGCCAGAGGAACTTAGTTAAGGTGACTTAATTTAAATGAGAAAAGCAATGTAACAGAAAGAATGAAGATGTCACAGAGGCAAAAAAAACTTTACACTAAAGGAACTCATGGAGACACTGCATGATATAAAAGCACAAAGGATAAAATGTCAGAACCTGACCCAGACTTAGAAAGGCACATGACAAGGCCGGGCACGGTGGCTCACGCCTGTAATCCCAGCACTTTAGGAGGCCGAGGTGGGCGGATCGCTTAAGGTCAGGAGTTCAAGACCAGCCTGGCCAACATGGTGAAACCCCACCTCTATTAAAAATACAAAAATTAGCTGGGTGTGGTGACACACACCTGTAATTTGGGAGGCTGAGGCATGAGAATCACTTGAACCTGGGAGGTGGAGGTTGCAGTAAGCCGAGATCACACCACTGCACTCCAGCCTGGACTACAGAGTGAGACTCCGTCTCAAAATGAAAAAAAGAAAAAAAAAAAAAGGAAGGCACATGACAACAGAAAACATTCTCACTTCATATTGTAAGTTACATGGAGAGAAAGAGACAAGCACTGTACGAACTATGCTTCATAAGTTTTTTATAAAGAAAGAAGACACTTTAATGTGTAATGTTTCTAACGTTTTAACTTATATTAAATATTCATTTTACTATTTTTTTCATTTTCCTATATCTTTATACCTGACAGAGAGTTTTTACTGTTTTGACAAACTTTTTTAAATGTTATGGAACAATTGTAATTTTTCCCATTCATAGCTAACATTGCTTTGCATGGCTTTATACAGTCATTCTTTGTTTTGTTTTGTTTTGTTTTTTTGAGATGGTGTCTGGCTGTCGCCTAGGCTGGAGTCCAGTGGCATGACCTTGGCTCACGGCAACTTCCACCTCCCGGGTTCAAGTGACTTTCCTGCCTCAGCCTCCCCAGTAGCTGGGATTACAGGCGCATGCCACCATGCCTGGCTGATTTTTGTTATGTTTAGTAGAGACAGGGTTTCACCTTGTTGGCCAGGCTAGTCTCAAACCCCTGACCTCAGGTGATCTGTCCACCTCGGCCTCCCAAAATGCTGGGATTACAGGCATGAGCCACTGCACCTGGCCTGTACGGTCATTCTTATGGTGCTACATGACTGTGCAAGGTGAGGACTGCCTGTACAAATTTAAATATCTGGTAACAAAGCCGTATAAATCCATATTCTGCTGATTGTCTCTTCTATTACAAAAACTACTCCTTTATTCTATTATTACAGATAGTCATTTCTGAACTTTTCTATTCAAGGAAGCAACTGTTTTTAAATGTTTTTCAGAGCAGAAACCATTACAAAGCATACATGTTTCACATGTTTGACCACAGATCCAATGCAATTGGAAAGGTAATTTCTTGTGTTTGGAAGTTGCAACCTTCAACTTTCTGGTCTTCTCCTCATATATTCTTTGTCCTCTGTTGTGCCTCCTGTGGAAGTGAACTCCCCAAATCCAATCTCTAGCCCTGGATGCTCACTAAGCCAACATTAGTGAACAAGCAGGGATGGGCCCATGACATCTCATTCACAACAAGTCTAAAATCCATGTCTTTATTCTTAAAATCCTCCCTCCTAACTTACTGATTTTTTTATTTTTATTATTATTTTTGTTTTCTTGAGACAGAGTCTCATTCTCTTGCCCAGGCTCGAGTGCAGTGATACAAATATAGTTCACTGCAGCCCCGACTTTTGAGGCTAAAGCGATCCTCCCACCTCAGCCTCCAGATTAGCTGGGACTACAGCACACGCCACCACGCCTGGCCAGTTTTTTTCATTTTTCTGTAGAGACAACATCTTGCTTTGTTACCCAGGCTAGTCTCAAACTCCTGGGCTCAAGTGATCCACCTGCCTTAGCCCCCCAAATTGTGGGGATTACAGGCATGAGCCACTGTGCCTGGCCATATATTTATTTTGATTGATTTTTGCTTTTTATTTTGGCTATTTGAATTTCAAAACTTGGAGTTAAAAACTCCTCATTCTTCCTTTTACATAATGTACCTTTAAGATATCTGTTCGTTGGTACATTAATTTAAACTAATTAAACAGTGCACTTATTTGTGGATACCACTGCACTAAAGGTTTTAAAAAATATTATTTTCTTTTTTCTTCTCTTTTTTCTTTCTTTTTTTCTTTTTTTTTTGAGATGGAGTCTTACTTTGCCACCAGGCTGGAGTACAGTGGCGTAATCTCGGCTCACTGCAACCTCTGCTTCCCGGGTTCCAATGATTCTCCTGCCTCAGCCTCCTGAGTAGCTAGGACTACAGGTGTGCGCCACCACGCCCAGCTAATTTTTTGTATTTTTAGTAGAGACAGAGTTTCACATGTTGACCAGGATGGTCTCGATCTCTTGACCCTGTGATCCCTCCACCTCGGCCTCCCAAAATGCTGGGATTACAGGCGTGAGCCAACGTGCCCAGCCCTCTTTTCTTTTCTTAAATTTTTTTCTTTCTTTCTGTCTCTGCTGCTTGAATCAGAAGAGTTTAGAGGTACGAATATTCCACATGTATATACATATATGCTTACTTATGTAAATGATTATATGAGAAGGGGAACTGGAATCGTGCTCATGGTTTGAAGGAAAGGTGAATGAAAGAGAAAAGCTTTCTATCCACCATGACCTTTATGCCATCAAAGCAGCCAGTGGCTTGGCAGAGATGGAATTCCCTAGAGGCTTGTCCTGACACAAAATCAAGCAGGAATGCCAAGGGATGAGTCAGAGGGTGGACAGGGATCTGCTTCTCCCAGCCTCCACTAAAAGAATGAAACTTTGAGGCATTTCACAAGGGCATGTGGACCCTCAAGTCGCCAGGGTACATGTGGCCATGAAAATGTGTAACCATGACTACATCCCTGCTCTGGTCTCTCAATGCCAGCGTCATCCACTCCCAGGAAATGTCCTAGACCATCCCCTCTTCCCACTTTTCATACTAATCAGTCTTTTTGTTCTGTAGGCAATATTGGAATTAGGTTTTCACGGAAATAAGTGGTTAGATGATCACAGCTTGGCAGACAAGGAGAATGGCAATTCCATAGACAGAAGTTCCTCTTTTTATTTTTTATTTATATTTTTTGTAGAAACAAGGGTCTCACTTTGTTGCCCAGTCTGGTCATGAACTCTTGGCCTCAAGCAGTCCTCCTGTCTTGGCCTCCCAAAGTGCTGGGATTACAGGTATGAGCCGAGATCACAACACTTAACTCCAGCCTAGGTGACAGAGCAAGATCCTGTCTCTAAAAAAATAATAATAATAATAGTTGAAAAACAAAATGCTTTTACCTACTTTCTTTTTTATTTTTTTGAGGCAGAGTCTTGCTCTGTCGCCCAGGCTGGAATGCAGTGATGCAATCTCGGTTCACTGCAACCTCTGCCTCCTGGGTTCAAGCAATTCTTCTGCCTCAGTCTCCCGAGTAGCTGGGATTACAGGTGTGCACCACCATGCCCAGCTTATTTTTGTATTTTCAGTACAGACGGGGTTTTGCCATGTTGGCCAGGCTGGCCTTGAACTCCTGACCTCAGGTGATCCGCCTGATTGTCTCCCAAAGTACAGGGATTACAGGCATGCGCCACCTCGACGGCCAATTCAATTCACTTCTGACACTACCTGGAAACAGCATCAGATCCCTTAAACCTGCGCAACTTCAGTTGCCAATCTTTTTTTTTTTTTGAGACAGAGTTTCCCTCTTGTCTTCCAGGCTGAAGTGCAATGGCACGACCTCCATTCACTGCAACCTCCGCCTCCTGGGTTCAAGCGATTCTCTAGCCTCAGCCTCCCGAGTAGCTGGGATTACAGGCACCTGCCACCAGGCCTGGTTCATTTTTATATTTTTAGTAGAGACGGGGTTTCACTATGTTAGTCAGGCTTGAACTTCTGACCTCAGGTGATCTGCCCACCTCGGCCTCCCAAAGTGTGGGGATTACAGGTGTGAGCCACCGCGCCCGCCTCAGTTGCCAATCTTAAGGACTAGTTTGGCACCTATACTTCTGATCGACCTGCTAAAAAATCAGAATTTCCACACAACTCTCTCCTTAGGTTCCATTAATTTGCTAGGATGGCTCACAGAACTCAGGGGAACACTTTACCTACATCCATCCAGTTATTATAAAAGATATTACGAAGAAGGATGCAGGTGAAGAGCCCAGGGAGAGATGCCCAGGGTAAGGCACGTGAGAAGAGTCTGGGAGTTTCCTCCAGGAGCCTCCATGTGTTCACCTCTCTGGAAGTTCCCCAACCCTGTCCTTTTGGGTTTTAGGGAACCTTCATTACGGACGCATGATTAATTAAATTACTTGCCATTGGTGACCAACTTGACCTTCAGCCTTTCTCCCCTCCTTGGAGGTTGAGGAATGAGGCTGCAAGTTCTAACCCCCCAGTTTTGTCTTTTTAGGGTCCTCTAGCCACCAGTCATTTTATCGAATACGAAAGACACTTAAAGGCCAGGGGCAGTGGCTCACGCCTGCAATCTCAGCACTCTGGGAGGCTGAGGCAGGAGGATCTCTTGAGTCCAGGAGTTCCAGACCAGACTGCGCAGTATAGCAAGACCCCCGTCTCTAAAAAAAAAAAAAAAAAAAAAATATATATATATATATATATATGTAAAATGACCTAGATGTGGTGGTGCACACGCCTGTAATCCCAGCTACTGGGGAGGCTGAGGCAGGAGAATCATTTGAACCCAGGAGGTGGAGGTTGCAGTGAGCCGCCACTGCCCTCCAGCCTAGGCAACAGAGTGAGACTCCATCTCAAAAAAAAAAAAAAAAAACTTACTATGACATTACAATAATTTTAAAAGTATAATGTTATTAGGGAAAAGTGTACTGATGTCTGTAATTTAATTGGAAATGCACCAAAAAGAAGGTGGATCAATGTATAGATAGAGTGATTGATAGCTGTCAGGATACATGATAAAGGGAATATAATTTCCCACTAGTTTGCATTTATTTCTCTGGAAAATTAAATAATCACAATAATTAGAAGGCACAACAATAATGTTTTGTAATAATATGTATCTCAGATATACCTGATATCTTTTTGTTTGGTTTGGTTTTTGTTTGTTTTTGAGACAGGCCTCACTATGTTGCCCAGGTCGATTTTAAACTCCTGGGATCAAGGAATCTTCCTGCTTAGACCTCCCAAAGTGCTGGGATTACAGGCATGAGCCACCTTGCCCAGCCTACCTGAGGTCCTTACCATGTGAGATTTCATTCCCCTTTATGCTGAAATATAAATCATCTGAACCTTCATCCTATATGACATGGAAGTCTAGTATTTTTATTATTAATAATGATTAACTTTTATTGAGTACTTATTATGTGCCAGGTCCTTTGATTTTTTTTCTTTTGAGATGGAGTCTTGCTCTTGTCACCCAGGCTGGAGTGCTTCGACACACTCTCGGCTCACTGCAACCTCTGCCTCCCGGGTTCAAGAGATTCTCCCGCCTCAGTCTCCCACCAGGTAGCTGGGATTACAGGCACCTGCCACCATGCCTGCCCAGCTAATTTTTGTATTTTTAGTAGAGATGGGGTTTCACCATGTTGGCCAGGCTGGTCTCTAACTCCTGATCTCGTGATACGCCTGCCTCAGCCTCCCAAAGTGCTGAGATTACAGGCGTGAGCCACCGTGCCCGGCTCCTTTGATCTTTAAACAAGAAAACACACAGTACACATATACATCTATAAGAATAATCAATAATTTTCAAAGACAGCAAAGAACAAAGCCATATTTAAGAAAGAAATATTATCCTAAAGAAATCAATTTACAGGAATATAACTCCTGCAATGAAGACAAATGTTTGAAATATGCAGAACAGCATAACTCCTCATTTTGTTGTATCTTTTTATTACAAAATAGAATCTTTCTTACCAAAAAATTTACCATCCTGTTTTTCCAAAAACCAAGAAAGAAAGGAACAGCCTGCTCTCAGAGAAAAATCTAAGTCTCCCCTTCTGGTAACATGAAGCGGAGTGTTTGAAATTGTTAAGTTTCTCATAATTGTAAGGATCCCAGGATCCAGATAATCAGGGTAGAGTTATCTGAGCTCCCTTCTCTCCCTTTGGCCTAGAATGGAGACCCCAGGCTTCAGAGGAATCTCTGCTGCATTTTCCCCTCGCTATACAAGCCTTTGAGGTCCCAGTTTTGTGGGGTTTTTTTCACTTTTCAATATCTTAATAGGAAATTACTTTAAGTATCAAATTTTCTGAGCTACATAATTGAAAAATTCATTTGGGATAACAGTAAAACTATAAACTTACTGTGAAATTATAATTTTTAAAGTATAGTGCTATATTTAGGGAAAAGTGTATTGATAGCTGCAATTTAATTGGAAAGGCACCAAAAAAAGGTGAATCAATGGATGTAAAGAGCGATAAATAGCTGGGTGAATACATGATAAAGAAAGGATAGTGAAGTGTTAATCGTAGAATCTAGGCAGCAGGTATACAGGTGATCACTATAAAATTCAACTTTGCTGTAAATTTTTAAATTTATATGGTGAAGGAATATATAAATAGATTAATAGAATCTTCGAAGCTTTCATCTTAGAAGTCCAGAAACACACCTGTGAATATATGGAATCTTGTTGTATGACAGTAGCATCAGAAAGTTTTGAGAAATAATGATTTAATAAATGGTGCTGAAGTCTGTTCATTTAAAAAAATTAGATTTCTATCCCAATTAGCCTTACAGTCTAGTGTTTTCCATTGAACTCTAAGTTCCATGACAGCAGAGTCTAGGTCTATTTTTCCTCCTATTATAATCCCAGGGCATGGTGTTTAGTAGGTGGTCAATAAATACTTGTCAAATGGTCAAATGAAGAATATATTAATGAAGACCTTAGTCCTGGAAGATATGCTGTGGGTTGTAGGATTCCTGTGATCTGTGCTGTTGCCAGGCATTGGAGGAAAGAGCCAAGCAGCTGAGTCTGGAATCTGTCCACTTCCCTGTCCCTTCTTAGCTGAGCTAAAGCAACTGTCACACTGACTGCTGATTGCAATAAGCAAACTTAATGATGAGTTCTCTGAGGTTGTCCTAGACTTTATTCAGGGCTGACAGAGCTCCCTTGAAGACTTGCTTATAACTTTGGACTTGCAGGAACGAAGTTTGTAGCTGTTTGCGCTTTCTAAGTCTGTAACAAGTGGGACGGGTGAGCAGGATTTGGGGTGGGGGAGAAATAATGATGTAGAAATAAATGATTGATCCAAGTTCATTGTATATACATATAATATACATCACATATATATGCATTATAGATGTATGTATAAATGTTACATATATTATATATATGTTTGCATGAAAGTGTGTGTGCATAAAGAAATAGCAAAAATTTTTTCCATGAGCTTAGCCAGATCTCACATACATTTTCCTTATAGCCTTGAAAAAGGAGAGCAAGTTATTTCACAGGGAATCAAATTTGGCAACTGATACTTTGAACTACTTTCACATATTGATTTGATGATTTTGTTGTTAGGACACACATTGTACTTTGATTCTGGTAAGTCATGTGCTTATTCTCAGCACACCAATCATAAAATGAAAAAGCTGCATTTGAATTATAGATACTGCACTTAGAGTTTCCATTTTGACTGCTAAATCAATCAAAGTGTGTTTTGTTCCATTGTATGATAAACATTGGTATATACATTTTAGTATAGTTGAACTTTTTTTTTTTTTTTTGGTGGACCATGGGCACAATGCCTCCAAAGCCACAGGGGCTTCCTTTAATCGAGACACTATTAAAACAAATGTTCTTCTTTTAACACACAGCCATTGAAAAGACAACACATTAAGAAACATGTAAACACTGCAGCTGCTTAGTTACAAATTGCACTGCTTGATTTAGTACCTATGCGCTCCCAGGTTTGGGGACGTTAAAAGAAGGGGACAGGCGCCTCCCCTCACTTTCACAGTTGGATAGAGAAGGCAAGAATGTGGGTAGAGTACAGAAAACAGAAGACCTGGCTTGTGCACAGCACCTGAGAGAATCAAAGCAAATTCTATCTTCTAGTTCTTCCAGAAGAAAGGTTTAAGATGTTAGGAAGGTTGGAAAATGAATGTGTGTTGTCATTTGGGAGGCAAAGGAACTGACAAATGCTTCTAGTTAGAATACCAGCTAGGAAAAGGAGGCATACAGAGCTGACCTCATGCTCTGAAAAGGCAAGGAATCCAGAACCTGCCTCCCTCATCCACTTAAGCCCCAACCTTGATCATCAAGGGCAGGGCATAGGTGATCCTGTGCATCACACCTGAACACACGACCCAGCTTAGGGGAAACACCTTGCCTTCTTTGGTTCTGCTGCCCCCAGTCACCCTCCCAGGCCACCCCAAATGCCTCTCCCTCCAGTCTCAGCTCTGATCCGTGAGCCCTGACAAAGGCCTGAGACTGCACTGATCTCAGGAAAACAGGAGTCTTCCTTTCCCACACTAACTGAAAGGTGACACAGGAACCAACCCCTTAACTTTCCAAATTACTGAGCACTCAGACCACCGAATACCATACCTGTTGGCCAGTGGAGCCTGCTTGGTCTTTCTATAAAGGGAAGGGAGGCCAATAGGAGAGTAATGCCTGTCATTTCCAGGGGAGACAAAAAAGGACAGTAAACTTTACTACTGTAGGCCCCAGCACAGAGCCATAGAGGGAGATGTGCCTTCCTCTCTAGCATAAAAAGAATATTCACAAGAGTTTTGTATATGTGTTTTTTAAACAAACAATACCAATAGTCCTAAACTTGGGTCAGTCAACTGGTGAAGGTGACTGGCAAGATTCTGGCAAGCAGAATGATTCGGAAGTTTGGCAGCAGAGTCTTCTGCAGAGGTCCCTGTGTAACCTGTAGGGAGAGGGGTAAGGTGGCTTGGGCATTAGTACAAACAGCCTTGCAAGGGTTCAAAACTAAGCCCCAATTCCCAGAAATGAAATAGAGGGCGAGGAGAGACGAGGGTCCACTCTCAGGGTGGAGGGATCAAGGCCCTTTCCTGGGATTGCTTCTTACGGAAAACAGGCCCTCTTGCTAAGGACTTGTTGGGGCACATGGAGCAATACCTAGAACAGCCCAGACCTTGGGGTTACCAGGTGGAGCCATGTGAAGGGAGGCAGTTGCTATGCACTGGTCTTCCTTGGTGGGCCAGGCTGAGCCTCCTGGGTTAGTTGAACATTTTTTAAGTCTACATAATCCTAAAAGTCAAAAGAATAAGCTGAATAAAAGTGTTGTACAGATCTTTAGTTTTCCTCCAGTATAACAGAAGGTAAAGTGGATACTTCACAAATATTCTCTGTATCACTGTGTATTATAGAGACTGCATATTACGTAGACAACTAATACAAAAATGCATGCTTTCCACAAACAGGAGTGCATGTTGTCTTTGCTTAGATAAGCCATATAAGCAGCATAATAACTGTTCTCTTTATTTTAAGACATAAGTCTGAATATTTCTTAGAGTGCATCAAAGAAGATGAAGTGTGACCCATAAAAGAACTACTTAACAACAAAGATTCTTCAGAGTGAACCATCCTAAAAACAAACAAACAAAACAAAAAAAAAAAAAACAAAGATTCTTCCCACCTAAAATCTTTGTCTTTTTATTGATCTGAATGAAATACATTTTCCTTTTCACGGTTTCCCCATTCATCAATAGTAAACTCAGCTCCTTTATCTCATGAGCATTAGAACTACTAACTGCAAATGTGCTGAGTACAAATCACTTTCAGAAATGTGCAACAATCACACCCATTTTAATGCTGCGAATGAAAGATTTGATGAACCTAATTGGTTCATCTAGCAAGCAAGCTATTATAACACTATTTTACTGCTGGTACTATTCAATTACCACCCATAAATGATGTATTTAAAGTTCCAGGATCTTGAAAATGAACAGAGCCCTTGTAAAAAGTGTGTTTATACATTTTGCATATTAAATAACTTAACGATTACTTTGAGTATTTGTGCAGCTGAAACCCAGGGGTGAGGCTGCAGTTGTCCTGATTAAGGCAGTACATTCCTGCAAAAGGCTTAACTGCAATAGACATGTTACAACATAAACACAATTAGGATAAGAGAAACATCACCATCTTGATTTAAAGTGGCTATTTTAATTTTGTCTATGTCTATGATAAAACATCAGACTATACTTTTACATAACACTTCAAGGCCTCCAAAATAAGACAGAAAATTATATTACCTTTCTAAATAGGTATATCGATATAATATAAATCAATACTTTTGTCTTGATTCCTAAACTTGTGGAGTGACAGTAATAAGCAGAACTGAAAAGAGGGTGGACAGTTGTGACACATCCAGGTTCCATATTCCAAAGATTCATTAATGCTAAGAAACACATTTAGGGCTGGGCACAGTGGCTCACACCTGTAATTCCAACACTTTGGGAGGCCAAGGAGGGAGGCTCATTTGAGTCCAGGAGTTTGAGACCAGCTTGAGCAACATAGGGAGACTCCATCTCGATAAAAAATCTGGCCAGGCACGGTGGCTCATGCCTGTAATCCCAGCACTTTGGGAGGCCGAGGTGGGCTGATCACCTGAGGTCAGGAGTTTGAGACCAGCCTGGCCAACATGATGAAACCCCATCTCTACTAAAGATACAAAAATTAGCCAGGTGTGGTGACGGGCACCTATAATCCTAGCTACTTGGGAGGCTGAGGCAGGAGAATTGCTTGAACCTGGGAGGCCGAGATTGCAGTGAGCTGAGATTGTGCCACTGCACGCCAGCCTGGGCGACGAGAGAGACTCCATCTCAAAAAAAAAAAAAAAAATCTAGAAAATTACCCAGGTGTGGTGGCATGTGCCTGTAGTTCCAGCTATTCAGGAGGGTGAGGCAAGAGGATCACTTGAGCCCAGGAAGACAAGGCTGCAGTGAGCCATGATCAGGCCACTCCACTCCAGCCTGTAACAGAGTGAGACCTTGTCTTAAAAAACAAAACAGCCGGACGTGGTGGCTCACGCCTGTAATCCCAGCACTTTGGGAGGCCGAGGTGGGTGGATTACCTGAGGTCAGGAGTTGGAGACCATCCTGACCAACATGGAGAAACCCCGTCTCTACTAAAAATACAAAATTAGCCAGGCATGGTGGCACATGCCTGTAATCCTAGCTACTCGGGAGGCTGAGGCAGGAGAATCGCTTGAACCCAGGAGGCAGAGGTTGTGGTGAGCCAAGATTGCACCATTGCACTCCAGCCTGGGCAACAAGGGCAAAACTCTGTCTAGAAAAAAAAAACAAAAAACAAAAAACAAGAAATACACCTAGGAGGAGTTTACTACGCCTATCACTTAGAGAAGGTGGAAGCATCTGAACTCTGGGAAATTGTTTGCTGAAAATGAAATTCAAATTGTCTGCCTTTCAATTTAACTATTCAGCCACTTGGTTTTGGTTTTGTTTCATTTTTGATAAAGAAAAAAGCAGTTGATGGAAGGGCACAAACTGACAGTTCTTACTGTATTAAAAATCAAGTCAGCTGGGCACGATGGCTCACGCCTGTAATTCCAGCACTTTGGGAGGCTGAGGTGGGCAGATCACGAGGTCAGGAGTTTGAGACCAGCCTGGCCAACATGAAGAAACCCCGTCTCTACTAAAAATACAAAAATTAGCCGGGTGTGGTGGTGCGTGCCTGTAATCCCAGCTACTCAGGAGGCTGAGGCAGAATTGCTTGAACCCGGGAGGCAGAGGTTGCTGTGAGCCGAGATCGCGCCACCGCACTGCAGCCTGGGTGACAAGAGCAAGACTCCGTCTCAAAAAAAAAAAAAAAAAAATCAAGTCTTTGCAGAAATAGACAATATAAAGGCTTCCTAAGTGTCCTGCAACACTGGCGTTGTAGATGCTGTGCTGTGCCGCCCAAGCACCCAAATTCCCAATTTATGACCGAGGCAGTGGTAGCTTTCAGTCTCCTTGGGAATTCCCTTTTACAGAAGGGAGCTGCTTCATCTAAAATTATGTCCATTCCCCAGGGACAGCCAGCCTGCAAGACCTAGCCCCTTGTCCCAGTTAGCACTGGGATTCCTCCATAAGATCAGCTGAGGCCTCCGTGCCAACTGCATCACAGTCCAATGTCCCTGCTTAATCCTGCTGTTGATAGCTCTCCCCAGTTAACCTTCTGCAAGCAAATTTCTGCCTGAGAGACTTTTCCACATCAAACTCAACCTAAGACACACGGCAAAATTCTTTGATACAATTAAAGATAACCATTTTTGGCCGGCGCAGTGACTCACGCCTGTAATCCCAGCACTTTGGGAGGCCTGAGGAGGTCAGGAGTTTGAGACCAGCTTGGTCAACATGGTGAAACCCCATCTCTATTAAAAACACAAAAATTAGCCGGGCATGGTGGCGTGCTCCTGTAATCTCAGCTACTGGAGAGGTTGAGGCACAAGAATCACTTGAACCCACGAGATGGAGGTTGCAGTGAGCTGAGATCGTGCCACTGCACTCCAGCCTGGGCAACAGTGACACTCCATCTCAAAATAATAATAATAATAATAACAATTTTTATGTAATTGTAGATTACTACTCTATTAATTGGGTTTAAGTGAAGGCACTGGTTGTGGTAACATTCCTGCCAGTTTTCTTATAAATCTGTCTGCTTAATTCTAGGTGTGTGGACTTGACTTTACAAATGTTAATTTCTGTAGGCCGGGCACAGTGGCTCATGCCTATAATCCCAGCACTTTGGGAGGCCGAGTTGGGTGGACCATCTGAGGTCAAGTGTTTGAGCTACTCAGGAGGCTGAGGCAGGAGAATCGCTTGAACTCAGGAGGTGGAGGTTGCAGTGAGCTGAGGTCATGCCACTGCATTCTAGCCTGGGCGACAGAGCAAGATTTTGCCTCAAAGAAAAAAAAAAAAGAAAAAAAGAAAGAAAGAAAGAAAGAAAGAAGAAAGAAAGAAAGAAAGAAAGAGAAAGAAAGAAAGAAAGAAAAAGGAGTCTGAAAAAAATGTAAAATGTATACAAGTCTTGTTTTTTAAAAATAGAATCAATTAGCTTGTCAAACACAGTAAAAATATGAATAAATAGGAGAGACTCTCCAGTTTATTTCTCAATTATGTCCATTCTCCTTATAAGTATTAATATCGGGTGACTTGCTGAGTAAGAATGAAACCTTGGTCATTGAAGACATGAGGAGGCTGGGAGCAGTGGCTCATACCTGTAATCTCTGCACTTTGGGAGGCCAAGGAGAGAGGATCATCTGAGCCCAGGAGTTGGAGACCAGCCTGGATGACATAGTGAGACCCTGTCTCTACAAAATACTTTAAAATTAGCTAAGTATGGTGGTGCATGCCTGTAGTTCCAGCTACTCGGGAGGCTGAGGCAGGAGGATCACTTGAACCTAGGAGCCTGAGGCTGTAGTGAGCTGTGATTGAGCCACTGCACTTCAGTCTGGGCAACAAAGCAAGACCCTATCTCTAAAAAAAAAAAAAATACAAAAATATATGAGGGAAGCTGCTACACCTGGTCAACCAATGGTACATTTAACCTAACATTCTGCATAGAGAAGCAAGTTTTGTTAAACATCTTGACAGGCATCCCTGATATCAACTTTAAATTGTCAGGAAAGTTTTCCAAAATATCCATTCTTTGTGCTCTCATGGCCCTGCGTTTATAGAACCTATCCCTATGGTTTCTACTGTCCTAACTCCCCCACTAGAATCCTGGCCTTTTTCAGTGGGAACCTGTTCATATTTGTATCCCACCACCTTTTGAGCAGAGCATGTTAATTAATAGGCACTCGTTGAATTCCAATTTCAATCAGTACAGAGGACTTATTAGCATTTGTGAGATCCTGAGCACTGAGCTAAGCATTGTTGAAGGAAACGAGCCGTAGTCACTGCCCTCAAGTAACTTATATCCTCGGAGTGACAACATAATTAAACTAGAGACCCAGATACAAACTATGGCAGATTAAATATGGAAGGTTGAATATTCACATTTCTCTTCAAACCCCTTGAAGCTCCACTGAAATGTTAGTAAAGAAATACCAGGCCGAGCGCGGTGGCTGAAGCCTAGCCTGTAATCCCAGCAATTTGGAAGGCCAAGGCGGGCAGATCACTTGATGCCAGGAGTTTGAGACTACCCTGGCCAACACAATGAAACCCTGTCTCTATTAAAAATACAAAAATTAGCCAGGCGTGGTGGCATATGCCTGTAATCCAACCTACTCGGGAGGCTGGAACAGGAGAATCGCTTCAGCCTGGGAGGCAGTGGTTGCAGTGAGCCGAGATGGCTGCACTGCACTCCAGCCTGGGTGACACCGTGAGACTGTCTCAAAAAAACAAAAACAACAACAACAACAACAACAACAAAAAAACCCCCAAAAAACAAAATACCAAAGCCTAAAGCCACGATATAAAGAAAACTTGAAGGAAGACCATCAGCAAACAGGATTTCAACAAAATGTTGGAAATGTGTACTACCTAAACAGCCTGGAGAAAGCTAAAAACCTAAACTTGCAGGCAGAATGTCAAGAAGTAAGTTAATTCCCTATATAGAACACCAGACAGCCTCGGGAAATGTAGCTACCAGGACGCTGAGGTGCAGGGTACAGCTGAAAATAGGAGGGTTTAGTTAAAAATGTATATAAAGATCTGTTGGAATGCAATTCCCCCCCCCACCAAAAATGCCAGAAGATTGTCCTCTCCCCCAGCACAACAGAAATAAGGAAGCTCACTCTCTAGAGAAGTTGAACCAGGGAGGCTGTGGACTCAGGGACACCACACACACAAAGATGGGGTGAGTCGCCTTACTGAAAACAGGGAAATAAAGCCTACAAACTGAATGTTAAGATTGCCTAACCCCATCACTTCTGAGAAAACTGGCAGCCAGACTTATGTAAACCTGGCAAAAAATTAGAGAACTCCTTTCTAGGGAAACCAACCAATTCAAAAGAAATGTTATAAAACCACATTGGGTCTACACTACACAAAAAGGTCTATAGATTCAATATAATCCCTATCAAAATATCAATGACATTCTTCACATGAATAGAAATTTTTAAAAATCCAGAAATTCATATGAAACCACAAAAGAATTTAAAGTAATCTTGAGCAAAGAGAACCAAGCTGGAGGCATCACACTACCTGACTTCAAAATATACTAGAAAGTTATAGTAACCAAAACAGCATGGTCCTGGCATAAAAGCAGACACATAGACCGGTGGAACAGAATAAATAGCTCAGAAATAAATCCACACATTTATAGCCAACTGATTTTCGACAATAGTGCCAAGAACACACAATGGGGAAAAGACAGTCTCTTCAATAAAAGGTATTGGGATAACTGAGTATGCATGTGCCAAAGAATGAAATTAGACCCTTATCTCATACTATATTCATAAACCAACTAAAAATGGATTAAAGATTTAAATGTAAGACCCAAAACTATGAAACTACTAGAAGAAAACAGGGGGAAAGCTCCATGGCATTGGTAGGGGCAATTTTTTTTTGGATATGGCCCCAAAAGCATAGGCAACAAAAGCAAAACTATTTTTAGATAAATGGCATTATGTCAAACTAAAAAAGTTCTGTACAGCAAAGAAAACAATTAACAGTGGCCAGGCACAGTGGCCCACACCCATAATCCCAGCACTTTGAGAGGCTGAGGTGGGTGGATCACCTGAGGTCAGGAGTTCAAGACCAGCCTGGCCAACATGGCGAAACCCCGTCTCTACTAAACATAACAAAAATTAGCCAGGTCTGGTGGTGGGCACCTGTAATCCCAGCTACTAGGGAGGCTGAGGCAGGAGAATCACTTGAACCTGGGAGGCAGAGGTTACAGTGAGCCAAGATCATTCCACTGCATTCCAGCCTGGGTGATGGAGTAAGACTTTGTCTCAAAATAAAAATAAAAATAAACTAAAAAAGACATTTAGAATTTGCCTAATGAAATGACTAGTTCCTGCCCAATCACACCTTGGTGAAACCCATTGATCTCTAAACCCTACCAACACGCACAAGGTTTTCCAACACGTTTTAGTTTCTCACTCAAGTTGTTAGAATACCAATGCCCACCACTCATGTGAGGAAATCCTCTGACATGAGTGGCAGATTCCAGAGAAAATCTGGGAAACAAAAACTAAATAAAAAATAAAACATGCCAGGGGCAGTGGCTCATGCCTGGAATTCCAGCACTTTGGTAGGCCGAAGTGGGTGGATCGCCTGAGGTCGGGAGTTTGAGACCAGCCTGACCAACATGGAGAAACCCTATCTCTACTAAAAATACAAAATTAGCTGAGCGTGGTGGCACATGCCTGTAATCCTAGCTACTTGGGAGGCTGAGGCAAGATAATCGCTTGAACCTGGGAGGCAAAGGTTGCAGTGAGCCGAGATCGCACCATTGCACTCCAGCCTGGGTAATAAGAGGAAAACTCCGTCTCAAAAAACATATATATATTATCTGAATAATAAGAGAAGATATTGGTCTGTGAATAGAAATATTTCATGTAAAACATCCATTTGGAGAATTAAAATTCAGAGAGCTTTACACACACACACACACACACACACACACACACACACACCCCATAGGGTGGGATCAGCACATCAAAGATATTTTTTTGTTTGTTTCAGACAGGATCTTTCTCTGTTGCCCAGGCTGGAGTGCAGACACGCAATCACAGCTCACTGTAGTCTTAACCTCCCCAGGCTCAGGCGATTCTCCCACCTCAGCCCTCTGAGTAGCTAGGACTACAGGTGCATACCACCATGCCCAGCTAGTTTTTTTGTATATTTTGTAGAGATGGGGTCTTGCTATGTTGCCCAGGCTGGTCTTGAACTCCTGAGCTGAAGTGATCCTCCTGCCTTGGCCTGTCAAAGTTGTGGGATTACAGTTGTGAGCCATCATGCCCAGTCCATCCAAGAGATATTATCCTCCTAATTACACACACACACACACACACACACACACACACATTGCCAATAGAAAACAGTTGAAAATAAAGTTAAGAGAATATCTCAAAAAGGAGAACAAGAAAACAAAGAAATGGAAAACAGGAAAGAAAAGAGGAATATAGACAAAAAGAGACTAAAAGCTGCCTGGAAGAAAAATTCAGATCACATACAAATGATTAGGACTCAGAATCAGACTTAACAAAAGGAGCAATACCTTCAAAATATCAAGACTAGCTTTATACTGCTGGTGGCTATTTGGAATGTGTTAATAGTAAACTGGTAGAAAAAGTTAGGCAATTTTTAAATCCAGAAAAAACCAAAAAGTTGTACAAGGTAGGCAATGTAATTATAGTGTAATATATGGCTAAGCTGGGAATAATAATAATGTAGCATGTAAATGCTGTGTATTAATTTAACTAAAAATAGTGATAGAAATATATATTGAGAAGATAAAGAAAACATGTTGATTCAGATGGAGGCTAGTGTAAAGGAGCTATAACCTCATTTAATAATAATAATTCATAAGTCAAGAAGCAGCAATAAAATCATGTTATTTAGAAACACGGAGATAAATACTAGAAGAAATTGCTAAAAGATTTAAAGTAGTTGCCCTGGAGAACAGAAATGGAGGTTGGATTGAACGGAATCAGAACTTCTATTTTTCAGGGTTGTAGTGTAGTTTTCACTTTTTAAACTATGAATGTGTTTCTTTGATAAAATAGAAAAAATACATAGGTTCTAAAGAATTAAATGTAGCTGGGTGTGATAGTGTGTGCCTGTAATCCTATCTACTTGGGAGGCTAAGACAGGAGGATCGCTTGAGCCCAGGAATTTGAGACCAGTCTGGGCAACACAAAGAGACCTCGTCTCAAAAAATTAAAAATAAGGCCAGGCGCAGTGGCTCACACCTGTAATCCCAGCATTTTGGGAGGCTGAGGTGGGTGGATCACCTGAGGTCAGGAGTTTGAGACCAGCCTGACCAACATGGTGAAATCTCTTCTCTGCTAAAAATACAAAAATTAGCCGGGTGTGGTGGCAGGCGCCTGTAGTCCCAGCTACTCAGGAGGCTGGGACAGGAGAATCACTTGAACTCAGGAGTGGAGGTTGCAGTGAGCCGAGATAGCGCCACAGCACTCCGGCCTGGACGACAGAACAAGACTCCATCTCAAAAAAAAAATTAAAAATAAATAAATAAATAAATAAACTATGGTATTAAATACCATGTAGGAGTTTTCTCTCTGACCTCTGAAATAATTCTGTGTGGTACAAACCACTCGCAGAAGGCGGGACCTGAGGAAAGATGGATGGGATTTGGACAAGCACAAAGGAGAGAGACATACACAGTGAGATCAGATTGGCTTTGAAATTAACAAATTATAATGAAGGACAGTGAAAAAGACCAGTTTCCAGGAGTTAAGAATGTAAGCTGTGGAGCAGTGGAAAACCCTAGTTATGTAATGGGGAGTCAGTGCTAGAAGAAGGCCTTGGAATCTAAGCAGAGGAATTTGAATTAGTTTGAGTAGGAAAAAGGGGCATTGTTGTAGGTCCTTGAGTAATGAAATGATGTAATAAAGGTAATGCTTTCGGACACTTAATCTGAAAATTGCACGCAAAACAGTGGACATGGGAGGAATTGTTTCGTCTTTTTCACTACTGTATTCCTACAGTCTATCTCAGCACCTGGCCCATAGTGGGAACTCAACCTATAGTTACTGAGTGTTCGAATGGGAAAGAGGCTGAGACCTCCTGTAGTAACCTCGGCCTGAAGTAGTGAAGCCTTGGACCAGGATGGGGTCCTAGAGCTAGAAAAGAGCAGGTGTGTCTTACACAGATTTGAAAAAGAAATGCTATAATTTTCTATTCCAAAAGCCCATTTCTGGTCATTTCAACTGGAAATAGTAAACAAATTTTCTTACAGCAATAATGTTAAAAATAAACATACTTTTATAAATGTACTTATAATAAATAGGTACATTTAATTTTAAACAGTGGTGATGTTCTTAGATTCCCTCCAACCATTTAATTTATAATTAATTTAGAATATAGCCCAATCTAATACATTTATTACATTTTTACAGGATTATTTCCAGGAGAAACATTTTAAGTTCCAAATTTTAGGTTATCATTCCAGGGATCTACTGCTATGTAACAAATGATTCAAAATGGAGCAGCTGAAAACAATAACCATTTTATTATATCTCATGATTTTATGAGTAAGGAATTAGGACAGGCCTTAGCTGGGTGATTCTTCTACTCCAAGCATGTTAATTGAAATTACTCACTGGTATTCAACTGGTGGGTGTGCTGGCATGGATGGTCCAAGATGGCTTCACTTACAAGTCTGGTCTCTGGATGGAAGGCTGAGATCAGCTGAGACCATTGCTTAGTGCCCACATACAGCCTCCCCAGCATGGTAGTCTCAGGGTGGTTGGTCATCCTAGATGGCAGTTCAGAGCTCCTAGAGTATTCCAAGAAACTAAGGTGGAAGCTGCAAGGCTTCTTCTCACCTAGTCTCAGCATGCGGTGTCATACTTCTGCCACATATATTGGTTGCAAGTGAGTCATAGGGCCAACCACGCACGATTTAAGGAGAGAGGCTGCACAAAGGTGTGAACCCAGGGAGGCACAGTTCGTTGGAGACTAACTTCCATAGTGGAGTTTTTTTTTTTTTTTTGAGATGGAATTTCACTCTTCTTGGCCAGGTTGGAGTGCAATGGCAGAATCTCAGCTCACTGCAACCTCTGCCTCCTGGGTTCAAGCGATTCTCCTGACTCAGCCTCCTGAGTAGCTGGGATTACAGGCACCTGCCACCATGCCTGGCTAATTTTTGTATTTTTAGTAGAGATGGGGTTTCACCATGTTGGCCAGGCTAGTCTCAAACTCCTGACCTCAAGTAATCCGCCTGCCTTGGCCTCCCAAAGTGCTGGGATTACAGGCGTGAACGACGGAGCCCAGCCCACAGCGGAGGTTTAATGTTCTTAATCTGTATAGGTGAAAGCACCACTTGCATTTCCATAAGAAAAAGTTATGCCAATAAGTCTCAAAATGTGCTCTCAAGGAAACCTGCTGTTTCACTGCTAATGCTGAATAATGGCAGTCTGTTCTATATTCGGAAGAATTACTAGGATTAACTAGGTTTAAAAAAAATTGATCTTTTGCTTCCCCATGAAAATATTTCTTAAACCCTTATTGCCTGATACCATTATTTTTTAGTAGTGTGACAGGACAATTTTAAGAACGATTTTGTTTTTCCATAGCATTTTTCTCCTTCCTGGTTCTGTGATAACATTCAGGCTTTTTGTGCTCTCTTTCTCAGGAAAAGTATGTATGTCAGGTCTGAAAGCAGAAGGTTCTTGCAGACACTTCCCTTTCTGGCTTTTATTTATTTATTTATTTATTTATTTATTTATTTATTTATTTATGAGACGGAGTCTCACTCTGTTGCCTAGGCCAGAGTGCAGTGGTGCAATCTTGGCTCACTGCAACCTCTGCCTCCTGGGTTCAAGCAATTCTGCTGCCTTGACCTCCCGAGTAGCTGGGACGTCAGGCACACGCCGCCACGCCCAGCTAATTTTTTTGTATTTTAGTAGAGATGAGGATTTCACCATCTTGCCCAGGCTGGTCTCGAACTTCTGAGGTCAGACAATCCACCTGCCTTGGCCTCCCAAAGTGCTGGGATTACAGGCATGAGCCACTGCGCCCAGCCTCTGGCTTTTATTTTTATGAAGACTGAGCTTCCAGAATCTGTTGTGCAGGAAGAGGGGACAGGCAGGGGTTGAAAGGCAACAGAAGCTGACCAGTACCTTTGGTAGCAGAGGTTTCCAGAGCTTCACTCCCTTCCTTCTACCTCCTTTCCCTGCCCATACGCGTGACGTCTCCTCAGTCACCTCTTTGGAACCTCTGTTTCTATGGAGTAGAATTTGAAACTTCCTGCTCTGGATCAATCAATCCTCAGGTCTTCTGAGTTGAGGAACATAGGGGAATGGTAGAGTTGAAGTTCAGGAGCTTCAAATACAGACTACCATGTTTCTCTTTTGCAGGTATAGGGGATAAAGGTAAGAGTAGAATTACAGGTGATTGGAACTTTCTTAGCCTGGAAGTATAGAAGAATGCTGATACCAGTCATGAATTAAGTATTGGCAGGGAGCGGGGGATAATTCGTTTCATTTCTGGAATGCTAAATTTGAGGTTATGGTACAGCATTCTATACAAGGTGGCCTGTAAGCAGCTGGAGAGATGGCAATGTCAACATAGATGAAAATGTCAGGGTTGTAGATAAGAGACTCCAGCAATTGTTGAAGAAGTGAGCCCAGAGATAACAGAGCCAGGGCTGGGGACAGAGTCCTCACAACATCCTGCTCAAAGATTGCAAACTGGAGGCCCACCTGCCACATCCAGCCCACAGGGATGTTTTACTTAGTTCACGCATTATTTAAATTATTTTTAAATTGATGGCCAATTTAACTTAAAAATGGAGAGTTTTAAGGAAATCTGGATTATGTCTTTCTGGAAAAAGGAAAACTTGGTAGTGTTGGGCCCACAATTCTCCCTTGGTAGAAGCTGCATAGCCACTGCTGTCTTCGGATGGAACTGCCTCTGAGCAACCACAGTCCCTTCTAGTCAATTTCACCCACTAAATGGCAGCAAGAAGTGGCAAAGATTCTCCCCTTGACCAAACTCTAGCCAGGCTCCTCTGAGCCTTTCTTGAATAGGCCTCAACCATGACCTATAAAGACTTGAACAAAACATGAACATAGTTTAACAGCTCAAGGTCACATTCCTGGGATGACCCTTACCTCCTTTAAAGTGGCTTCCTGAGAAAATTCAAGACTACAGAAAAGATACTGTTTGTTTCAGCCAATACCTGAAGATAGGGTCCCTGTCTCCTAGGCTCTGTGGGAGGGCAGGAGCCTAACCTCCATAAGGACCAGTTAGCAAACCCAGATGGGTTCCATGTGGACCAAACCCCACTTCTTGCTTTTTGCAATTTTTCACTTCCCAAGCTCCAGCTAATCCCCCTTTGTATTTCTTTGTGCTCCTTTTAAAGCGTCCAGTTACCTCTATACAAGTCAAAGTTGAGTTCAGTTGACTCTGGCTTATTTTCCCCATTGCAATAGTGTGTTATGCATGAAAATTTGTCAATACCACTTTAGTGTCTGGCTTGTTTTATCTTTGACGGAAGGCTACTGGTCAACAGGAACCAATGACGGTATTAGGTTTCACTGTTGTTTTAAAGAGGGGCTGGCTGAGAGTATTTGTTTCCCTTTTTTCTTCAGGGAAGCCAAGAAAAGGGAGAAATCAAAGATGGAAGAAGATGGTGGCCATTGGTATTGGACGAAGTTGGAAAGAATTTTGAATGCAACTGAGAAATTATTTTTGAGAGGGACAGTGCTGACTTTTTCTGCAATTAAAGATAAGGATGACAGGATATAAATATGATGAAGGAACCAGGTAAAGAATAATAGGACTGAAAGAGTGAGAAAGTAAGACTCTACCTGCATTGATCAGACTGGACTAACAGACAGAGGTAAAGCCAGCTGAAAGGTAAGCAGAAAAGTATTTCTCTCAAGGACATATTACATTTATAAAGTGTCACACAAACTCCTTCTTTGAGTGACCTAATTTCTTTTTTTTTTTTTTTTTTGAGACAGGGTTTTGCTCTGTTACCCAGACTGGAGTGTAGTGGCACGACCATAGCTCAGTGTAACCTTGGCTCCTAGGCTCAAGTGATCCTTCTGCCTCAGCCTCTGTAGTAGCTAGGACTGCAGGCACACACTACCACGCCCGGCTAATTGTATTTTTTTATTATTTTGTAGAGACAAGGTCTCTCTATGTTGCCCAGGCTGGTTTCAAACTCCTGGCCTCAGGCAATCCCCCTTCCTCGGCCTTCCAAACTTCTGGGATTACAAGCACGAGCCATCATGCCTGGCTTACTGATTTCTTACTGAGAAAACCGATTCTACAAAAATCATAGATTAGAAACTGTTGCTTGAAATTATATCAGTAAGAATAAAAAATTCCACTCTTGCTTGGAGGACCTAAGACACAGAGAAGCAGCCTTGACTTCCAAGGCAGGTGAAGAGTTTTGGAAAAACGGGTTTCTGAAGACAACACTTACCATCTATCTTAACTGTAGTATTCGCGAAAACAGAACCTGGGGTCCATGGTGGTCCAGACCTGATGTTAATGCCTTTATTTGCAGCTCTGCTTTGCCTGGGGCCTCTCAAAAACACTGCTTCATTTAAATGTTATCAGAACTCCACACCTCCCAGAAAGCCCTGGGTTAATTCCATCTATTCCTTTGTTTGGTGAGATGCTCCAAGGTTCCTTGAGCGTGAACTCTTCTTCAAGGCAGTAGATTAATAAACCTGAATCTGTTGAACTCTGAATTTGTTTCTGGAGGTATTAGGCTGATTGGGTGAGCACAGGTAGCCCTGGAGGTTTTCATAGTTCAGTCCTTCATTTTACAAACAAAAATTGGGGACCAGGGGGAGGAGGTGTTACTGCAGTTCTGCAGCACCTCAGAGCCACTTCCCCGTGGAATTTTATGGTACTCATCTTCTAAAACTAGAAGGCAAAGTCAACTATGGAGTGGTTTTCCTTGGATATGTAACGAGCAAATTTACCTAGGCCTTTTTATAAAGACCATCTTTAGGCTCCAGGTCAGTCATTCCTCCAGCATTGGGATTGATGAGTTCCGTATGTTCATTGCCGGGGAAGTGCGGGAATTCGCTGAACTTCGTGGGGGCGGCGAGGGTGCGGGTTGGATGCAAGGCACTGGGCGGCTGGAGTGACAGAGATGCTGTGTGATGGGGGTTGAGGGCTCTTCCCCCTCCTCACCCTATTGTTCCACATTTCTTCAGCAACCTTCTTCATTCCTTAGGAAAATTTTCCTTTTTCTTTCTTATTTCTGTTTCCCCACATCCCAGTCTCTCAGGAAAGAGCTACCCTTCGTTGAATTCTTACTTTTTTCTGGCAACGCGCTCTAAAAAGGTGGGCCAGGAATGATTCCCCCCCACCCCCAGACAAAAATGAAAGCAACACTTCCTTTTAGGAATATAGTACTTTATGTTTTTAATTTTAAAGCTAGTCAGGTGACACAGTGCGAGTGGAGAAGAAACAAATCTCTGGCTGTGAGCAATTAGTTGCAAACACCACCGCACCCGGACCAGCCTAGTAATTTATTTAAACAAACAACATTAAGTAGTTAAAGCAAACCCCTTCTCCCTCAAAGAAAAGAAAGCTAAGTGCGTCTGCCTTAGCTCTGGGGAATTCTTCCGCGGCTTGGGATGGCGGGTGAGAGCTGCCTCCCTGCGTCCCCAGAAACTTCTGCGAGAGGGGCAGTGCAGTAAAATTTGAATCTGCGACCCCGGGCCAGGAGTGGCGGTGGAAACGGCAGCCCGGCCGCAGCGGCCGGGTGCGAGCGCGGGCACCGATTGGTCGCCGGGCCGCCCGGCCCACTGCGCCTGCGCAGTCCTCCTCCCGCACCGCCCAGTCGCCCAACAGCGGCCGCAGAAGTGATCGGGCAGCAGCTGGTCAGCCGGCCAGCGGACAGCAGAGCGGGCGGACGGGTAAGCCCGGCCTGCTCTTTGCGAGGAGGAAGAAGGTGGCCACTCTCCTGGTCCCCAGAACATCCCCAGTCCCCGCAGTCCGCCCATACTGTCGAGGGGGACGCTGAGGAGCCGCGGACGCTCTCCCCGGTGCCGCCGCCGCCATGGCTGCCATGATGGATCGGAAGTGAGCATTAGGGTAACGGCTGCCGGCGCCGGCTCTTCGAGTCCCGGCTCCCCGGCCGCCTCCGCCCGGGGAAGTGCAGCGCGGCGCAGCTGACTGCTGCCTCTCACGGCCCTCGCGACCCCAAGCCCTCAGCTCCGGCGCGTTCCCTGCAAGACTGAGCGGCGGGGAGTGGCTCCCGGCCGCCGGCCCCGGCTGCGAGAAAGATGGCGGACCTGGCCGAGTGCAACATCAAAGTGATGTGTCGCTTCAGACCTCTCAACGAGTCTGAAGTGAACCGCGGCGACAAGTACATCGCCAAGTTTCAGGGAGAAGACACGGTCGTGATCGCGGTGAGTGACCCCCGCCGGCACCCCTCATTCCGCTTCTTCGGGCCGGCCTGTGCGGGGAAGTGGCAGGGTGCAGAATTGAAAGGGAGCGACGGTGTCCCCAGCCCTCCCCGGCGGGGTTTGCGGGTTCAGATAACCCAGTGGAGGGAGACTGCGCAGCTTCGCGTGCGTTCCTGGATCGCCCCTACCCCAGTCTTCGGCGCCGGGAGACGGGAGGCGCCCAGCCTCAGCCCTGGACACTCCCCCACCTGGGGCAATGGAGGAACGTCCGGGCAGCAAGTTCAGTGCACGTTTGTCTGCGTTTGTGTGTGTGCAATTACGGATACTGTTGGTGTTTTGGGTTAACCCCACATTTGCCATTCAGAAAATATGTAATGCTAATGTAAAGTTCAGCTGGGGACATTGAGCTCTGAGATAAGCCGTAGTATAGTAAAGATACTTAGTTTTATAGAAACATAACCAGTCCTTGAACCGTATTGTTTCCCTCTGGGAGAAGGAAAAAGCACCAGATACAAAAAAAGCACCAAACAGATAACAGATATTATCTATACCTCAAACTTCCACCACTTTTTGAGTGATGAAAGACTTTTCATGTTAACAATTACAAATGGCAAATCGATGATTGTAGAAAGAAATAGTTGAGTTTTTTTTTTTTTTTTGAATCGGGATGATCAATTTTGTTTAATCTAGCAGACCTAGCCGACTTTGGTTGGGTCCAATAAGTGCTCCGAAAGACAAATCGCACTCTTGCTAGGTTTTATGGGATAACAGCTTAGGAAAAAGTATTAATTTTTTGTTTTTATATCAGACAGAAAGTATTATAAAAACAAGCTTATAAAAAAGATAAAAATTGACCAGTGTTAGATTCATACTTATGCAGTTAAGGTCCGTCTTGAAGAAAATTGATGTTTGGTAATCCCAAGAATAGTGAGATACTATTTTTTTTTTGTAATGAAAAACATAACTAGAGTTGAGTGATCATTGTCAGTGAGACCAGAATGTGAGAGTTTTTTAAGGTCTGATCTCTGGCATTGAAAGGTCTGAGAAAATAGCACTCCTAGTTGAAAGAGATTAAAAATTAATTGTGAAGTATGACATACCAAACAGTGAACTGTGACTAAATTATGTTGCTCTTTGTTGGTAATGCTGTGTAGTAGAACTAACTTTCTACATTGTTACCATGGTATGAAATTTTAATATGTTGATTTTTCCTCTACTGCCATTCTATAGTTAATACTGTATAGGGGCTATTTAATTTGGAAATAGGGCAGAGGTCACAGGAGATAGGACATGGATGATTGAAAGCATTGACACTGAGGACAGACTAAAGTTCTTTAGGGTTTTGACGTGAAAGTTTCTCCAAAGTTCAGCTCCAAAAAAATGAATGTCTTAGCTCCTTGGTAGGCCTTTGGCAAACAAGTCATTAGGCCACTAACAGTTGCCAACTATTACTGTGTAAAGACTGTCAGGCCAGTTCTTTGTTAACAAGTCCACTAGAAAAACTCTTGTGTAAATGACATCATAGCCCGGCAGAGGCGGAGTAGTTAAGCCCAGTAATCCTTTTCCTTTGGGATGGTATATTTTACATATAGTCAGGAGGCTTTCAAGGCCTGGATTAGTTGTCAAACTTGAGACTATTAGTTTCTTAAGAGTTTTTGTGATTTACAGTACTCAGCTTCTGCAGTGGTTGGCACATCAAACCTATTTTTCCTTTTACACTTGTTTTAAGAATGTCTTATTTCTTCAGATTTTGTGTTTACACAGATCTGTAGTTATCACTATGATTCTTTTTGTTGGAATGCTAAAATTTAGGATTCATAAAATGTACTAAGATTAGAAGGTAAACTTTGATGAGGCCCAAATATGACATCAACTATGAAGAAAGAACTAAAGGAAAATGAATAAAGGAAACATACATTTATTCTAGGTTTCCATTGGGAAAAAGTTGCTTATAAGTTCTGTTTCAAAATTTCAGTACTCTATATAAATGATAATATTAGGGATAATGGATAGGTTGTTGGTTTGTGAATCCGTAATGAACAGTTAACCTTTAGGTAAACTGATAAGCGTTTTAGTTGTTTTTTGGTTGGTTGGTTGGTTGTTTTTTTGAGATTTTTTTTTTTTTTTTTTTTTTTTTTTTTTTACGTGTAAGCAAAAATACATTACAACTGAATAACATAGTCTTAAAAAATGAAAGGCAACATGTTTTGGTTCATTGTTTTCAGAAACTAGTTTCTTGCATATAGTAATGACATTAATTACTGAGGTCTCATATTTTTGTTCAATTTTTTAAATGAATTATTTCATTTTGTAAAAGGTTATAAGAGCAGCCAGGAGGAGCGGAATTGGAAAATCTCTGGGTAAAATCTTCTCGGTTTGGTTTTTTTCATTTTACTGGTTCCTAATCCTGATTCATAATGAACAGTTTAAGAGAGAATTGCTGCAATGCAGCATTTAAAACTAAATTTTTAAAAACATGATTTAAGAACATTTTGTATACAATCTTCTGTTTAGATCAAAATTGAAAGAATATTTTAGTTTATGATGTTAGAAGCATAATCAGTGCTCATGGAGAAAGTAATTTTTAAGGATTCTGATTTTCTTCTAACTTGAGTTTTTAATACTTTGTCTAAACTTTTTTCCTGCTACTCATGTAATCAGTGATTTTAATATGACACCATGGCAGGCAAATCTTTCATAGTGTTTCTCTGTATGCTGTACAGCCTTTAATACAGAATTTATTTTTAATTAAGTGCTTGGTGAAGTGCTATAAATGTAACATTGAATGAAATGAATTATTTTATGAAAGTCTTCAAGTGATATAAACTATTTGCTTTAAATTAGGGAACTTGTTACCCGCAAAGCAAGGACAGGGAAACAGTTTATGTCTTTGAAATGAGCTTGCTGAAAACACTAGAAAAAAATCAATAGAAAAAATTAGGAGCTTGCTAAAAAGACCAGGAAGAAAAATCAATAAAAAAATTACATCTATCTATTTATGAATCATGAAAGTAGAATATGGTTATTTGCATCAAGTATCTTTACAAATCATTATTCCTTATATGGTACACCCTAAAGGCTGCCAAAAACAAGCTGTGGTAGTTCCGAGAAATTAGAAGAGAATAAAACTAATTAGATGATCTTGCCCAGTTCCTTGCCTAACCAAAACAAGATTCTCCCTTTTCAAGTGGATGATTTGGTGTTTGAACCTTCTTGATTACCTTAAGAGGGAAAAATGAAGGAGAGGAGGGAACCATCATTACATACCTTTACAGTTGTGGAATGTTAGCCCACTATAGTGTCTAACTAAGGAAAATCTAATATAATACACTCCCAAGTGATCTGAAATGATCCGCTATTTAGAATTCCAGAGAAAGACATATCCCTGCCAGAAGGGTGTCCTTCATAACCAAATTTGGTCTTCAGCCTGGTCGGTGCATACTCAAACAGGAATCACTTCCCTTAAGAAACCTAAGGTATGCAGTTGAGATCAACTTACTCCTTTTTGATTTGTCCCCTTAAAGCATCAGTCGGATGTGAATGCATCTTGTGACTTGGAGTTATTAGTAAAATTGAAATCTGAAACTTGGAAGATCTTTGAAGATATATGGGATTAAAAGCTGCATAATGTACATTTCGAGGCTAAAAACCAGGTTTGAAAAATACAGATGTCCAGATGAGTTTTTCTTTAATTTATTTGAAAAATAGAGATATGCCTTAATTATGGACCATTAGAAATAATTTTTATGTTTCACAAAGTCTTGATTTTCATTCCAGAAAGCCAGAGTCAGTCAGTAATTTATGGCTAGATATTTAATTAAAACATTTGCCTGGCCAGGTGCGGTGGCTCACGCTTGTAATCCCAGCACTTTGAGAGGCCAAGGCGGGCGGATCACGAGGTCGGGAGATCGAGACCACGGTGAAACCCCGTCTCTACTAAAAATACAAAAAATGGGGGAGGGGGGAGGGACAGCATTAGGAGATATACCTAATGCTACATGACGAGTTAATGGGTGCAGGAAATCAACATGGCACATGGATACATATGTAACAAACCTGCACATTGTACACATGTACCCTAAAACCTAAAGTATAATAAAAAAAAAAAATACAAAACAATTAGCCGGGCGTGGTGGCGGGTGCCTGTAGTCCCAGCTACTCAGAGAGGCTGAGGCAGGAGAATGGAGTGAACCCGGGAGGCGGAGCTTGCAGTGAGCCGAGACTGCGCCACTGCACTCCAGCCTGGGCGACAGAGTGAGACTCCGTCTCAAAAAAAAAAAAACATTTGCCTTACTTAGTATTACAAAATCATAATTTGGTTTTGCAATCAAGATAAGAAGACTGTTTTGTCAACTTAATGCTAAGCACTTAATTTTTATTTAACAATAACTTCTAGAAAGATAATCACTCCAGTCTCAATTATTTTTGTTGGTGTGTTACCTTTTAATAGTTGCCATTTATATTATTTTAGTAAGGTTGTAGTGGTAGTTTATATGTTTGCTTTGAGTTGATAACTAGAGTAAGCAGCTTCATAAAGTACTTCTGAAGACAGGCTTCACTATTAAAACTGTTTACTATTATGAAGCTGTTTACATTATTTCTGGCATATCTCTTGGTAAATGGTTTAGGAGCACTATTTTCTGTTGATGTAAAAATTGAGGCCAGGCATGGTGGATCATGCCTGTAATCCCAGCACTTTGGGAGGCTGAGGCAGGTGGATCACTGGAGGTCAGGAGTTTGAGACCAGCCTGGCTAACATGGCAAAACCTCATCTCTACTAAAAATTCAGAAATTAGCCAGGCGTGGTGGCACATGCCTGTGGTCCCAGCTACTCAGGAGTATATTTGTAGATACATATAAAATTCTCTTGACATTACTTGATCACTTACATTAGATCCAAGTATATAACTTATCTTAGTATTCAAGTTTTTATCTGGCCTTATCCTCTATTACTCTTTGAACCCTACAGTCTGTACTAATTATTTCTAAAATTGTGTTACTCATCTACAATATCTCGTATCTTTATAGTCACTAAATGAATGTCTGCTGGATAAATGAGGGAAAATTACTTTCTTTTTGCATAGAAAAACTATTAGTATGGTTCATTTTTGGGTGGCGATTGTTATTTTGATTGTACTTCACATTTGTTTTCAGAATTGTTCACCATGAATATATCTTGTGTCAGCAGTAAAATAATAGATTTCTTTTAGCCACACCTGTAGAATTGAATGTTAATTGTTTCAGCATCTGAGAAAAGGATACGTTCACATGTGTCATAACTAAAGAATAATCAGACATCGATGCCTATTTTAAATTGATGCCAAAGTGAAATCAGCTTCTTATATCTGTCAGTAATGCTTTCAGCTTTAGGGGGAAAACAAACAGCTAATAGTGGCTTAAATAAATAAGAGGATGTTTTTCTCACATAACAAAAAGCCTGGGTATAGGCCCTTCATGGTTCCTCACTCTGTTATACTTTGTCATCCTTAGCTGTTGCTTTTCATCATCCTGTTTGTCATATTTGCAAGATGGATGCTACAGCTCCAGGCATTCATTCCAGGAAGGAGAAAGGGCAGTTTTAGCTGAGATGGTCCTTTTTATCAGGATAACAACACCCTTCTCAGAGACCTCAAACAGACCGCCACTTCATATTCAGAGCTTGGTCATGTGACTACTAGTTGCAGGGAGACTAGACTAACAGGTATTTGGCTTTCCAGCCTATTTATTGGGAGGTAGCAAGGGAAAGGGGAATTGGAAATGGCTTTAGGAGTGTCTGGTTCATTGTTACTTTTATTTCAGACTTTGAGGTGGGGATGTGGAGGGTAGTAGGTCTTTTTCAGCTAAGACTTAGGAAGTATTTTCTAATGTTAAGGGCTTTTTCTGGGGTCATGATTGTTTTGTGTTTTAGGGCCCAGCTTCCTTCCTTTCCTTTAGAAGAAACTAGAGAACAGGCAGATACTTGCAAATACCTAGAACCCCTTGCCTCTTATTTTTGGATACCTACTCTTTCTCCTAGATTATTAAATTGTTCCTGCAAGCATTTAAACTTCCTCAGGTCTTACAAGTCTTAAAAAAAAATGACTTTCTTAGACATACAGCAGATTTTCTGCACCACTTGGTTACCTCCCATTCTTTTCAATCCATTCCAATCTGACCTTTGTCATTGAGTACTTTTTAGTTTTGTCTTGGCCTCACAACTGTATTTGACATAATCACTCCCTCCTTGAAAATTATTTTTTTTTGACTTGCATGGACACCACTGATTTTTTGTTGTTGTTCAATACCCCTGGCTCCTTCTCAGACTGTATTAGTGGTTCTCTGAGAGTGGTCCATGGAGTCCCCAGTATCATTTCTGGGGTCCAGAAGATCAAAGCTGTTTTCAGAATAAGATGATGTCTTTTTAACTGTTTTGATATTTGCATTTGATCCTTGCTCCTTGTGCTTCAACTTAACAACTTCCGTTGGTTTCTTGAATGCTACTCTGTTCTTTCTGCCTTAGGATCTTTAAGCATCCTCCCAATGCCTAGACTACTTTCCTACATGAAACCTTTTTCACCCTTCATGACTAATACTGGAGAGAGTGATGATGAGTTAGTTGCCGCTTATTCTTCAGTTCTTAAATATTCTTTCTCCAAGGGTGTTTCCCTGATATTCTGCTTTCCTGTAGACTTAGGTTCTCCTCCTGTATTCTCTCATTGTACTTTCATAGCACTCAATTGCATGAGTCAGAATTCTGGTCACTTAATTGTTTAATGTCTACCCCACTATTATTTATGCTCCACTAAAGCAGAGAGGGAATCTGTCTTGGTTATCATTCTAGCATGTCATCTCACATTCCATAAGTATTTGTTAAATGAAAGAATGGTTGAAAAGCTGTTGCAGGACAGGCATGGTGGTTCACACCTGTAATCCCAGCACTTGGGGAGGCTGAGGCAGGAGGATCTCTTGAGCCTAGAAGTTCAAGACCAGCCTGGGCAACATAGCATGGTGGCACATGCCTCTAGTCCCAGCTGCTCAGGAGGCTAAGGTGGGAGGATTGCTCGAGCCCAGGAGGTTGAGGCTGCAGTAAGCAGTGATTGTGCCACTGCACTCCAGCCTGGGTGACAGAACCGAGACCCTGTCTCAAAAATAAATAGGTATTTAAAAAAATAAAAATCACTCAGCAATATTTGGCTGCCATAGTAGTGCTAATTATAATTACTGGGAATTATAATTGTAATCACTGGGCCCTGGGATTGCAGCAAAGACTAAAGACCATTCTTGTTTTCCTGGAGTTTATTCTAATGGGTTTGTACATGGTGATCCCTAAGATCCCTTCCACTTCAAAGATTCAATGATATCAAATTATGCATACTAGGTATACTATTTTGAAGATTAAATATATTATATGATGGCATCTGTAATGGTTAGAAATGTCCATTTACCTTTAATTTGTATAGTTGAAACACTTTTTTGTTTTTCAGTCCAAGCCTTATGCATTTGATCGGGTGTTCCAGTCAAGCACATCTCAAGAGCAAGTATATAATGACTGTGCAAAGAAGATTGTTAAAGGTAAATATATTTAACCTGCTGAGTTGTCTCAGCAATAAGTAAATAAGTTTGTGATCTTTTCTACTATTCAGCTTTCTTTTTTCATTTTAATGCCCCTTCTAAGTTAATTGCAGAAGAAAGTTGTTTAAATAATAAAAAGGTCAAATACAATTAGTAAATATTCTATTGCTCAAATTCCATGATCTAATTATATACAGTACCTAATTAAGGGTATTATGAGAACTATGTTACACACTTATTAAGAGATGCATTTGTATTAGATATTCCCAGGAGAGTTTCCAAGGTGGCAGTTCTAGAAAGAGAACAGTATGAGAATGAAAACAAAATGGCTAGACATATTTCTAAAAAGTAGTGGAAAATGGCAGTCTATCATTCTTCCATTCCATTGTTATTCCTTCCCCAAAGACTTACCTATCCCTTGAGGAATTTAACAAGGGTTGCCAAGGGTGAGAAAAGTATGTACATTCCAGTTAATATTATAACTTATACAAGAATATTTATAATTTTATATATTCTAAAACCATTGAATTTTAAAGCTGAGAGAGTGCTCATTGTTTATCTGGACTCTTAATCAAAGGAATGGCTGTTACTTTGTGATATGATTTATTTCATTTTTTGACAGCTGTAGTTCTTACAAAGTGCTTCTTAGATTGAGGCAAAATCTGTGTTGTGGCATTCACCACATTAAAGGATTTGGGATTCAGTATAAAAGTAGGTGGATTAGGATAGCATAGGAGCACAGATGTTCATCCTAGTAACAGGAGATAAAGTGGAGTTTTAGAAGGTTTATAGATGAGGTGAGGGAGGGAAAATGTGGATGTACTCATTATATCAATTCCATATTATCTAATACAGGGAGCAAAGTCATCATGGAGATGAGGAAGGGGGAAGAGGTTCTAGGAAAAGGCATGAAATGGATGGATTCAGGCAGTGTGAGAGTATTGCCAGGCAGTATTAAGGGCCCACTCAAGGTTAGCTGCTGGAAGAGTTGAATTTTTGCCCATTTGGAGTTTTGCTAGGTGAGTACAAAAGAGGGAAGTGGGGGACAAGAGAATTGAGGATATTGTCAAAGGAGTGATTAGAATGGTGGACCATGGGATCTAAGGTGGTTAAGTTACAGGAAGAAGGATATGAGGGAGGCTGAAGGGCAGTGAAAAAAGGTGGTAACATTAGAGGGTTGTAGATCTCAGTGGGGTCAAAGATTTGTTGGAATCAGGGTACTGGACGGAGTAATAGAAGGTGAATACAGACAGTCCCTGACTTAGAACAACTTAAAATTGTTCGACTTTACGGTGGTGCAAAAGCAATACACATTCAATAGAAATATTCAATAGAAATATTTCTAGCACCTGTACAACCATTCCGTTTTTCTTTTTTTTTTTTCTTTTTTTTTTTGAGATGGAGTCTTGCTCTGTCGCCCAGGCTGGAGTGCAGTGGCGCAATCTCGGTTCACTGCAAGCTCCGCCTCCCAGGTTCACGCCATTCTCCTACCTCAGCCTCTCCGAGTAGCTGGAACTACAGGCACCCGCCACCACGCCCGGCTAATTTTTTGTATTTTTAGTAGAGATGGGGTTTCACCGTGGTCTCGATCTCCACACCTCGTGATCTGCCCGCCTCGGCCTCCCAAAGTGCTGGGATTACAAGCGTGAGCCACCGCGCCCGGCCAACCATTCCGTTTTTCACTTTTAGTATAGTATTCAATAAATTATATGAAATATTTAACACTTTATTACAAAATAGGCTTTGTGTTAGATGGTTTTGCTGAACTGTAGGTCAGTGTACGTGTTCTGAGCACATTTAAAGTAGGCTAGGCTAAGCCATGGTGTTTGGTAGGTTAGATGTGTTTGATGCATTTTCAGCTTAGGGTATTTTCAACTTACAGAACATTTATCAGGAAGTAACCCTGTTGTAAGTTGAGTAGTGTCTCTACTTGAAATTGAGATTATGGAAGCAACGCAGTTAGTAATGAAAAGGTAAACGTGTCGTCATGGAGTTGACTTCTGAGGTAGTAAAGAAAGGGTAAGGCCAGACATGGTGGGTCACACCTGTAATTCCAGCACTTTAGGAGGCTGAGGTGGGAGGATTGCTTGAGGCCAGGAGTTTGAGACCAGCCTGGGCAACAGCGAGACCGCATCTCTGTTTTTAAAATAAAAATGAGAAAGAATAAGATCGCAGAAAATTTGGTCAAGGAGCTGAGAGGCAGGGTATTTTAGTGGGATTATCTGCTACAGACTTTGAAACCACCAGTACTGTTTTATTACAACAGTAATGGTATTGGTGAGAGAGAGTGAACTGGGTACTGAAATCTTCATAAAACGAAGGGGAATTAACACTTGTAATTGTGTAAATGACTGCAACAAAGAGGAACAGGGTCATCATGTTGTAAGCGTCATGTGGTTTTCCAGAGGGATCTATCATAGAACACAATTTTATTACATTCTTTGATTGAGACATACTTCTGTCTCATCAGTACAGTTTAAGATTACATTAGCTTTCTAACTAATAGAAAGTTACCGATTCATGAATTCGTGGGCAATTTGAATATACAGGTCTTTTTTGTATCTCTTGCCGCCAGCTTTAAGCCCCATTCCATACTTTCACTTTGGAGAGCAAACCTTTAAAGTGCAGATTCCATTTTGTTCATTTTAGCTCTTAATCATATTTTGAGTTTTATTTTTATAATTATCTTACCGGGGATCTAGTAAGTTGGCTGTCAGCACATTTGATAAGTCTATTAAAGTGTCAAAGGCTTTGAAGTTTGAAAAATATGATTCTAAATCATTTATAAAGTGCTTAATGGGTCATGGTCCCTAGGTTAATCTTCTAAAATGAATAAGGTTGTTGGCAGTTATTTCAATCACACTGTTTGGGTATTCAGCCGACTTCAGAGCCTCTTACCTATACAATTGGCTAGTCCTTAGTTTGTCAACATACTCACAAGAAAATGATGAAAAACTTGAATCCTTTTATCAAGTGATGGTGCATGACTCTAGTATTTGCCCAAGGTAGCAGTTGAATAACAATATCCAAACAGGAAATGAGATTAGTTCAACCATACTCTTTACTTAATACAATTTTGGCATACTTATTTCCATAATCTATCCCTTTTCTCATTTTGAAAATGTAAATAACATTAGTATCTTTTATTACCTTTGTTCTCTTTGGCTTTTAAAACTAACCTACAGTAGCTGTGAGATTTTTATCCCTGGAATGTAATCCTCCTTAGTAACTAGAAACTTGGGCTCATTTGAAGCCATTCTTTTGCTGTCATACTATCCACATCAACCTTAAAGTCTCTGTCAACAATGTTTATTCTGTTGTTCTGTTTTGAGGATCATATTTGTGGAAGATGGTAGTAAGTAGAAGTACTTCTGTTTTAATATCATCAGTTAATATTTTATGGTCTTTCCTAAGCAATGCAGGTTCATTCATTCATTATTTTTTTTCTGAATATGACTTTTAAAGTTCTTTTTAGGGCCATAGTTTTTATTTTGTTTTGGTCTTAAAGTTACTTATCCTGGACTTTTATCTTTCTCATGCTCTTCTTGTGAGTTCTGTCTCTCTTGTATATCCTTAGTTACATAGTCTCTTAATAATAGGCTCATACTCAGAGTTTTTCAAAATCTGTTGTTTTTTAAGTGGTACCTAATCTTAAGGAAAAGAAAAAGATGAAGTCTGTTTTCCTGACGTTTAGGATACATGCATCTATTACTTTTGTTCTGTTTTATTACTATTTGCAGTTCTAAGATGAAATTGTTTGCTTCCTGAAATTTCTCTTCTTTTCTCAAAATTTCAGTCCCTTCGTCATCCTGCTTTACTGTTTGGAACTGCGTTCAGGATAATAGTTCCCTTCTGTGTAATATGGTAAGAGTATAATCTTTGGAATCAGACAGTCCTAGATTGAATTCTAGGCTCTGCCACTTTCTTGCTGTGTGACTTTTAGCAAGTTACCTAACCTTTCCAAGTCTCCATTTCTTCTTGTGCAAAATAGGTACTAGGAGTTGTTAAGCACAATACAGGTATCAACTGCTAATTGTGTCCTCTGCCGTCTTCTTTTTTTTTGTTTTTTTTAATTGAGACGGAGTTTCGCTCTTGTTGTCCAGGCTGGACTACAGTGGCGCCATCTTGGCTCACTGCAACCTACCTCCACCTCCCGGGTTCAAGCAGTTCTCCTGCCTCAGCCTCCTGAGTGGCTGGGATTACAGGCATGCGCCACCACGCCCTGCTAATTTTTGTGTTATAGTAGAGACGGGGTTTCTCCATGTTGGTCAGGCTGGTCTTGAACTGCCAACCTCAGGTGATCCGCCCACCTTGGCCTCCCAAAGTGCTGGGATCACAGGCGTGAGCCACCATGCCCAGCATGTGTCCTCTGTCTTCTTAGAGGACATTATTAATTCAATCAGTCGTGTTTGTATTTGGGATAAACTCATAGTCTCAGCTATTTCTACTGTACAAAATTAGACTTCCAGCAAGTGTTAGAATACAAAGTTTCTATCATAATCTCTTCTTCTATGCAGCCTTTGTAATTTATGTCAGTATCACCTGGCCGTGATTTCCTTTTATCTTTACCCAAGTGCTCTGTACCATTTTGGAGGAGACTGTATGTGGTAGCTGGTGGGACTTGTCCTGGACAAGGATTTCAATGTGGTAAAGTTACCAATAAATACACGTATTTAAGGAGAAAGATGGCATAGGGGTAGGTGGTGGGTACCTAGGGAGGTGTGAGGACAGGAAAGCAGTTAAATACATGGTAGGTTGTACTTGGGACAATCATTGTTAAACAGATTGGATGAGAAGCCATGGTTAGAAATTGTTGGTAGGCAAAGATCGGCAGAGTGATGGGCCAGCTGGGATTTCTTTTGAGATAGGGATTTGATGAGCAAGTTGCCAGTAATGACCTGAAAGCAGATAGTACTCTCTGGGTACTCCGACAAGTTCATTGAGAATGCACTGGCTCATAATTATCTGGACAAGTTTATAACTTGATTTTACATAGGGCTATTACCATTCCCTATTTGTAGATTTGTTAGATACAATTGTTTCTTTTGAATAAGGTTTATCCACTTGTATTCTCTTGAATTCTGAATCTGAGTGATTTGTTTCCCTTGTGTTAAGTAGCTATTTATTCAGTGCTCACTATAAGCATCTCATCAGGTCTTTGTAGATTTCCTGTTTTTTCCACCATGGCTTCCTGACCTAAACTTTCTGCCGCTGTATTCACCTTTGATTTTTCCAGATGTAGCCTGCCTTGTATTTATTTTGGTTCCTCTGCTCCTTGAGTATATAGTACAGTGGTTAAGAGCAGGTCTCTGGAGCCAAGTCTATTTGCATTTGCGTCTCAGCTTCATCTTACTAGCTCTGGAGTTACAGGCAAGTTATTTAACCTCTCTGTGTCTCAGTTTTCTCATCTGTAAAATGGGACTAATAATAGTACAGTGCAGACTGGGCGCGGTGGCTCACACCTGTAATCCTAGCACTTTGGGAGGCGGAAGTGGGCGAATCTCCTGAGGTCAGGAGTTGAAGACCAGCCTGGCCAACGTGGTGAAACCCCGTCTCTACTAAAAATACAAAAATTAGCCGGGCGTGGTAGCACACGCCTGTAATCCCAGCTACTTGGAAGGCTGAGGCATGAGAATTGCTTGAACCTGGGAGGCGGAGGTTGCGGTGAGCCGAGGCTGTGCCACTGCACTCCAGCCTGGGTGACAGAGCAAGACTCTGTCTCAAAAACAAAAAGCAAATAGTACAGTGTATGGGGTTTTGTGATGATTAAATACAGTAATATATAAAAAATGGTTAGAACCCGAGTCATTGTAAGCTCTCAGATGTTAACAGTAACTTTATATGATGACTTCTAATTCTCAGAGCTTTTCCCTAAGTAGTCATTTTGCTGGGGAGGCTGAAGTTCGGGGAGATACAAAGTGACTTTCTAAAACGTGATGGGCTGTTAATCTCACTAGCTAAATATGTTTTTTTCTGTTGATAAAGTATGAAAGAAGTAATACTTGTTCAGAGTTGTCCACCTCTGTTTCTCACAGGAATGACAAAAGTATATTTAAAAGGGTGAGGGAGGCTTTAGAAAGATCCTGTACATTGGTGATGGTAATAAATATTCAGCAAGCATTTGCGTTCCTCTGGAGTGCCAGGCACTGTGTTAGGAGTTAAACACAGTCCTGACTTTGAGTTGACAGGCTGGTGAGTAAAGCAGACAAGTAAATTGACAGAATACTCATTGGTAAGTATTATGATTAAATGCAGATACTGTAAGAACACATAGGATGAGACTTTTACCCAGATATTTTGGGGGTGGGTTGTGGAATTGGGTTAGAGGAAGAGGTAAATGTGATACATGAAATAATTTTGCTTTCCTTCTCAAAAATGAAAAGATTTTGAAAGAAAGTTTCAAATGTTCGGAGTCTCTTAAAATCTTCCCAGGGAAGTAAGTAATGATGTCTTTTTTTCTCATTAATAAATGTTTCTGTAGGAAATTTGTTATCCAGTTAGTTGTGCCCAATGTTGGGGTTATTTTTTTCTTTTTAAAATAATGAATAAAAACAAGGATCGGCTTGCTTATTGGTTTACTTTTCACTGTTATATGCTGTTTCCAACGAGTCGTCTCTTTTTATTTTGGCTTCCTGTAGAATAGAATGTAATTTCATAGTACCTTTCTTGTCACCAAAAACAAACAACAAACAAAATCCTCAAAAGCCAGAAATCAAAGGATTGCCTTTTTTCCCCCTTTGACCTAATAAAGGAATATATTTAAATGGTAATGTCAGAGGCTAGAAAAAAATTTCATAGGAGGGTCAGGTGCAGGCGCTTACTTAGGCCTGTAATCTTAGCACTTTGTGAGGCTTGAGGCAGGAGGGTTGTTTGAGCCCAGGAGTTTGAGATCAGCCTGGGCAACATAGCAAGACCCTGTCTCTACAAAATTTTTTTTAGAATTAGCCAGGCCTGGTGGCATGTGCCTCTAGTCCTGGCTACTTGAAGCTGAAGCAGGCGGCTTACTACACCCAAGAGGTTGAGGCTGCAGTGACCAGTGAGCTATGATTGTGCCATTGCAGTCTGAACAGAGGGGAGACCCTGTCTCATAACATTTTTTTCATAGGAACTTCTTGGTAATTGATTTTGGGGTAGGACTGAGTGTTATACTTTGTGGGTAGGATAAAGAGGAAGGTCGGGGTTTGTGAGGATTAGCTACTAATTAACCATCAATCAGTCTTGTTTCTAAAATCTCATCTGTGTGTAAATTGGCAGAGAATTTTTTTCTTTTTGGTCACATAAAGCTTTGGAGTGTAGATGTGATGACATTTGAGATGTACACTGATAGAAGAGATTCTTTATTATAAGCAGTGGAATTTAAAATTTGTTTCTTAATTGACCACAGAAATAGCAGTCTGGGTCCGGAGAAAATTGCTTAGATGGGTCATCACTAAGAAAATTACTATTGTTGTATATTTCCTTTAATGTCTTTATAAATCCTTTGTGTACTAAACTTTGATGGAGTTTTTCATATTAGCATAAAGAAAATCTGAATCTTTCTTGCCACTCTTTCCACAAATAATTTTGGTATTTTTTTTGAGACAGAGTCTCACTCTGTCACCCAGGCTGGAGTGAATGGCTTGATCTCAGCTCACTGCAACCTCCTTCTCCTGGGTTCAAACGATTCTTGTGCCGTAGTCTCTCGAGTAGCTGAAATTACAGGCCACGTACCACCACGTCCAGCTAATTTTATTTTTTTTATTTTTTTTTATTTTGAGATGGTGTCTTACTCTGCCCAGACTGGAGTGCAGTGGCGTGATCTCGGCTCACTGCAACCCCCGCCTGCCCGGTTCAGGCAATTCTCCTGCCTCAGCCTCCTGAGTAGCCAGGACTACAGGCATGTGCCAGCAAGCCCAGCTAATTTTTTGTGTTTTTAGTAGAGACAGGGTTTCACCATGCTGACCAGGCTTGAACTCCTGACCTTGAGATCCGCCTGCCTTGGCCTCCCAAAGTGCTGGGATTATAGGAGTGAGCTACTGCACCCAGCCACTCCTACAAATATTTTATTATACGGAATTTAGTATGCAAGGGTTAGGAAGAGGGCGTGTGTGTGCACGTGTGTGTGTGCGTGTGTGTGTGCGTGCGTGTGTGTGTGTGTGTCTTTTAGGGTGTTTTATACCTCACTAAGAATAAACATCTGACATTTTCCTGTAACATTCTTTAAGTAATTTCTTTTTTTTTTTTTTTTTTTAACCTTTACCCTATCATCCTGTAGTTTAAGTAATTTCTTAGGAATCTTGCTTAAGGAAAAAATCCCCTGAATTATAAAATCTCTTATTTTCTCATAGATGTACTTGAAGGATATAATGGAACAATATTTGCATATGGACAAACATCCTCTGGGAAGACACACACAATGGAGGTAACATTTTATAATCTGTACTTAGATGTAGTTTGCAATACATACAGCATTCATTTATTATTTGTGATATTATTTCACCATGCATAAACATTTTAATTTACTCTTTATTGCCTTTTCTCATACAAATAATACACATGTAACATCATTATTGGAATCTAATCAGTTCCTGAGTTTAAATAGTAAGGGATATCTGCATTTGAGATTATATTTGAGATTGTTTTATCAGTTAGCATAACCATAAAATAATGAACATTTTAGACAAGAATTTTCTGTCACCCTGTTATATGGGAAATTTTGAATGCTTATGTGTTGTTGATTTTATTTAGTATAAATAACGTTTTCCTGTTCTCCTTGGCTCCTCCTGCCTCAAAATAACTGTCACTCTTCTCTGATAAGAATGTTGCCATAATTATCAGTGCTGCTGTTAATAATAGATGTGGACCCACTATAGCTTTGCTTCTAGAAAACAGCCTGTGATTTTCTGCCACTGCTAAAGAGCATCTGTTTTTATCATTTATTTGAGTGTACTATATTAAGTAAATGACTGCTTCTTTTAGTGTGATTCATATTACTGATTTTCATAAAGTCATAGAGAATAAGGACATCCTAGTATTTGCATGAATTTGCCTTGAAGTAGAAGGAACAATGTAGAATTATATGGAAAGAAACTAAAACCTTTTTAATTATGTTCATTTTATAATGAACATTTTACGAGCATGGATAATCTAAATCTAGTGATTAAATGAAGGGTTAAGATCTGTTGGTAACCCGTGTGGTTGATGTGCAATAATATGTGTATGTGTAATAGTTGAATTGGATTTTTTAGGTATTTACAGAGCCATTTCCACAAAAATACAGTTCCTGTCCTTTCTTGACTATAAGTTGTAGATTGAAACTCTTTGTTTTTACTTCATATTTTATAATTTATTTAAGAAGTCTAGTTTTGTTTTTTGTTTAGGGTAAACTTCATGATCCAGAAGGCATGGGAATTATTCCAAGAATAGTGCAAGATATTTTTAATTATATTTACTCCATGGATGAAAATTTGGAATTTCATATTAAGGTAAATTCCTTGAGGAACGATTATATTTTATTTTACAGCGAGAATAATGTAAAAAAATAGTAAATGTTAGTTTCTTTAAAGTAATTTTAAAAATTGTTTTTATGGAAAGGTATAGTTGAAAGATCATTCAGGTTAGTAAACTTGGATTTTTGTTCATCTGCCATTAGATGAACAGGAATGTTAACTAACGTAAATGATTAAGTCTTTAGCCTCCTCCATAAAATAAAGGAGGTTGCTTTACTGCGGAACTCTAAGGTTTCTACTACATAAAACTATTCTAACTCATTTTAGATGAAGATAATGTAATTTATGTCCAATGGGAAGACTGCTTAAATAACTAAGCTAATTTGGCTAATTTATGTCTTCCCATTAGAATATGAGCTATGGCTGGTATGTTGATAACTGTCTCTCTAGTCTAACAATGCCTAGCACTCAGACCTCGATACTAATATGCGAATAAGTTATATAATTTTAGTTGATTGATTTTTTTAAAATTTGCCCTTTAGGTTTCATATTTTGAAATATATTTGGATAAGATAAGGGACCTATTAGATGGTAAGTTAAATTCTTGCTAATCAGTTTTAAATAACATCTGTTAATTCCTTTTTAATAGTAGATGTGAGACTATTTCTTTGTAGCCTGTATGAAATTGTCTTAAGTTATTGGAAATAGACAAAATTTTTTTTCTTCTGAAGTTGTAGTTGAATACCTTTAAACAGAATAACTAGTTTAAAGTGGTGTTTATGGGTACTTCTTAGTAGTAACCAGAGCATTGGACTGGGAGTTACATGATCTGAGCCCTGAGTTCTAGTCTTCTGTCAACTGTCAATTAGATACATTGTCCTTAGGCAAATCATTGAACCACTCACGGTTAATGTTCTTGTTCATAAAATGTGGGTGGTAGGTTGGAATGGTCCTAAAATTCTATATTGTTGCATTGGTTTCTGTTTAGATCTCCTGCTATGTCTGTAAGGTCTGCTTTAGAGCAATGTTTTAATATTTTTTTAGAGTTCAACTATTGCTGTTAGGCTGCTCAGGGAAGCCTATCAGTTATTTCATATCCAGTGTTAAGAGTTTTAGGAGAATGTTGTTAACATTTGTTTTTCTTTTTCAGTTTCAAAGACCAACCTTTCAGTTCATGAAGACAAAAACCGAGTTCCCTATGTAAAGGTATTTATAGTATAGTTGTCTAGAAAAACCCTGTAATACTTTTTTTTTTTTTTTTAAGACAGAGTCTCACTCTGTTGCCCAGGCTGGAGTGCAGTGGTGCAATCTCAGCTCACTGCAACCTCTGCCTCCAGGGTTCAAGCAGTTCTCCTGCCTCAGGCTCCTGAGTAGCTGGGATTACAGGCATGTGCCACCACGCCCAGCTAATTTTTGTATTTTTAGTAGAGATGAGGTTTCACCATGTTGGCCAGGCTGGCCTCGAACTCCTGACCTCGTGATCTGCCCGCCTCTGCCTCCCAAAGTGCTGGGATTACAGGCATGAGCCAATTTATTTAATATATGGAGTCTCAGTCTGTTGCTCAGGCTGGAGTGCATGGCATGGTCTCAGCTCACTGCAACCTCTGCCTCCCAGGCTCAAGCGATTCTCCTGCCTCAGCCTCCCAAGTAGCTAGGATTACAGGCACCCGCCACTGTGCCCAGCCAATTTTTGTGTTTTTATTAGAGACAGGGTTTCATCATGTTGGCCAGACATTAACATATTTTAAAAAATTATTTCACAGGGGTGCACAGAGCGTTTTGTATGTAGTCCAGATGAAGTTATGGATACCATAGATGAAGGAAAATCCAACAGACATGTAGCAGTTACAAGTAAGTAGAAAATAACACTGGTTAGGATTTAAAGCCAGCTTAAAATATCCTTATCCAGGTGATTAATTATAAGATTGCTTCAGGGAAATTGTTAAGGGGAAATCATGTTTATTTATATTTGTTTGTGTAATTTCCTTGCAGATATGAATGAACATAGCTCTAGGAGTCACAGTATATTTCTTATTAACGTAAAACAAGAGAACACACAAACGGAACAAAAGCTGAGTGGGAAACTTTATCTGGTTGATTTAGCTGGTAGTGAAAAGGTAAAGTCTTCATGTATTTTGACAAATATTTAAGCATCTTTGTAAACTTTAGTTTGAGTTGGGAGTTACGCGGGATTCATTGTTGCATCTGACTTACCAAACTGGATTTGGTAACCTGAGATTTGTAACTGCTGATGCCAGTGCTTTATGATGACATCAACTGAATAATCAGTTCCAAGTTACTGTTGTTTGACCATACTCTAGTTCAACCCATAAGTGGTTTCTATGACTTAAGATATGTTCGTAGTGAGAACTTGTTCAGCATATGTTGTTATAAACTTTATTAGGTATCCCTTTTCTAATTTTTGATACGTATTTTGTCCATATTGGCAGTGAGGTCCCTATTAAAACTGGTAACTATCCATTAGTCTTTTCTGGTTTGGTTGGACATATTTCTTTCCTTTGGATGATTGTTTCATTATTACAATTCTATACAGTCTGATTCTAGTCTATCTCAAATTAAATGTAAATGTTATAATAGGGACTTCTGTGACCATTTTTGCTGTTGTGCTAATTTTGTTTCTTCTGCTTAGAATGATATATCTATTCCGTTATACTCTGAAGTCTTATACACATCTTTCAAAGATTATCTAATCTGAGAAATCTCCTAAGCTATTTCTTCAGCCAACATTGCTAATTTATTGTTCTGACCTATCTTTAACATAGATACTAGCTGGGCGTGGTGGCACATGCCCGTAATACCAGCTACTGGGGAGGCTGAGGCAGGAGAATTGGTTGAACCCAGGAGGCGGAGGTTGCAGTGAGCCGGGATCGAGCCACTGCACTCCAGCCTGAGTGACAGAGTGAGACTCAGTATCCAAAAGAAAAAACAAAAAAAAAAACCAAAAAAACCACAACATAGATATTTAGATATTTTATGTTTTTTTAAAAGAAGCAGGTTTGCTTATATAATGTGTTTAAACTCAGTCTCTGTTTTCTAACAGTTACAACATCAACATTATGCCTTAGCCAGTTTTAGAAGGTTCCTGTTTTCTTTTTTTTTTTGAGACGGAGTCTCGCTCTGTCGCCCAGGCTGGAGTGCAGTTGCGCAATCTCGGCTCACTGCAAGCTCCGCCTCCTGGGTTCACGCCATTCTCCTGCCTCAGCCTCTCCGAGTAGCTGGGACTACAGGCGCCCGCCACCACGCCCGGCTAGTTTTTTGTATTTTTAGTACAGACGGGGTTTCATCATGGTCTCGATCTCCTGACCTCGTGATCCGCCTGCCTCGGCTTCCCAAAGTGCTGGGATTACAAGCGTGAGCCACCGCGCCCGGCCAAGATTCCTGTTTTCTAATGTAGCAAAGGGGACTAACAGATTAATGAACTACAAATTTACATTTAAATTGGTTATTTTCAAGAGTACCTACAAACTACAGATAAAATTTGATGTCTCTCTAATCAAACTCTTAAGAGTAGTACTCAAGAAATGGTGGTACCTAAGAGTAAATGCTTGGCAAATAAGATCATGAAGCTTTTCATGTTCTTTTTTCTTTTTTGCTGGTTATTGATGACATATGAACATTTTAGAAAATTTAAAGAAAATTATAAACTTGTAATTTTGTTTCATTCTTTTGAAATCTTACGTATAGGTTAGTAAAACTGGAGCTGAAGGTGCTGTGCTGGATGAAGCTAAAAACATCAACAAGTCACTTTCTGCTCTTGGAAATGTCATTTCTGCTTTGGCTGAGGGTAGTGTGAGTATACATGTCTTCCATCTCCCTGTTACCTTATGGGGCATTATTTAAATATAGGTGTATATGTGTGCATGGCTGTGTATGTGTGAGAGAGAGAGAGATTGAGATTCAATGTGTTTGAATCAGTTATATGTAAGTTAGTTGTCTTTTGGGAGTTTATTTTATAATAACATTTTATTATACAGAAACCCACTGGTCTTGTTTTCTTTGTTTTTGTATGCAGACATATGTTCCATATAGAGATAGTAAAATGACAAGAATCCTTCAAGATTCATTAGGTGGCAACTGTAGAACCACTATTGTAATTTGCTGCTCTCCATCATCATACAATGAGTCTGAAACAAAATCTACACTCTTATTTGGCCAAAGGTTTGTTGTTAAGAAAGTACAAAACCTAAATTTAGATAGACCTTTTGTTTATAAAATGTAGGAAAATGTGAGCTGTTATTCCAACCTGTACATATTGTTTTGTGCTAGACACACTCAGTTTGAATTGATGACAGATAATACAAGGTGGGTCTGTTTTTTAGACTGCTTGGTTTAAGTTTTAGTACACATTAAAGTCAGATGTAATTTTAGTCAAATTTGTGTGACAAGCTGTAATTTGGTATTAAAATAAGCATTTGAATCAGATAATGAGGTCAAAGCCTGGCAAACATAATCCTCTGTGAGGCCTGTAGACATGCATGACAGGTTAATATAATCTATATGAGATGATTAGGAAAATCAGTAATGATGATTCCGTCTTTGACTTTCAACAGTAATTTCTTAATTCAGCCTTGCAAACAAATTGGAAAAATATAGGCCTTTGTCGTTTATTTTTAGTGGTTTGTTGATTTTTTTTTTTTTTAAGCTATTCACAGATTTTGGAGCAGACTCAAATTTACGTGGGTTGTAAATAACCTCATATGTTGCGGCTTTTAGTATTTAGTCTAAGAGATTACTGGACAAGAATAAGTTTCTTAGCCATATATACATATATTCCATATAGATAAAATTAAAAATAATTTCAGTCTCATCCTTTTTTTCCTCCAATTACATCTCTTAGGGCCAAAACAATTAAGAACACAGTTTGTGTCAATGTGGAGTTAACTGCAGAACAGTGGAAAAAGAAGTATGAAAAAGAAAAAGAAAAAAATAAGATCCTGCGGAACACTATTCAGTGGCTTGAAAATGAACTCAACAGATGGCGTAATGGTAATAACTTAAGAATTTGTCATCTTAAGTTTGTTAAATACAGATTTAGAGCATAGAAACGTAGAAATAGTTCAGCAAAATCAGTGACTAGATCAAGAAATTTAATAGACATCGAAATAATTTTTTAAAAATTAATAGAAATCCTGGAGCTGAAAAATAAAATGAGCAAAACGCAAGAGACCATCAGTAGTAGAATTAATTAAGCAGAAGAAAGAATCTGAACTTGAAGACAGATTATTTGAAAATAACACAGAGAAGAAAAAGTTGAAAAGAACGAGGCTAGGTGCAGTGGCTCATGCCTGTAATCCCAGCACTTTGAGAGGCCGAGGTGGGCAGATCCCTTGAGGTCAGGAGTTAGAGACCAGCCTGGCCAACATGTTGAAACCCCATCTCTACTGAAAATACCAAAATTAGCCTGGCATGGTGCTGAGCGCCTGTAATCCCAGCTAATCAGAAGTCTGAGGCAGTAGAATTGCTTGAACCCTGGAGGCAGAGGTTGCAGTGAGCCTAGATTGCACCACTGCACTCCAGCCAGGGTGACATATTGAGACTCTGTCTCAAAAAAAAAAAATTTTTTTTTCTTAAAGGAATGAAATTGAAATTAGCTTTAGACATGTCATTTTTTATTAACCACTTTATTGTCTTATTTTAGGGGAGACGGTGCCTATTGATGAACAGTTTGACAAAGAGAAAGCCAACTTGGAAGCTTTCACAGTGGATAAAGATATTACTATTACCAATGATAAACCAGCAACCACAATTGGAGTTATGGGAAATTTTACTGATGCTGAAAGAAGAAAGTGTGAAGAAGAAATTGCTAAATTATACAAACAGCTTGATGACAAGGTAGGTATTGTATTGTTTGATTTAGGTCTGTTCTATCTTAGGATACTATGGACATGGGTGTTTTTATTTTCTGACTTTTCTGATTTCAGTGCTGTGGGCACTTAGGATCTTTATACATCTTCCTTGATTTCTCTTAATCTTGTAAAAATTATTGTATTAACAAAATAAAAAGTCATAATTTCAATTTCTGTGTGGAAACTGTATGAGGGTGTATCTTTTTTTCCCCCTCTTTTTACGCTAAAAGAACTTTATAAGGCAGCAGTCCCCAACCTTTTTGGCACCAGGGACTAGTTTCAGGGAAGATAGTTTTTCCATGGATCAGGGTGGGGGAGATGGTTTTCGGATGAAACCTCCACCTTGGATTATCAGGCATTAGATTCTCATAAGGATCCTCTAACCTAGATCTTTTGCATGCACAGTTCATAATAGAGTTCGTGCTCTTAATGATATTCTAATGCCGCTGATCTGACAGAAGGCGGAGCTCAAGTGGTAATGCTTGCTGCTCACCTCCTGCTGTGCTTCCTGGTTCCTAACAGGCTTCCAGTATTGCTTTGTGGCCTGGGGGCTTGGGGACCCCTGTTCTAATGAAAATTTGGCATTGGGTCATTGGGAGCCTCAATTATACTAACTGTTAGAATCAGGGCTCTGAAGACTCCAATAAAAGATAATGTAAGAGATTAAGGGAAACACAATAGAGCGGAAATAATATCTTCCTGCTTTGCATATAGAGGTAATGTCAATAGTATGAATAATAGCAAATTAAGAATGTAATAAAATGGAAGGCAAGAACAAGAGCAGTAAAGAGATTAGAAGAAAATATTTTCTTAAGTTGATATTTTTAATGTATTTTAAGCAGAGATGGCAGGTTCGAAGTACATGACCATTATAAGTATTGATAATTGAAAGAAATTCCTTTTGTTTTGCTATTTTCTTAAAAGAGATTAAAATAAGCAATGTTGAATTTGGAGAAATGGTTTTGAAATATTTCTGGGGGAGTAGTAATCTTATAACCTGTATTGGGAAACAACTAGAACCAGGTTGTTAGCTACTGGTTAACTGGATACTTCAAAATTCTAGGATGAAGAAATTAACCAGCAAAGTCAACTGGTAGAGAAACTGAAGACGCAAATGTTGGATCAGGAGGAGGTGAGTTGAATACCTTTTATGTTGCTTCCAGAAAAGCTTTATAGTTTTGGTTTCTGAATCCCATTGACTTTGTCTTTAATAGTTGTATAATTTTGGGTATGACTCTCTTAGTGGGAATAAGAATGTCACATGGATAAAATGAATTTTTACTCATTCATCTTATCTACCCACATACAATTGTTGTTCATTTCTGCCATCTTTCTTTTCATCCTGGTTCTTGACATTGCTCTTCTTGTCACTTACTTTGGATCCTCATTTTATCTTCTCACCCAGCAGAGCAGGGGGATAATTGAAAAGCAGTCCTTTAAATTTTTTTGTGGGGGTAGTGGGCAGGGTGAAGACAAAGACTGCTTTGGTAAGAGATACTCTCCATCAGTGAACTTAATCCTGGTCAGATCATCTTTCAACTATAGCATTTCATATTTCAACTATAGCATCATTCCTCAAAGGGGCACTATTGACATTTTGCATTGGATAATTTATGTTATTCTGTCCTTTGCATTACAGGACATTAAACATTCCTGGTCCCTACTCCTAAATGCCGTTAGCATTCTACCCTATTATTAACACTCCCACAGATTTCCAGATATCCCTACAGGAGAGCCACTAATGTGGATGATTATGGTGTTCTCCTAACCAGTCTCTTGGCATCCCTGCAGTCCAGATTTTATGTGCTGATACCAGATTTTGTTTTTGTTTTTGAGACGAAGTCTCGCTCTTGTCCCCCAGGCTGGAGTGCAGTGGTGTGATCTCAGCTCACTGCAGCCTCCACCTCCCAAGTTCAAGCGATTCTCCTGCCTCAGCCTCCTGAGTAGCTGGGATTACAGGCGCCTGCCACCATGCCCAGCTAATTTTTGTATTTTTAGCAGAGATGGGGTTTCACCATGTTGGCCAGGCTGGTCTTGAACTCCTGACCTCAGGTGATCCACCCGCCTCAGCCTCCCAAAGTACTGTGATTACAGGCGTGAGCCACTGCACCTGGCTGATACCAGGTTTTTCTGCGGCATAGCACAAATGTCATCACTTGTTGCCCAAAGCAAATCTAAAAATTTTTTTTTTGAGTCGGAGTTTCACTGTTGTTGCCCAGGCTGGAGTGCTGTGGCACGATCGCGGCTCACTGCAACCTCTGCCTTCTGGTTTGAAGTGATTCTTCTGCCTCAGCCTCCCGAGTAGCTGGGATTACAGGCGCCCGCCACCGTGCCTTGCTTATTTTTTTGTATTTTTAGTAGAGATGGGGTTTCACCATGTTGGTCAGGCTGGTCTCAAACTCCTGACCTCGTGATCCGCCCGCCTTAGCCTGCCAAAATGCTGGGATTACAGGCGTGAGCCACCCCACCCGGCCCAAATCTAAATTTTTAAGCAACTCTCGTAGAATGCCATTTTCCTTTATTACATTAATTTGCATGTGACTGCAATCGATCTCTCCTAGCCAACTTCTCCATGAATGAATACCCTTTCCTGTATTACTAAGCACTTTATCTGTCCTGTCCCTCTCTTATGGTTCTGACCTTCTGTCTTGTATTGCGCTTATTCATGTGCCTATCTTCTCTTCTACTGTGTTCCTTAAACACACAGTTTTTGATTTTCTTTCTGCCTTGCAGCATCCAGCACAGTGCCGGCACATAGTTGACATTTAGTAAATCTGTTTAATGAATAAATGTTGCCACACTCAATACCATCCATATTTCACTCCATTTGTTCTTGACAAATGGTGAAGCTTCATGGGTGTTTTTTGAAAATAAATTATTTTCTGTCCTGTAGCTTTTGGCATCTACCAGAAGGGATCAAGACAATATGCAAGCTGAGCTGAATCGCCTTCAAGCAGAAAATGATGCCTCTAAAGAAGAAGTGAAAGAAGTTTTACAGGCCCTAGAAGAACTTGCTGTCAATTATGATCAGAAGTCTCAGGAAGTTGAAGACAAAACTAAGGAATATGAATTGCTTAGTGATGAACTGAATCAGAAATCGGTAGGATATAGTTTTATTTTCTTTTTTAATGCTTTAGTACAAGTATTCTTAACCTAAAAACTACTTAAATAACTTATTTTTCTATGTAAGTCAAATATCGATAACATCAACTTTCAAGGACTCGGGTTTCAACTTCATTTCTTTCTGTATATGAAGCCTTAGAGGTGAAGGAAGACAGTTATCTTAGTTCCTAAAGGTCTGTTAATATCTAATTTAAATGCTATTTTAAAGGATGTTTGCTACTCCTTATGTTTTTTTATTTTTTTAATTTAGTATATAGCATATAGAATCTAATGTTACTACTAATGTTAAAGGAAAAATAATTTAAAGCTCCTAGTTGCCCAATAAAGCTATTAGATGATTGTTCAAACAATAAATTAAATATGCAGTACAAATTAAAATGCTATTTAATCAACTATGTGAATTATTTGGAATAGATGTAAGGATATGTAACTTAATACAATTTATGTTTTACTTACTGTTACATTTCCACTACCTGGAACAGTGCCTTCTTAGCACAGTGTAGTGGTTCCCCAATAGATGGAGATTTTTTTTTTTTTTTTTTTTTTGAGGCGGAGTTTCACTCTGGTTGCCCAGGCTGGAGTGCAATGGCGCAATCTCGGCTCACTGCATCCTCTGCCTCCTGGGTTCAAGCGATTCTCCTGCCTCAGTCTCCCGAGTAGCTGGGATTACAGGCGCCCGCCACCACGCCCAGCTCATTTTGTATTTTTAGTAGCAACAGGGTTTCACCATGTTGGCCAGGCTGGTCTCGAGCTCCTGACCTCAGGTGAACCACCCACCTCAGCCTCCCAAAGTGTTGGAATTACAGGCGTGAGCCACCGCGCCTGGCGATTAGATGGAGATTTTTACTTGCTGAAAATTGATACAGGACAGACATCGCCAACCTCCAACAGTGATGACAGAAATAATACATAGCTGTGAATGTTTCAACATCATCATGGAGGAGCTATTTTGTGGTTTTGTTGTGGTTAATGCTAGCTTCTTGTTTAGAAATCAGCGTCTAGAGTTGCACTCAGGACCCGTGTCCACCACTTATTTCCCTGCTCCCATTAACTTGTCTGAAAGAAAGCAGTCAACAGTACAAAATAATGCTTTTAAAAGGTTTCCTGCCCCTATGAGTTCCTTTTCTTTTTTAATCTACAAAGTTACAGTTAGCTTGAAGTTAACATTCAGTACTGTACAGATCTAAGACACCATTATAACTAACTCTTACTGAATTGCATTACTAACAAAGCTAATTGTTGTATGAAAGAATAACAGGAGTTTTTTACGACTCTGAAAGGTGGTCCTTGGCCGCTGATTTTAGTTTTTAAGACAGTTATATTTATGTTTCACTTGTGGAGCTGAAATCTATCAGCATTACATTGATAATAGGAGTTAGAAATCCCTAGTGTTTAGCATCTGTTTATATGCTTAGACAGTGTTCCTGTTCAGTTAAGAGAAAGTGACTGGTAATTTAATCAATTATGGTAGAAGCATGCTATATTATGAGACTTGAAGATAATTGGTATCATATTGTAGATTAACCTGGGTGGATACACACTCTACTGATACTCAGAAACTTAAGGAAATGAACAACTACCATAAGAAGTAAGCAGTTGGAATGATGGCATCTTTACTAAAAGATATTGATGAAAAGTCAATAAATGGCATTACAAATACAGTATAGTACAGGCATTACAAATACAGAAGCCCCAAGCATTTCAGATTTTGGAATGTTTGCATTATGCTTACCAGTTGAGCATTTCTAATTGGCAAGTCCAAAATGCTTCAGTGAGCATTTTCTTTGAGCATCATGTAAGCACTCAAAAAGTCCCAGATTTTGGAGCACTTCAGAGTGGGGATGCTCACCTTGTATCTGATCTGCCATATGAGTTATTTTAAAGTGGGCACCAAACTGGGTTGGACTTTTCAAAATTTGGTGATTTTGTAGCTGTTAAGCTATCTATGATTTGAGATTTATAATGATAGTCAATAAACAGATAATATTACTTTAACACTAGCTCCTGGATAATTGTCTGTATCATAGTATTATCACATGGATTCTTTCCAGTGAGTAAGTATATAGAAAGTAGATGAAGAAAGCATCTAGAAAACAGTGTCATTGTAATGTTAATTTGCTGACTCACTTTCTAAAGATAAGACATAATATAGTAATAAATGATAAATCTAGTTAAATTTGAGGCTTCCCATTTTTAGACAGAAAATATTATTCAATCTCAGGAATTTAGTGAAATAACAGAAACTGCCTGCTCTTAATTGAAAACAATGTGGCTACTTTTACCATAGCCTATTAGGTCTAAAATATTTTTTAAGTTTGAGCTGGGAGCCCAGAACCTGGTAGATAGTTCAAGAAAAATGAAAGCAGAAAAGGCATGGTTTTGTAAGGGCTTGGTGTAAAACTTGAAACACCTATGAGTATTTGATATGAATTTTCATGTAGTAGATTTAACTATACTTTTTGTTTTGGGTTCTCTTAGGCAACTTTAGCGAGTATAGATGCTGAGCTTCAGAAACTTAAGGAAATGACCAACCACCAGAAAAAACGAGCAGCTGAGATGATGGCATCTTTACTAAAAGACCTTGCAGAAATAGGAATTGCCGTGGGAAATAATGATGTAAAGGTAAATATAATGACTAAATATTAAGGACAATTATCTATATACACTTGCACTTTTGTTTACTACTAATACTTTGTAAAGTTTTTTGTATTCGTGATCTCATCCTCACAAACAGTCTTGTGTAGTAGATGTTATTAACTGTATTTTAAATAGATCAGGAGAGAGCAAGAGAATAAGGGCACCTAAATAGATAAATTCAGTAGGCGGCATTTATTGGACCTCATGTTTGATTCTTTACTATAACATTTTCCCCAACCTGGGCAATGTGGCGAAACCCTGTCTCTACAAAAAATACAAAAATGAGCCTGGCATGGTGGTGTGTGCCTGTAGTCCCAGCTACTGGGGTGGAAGGATTGCTTGAGCCCGGGAGGTCAAGGCCGCAGTGAGCTGCGATCGTGCAGCTGCACTCCAGCCTTCGCAACAGATCAAGACGCTGTCTCCAGAAAAAAAAAAATTCACGCTTAAAAATTACGTTAATAAATTCCCATAAGTGAAATGATTGGAACAACAATTAAGATTAGTTCAGGGACCAGACATAGTGGCTCAAGCCTGTAATCCCAGCACTTTGGGAGGCCAAGGTAGGAGGATCAGTTGAGCCCAGGAGTTCGAGACCAGCCTGGGCAACGTGGCGAGACCCTATCCCTACAAAAAATTTAAGAATTAGCCGAGCATGTAGGCATGGTGATAACGTGCCTGTAGTCCCTGCTATTTTAAGAGACTGAGGCAGGAGGTTAAAGATGCTGTGAACCATGTTTGTGCCATGGCACTCCAGCCTGAGCAACAGTGAGACCCTATCTCAAAAAAAAAAAAAAAAAGATTAGCTCAGGGAATAAATTTATAATGAATGGGCTTGTGGTTGCTTTAAATATTTAAAGAAAAGCTAAAGATGAGCACTGCTTTCTTAATTTTTTATTTTAGTGTGAAAAATTTCAAACATTTAATAGAGAGAATAATATAATGAACTCTAGAGTTTTCAGTTTTCAAAATATGGCCATATTTTCTTTATACCTCTTTGTCCTAATCTTTTTGAGGATACTAATATTGGTTGTTAGCATTAGGCATGTGACTTGGTGGTAGATTTAAAAACTAAGACCAAAGAACCAAACTAAGACTCTTAACTGAAAAACCATGCATATAACGTGAAAGATTTGTATGTTGCAGTAGCTGTTTAGACTTTACCTTTTTGATTAAAGCCTAATTACAATAACAAAGAGAGCACATACACTTGGGTTTATATTGAGAGCCTACTAAAAAGCCCAGTCTTTTAACCAGAGTTGGAACTGACATAAAAGTTTTCAATATGGAGTACACATTTCTGTCTGTTGTATTGTTTAATGTTGCTGTTTGCTGTTAACTGATTCGTCAGTTTAAAAATGAAGAAAAAGAAAATATTTTTAAAAAATACAAAAAGAATAAAAGATAAAATCAACAAAATGAAAGTTAGTGTTTGTTGATGGAGGCAAAGATTCTCATGACTCGTCTCTTCATATGTTATTTCTTCAGTGGACTCACTATCGGGCCACTTGACTTGCTTTCCCTTCACCATCAGTCTGAACATTTCTGCCCTATTCTGTTTATGGTGAAGTAATGTGAGATTAGAGTAATGTGAGATGTAGAGAAATCTCTAGGATGGAAAAGTACATTTATTTCATATCGCAGAACACCAGAGAGATGCTGTTCAAAATTTGCTTTGTAGATTTGCAACGTTTTAGAAAAATCTTATATTTTATGTTCAAATAATTATGATTTAAGTTAAAAAGTGTAAAAAGAGAGAGTAGAAATGGCTTATGTTTAGTGGCAGAGGGATGAAATCCAGGTTCCATGACTACTAGACTTTTTTTTCCACTATACCATAGCATTTTGAAAATAAGTCGTCATTGCAAATAGCTATTCTAATTAAAAAAAAAAAAAAAAGGATCCTCAGTATTTTTGTCATTAACAAGTAATTCTTTTCCTCTCATCATATATAAGCTCTGTTAGAGTGCTACTTTTTTTTTTTTTTTTTTTTGAGATGGAATCTCGCTGTGTCTCCCAGGCTGGAGTGCAGTAGCACGATCTTGACTTATTGCAGGCTCCGCCTCCCGGGTTCACGCCATTCTCCCACCTCAGCCTCCCAAGTAGCTAGGATTACAGGCGTGTGCCACCACGCCTGGATAATTTTGTTTTTGTATTTTTAGTAGAGATGGAGTTTCACCATGTTAGCCAGGATGGTCTTGATCTCCTGACCTCCTGATCTGCCCACCTTGGCCTCCCAAAGTGCTGGGATTACAGGCATGAGCCACTGCGCCCAGGCTGTTGTTGTTCTTAAGTTACAGTTTACAGTTTTATGTTACAGTTTACAATGATTGTTGTACTCATTGTATTCTATAGTTGTGTGGATTTTAAGGAGTGCATAATATTATAGGTCCAGTATTTAGAATAGTTCCCACACCACCCTAACAAATTCCGAGTGTTTTTGCTATTCACCTCTACTTCTTGAATTTCTGGCAACCACTGATGTTTTTACTATCTCTATAGTATTGCTGTTTCCAAAATGTTATATAGTTGGAATCATACAGTATGTATATGTAGCCCTTTCAGCTAGCTTCTTTCACTTACCAGTATGCATTTAAGATTCTTCATGGCTTTTCATGGCTTGATCATTTTTTTAAATCACTAAATTATATTCCATGATACGAATGTACCACAGTTTGTTTATCCATTCACCTATGTGGTTACTTTGAGGTTTTGGCAATTAATGAATAAAGCTGCTATAAACATTCATGTGTAGGCTGAGCATGGCGGCTCATGCCTGTAATCCCAGCACTTTGGGAGGCCGAGGAGGGCAGATCACTTGAGGCCAGGAGTTTGAGACCAGCCTAGCCAACGTAGTGAAGTCCCGTCTCTGCAAAAAATAAAAAAAACTAGCCAGGCATAGTGGTGCACGCCTATAGTCCCAGCTATTCGGGAGGCTAAGGCACAAGAATCGCTTGAGCCCAGGAAGTGGAGGTTGCAGTGAGCCAAGATGGTACCACTGCACTCCTTCCTGGGTGACAGAGTGAGACTCTGTCTCCAAAAAAAAAAAAAATAATTCATATGTAAGTTATTCTGTGGACATAAGTTTTCAATTCAGTTGAGTAAAAATACCTAGAAGTGCTAGGTTGTATGTTATGACTATGTTAGCTTTGTAAGGAACTCCCAAAAGGTCTTCCAAAGTGGTGGAAACATTTTGCATTCCTATCAGCCATGAATAAGAGTCTGCTGTTCCACATCGTTGCCAGTGTTTGCTCTTGTCAGTTTCTTGGGATTTTACTAATGTATGGTGTTATTTTATTGTCATTTTAATTTGCAGTTGTGTCGCCCAGGCTGGAGTGCAGTGGCCTGATTTTGACCCACCACAACCTCTGCCTCCTGGGTTCAAGTGATTCTTCTGCCTCAGCCTCCCAAATAGCTGGGACTACAGGCGCATACCACCACGCCTGGCTAATTTTTGTATTTTTAGTAGAGATAGGATTTCACCATATTGTCCAGGCTGGTTTCAAACTCCTGACTACAGGTGGTCTGCCTGCCTCAGCCTCCCAAAGTGCTGGGACTACAGGCGTGAGCCACTGCGCCTGGCCCTATTGTTGAGTTTTGTTTTGTTTTTTTTATTTTGTTTTGAGACGGAGTCTTGCTCTGTCGCCTAGGTTGGAGTGCAGTGGCATGATCTCGGCTCACTGTGACCTCCTCTTCGTGGGTTCAAGCGATTCTCCTGCCTCAGCCTCCCGAGTAGCTGGGACTACAGGCTCCCACTACCACACCTGGCTAATTTTTTGTATTTTTAGTAGTGACAGGGTTTCGCCATATTGGCCAGGCTGGTCTTGAACTCCTGACCTCAGGTGATCCGCCCGCCGTAGCCTCCCAAAGTGCTGGGATTACAGGCGTGAGCCACCATACCTGGCCTCCTATTGTTGAGTTTTAAGAGTTCTTCATATGTTTTGAATATAAGTCTTTTATCAGATAGTGTTTTGCATTATTTCTCAGTTTGTGGCTTGTTTTTTTTTTTTTTTTAACTCTCAACGTCATTTTTTGAGACTAAAAATTTTTAATTTTAATGAGGTCCAACTTACCAAGTTTTTCATTAATAGATTGTGTTTTTGGTATCGTATTTAAAAACTAATCACCAAACCCAATATCACCTAGATTTTCTCCTATGTTAAAAGTTTTTTTTTAGTTTTGCATTTACATTTAGATCTGTGATCCATTTGGAGTTAATTTTTCTGAAAGGGGTAAAGTCTGTACCAGGATTCATTGTTTCACATCTGGATGTCCAGTTGAAGAGACTGTCCTCTCTCCATCAAATTGCCTTTGCACCTTTGTCAGAGATCAGTTGACTGTATTTTGTGGTTTTATTCCTGGGCTCTGTATTCTGTTCTGTTAACCTATTTATCTGTTCTTTGCCGGCACTGTACTGTTTTGATTATTATAGCTTTACAGTAAGTTGCATAGTGTCAAGTCCTGTGACTTTGTTCGTCCTTAGTGTTGTGCTAGCTATTCAGGGTCTTTTGACTTTACATGTAAACTTCATCAATCATGTCATCTGCACAGTTTTATTTCTTCCTGAAAGTTAAGCAATATACAGTGACCACAATTCCTTCTGGTTGAGCTTAAAGGTCATCCTTTCCCTGCCACCTAAACATCCTCTTGTTAAATTTTAAGCTGAACGTGTACATGATTAACAATGAATTTACTGAAGAGGTCCTGTAAAGAGGAAGTGAAAAAATTGAAAGAGGCAGAATTTATTAATTTGGTTGTATTTTTGTGTTTTCTTTAGGTTTACATTTTTTGTTGTTGTTGGCATGTATTAACATTATTTTCAGTTTTAAAAAAAAGGAAGGCAAAAAGTAAGCTGTATTTATTTACCTTTTGTTGAAAACAGTAATAAAAGAAAAAAAATAAGATCCAGACTTTGTATGAATATTGAGTAATACTAAAATACATTTTATAAAAAGATTTTACAGCCTAATTGGGAAAACACACATTGAATATTTTTGGCTTTAATTTTTTATTTTACTTTTTCCTCACAGCAGCCTGAGGGAACTGGCATGATAGATGAAGAGTTCACTGTTGCAAGACTCTACATTAGCAAAATGAAGTCAGAAGTAAAAACCATGGTGAAACGTTGCAAGCAGTTAGAAAGCACACAAACTGAGAGCAACAAAAAAATGGAAGAAAATGAAAAGGAGTTAGCAGCATGTCAGCTTCGTATCTCTCAAGTATGTTATAGAACAAAGTTTATTCATTTGAAACAACCACATAGAAGTTTTATTTATTATACAAGTTTTCAGAAAAATGTGTCTGTAGGTGAAATTTAGTTGTTTTTTTCCTAGTCTAGCTGCAGTAAATTTGAATGATTTAACTGAGTTATATTTGCCTAACATAAATACGGGTTATGTATAGAAATTTACCAGAAAGATGTGACTGGTAGTAACTTGTTAAAGACTCCAGAATTCCAGGGTGGGCAAAACTGCAGGGAACCAGTTTCCTGGCTTGGCAACTGAATGAATGGTGCCATTCACCACTATCAGAATTTCACAAGGAGGGAAGATGGTAACGTTAGATGGCGGCATCTGTAAAATTAGTATTTCATATTTGAGTCTTCAGTGCCTTAGTTTGCAAGTTATGATCACCATTGAATTAATTGATTACATTCTTTTAACATTTCAAAATTGGCTCCTGAACATTTTAGTTTTAAATATTCCCAAATTTATCATGTATAGATAATAAAATGTTTACTGTCAAATATTCTTAAAGTGTATACATGAGATATGTTTTCCACTTCATATCAGTATATTTTTTCCAAAAGCATGAAGCCAAAATCAAGTCATTGACTGAATACCTTCAAAATGTGGAACAAAAGAAAAGACAGCTGGAGGAATCTGTTGATTCCCTCAATGAAGAACTAGTCCAGCTTCGAGCACAAGGTATAGCTTCCAACTGTTTATGAGTTACATCTGTGTTCTTATTTTAGTATAACTGTAAACTTAATATTCACACTGAAAGAAATAGTAGGAATATGGCTGACTTGGAATGGTAAACAAATCATACATATTAATATTGCTTTGAAACATATTTTTTTTGTTGTTTTGAGACGGAGTCTTCACTCTGTTGCCCAGGCTGGAGTGCAGTGGCACTATCTTGACTCACTGCAACCTCCACCTCCTGGGTTCAAGTGATTCTCCTGCCGCAGCCTCCCTAGTAGCTGGGGCCACAGGTGCATGCCACCACGCCCGGCTAATTTTTTACATTTTTAGTAGAGACGGGGCTTCACCGTGTTACCCAGGATGGTCTCGATCTCCTGACCTTGTGATCTGCCCGCCTTGGCCTCCCAACGTGCTGGGATTACAGGCATGAGCCACTGTGCCTGTCAAAACATTTTTTTTTTTTTTTTTTAAGATTTTGTTTGAATATGGAAATAGCCAGTCTGGGGATTTCCCACAGTTATGAAGGGGTGTGTGTGTGTCTTAACATAGGGGACTTAGGAGTTATCTCATTTCTTTACCATTCCCTTAACTAATCTGTTCTGGATTAGGCAAAAAAAACAACAAAAAAAAAAAAAAAAAAAAAAACCATAAAGGAATACATAATACCAACACAATGGATATAACTTGTATACTAGTCTACATGTCATTGAACTTGGAGAGCAGGTGACATTTGGGTAATTTGAAGTTGAATATTGCTAAGGAAAATGCTTATTGTAAAATCCATTTGCTCCTTGGTTTATATGAGGAACCTTAAAGGCTTATTTCACTCTTCTATTTTCTCTCTATTCAAACAGAGAAAGTCCATGAAATGGAAAAGGAGCACTTAAATAAGGTTCAGACTGCAAATGAAGTTAAGGCAAGTTTGATGTCACATTTCTAACGGCTTTAATTCATCAGTATTAATTTTGATTAGTCTGACTTTAACATCCTTTTCCCCCTCAAAATTTTAGCAAGCTGTTGAACAGCAGATCCAAAGCCATAGAGAAACTCATCAAAAACAGATCAGTAGTTTGAGAGATGAAGTAGAAGCAAAAGAAAAACTTATTACTGATCTTCAAGAGTAAGTATTATACTTCTCTAGTTAGGAGGAAAGAATCGGTTACTCATAGACATGGTATATATTCTTACTAGAAAGCTACAGTTTTCATCAAAATTACATTTTTATCTTGGAAAATAAAGAATTTTCTCATTTATGAGTAAAACTTCTAAATTCCAGGTGAAATTTTTGAGGCTTTTTTTAGGTCTTTTGATCTAAATTATTCAGTAAAAAGTAAGAAAAAAAATCCCCAACCTAAGTCCATTATTGCATACCACAGTCTCCTCCAAATCCTTTATTTAATTTCCTTTTTTAAAAAAATTCTTGGCTGGGTGCAGTGGCTGATGGCCTGTGACCCCAGTGTTTTGGGAGGCTGGGGCGGGAGGATCACTAGAGGCCAGGAGTTCAAGACCAGCCTGGGCAACATAGTGAGACTCCATCTCTACAAAAAATAATTTTTTAAATTAGCTAAGCTTGGTGGCACATGTCTGTAGTCCCAGTGACCCAGGAGGCTGTGACACGAGGATTGCTTGAGTGTTGGGAGTCTGAGGCTGAAGTGAGCTATGATTGTACTATAGCCTGGGCGACAGCGAGACCCTGACTCAAAATTCTTAACTGGGAAAAACTTTTCTGGAAATTCTATGGATTTTCAAAGGTTTTTTTTTTTTTCTTTAAGTTGTCATCTTAGTTTATCTAGAAGCAATTTCCCTGCCTCCATAACCATGTGCACATACATAGAGTTTATGGAAGTCAGAGTTTGCAACAATTTGAGTAGGAACCAAGAAGAGAATAACGCAACAAAATAATGATGAGGTTTGGGGCATAGGTCTTACTGTGAATACCTGATGGAAGTAGGCATAAGGATTCAGGAAGATGAAAGACAGAGAACAAAATCATGATTTCAAACCAAAATATGAAAAATTTTGTATGTCCCCAAGTAGCCAGGTCCCTTCCCTCTTTTCCTCCATGGAGGATAGGATAACAGAAAATTCCTTGATGAGATTATAGAATTTAAAAGTTTGGAAATTTTAATGATGACATTGAGAAAACTGTGATACTGATACTGTGTTTTTTTTCTTTTGTCAGCCAAAACCAGAAAATGATGTTAGAGCAGGAACGTCTAAGAGTAGAACATGAGAAGTTGAAAGCCACAGATCAGGAAAAGAGCAGAAAACTACATGAACTTACGTGAGTAATTGTTTTTAATTAAAGTTTAAAAATAAAAGCTAAATTAGAGGATTATAGGCATTACCTTTGGATATAGCCAGTGGATACATATTTTACTTTGTATGGGCTAAAGGATTTTTTCTTAAATACACTGAGTTGGTTTGATTTGTATCTAAATACTTGGAATATATACTTGTATTTTGGTGAAAGCAAGGTCTTATATTTCATTGTGGTTAAGATTAAGATTTCTGTTTATCAATCTGCTTGCTGTTTCTTTATCTCCATATTAGTTCAGGATCCAGTATAAAAATGAACCTAAAACAATATATTAAGTAACTTAGAAGATTTTAAGATCTAACACAAAAACTGAGTTTTTGTTAAATTTTCTCTTGCATAAAAGAGCAGTGTGGTTTTTAACCTTGCCATTTTGAACAGAGGTTTTCATGGTTTACCCTTTCTCATTTTCTCAAAACTCAGTTTTCTAGAATCTTAGCAGGTAGAAAATGCATGATTATAATTTTTCACATACCTTGAGTTTGTGAGACAATTTGCAAATCAGCTGCTATTGTTAGGATAGTTAGAACATCAGGACCAGTTCAGAGTGGATTTTATGAAGATTCTACTAACTTGCAGCTGTAATTTTGTTTAGAATACTTTTAATGTAAAGTATTTTAGTCTTTGATAGTTTATAATCAGTATCATTTTGGATAAATAGCAGTATAATACATGTGGCATATTTTAAAATACAAATTATAGAACCATTCCTTATTCTTTGAATTCTGCCACATTTTATTTCATCTCTTCCGTTGCTATATATGGAATGTATAACAATAGACAGTTGTTTTAGAAGGCATATGAAAATTTTTTGAAATTGCAAAGCTGCAGTGGCTCACACCCATAATCTCAGCACTTTGGGAGGCCAAGGCAGGAGAATCAGTTGAGCCCAGTGTTTGAGAATCAGTCTAGGCAATGTAGCGAGACCCCGTCTCTACAAAAAATTTTTTAGACAGGCCTGGTTGTACATGCCTGTAGTCCCAGCTATTTGGGAGACTGAGATGAGGAGGATCACTTGAACCCAGGAGGTCGAGGTTGCAGTGAGCAGTGTTTGGGACAGAAACTCTGTGTCAAAAAAAAAAAAAAAAAAAAAAAAAATTTTTTTTTGAAAGACAGCATGGATAAATTGTTTAAAATAGGCATCTTGTATTTATTTAAATTTAAGAATTTATCCTTTCAGGTACAAAATATTCAACTCTCATGCTAAGTACAATTTTACAGAATAAAATTTGAAAATACATGTTTGTTCTTCTACTGTTAGGGTTATGCAAGATAGACGAGAACAAGCAAGACAAGACTTGAAGGGTTTGGAAGAGACAGTGGTAAGAAAAACATGAAAATAAATAGGATTGGGGAATATTTTGTGGGTTTTTTCTACCATGATTATTCTAAGTTTAAAGTCTGAGCTCCAAAAATATCGCTGTTCTTAATCCAAGGCAAAAGAACTTCAGACTTTACACAACCTGCGCAAACTCTTTGTTCAGGACCTGGCTACAAGAGTTAAAAAGGTAATGTAACTATGCCAAGGTGGGCGTTTGCATAAATGGTGCTTACTTCTAGGTAATTCTTTGTATTCAAAGTGAAATAACTTTACAGTCACGTCAATTTTTGTATAGTTAAGCTTAGTTTTTTTTATTTTTTTAAATTTTTTTTGTAATACCTTCTTTCCTCAGAGTGCCGAGATTGATTCTGATGACACCGGAGGCAGCGCTGCTCAGAAGCAAAAAATCTCCTTTCTTGAAAATAATCTTGAACAGCTCACTAAAGTGCACAAACAGGTACTAAAGAGTATATTTTCTGGTAGCTGCAAGATAGTAAAAATCAAAAATTGAGGATTGGCAAGTGAGTATTTCAATCTTTCAGAGTCCTCAGGAATTTTTATACCCTGAGCCATTTTATCAGAAATTATATAAAGAAACCACAAGTAACATTTAGAGGAGTTAATATTTTTAACAACCTTATTATCAAAAGAGGCAGTGAAAACATGTATTCTCATTTTCTCTTTAGGATTTTAAGACTGTGCATTTTCATAATTTATTCATGGTAATTTTGAAATCTCTACTACACAAGACTGCAGTTAAAATACTGCAAAGTCTTTAGGGGAGAGTAGTCTTTTTATACCTAATACCCCAGTGTGTCAAACATAATGACGCAGTTTTCATTTAATCAGATTAGTTGTCTTATTGAAGAAACATAGCACTATCTTGTAATTTATTGTCTTTGCCTAGTAGAGGGAAAGAACAATTCTCCGCCTAAAAAATTAAAGGAAACTACACCTTTGTGAATAAATACATGTGTGTATGCTGTGTAGAGATGGATGTATTCTTTGCGTGTTTCTGCCTAAATTAGATAAATGGGAAACAATATACAATGCAGTTTTACTTTTCTAAAGAGCAATTACGAAATGCTCATACGTTTTCAAATCATCCTGTTAAATCTGGAATCCTTGTTTTCTTTGTGTATGTTTAGTTGGTACGTGATAATGCAGATCTCCGCTGTGAACTTCCTAAGTTGGAAAAGCGACTTCGAGCTACAGCTGAGAGAGTGAAAGCTTTGGAATCAGCACTGAAAGAAGCTAAAGAAAATGCATCTCGTGATCGCAAACGCTATCAGCAAGAAGTAGATCGCATAAAGGAAGCAGTCAGGTCAAAGAATATGGCCAGAAGAGGGCATTCTGCACAGATTGGTTAGTAGAACACATTAAAACCTTTAAACCTTGCTCAGTTTGAATGCCTTCATTTAGTGGAAAACATAATCCGAATTTTACGTGTTGTCATGGTGCATCTGTCTCTATTTTCTAACTTAGCAGAGTGGCACTGTTGGGAAAGAGGAATAACCACATTAGCAGAACAAGAAGATAAATGAGAACTAGAGAAGCAAGCAAGAATGGTCATGGAATGGAGAAACTATATAGAGCAATATTATTAAAGCCAACAGAATTACAAGAAAATAAGCCATCAGCAATGATTTAACGTTTAAGAATAATCATTGGTGGCTGGGCACAGTGGCTCACGCCTGTAATCCCAACACTTTGGGAGGTTGAGGTGGGTGGATCACCTGAGGTCAGAAGTTTGAGACCAGCCTAACATGGTGAAACCCTGTCTCTACTAAATACAAAAAAATTAGCCAGGCATGGTGGTGAACACCTGTAACCCAGCAACTTGGAAGGCTGAGGCAGGAGAATTGCTGGAACCTGGGAAGTGGAGATTGCAACGAGCCAAGATTGCACCATTGCACTCCGGCCTGGGTGAGATTCCATCTCAAAAAAAAAAAAATTGGTGCAGGAAGTGTTTTTTTTGTTGTTTTTTATTTTTATTTTTTTGTTTGTTTTTTCAGACGGAGTTTCACTCTTGTTGCACAGGCTGGAGTGCAATGGCGTGATCTTGGCTCGCTGCAACCTCTGCCTCCTGGGTTCAAGCGATTCTCCTGCCTCAGCCTCCCTAGTAGCTGGGATTGCAGGTGCAAGCCACCATGCCGAGCTAATTTTGTATTTTTAGTAGAGACAGGGTTTCTCCTTGTTGGTCAGGCTGGTCTCGAACTCCTGACCTCAGATGATCCACCTGCCTCGGCCTCCCAAAGTGCTGGGATTATAGGCGTGAGCCACTGCGCCCAGCCGTTTTTTTTTTTTTTAAAATGACACAGGGTCTCGCTTGTCACCCATGCTAGACTGCAGTGGTGCAGTTATGGCTCACTGCAGCCCCAACCTCCCAGGCTCATGCGATCCTCCCACCTCAGCCTTCCAAGTAGCCGGGACTACAGGTGCACGCCACCACACCCAGCTAATTTTTTTATATTCTGTAGAGACAGGGTTTTGTCTTATTGCCCAGTCTGGTCTTGAATTCCTGGACCCAAGTGATCCACCCAACTCAGGCTCTCAAAGTGCTGGGATTACACAGGCATGAGCCACTACGCCTGGCCAGGAAGATTTTTAAAGGCTAAGAATTGTATAGGTCCTAGAGAAAAAGATGCTACAGAAAAGAAAAAGTGATGGAGAAACAAAAAGGCAAAGAAAAACAAAACATTTGGGAATTTGTTGTGAATAAGAGAAGAAACCTTAACAGTCATTGCAGTCACATCTTAAACTTTATTCTAAAGTCTGTCTTTATTTTTCATATTAGCTAAACCTATTCGTCCCGGGCAACATCCAGCAGCTTCTCCAACTCACCCAAGTGCAATTCGTGGAGGAGGTGCATTTGTTCAGAACAGCCAGCCAGTGGCAGTGCGAGGTGGAGGAGGCAAACAAGTGTAATCCTTTATACATATCCACAGGTTTGTTATTTATATCTGGCTTTTCATATCTGTTTGTGGAAAATTGGTTGTTAAATAGGATTTTGATTTTAAAAAATTCTCACATTAGTGTTATGATTTTTTTAAACTTAAGCATTATAAAAGTAATTTAGCTCGATCTTTTTGTGTAGTTTAGATCATACTATATATTCAAATTTGTGGTCTTGTTTTGAAATCTAGTATTGGACCATTTGTAATAGCTCTTGATATTGTCTAATGGATGTACCATGGTTTATAAACATTCCTTTCCTTTTTGCTAGACATGTAATTATATTAATTTTTTCCATAATTGAAATTTTCAAAAACCAAAATTTTCATATATGAAATTTGAAACATCTTTTTTTTTTTTTTTTTTTTTTTTTGTTTTTTTTTTGAGATGGAATCTCACTCTTGTCGCCCAGCCTGGAGTGCAATGGCGTGATCTCAGCTCACTGCAACCTCTGGCTCCTGGGTTCAAGCAATCCCCCTCCCTCAGCCTCCCAAATAGCTGGGATTACAGGTGCCTGCCACCATGCCTGGTTAATTTTTGTGTTTTTAGTAGAGACAAGGGGTTTCACCATGTTGGTCAGGCTGGTCTCAACTCCTAACTTCAGGTGATCTGCCCGCCTCGGCCTCCCGAAGTGCTGGAATTACAGGCGTGAGCCACCGTGCCCAGCCTGAAACATCTGTATTCCCTAACCTGTTAGAGATTATTTCCAGAAGGTTCCCAGAAATGCAATTATAAGGAAATATGAACATTTTTAAGGCTCTTGCTACATATTAACACATTGGTTTCTAGAAAGACTGCACCAAATTGCATATGAGCCCAGCTTACTAACAGATTTCTGAGTTTTATTTATAAGTAATATCTGTTCTTTGTAGGGCATAAAACAGTCACAAATTAGAAAAAAAACCCTAGAGATACTACACAATATACTATCTCTCTCTTTCTGGAGCTTTCTGTATTAGTTGTTAAATTTAAAAGTTTAAACTGTTGATAACTATTCTAATAGACTCCACTTATTCTACTACATATGCTGCTTTGGAGCCTGCTTTTCTTTCCAGCCCCCTGCCCCCACACACCCCACACACCCCTGCCCCACTCCGAGACGGAGCCTCGTTCTTGTTGCCCAGGCTGACGTGCAATGGCTTGATCTTGGCTCACCGCAACCTCCGCTTCCCAGGTTCAAGCGATTCTCCTGCCTCAGCCTCCCAAGTAGCTGGGATTACAGACGTGTGTCACCACGCCCGGCTAATTTTGTATTTTGTAGCCTGCTTTTTAAACTTAGCAATATATTCGGAACACTTTTCTTCTACAGCGTGATTGGTTAGTGGTTGCCTAATAATTCGTCATATAGTAGCAACTCTGATTGTAACTAACTCTTCAAGAAGTCCCTGATGTGTGTATATGCTTTGGAAATAAAAAATACTAGATAGTTATGAAATGATTAGCTGTTTCTGACAAATACTAAAGCTAGTTTATTTTAATGTTGCTTGTTTATACTTTGACATTTTGCATAATACTGGCTCTAAATTGAGTAGAGAATTAAGAAATATTCTGAAGGATTCACATTTCTAGCAATTTTAAACATTTTGTTCACACAATGTAGGATTTAAAACAGTGGTAGAGTGAAAAGAACATGGACTATGGAGTTCCATCCAAGTTGAAATCCTGACTACATTAATAGTTTCTTTCTCATTCTGACTTGTTCTACAGTACTTCATAAAAGTTACGGATTTATTGCTTAACTATGTAATGAATCTCTAAAACAACATGTTTCTACATAGCCACAATATTATCACACCCAGTAAGATTATATTTTTAATATTATTTAGTATCATTCCATATTCAGATTTTTCCAATTTTTTTTACTATCCTGTACAGCTGGTTTGTCTAAACCAGAGTACAATTCAGGACTACTGTTTGCATTTAGTTTTATCCCTTAAATCTCTTCTGATCTTGAATGAGCACCCTCTTTAGTGATACTGACTTACTGAGTAGGCCCAGGTATCTTGAGGGTATAACACCTGTGTGTTGTGTCTGATTGTTTTTATGTGTAGTCACCTTGTTCTTTCTCCATTTCTATGCAAAAGCATTGATTAGACTCAGCATAAACATTTTTGACAAAGTTATGTCATAGATAATATGTACTTAATATCAGTAGACATACAATAGCTGGTTTTCCTGATAATTAGAGATAACTCCTGTGTTTTTCCCCTTCGGACTAATAACTCTGTTTTATTAGTAAAATGGAAGTCATTCTTAAGAATTACATGAGTTGGCCGGGCACGGTGGCTCACACCTGTAATCCCAGCACTTGGGAGGCTGAGGTGGGTGGGTCACCTGAGGTCAGGAGTTCGAGACCAGCCTGACCAACACGGAGAAACCCTGCCTCTACTAAAAATACAAAATTAGCAGGGCGTGGTGGCTCATGCCTGTAATCCCAGCTACTCGGGAGGCTGAGGCAGGAGAATCGCTTGAACCCAGGAGGCGGAGTTTGCGGTGATCCGAGATCGTGGCATTGCACTCCAGCCTGGGCAACAAGAGCAAAACTCCGTCTCAAAAAATAAAAAAATAAAAAAAATAATTACATGAGTTAAGATGTTACCCAGCACACAGTATTCAGTAGATGCAAGCCTTTTCCTACCTTTCTGGAAGTGGGAGCTGGGCAAGGGGATTTTCAAAGCATAGATAGAAAGTTTATCCTTTTTGGATATTGTCCTCACATTAAAATTCATATGTCAACTTTAAACTTACCTCATTGTAGAGAGAGGACAGACCATACTTTTGTTAACTATTGCTGATCGCGGTATAGTGACACCAGCTTAGCACATAAGGGAGATAGCTAACCCAGCCAAACTAGGTTTTCAAGACTTGAAAGTTATGATGTAAAAATATAATTATTTACAGGTTTGTTTTGACACTCGTCCAAAGATAGTGGTTCTTAGTTTTTCAAACTCTTGTAATCTATCTTAAACCATGACTGGGGAGTATATGATTCACTTAAGTGATAAATTGTTTAAATGTTAAATAATTTGTACTGGAGTGCAGTGGCAGGATCTCGGCTTACTGCAACCTCTGCTTCCCGAGTTCAAGCCGTTCTCCCTGCCTCACCCTCCTGAGTAGCTGGGATTACAGGCGCCCACTACTACGCCCGCCTAAGTTTTTTGTATTTTTACTAGAGACGGGGTTTTGCCATGTTGGCCAGGCTGGTATTGAACTCCTGACCTCAGGTGATCTGCCCCTGTCAGCCTCCCAGAGTGCTCAGATAACAGGCGTGAGCCACTGTGCCAGTGAGAAATTTTTTTAATGTTAAGAAAAACATTTCAAGTCACTGTGTTTATTTTTGGAAAGGATGACATTTATAATACTGATACTTTTAGTTCCCAGTTTTACATGGCTAGTCTTCTGCCTTGCTTAGTACTTTAAATAGATTGTTTTTCTAAATGCATAGATAAGTAGGCGGTTTAATACAAAGATGTTTAAAATACTACTAGAATTATTTATTTCCCTGTTACTTTTCCTACTGTATACACCTCTTGTTTATCCCTATTCCTCTCCCCCTCTTTTTTTTTTTTTTAAAGCTTCTATGTATATAACTAGTAGTTGCTGGTTAGTGTTCCTTGGTTTAAGAATGTCACTGACCACTGTCTGCTGGTTAAAAGATTAGCCGCCTTTTTCTTTTTTAAACAAATATAATTCATAAATGAGCTTACCCATAGCTTTATTTGGGAGAATAAAAACAAAGGGAGGGCTGACCTCCCTTTAAACACTACTGCTACTAAACAGTTCTACTTAGGCAGTATAGAAAAGGAAACCAAATCATTTAATATTGCCATCCTTCTAATTTTGGGGAAAATAGCCACAGATGTTGGCTAAAATGTTTATAAACTGTTGGCATATTTTATTTGCTTGTTTTATTCTTCATGATTATCTCAAACACCAATTTTGTAAAACTAAACATATTTACTCTATGCTTTCTCCCAGTTTTAGGTGTTAAAAAGTAATCGAAGTATGAAGAGGACATGGTATCAAGCAGTCATTCAATGATTATAACCTCTACTCCCTTGGGATTGTAGAATTATAACTTTTTAAAAAATGTATAAATTATACCTGGCCTGTACAGCTGTTTCCTACCTACTCTTCTTGTAAACTCTGCTGCTTCCCAACACAACTAGAGTGCAATTTTGGCATCTTAGGAGGGAAAAAGGACAGTTTACAACTGTGGCCCTATTTATTACACAGTTTGTCTATCGTGTCTTAAATTTAGTCTTTACTGTGCCAAGCTAACTATACCTTATAGGACTGTACTTTTTGTATTTTTTGTGTATGTTTATTTTTTAATCTCAGTTTAAATTACATAGCTGCTACTGCTTCTTGTTTTTCTTTTCCTATTAAAACGTCTTCCTTTTTTTTTTTCTTAAGAGAAAATGGAACATTTAGGTTAAATGTCTTTAAATTTTACCACTTAACAACACTGCATGCCCATAAAATATATCCAGTCAGTACTGTATTTTTAAATCCCTTGAAATGATATTATCGGGGTTAAAATGACTTGTATTGTTTCTGAAGTTTGCTCCTGAAAACTACTGTTTGAGCACTGAAACCTTACAAATGCCTAACTAGGCATTTGAGACTGAGCAAGGCTACTTGTTATCTCATGAAATGCCTGTTGCCGAGTTATTTTGAAAAGAAATATTTTAAAGTATCAAAAGCAGATCTTAGTTTAAGAGAGTTTGGAAAAGGAATTATATTTCTCTTTTTCCTGATTCTGTACTCAACAAGTCTTGATGGAATGAAAATACTCTGCTTTATTCTGGTGAGCCTGCTAGCTAATATAAGTATTGGACAGGTAATAATTTGTCATCTTTAATATTAGTAAAATGAATTAAGATATTGTAGGATTAAACATAATTTTATACGGTTAGTACTTTATTGGCTGACCTAAATTTATAGCGTGTGGAAATTGAGAAGAATGAAGAAACAGGACAGATACATGACGAATTAAAAATATATATAGGTCAATTTTGGTCTGAAATTCCTGAGATGTTTTTAACCTGCTACACTAATTTGTACACTAATTTATTTCTTGTTTAGTCTAGAAATAGTAAATTGTTTGCAAGTCACTAATAATCATTAGATAAATTATTTTCTTGGCCATAGCCCATAATTTTGTAATCAGTACTAAGTGTATACGTATTTTTGCCACTTTTTCCTCAGATGATTAAGTCAACAGCTTATTTTAGGAAACTATAAAAGTAATGGGGAAAGAGATTTCACTGTTGCTTCATCAGTGGTGGGGGGCAGTGACTGCAACTGTGTTAGCAGAAATTCACAGAGAATGGGGATTTAAGGTTAGTCAGTAGAGAAACTTGGAAAGTTCTGTGTTAGGATCTGGCTGGCAGAATTAACTTTTTGCAAAAGTTTTATACACAGATATTTGTATTAAATTTGGAGCCATAGTCAGAAGACTCAGATCATAATTGGCTTATTTTTCTATTTCCTTAACTATTGTAATCTCCACTTTTGTAATAATTTTGATTTAAAATATAAATTTATTTATTTATTTTTTTAATAGTCAAAAATCTTTGCTGTTGTAGTCTGCAACCTCTAAAATGATTGCATTGCTTTTAGGATTGATCAGAAGAAACACTCCAAAAATTGAGATGAAATGTTGGTGCAGCCAGATATAAGTAATATAGTTAACAAGCAAAAAAAGTGCTGCCACCTCTTTATGATCGTTTTCTAAATGGAGAAACATTTGGCTGCATTCACATAGACCTTTATGTTTTGTTTTCAGTTGAAAACTTGCCTCCTTTGGCAACATTCGTAAATGAAGCAGAATTTTTTTTTTCTCTTTTTTCCGAATATGTTAGTTTTGTTCTTGTAAGATGTATCATGGGGTATTGGTGCTGTGTAACGAACAACGAATTTTAATTAGCATGTGGTTCAGAATATACAATGTTAGGTTTTTAAAAAGTATCTTGATGGTTCTTTTCTATTTATAATTTCAGACTTTCATAAAGTGTACCAAGAATTTCATAAATTTGTTTTCAGTGACTGCTTTTTGCTACAGTAGGTCATTAAACACGGCACTTATTCTTAAAAATGAAAATTTCTGATCATCTAGGATATTGACACGTTTCAATTTGCAGTGTCTTTTTGACTGGATATATTAACGTTCCTCTGAATGGCATTGATAGATGGTTCAGAAGAGAAACTCAATGAAATAAAGAGAATATTTATTCATGGCGATTAATTAAATTATTTGCCTAACTTAAGAAAACTACTGTGCATAACTGTCAGTTTGTGCTTAACTCCATTTGACATGAGGTGACAGAAGACAGTCTGAGTCTACCTGTGGAATATGTTGGTTTATTTTCAGTGCTTGAAGATACATTCACAAATACTTAGTTTGGGAAGACACCGTTTAATTTTAAGTTAACTTGCATGCTGTAAATGCGTTTTATGTTTAAATAAAGAGGAAAATTTTTTGAAATGTAATGACTTTCTTAAAACAAGTGTTAGGTTGATTGTACATGACTGAGTTCAGGCCTTCTGTCTTGATAGAATAGTGACTGATATGTCATTATATTTATGTATATTTTGTTTCCTAATGTCTTGCAGCCTTTTGGACAGCAGATATTAAATGTGTAGGCTAAAGAGCTAGAAATGAATGACCAGTCTCACACATAAAACTTTTTTAATTTTTTTTTTTGAGATAGAGTCTTGCTCTGTCGCCCAGGCTGGAGTGCAGTGGTGTGATCTCGGCTCACTGCAACTCTTACCGCCTGGATTCTAGGGATTCTCCTGCCTTAGCCTCCCAAGTAACTGGGATTACAGGCATATGCCACCATGCCCAGCTAATTTTTGTATTTTTTAGTAGAGATGGGGTTTCACCATGTTGGCCAGGCTGGTCTTGAACTCCTGACCTCATGTGATCCTCCTGCCTCGGCCTCCAGAAGTGCTGGGATTACAGGCGCGAGCCACTGCGCCCGGCCGGTGTCACCTACATTTTACTTTGTATAGTCCCCATTGTTCATCTGAGTCTGGTTGTTTGATTAACCAGGATATAAGAACACCTGTTAACGTTTATGTTTTAGACACTTCCTCAATGATCATTCAGGTCTAGCTGAAGAATAACTTTAAAAAGACTTCCTAAATTCAGGTCGGTATTTTTTCTTGTTTTGGGGGGCATTGGGCTTTATATGTTTTTATACTGTTGTGGAAAATTTTAATCAGATACGAAATCAGACAGAATAATAATGAAACCCCAAGTACCAGTTACTTAGTCTCAACAGTTATCAACTTACAGCTAATCTTGTTTCATCGGTAATCTACTCATCTTCTCCCAACAACCCCCTGTATTATTTTGAAGCAATCCTAGAAAACATGTTTTTTTTTTTTTGAGACGGAGTCTCGCTGTCGCCCAGGCTGGAGTGCAGTGGCACCATCTCAGCTCACTGCAAGCTCCGCCTCCTGGGTTCAAGCCATTCTCCTGCCTCAGCCTCCTGAGTAGATGGGACTACAGGCACCTGCACCATGCCCGGCTAATTTTTTGTATTTTTTTTTTTTAGTAGAGATGGGGTTTCACCGTTTAGGCAGGATGGTCTCGATCTCCTGACCTCGAGATCCGCCCACCTCGGCCCCCGAAAGTGCTGGGTTTACAGGCGTGAGCCACCGGGATAAGTACTTAAGTATGTATTTTTAAAAGATAAGGACTCCTTAAAACATACCCAACGAATACCATTATCACATCAAAAAATTTATAATTTCCTGATATTCAAATATTTAGTTTTTGTAAACAGTTTGAGTCAAGATCCAATGGAAGTTCATATATGAATGAAGAGTCTGACTCTTACATTTTTTCATTGCAATGTATGAAGAAAATAACTTTTTTGCCCTGTAGTTTCCCAGATATTGCAGTTGCATCCCTTTCATATCATTTAACGAATTTCTGTGGCTTTTATGTTTCCTATAAATTTGTTTCAGATCCACAGATATAATCAGATTCAGATAGTTGTTTTGTTGGATGGGGACAGTATTTATAGGTGGTGGTATTCCATCAGGTGGCACATAATGTGTACTTGTCTCTTCTTGAGCTATTAGTCACTATTGATCAGTGCCTAGATCCATCTAAATAGAGGATATAGAATTACAGTATTTTTTTCATTTGTTTGCTGCAATAGGGAAACTTGGTCTCTTACTTGGTTATCTAGTGGGTGTGTGTGTATAGTTTGTATAGTTACCTAGTGGGTGTGTGTGTATAGTTTGTATAGGAAAGACAAGGTAAATGCTTCTTTCCATTTATTTGTAAGTTTCAAAATGAGCTGCTTCACTACGATCTTCCAGTACTGACTAGTTTTGTATTTTTTCCTTTTTGGTTTTTTATTATTTTATTATCTTTTAGGTGTGCTCTATGAGCCTTTGTATTAATTTTTTTTCCTTTCCTGGAGGAATTTGAAAACAAGTTTTTTTCCAAATTAAAAAAAAGTCGCAGCACATCTAAGGAATAGGATGCAAAAGGGAATATAGGAGTGATAGAAACTAGTGAGAAAATTTATACACTCAGGCAGGCAAACTAGGATAGGGGATGGATGATTAATACAGTATCATAACTGATGGCTGGAGAACTTGATTTTTTTTTATTTTTGAATTGAGACGGGGTCTCTCTTTTTTCTTTTTTTTTTTTGAGACAGGGTCTCACTGTCACCCAGGCTGGAGTGCAGTGGTGCAGTGGTGTGATCTCAGTGCACTGCAACCTCTGTCTTCTCAGCCCAAGTGATTCTCCTACCTCACCTTCCTGAGTAGCTGGGATCACAGGCATGCACCACTACGTCTGGCTTTTTTTTTTTTTTTTGGGTAGAAATGGGGTTTTGCCATGTTGCCCAAGCTAGTTTTGAACTCCTGAGCTCAGAAGATTCACTCACCGTGACCTCCCAAAATGCTGTGATTATAGGCGTGAGCCACTGCGCCCGGCCTCCAATGCTTTTTTTTTTTTTAGATGTAGTTTCTCTCTTGTTGCCCATGCTGGAGTGCAATGGCGCAATCTTGGCTCGGCACAATCTTGGCTCACCGCAACCTCTGCCTCCTGGGTTCAAGCGATTCTCCCCTCAGCCTCCTGAGTAGGTGGTATTTTAGGCATGTACCACGCGCAGCTGATTTTGTATTTTTTAGTAGAGACGGGGTTTCTCCATGTTGGTCAGGCAGGTTTTGAACTCCCAACCTCAGGTGATCTGCCTGCCTCGGCTTCCTGAAGTGCTGGGATTATAGGCGTGAGCCACTGTGCCTGGCCCGATGCTTTTAAAATTTTTCTTGAGAGAGGGTCTGGCTCCGTTGCCCAGGCTGGAGTGCAGTGGTGTGATCTTGTCTCACTGCTACCTCTGTCCCCCAGGCTCAAGCTGTCCTCCTGCCTCAGGTTCCCTAGTAGCTGGGACTACAGGCATGTGCCACCATGCCTGGCTAATTTTTGTAGAGACAGAGTTTCACCATGTTGCCCAGCCTGGTCTCAAACTCCTGAGCTCAAGTGATCCACTCCCTTCGGCCTCTCAAAGTGCTGGCATTACAGGCGTGAGCCCCCGTGCCTGGTCAGCTTTTTTAAAAGATGGGGTCTTGCTCTGTCACCCAGGCCGGAGTGCAGTAGTGCAGTCAGTCTACTGGGATCCCATGCTGGTGGATCATACAAAACTCTCAGTGGCTGCTTGAGGCTCTGTCGTCAAGAAAGGCAAGCTCAAATTTTTCTGTTAGAACAAATTGCAGGCCCTCCTGGGATAGGAGACTCAATGTACTCAACTTACCACCAAGTTGCTAGTTGGTTTCTTCAAGGGACAATTGAACTCAATATTGCTGGTAGGATGTTAGGCAGCAGCAGTAATTGGATCTGCCTTTGTAAGTGGGAACCCTTGGTACTGGATGTGCATAGCTTTCATCTCCCACTGGCCACACTATTCCTGTGCTCACGATACCAGCACTGCAGCGATGGATGACAGACTGGCTGATGTCAACCATTGGTTAAATTCCTCTTCCCTAGTAGATACTGTCTGGTAGGCATTAACATGTCACACAAGATCCTCACATCCTTTGCTCGTACCCCTGTCTATGTCTATGGGAAGGGCAGGCACAGCAGCTTGAGACTTCTGTTTGGCCTTTGTCACTATACAGGATAATCTGTATCCAACAGGCCAAAGATGTAATGTAGGGATCATGCCAGTTACTAAGTGTGTCAATTCTAGTTACACATCAGAGACACGGAAATGACCAGCAGAGGGATCCACAGAGCATGTGCTGCTTTAATGTGAGCACTATACGTTACTTAAATAGAACAATACCTCCATGTGCGCCCCCTATGATGATGCTTTAGGTTTCTAGGTACAATGTCAGCTTGGACCCTGTATCCAACAGCGTTCAAAATATTTGGGTGTTCCCTTTTATCCACTGTCCAGTAACCTGAATAAATGGCCATCATTCTTTTGAGGGCAGGACTGGGGAATTGTAGTCTGTACTGGGTTGTTGCAAGGTCTTTCCTCCCGGGGACTGAACCTCATGACTGCAGAGGTAATCAGGTTAAAATGCAGTCATTTTCCAATATAACTTAAAGGGAATGCATAGAGGGGAGATGATGGGCAGAGATGGCATCTACAGGCTAAGGAAAGAGGCCTTGAACAGCTCCTTCCCTCACAGTCCTTAGAAGGAATCTATTCTGCCAACACCTTAATTTTGGACTTGTAGCCTCCAGAACCATAAGACAATACATCCTGTTGTTTAAAGCCACCCAGTCTGTGGTATTTAACAGCAGCCCTAGCAAACTAACACAATGGCCTGCTCTGATAATTCAGGACCCTCTAAGCATTTCTCCTTAGCATGGTCAGCATAAGCTTTGTACAGTTGAGCTTTGTCAGTACAAGAGAAAGGGGCTACTTTTCTCAGGTCTGGCATGCTTGCCCTGGCTGCTTATTACCATCCTTTGTCAGGCATGGCTCAGCCCCAGCTGTGACCCGAGTATGCAGTCACTTAGCCAGCTTGCAGCTCTGGCCTTGGCCCTGTGAGTACCTCAGTAGCTGGCAGGTGGCTCCTTCTGAGCCTGTCCTTCAGCCTCAGCTCACACATAGCCTGGAGAGGCACTCCCTGCTTGCGGCTGCAGTTTTCTGTCCTCTTGTACTCTAGAAGAGTGTGCCAGCCTCAGCCCATGTGTACCCCAATGATGTGTTTCCTTCTTGCCTGTCCTGGCCATGATTCCCTGCTTGCCAGTGGCAGCCTGACTGCACCTCAAAGGAAAGTTCCCTGGTGACTGACTCAGCTGTCACCCAGGGCAATCCAGCAAATGTCCCTGCCATACAGTAGGCTACAGCCACACCTCCGCAAGATCTGAAACCCAAACTTGGGGAGGGACATCCCTATCCAAGAGTTTGATCCTTCCTTGGGTACTTTCCCTTAACCCTAGGGTATCCTATAAAGTTTTCCGTATCCATTGTAAGGCAATCCCCTTGGACCTTGACTGATACAAAGGGTGATATGTAAGTTTATACTCAATCTTATTTATTATTTATTTACTGAGACAGAGTTTTGCTCTTGTCGCCCAGACGGGAGTGCAATGGCATGATCTTGGCTCACTGCAACTTCCACCTCCCAGGTTCAAGCGATTCTCCTGCCTCAGCCTCCTAGGTAGCTGGGATTGCAGGCGCCTGCCACCACGCCCAGCTAATTTTTTTTTTTTTTTTTTAGACGGAGTCTTGCTCTGTTGCCATGCTGGAGTGCAGTGGCACAATCTTGACTCACTGCAGAAAGTAGGAAAGAAAACACCAGAACAAAAGGTCTCAGATCTGAATAATAAGCATGCCATAAAGAGAACAGAAGAAACAGCAGAGGAAATCACTAATGAAACTGAAAGCCATGGCTTTCCGACGCCCAGCACAATATATAAAAACAGACCCACCCTAGGGTATGCCATTGTGAATTTCACTACAAGGAATACCTGAACTAGAAAAATTTTTTAAAAGTTTCATACAAAGGACTGAGAATCCGAATGCCTCAAATAACATCAGATATTAGAAGAAAGTAGATCTATATCTTTAAAATTCCAAAGGAATGTTATCTCCAGCCTCAATTAGTGTAAGGGTAGGTGAAATAAAAAGGTTTCCAGGCACACCAGTTCCCAAAAGTGTTACTTATTTTTATTTTTTAAGACAGGTTGCGGTGGTGCAGTGGTGTGATCTCAGCTCACTGCAACTTCTGCCTCCCAGGTGCAAGTGATTCTCATGCCTCTGCCTCCCAAGTAGCTAGGACTACAGGCATGCACCACCTCCCGGATTCAAGCAATTCTCCTGCCTCAACCTCCTGAGTAGCTGGGACTACAGGCGCGTGCCTCCACGCCCGGCTAATTTTTTTATATTTTTAGTAGCGACGGGGTTTCGCCATGTTGGCCAGGCTACTCTCGAACTCCTGACCACAGGTGATCCACCCGCCTTGGCCTCCCAAAGTGCCAGGATTCCAGATGTGAGCCACTGCGCCAAGCCCATATTCAGAATATTTAATGCTTAGCCCTTTCCCCTAGTTGGCTGTCTGAATGCTGGTAGCCAGGCTTATGCTTCCAGCCAGGAGATGAGAAGATTCTGTGCAAAATTTGGCAGCTGATATTGGGGGTCTCCAGGGAAGCAGCAGTTTCAGGAATGCCACAGTCAACAAATCCTATTCCTGTGAGCCAGTTGCTTCCAGTCAGCTTATTGTCCCCCTCTTCAATATGTGCAGATAGGCAAGGATCACTAGCCATTTGAGGAATACCTCTACGGTGAAAGGTAGAATCAAAACCCACAACCCAAAATGGAGCAAAGTGGGACTGTGAAGGGAGAAGAAAACATTTTTAAGGAACTGCCACTAATATCCTCAGGTTTTGAAATTGTAACAATGTTCAGAAAACAAGTCCTGAAAATAGAAATTAAAAACTCAATAGAAGGGTGAGAAGATGAAGTTGAGGAAATCTCCCATAAAGTAGTACAAAAAGAACAGCTGGAAAGTAGGAAAGAAAAGACCAGAACAAAAGGCCTCAGATCTCAATAATAAGCATGCCATAAAGAGAACAGAAGAAACAGCTGAGGAAATCATTAGTGAAACTGAAAGCCATGGCTTTCCAATGCCCGGCACAATATATAAAACACACACACACTAGGGTATGCCATTGTGAATTTCACTACAAGGAATACCTGAACTAGAAAAAATTTTAAAAGTTTCATACAAAGGACTGAGAATCTGAATGCCTCAAGTAACATCAGATATTAGAAGAAAGTAGATCAATATCTTTAAAATTGCAAGGGAGTGTTATCTCCAGCCTCAATTAGTGTAAGGGTAGGTGGAATAAAAAGGTTTCCAGGCACACCAGTTCCCAAAAATGTTACTTTATTTTTATTTTTTAAGACAGGTTGCGGTGGTGCAGTGGTGTGATCTCAGCTCACTGCAACTTCTGCCTCCCAGGTGCAAGGGATTCTCATTCCTCAGCCTCCCAAGTAGCTAGGACTACAGGCATGCACCACTATGCCCGGCTAGTTTTTTTATTTTTGGTAGAGACGGGAGTTTCACCATGTTGGCCAAGCTGGTCTCAAACTCCTGTCCTCAAGTGATCCACCCACCTCGGCCTCCCAAAGTGCTGGGATTACAAGCATGAGCCACTGTGCTGGCCAGCAAAAATGTCACTTCTTAAGTACCTTTTATCGGGAAGCTGTTCCTCAACCACAATAAGGGACTAAACTAAGAAAGATGCAGGTCATACAAAAGAATGGAACCCCCAAGGTGACAGCATACACAGCAACCAGTCCAGACGGGAGCCAGTCAGAGACGCTTCCAAGACAAAATGGAGAGTAATTGATATATTTGAACATTTTGAGAGGAGATTTATAAAACTGGAGAGTTTAAGGTGGAATAAATGATTGGTACAAAGAACACTAAGAAAAAATTACTATTCATAAAAGAATCATATAAGCAAGAAAGGGAAAGTCATAGTCTAATTACATGGCTCAGTTGTGATTGGCAGGTCATTGTCATAATAATGTAAACAAGGATTATTAACGAAATTCATGATATGACCTTATTGGGAAGAGGAGGAGTTGAAGGGTGTGTGTGTGTGTGTGTTGATGGTAGTGAAAGAGTTAGTCCTCATCTCCCTTAGTGATGAGACAACTGATAATGCTTAAACATGAATAATTCAGAAGTACTGGAGATCTGGAGATGAGAATAGAGAAAGTGGTTGCTTCTGGGGAGTGCAAAGAATGTGAAGTGGGGAAAGAACTGCTGGTTTTGTTTTCTACAGCTTGTTTGACTTTTCGGGCCTCAGATTGTATTTTGCCATCAAGCTCCCTGGGAAGTACAGTCAGCCCGCCATATCCATGAGTTCCACATCTGTGGATTCAACCAACCACAGATGAAAATATTCCAGGAGGGAAAGGCTGGGTGCAGTGGCTCACACCTGTAATCCCAGCACTTTGGGAGGCCAAGGCAGGAGGATCACTTGAGCCTGGGAGGTCGAGGCTGCAGTGAGCTATGATCGTGCCACTGCACGCCAGCCTGGGTGACAGAACAAGACCCTGTCTCAAAAAAAAAAAAAAAAAAGTCTTGAAAGAGAAAAAAGAAAAAATATTCTGGGGGGGAAAAACAATAAAAATAATACAATTTTTAAAATAATGTAATAAAGAATTATTTATTTACCTAGCATTACATTGCAGTAGTTGTTATAAGTAATCTAGAGATGATCTAAAGTACACGGCAGGTTGTGCGTGGGTTATATGCAAATGTTATGCTGTATTATATCAGGGACTTGAGCATGTGCGGATTTGGATATCTGTAGGGGAGTCCTGGAACCAATCCCCCCTCAGATCGAGGGACAACTGTACTTCTTTTTCTTTTTTCTTTTTCTTTTTTTTTTTTTTCTGAGACGCGATCTCACTCTGTCACCCAGGCAGGAGTGCAGTGGTGCCATCACATCTCACTACAGGCTCAACCTCCCCAGGCTCAAGCGAGCCTCCCACCTCAGCCTCCCAAGTAGCTGGAACTACAGGTGCGTGCCACCATTCCTGGCTCATTTTTGTATTTTTTGTAGAGACAGGGTCCCACTATGTTGCCCAGCTTGGTCTTGGACTGCTGGGCTCAAGTGATCCTCCTGCCTTGGCCTCCCGAAGTGCTGGCATGAAGTCACCATACCTGGCCAACTGTACTACTTACTTCACCAAATAAATGCTTCCAAATTTTGAAGATATGGAGGAGAAGCTTTTTTAAAAAAATGTAAAATACACATAACATAAAATTTACCATCATGACCACTTTTTTTTTTTTTTTTTCAGAGTCTCACTCTGTTGCCCAAGCTGGCGTGCAGCAGTGCAATCTCTGCTCACTGCAACCTCTGCCTCCTGGGCTCAAGCGATTCTCCTGCCTTAGCCTCCTGAGTAGCTGGGATTACAGGCGCAGGCCACCACGCCTGGCTGATTTTTTATTTTAGTAGAGATGGAGTTTCACCATGTTGTCCAGGGTGGTTTTGAACTCCTGAGCTCAGGCAATCTGCCCGCCTCGGCCTCCCAGAGTGCTGGGATTACGGGTGTGAGCCACCGCGCCCGGCCTTGACCACTTTTAAGGGTACAGATCAGTAGTGTTGGAAAGAAGCAATTTTTTAAAAGGAAATGTACAAGGAAATCAGTTCAGGACTGGAAGTGCTAATATCTTTTGCTGTATTTGTTTCATGCTCTGCATTGAAATGTTTGTTTAATGTTCTTTAGTTCATATTAACTTGCCAGAATAATGTTAACATAAAAACTTTCAATTGTTTCCACTGTAGGTAAAATTAGAACCAATTACAACTATTTAAAATATTCAATAAATTAACTCATTTTTCCCCCACTTCACAGTTAAGAGCCATTTGAAATGAAAAATAAAGGAATGTTACTAAATCTAAGCAATCCCAAATAAATGCTCATTGTTTCTTGAGAGATAGACAAGACATCACCAGTATGAGTGACAGAAGAACACCCACAATAACATCTTGGATATACTATTTGCTCTCTGAATAAAAGGCGCATAGCTTTTCTATACAATAACTGGAATTGTGCATGGTCCCCCTCCACATTGCTCTGAAAATGAACTTTTGTTTTATGCAGATGTAGGCGAATTAGAATGAACAAAGGCCCACATTTTAAGGCTGAGAACATTCAACTGAAAATGAAAAATGGATTTTTCTTCTATTAGACAGGAGAGCAAATGTAAATGTTTTGCAGCGGGCAGGCTAAGGCAGACCTGAGGTCCCAGAGTTGTCTCCTTTGAAAGTGGCTGGCTATTGGCAAGTACTAATACTTCCTGAATGCTCCCATCAAGGGTCCTCACATGGCCCATCAGAAGGGAGAAACAAGAAGTCAAAACCACTTTCCTGTCTCCTCTGGCCCACTATCTGCAAAAGGACCAACTGCTTCTCACACTCATTGTAGTAGCTGGTTCATTTCAAGGTCTGGACCACTTGCTAGAGGATTGGACCTACAGAGATCTATCTATGGGGCTGGAAAACTGTCCAAGACCCTTCAACAGAACTTTTACAGGAGAAAATCCTGGAGACCATTCTTAAGAGGGCTGATGACTAGTTATTAAGGAATGTTGAGGTCCAGATCCCTGAGCCTGGGCACAGAGGCAACCTTCAAATCCCCTTCCATCTCCCTTCCCTGCCCCTCCCCAACACCCCACAAGGCTAAGTTCACTCTAATACCTGACAATAGCTCCATGGAGAATTCACAGCCAGCAAACCTCTACTGTGTTGTCTTCAGCTGTAGTCATTGTTCACAGTCCAGAATGACCGATCACCCCTCTGCTCTGTCTGATTCATCCTTTCCACTCCACAATTGGCTTTCCTCACTTCCTACCTCATCATAGACACTCATTTACCCCTTAAACTCTGATGTTCTCACCACTCTTTTGGCAACACATGCTTTCTGACATACACCCATGTGATTTTAATTTAACTCTCATCTATATGCTGATAAATATAAACCTAAAATCTGCTTCTCCAACCCCAATTTCCCTCATAAATTTCTAACTCATATATCCAACTGCATGCAGGCCATATCCAGGTGAAGCCTCCACAGGCACCTACAACTCAACATATCCAAAGGTGAACCAACAAAGACACGTATGGGTAAACAAAATTCACAACCTCTTACCTAAAACCTTGGGACAAATGTTTTATGAAATTGTAAATTTTCAGAATTTAGAAAAGGTAATACACAGTATATAACACCACCAGTTATTTATGTATTTATATCAAACACAAGTTTTCATTCAGCAAAAGTTTTTTCTTCCAACTCTTTATATGCAGTGGAATATACAAAGAATAGAAACGGCCTAATGTCAATTGAGATCATGTTATCAAGTGAGTTTGTACCACATTTACAAAAAAAATTTTTCAGAGCTTTTTAGATACTGGAATTGTGAAACAGTGACTATTAAACTTTACTTGTCACATGTATGACATTAAAGGGCTAATATGGTTAATACACACAGGGCTCTTAGAAATAAAGAATAAAAAGATGAAAACCCCACAGGAAAATGGACCAAGGACATGAATAGACCATTTAAAGAAAATATGTTTTAAATGTTCAATTTTAACTTATTGTAAAAAAGAAAAAAAAAGGCAACTTGAAATAGTAAGGTATTTTCTGCTTATCAGATGAGCAGGGGTAAAAAGTTGGCAAAAGTATGGAGAAACAGGCACTCGCGCTATTAGTAAATGTTTGTAAAAAGCTTAGAACAGTTGTCTAGTAAGCACATAGTAAGTTTTATATAAGTGCTTGTTAAATAACTTGGTGGAAGTTTATAGTGGTACAAATTTTGGGGAGGACAACTTATCAATATCTACTGTTTTTTTTGAGACGGAGTTTTGCTCTTGTTGCCCAGGCTGGAGTGCAATGGCATGATCTTGGCTCACTGCAACCTCCACCTCCTGGGTTCAAGTGATTCTCCTGCCTTGGCCTCCCAAATAGCTGGGATTATAGGCATGCACCACCATGACCGGCTAATTTTTGTATTTTTAGTAGAGATGGGGTTTCTCCATGTTCATCGGGCTGGTCTTGAACTCCCAGCCTCAGATGATCTGCCCACCTTGGCCTCCCAAAATGCTGGGATTATAGGCGTAAGCCACTGCACCTGGCCAATATTTATTAAAATTTTTAATGTGTATATCCCATTATCCAACACTTCTAATTCTAAGAATTTATTCTACCAAAACTACACAGATGTGCAGAGCTCAATTGCGTGGAAAGATGTTCACTGAATCACTCTAATAATGAAATCTGAAAACAACACTGCCAGCGCTTGTGCTGTGTTTTTCCTCAGGCCAGTGGGAAGATGGCCACATCACATTCAGATGCATCGGTAACCAGAGGATGGAGAGAGAGTGTCTCTCTTTCTGTGGCTCTGTCTTACAAGTGGAAAAACTTTTCCCAGAAGCTTCCCATCAGATTCCCTCTCCTGTCTCAGTAGACAGAACTGGACCACAAGAAAATTCCCAAACCAATGCCTGACAAGGGGATGGGATTATTCTAGGCTAGTGGTCCTCAAATATTTTTATCTGAGGACCCGTTTGGACTCAAAAATTAGGGCCAGGTGTGGTGGCTCATGCCTGTAATTCCAAAACTTTGGAAGGCCAAGACAGGAGGATTGTTTGATGCCAGGAGGTCAAGGCTGCAGTGAGCTATGATTACCTACTACGCTCCAGCCTGGGTGACAGCAAGACCCTAAAAAAAAAAAAAAAATTGAGGATCCCCAAAAATCTTTGCTTTTATGAGTTATATCTATCACTAAAATTTTGAAATATTTATTGATATAAAAATAAGAAATCTGGGCCAGGCGCAGTGGCTCACACCTGTAATCCTAGCACTTTGGGAGGCTGACACAGGCAAATCACAAGGTCAGGAGTTTGAGACCATCCTGGCCAACATGGCGAAACCCTGTCTCTACTAAAAATACAAAAAATTAGCTGGGCATGATGGCAGGCACCTGTAATCCCAGCTACTCGGGAGGTCAAGGCAGGAGAATTGCTTGAACCCAGGAGGCGGAGGTTGCAGTGAGCCAAGATCACACCACTGCACTTCAGCCTGGGCGACAGTGCGAGACTCTGTCTCAGAAAGAAAAGAGAAGCGAAGCGAAGCGAAGAGAAATCTGTTACATATTCATATGAGTAACATTTTCATGAAAAATAGTAACATACTCCAAAACTAAAACATTTAAGAAGAGTAGCATTGCTTTACCTTTTAAAATCACTTTAATATTGGGCTTAATGTAAGACAGCTGGATTCTCGTATCTGCTTTGGCATTTAATCTGCTGCAATCTGTTAGTAGAAGTATATATACATTTTAAAAACCCAGCCTCATTAGGATATGTAATTGCGAAACAGAAACTCACAGAGCCCTGAAATGAATCTCAGAGACCCCAGGAATGTTCAGCCAAGGTTGTTTTTTTTTTTTTTTTCCCTTGAGACAGAGTCTCACTGTGTCATTCAGGCTGGAGTGCAGTGGCACAATCATGGCTCACTGCAGCCTTGACCTCCTGGACTCGAGCGATCCTCCTGCCTCAGCCTCCCAAGTAGCTGGGACTACAGCCATGTGCCACCACGTCCAGGTAATTTTTGTACTTTTTGTAGAGAGAAGGTCTCACTGTGTTGCCCAGGCTGGTCTCAAGCTCCTGGGCTCAACAGATCTTCCCTTCTCAGCCTCTTCAAGTGTTGGGATTACAGGCGTGAGCCACTGTGCTTGGCCCTCAGCCACATTTTAAGTACTACTGCTCTAGGCCAGTGAGACCTCCCGTGAAGAAGAGGTTGGAATCATCCTTTCCTAGAGCACAAGGCTACAAGGCCATCTGGGGAAGGGGTGGATGCTTGAATTTCCCACTATGCTAGGAGGGAAAGAGGAGGAAATGGATACTGTTAGGAAGAAGGGAAGATATTGACCGATAACCAGCCATGCCCCTTTCCAAACTCTGCTCTAGAACATACTCAGAGTAAACTTTTTTGTTTTTAAATTTTCACTGTGACAAAATACACCTAACATATAATTTACCTTACTAATCTTTTTTGTTTGTTTGTTTTGAGACAGAGTCTTGCTCTGTCACCTAGGCTGGAGTGCAGTGGTGCGGTCTCGGCTCACTGCAACTTCCACCTCCCGGGTTCAAGCAATTCTTTTACCTCAGCCTTCCAAGTAGCTGGGACTACAGGCGCCTGCCACCATGCCCAGCTAATTTTTGTATTTTTAGTAGAGACGGGGTTTCACCATGTTGGCCAGGCTGGTCTCAAATTCCTGACCTCAGGTGATCCGCCCACCTCGGCCTCCCAAAGTGCTGGGATTACAGGTGTGAGCCACTGTGCCAAGGCTTCCTAGCCATTTTTAATGCACAGTTCAGTGGCATTAAGTGCATTTCATTGTTGTGCTACCATCACCACCGTCCATCCAAGAATGTTTCCATTTTGCAAAACTGAAACTCTATACCCACTAAACAATAACTCCACAGCCCCTTCCAGCCCCGGTCTCTATGAGTTTGGCACAAAGTTCTACTTTCTCTCTCTGTGAGTCTGACTACTCAAAGTATCTCATGTAAGTGGAATCATACAGTATTTGTCTTTTTGTGACTGCCTTATTTCACTTAGCATAGTGCCCTCCAATTTCACGTACGTCGTAGTACATACCAGAATTATTCTCTTCTTCTTAAGGCTCAGTAATATTCCACTGTGTGAAGAGACCACATTTTGTTTATGTATTCATCTGTCAATGGACATTGGGTTGTTTACACCTTCTGGCTATTGTGAATAATGCTGCTATGAGTGCAAATATCTATTCGAGTCCTCGCTTTCCATTCTTTTGGGTATATACACAGATGTGGAATTGCAGGATCATATGGTAGTTCTATTTTTGCTTTTTTGAGCAACTGCCCTACTGTTTTCCACAGAGACTGCAACATTTCACATTCTTGCTGGCAGGGGATAAGGGTTCCAATTTCTCCACGTCCTTGCTAACATTTTTTGTTGTTTTGATAGCAGCCATCCTAATGGGTGTGAGGTGGTTAGAGTAAGCATAAGTTGATAATGTCATTTTCCTGGTAGAATTCTACCACGGCTTTTAGCCACCTTGTAAAATTGAAGTTCATGATGATTAGGACTGGCAAGGCCCTATTGTTCCGACTCTGCCCTCCCTTCCACCCTCATCCCTTATTCTCTCCTTTGCTCACTGTCCTCCAGCACACAAACCTTTCTGTTTTTTGAACACGCCAACGGGCTTCCATCTCACAGCCTTTGCACATCCTCTTCCCTCTGCCTGGAAACCTCCATCTACAGCTTCCCAAACACTTTCCCTTACTCAATTCTCAGCTTCAATGCGGGGACTTCCCGAACACTCCCCCGCCAATCACTACCACATCACCTTGCTTTCAACGTTTGACAAATACTTTTTTGAGCACACATTCTATGACAGGCCCTATGCTAGGTGCTGGGGATACAGCAGTGAACAAAGCAGGCTAAAATCCATACTTCTATGCGGCTTACATTCCAGTGATGGTCTTCAGTGCATAATCACTACTGCAATTATCTTGTTCATTTTCCTAATGTTTGTTGCACTGGCTGGTCATTTCAGCAGTGTTTATAAAGCAAAAGAGTTGGAAATAGCCCAAAGGCAGAATACTAGAAGTTAGTTTTTAAAATTTATAGTTCACCCTTATACAAAGCCATAGTTATAACATAAAATGAAATATAAAATTATAGTTCATCCTTAATACAAAGCCAGAGTAATAATATAAAGCCTTATAATGTAAAGCCATACTTCTGTTTCATGTGCTGCCATGGAAAGGTGACCAAGATATACTTGTATCAGACATAAGGATATATTCCTTCTCGGTCTGCTTAGCACCACTACCTCCTAGACCCTCAGCCTCTTGTTCCTGCTTAACACATAGTTCTACCACTTGAGCCCAGTTGCTCTGGGAGACCAAAACTGTCACCTCTTGCTACCACTACAAAGCCAGGCCAACCAGATACCCAGAGTTTCTACCTACTCCTCCTACTTTTGGACTTGGATAAAACCACACAGCTGGGCATGGGATCTGACATCCTAAACATCTACCCAAGAGTATAGGTGATGCAATTCAGGAGCTTGAATGACTAACACTCCATGGGACATTTTTGCTTTTCAAAATTATTGAGATCTTAAAAAAGATTCCTTTTCTTTTCTTTTCTTTTTTTTTTTTTTAAGAGACAGAGGGGTCTCACTATGTTACCCAGGCTGGACTAGAACTCATGGGCAGAGAAGGGAAGATGGAGCTGCCATCTTGAACTTGTCTGATCCCCTAGTTCCTGCTGGCATTCACCTGTGCAAGCTCCCAGCTTGCTTGTCTCTGCCTGCAGCTCAACCTTACAGGCTGCTCTTTGTTACAAAATGATTTGGGGCTGCTTTTCATTAAAAAGAAAAGCCTTGCTGAGGACTCCCATACCCTTACTATCTGCCTAAGTGATTTCTTCTTAACTCCTATGTCACTTCCACCTTGGCCTCCTGAGTAACTAGCTGCATGCCACTAGGCCCAGCTTTAAAAAGCTTTTCTTGATGTGGTTTACATCTGTCCATGTTTATCATATTCAAAATTAAAGCTGGGAAAATTTAAAAGTATTAATTGATTTTTAAATAATGTCATTATTTGCTAACATAAGTGACATATTTTATATAAAATAAAATATATTTTTCCAAAACAAAATTAAGCAAGAAGAATAGTATTGTTTTATACTTTGGCGAATCTCTTTAATATCTGGTTTAACAGAAAGCTCAATTCTCATCTGCTTTGGTATTGTCTGTTGCAGTATCTTGTTTTGGTTTAAGTATCCGAATAGTTTAGCCTTATACCAATGTGTGGTTGGAAATGAGAAACATAGCTTTTTCAAATAACTGGATATTCTTCTTTGATATTACACCAAAACTTGACAGTAGTACTTTCTGAAAGGCTAGTTGCAATGCAGAATCTGAAACCAAATCAATGAACTTTATGTATTTCCTTATATTAAATTCCATTGTTCATTTGTACTCTTGTTGAATCTTTTACCCATGAATAATATTGATCTTGCAGATCCTCCTGAAAGGGTCTTACAACCTCCAAAGGTCCATGGACCATACTTTGACAAATGATGATTGATTGGTTTACTTGTTCCTAGTTGGCTTCTTCCAACTCTACCCTCTAGAAGTAAGCTTTTAGAAGGAGCAAGAATCATGTTTATTTGGTAACCCCTGTACTTATCATAAGATCTAGCTCATTGAGGGTACTCAATAATCACGAGTTCAGTGAATGAACCTCCGTGATTCTCCAAGGGGTGTCCTGTGAAGTCATCTGTTATTTCATGGAGGTGGTTAATGGTTCTATGTGATGTTGACACTACATCAACCAATTTCCCCAGGTTTTAAAAATCAATGTCATATAGATAAATTCACTTAACACTAACTGGCTACAAAATCATCAAATTTTGCCCTTCAGAAACAGATTGTGATTTTCAATGACCAATATTTATTTCAGTAATCATTCAATACAATATTACAATAATCCAATGTCAATACATTTTATGAAATCTGCAGTATAAAATGCTATATGTTGGAAACAAGTTTATCTAACCAAAGATTTATGAAGCAGTTCTCTTTCTTTAAGGGTGCAGTATTGCTGGGTGCAATGACGTGCCTGTAGTCCCAGCTACTTGGGAGGCTGAGGCCAGAGGATCACTTGAGCCCAGGAGTTCTGGACTGTAGAGAGCTGTGCCAATCAGGTATCTGCACTAAGTTCAGTATCAATATAGTGACCTCCTGGCAGTGGGGGACCAGCAGGTTGCCACAGGAGGGGTGAATTGGCTCAGGTCTGAAATGGAGCAGATCAAAACTCCTGTGCTGATCAGTAGTGGGATTGTGCCTGTGAATACCCACTGCACTCCAGCTTGGACAACATAGCAAGACTGCTTCAAAAAAAAAAAAAAAAATGGCTACGGTATTATGGAGAAAGAAGAGTAAATGAGATTAGACTAAAAGAATGTTGTAATTTTTAAAAAGATGGAAACAAAAAATGAGAAAAATTTACATGGCATCTTTCAGGAAGATCCATAATATTCATGTATACATGCATGTGTATTCTAACCACTTCCAAAACAATCCAAAATAATCTTTGTAATAGAATTTGACTTCATTATGTGATCTAGACCCTTGCTGCTCAAAGGACTCTGAGCAGCACTGGTGTCACCTGGAAGTTAGAAGTGAATGAAGAGTCTCAGGCGTCTCAGGCTCCACCAGAGCTACGGTGGCAGATGACACTTTCCAAATATGGCCGCCACAATATGTTCCTCCCCACATGCTGTTCTTTCACTGTGAAGTTGACAATCCCCTGTGAAATGATGAGGTCAATACCCCCTCCCCTTAAACCTAGGCAGGCAGACCTTTATGACTGCCTTGCCCAATAGGGTATGGCACAAATGATGTTAAGTGACTTCTGAGGCAAGGTCATAAAAATGCCAGGCAACTGCCACCTTGCTCTGTCGGGATACTTGGTGGAACCTACCACCACATTGTAAAGGAGCCAAGCATCCCCATGGGGAGGATACCTGTGGGTTTTGTGGTCAAGAGCCCCACCTGGGGTCTCAGTCAACAACCAGCATCAACCACAATGAGAGTACATGAGCCTCCAGGTGATTTCAGTTCCCGGCCATCAAGTCACCTTCCGAATCAAACTTTCCCATTTAACCATGAGTGGGGACAAGACAACCCCACCAAACCCTGCCCAAATTCCAGATTTGTGAGCAAAATAAATGATTACTCCTTGAATGGCTGTTTTAAGGCACTTGTTTGGGAATATCTGCTATATAGCAACAGACATCCAGAACACCTACTCTATCATGATTTGCATTTCATCAAGATCCTCAGTGACTCACATGCACATAAAAATGTGAGAAGTCTTGATTTTATTCACTTATTTTTTAGAGAAAAAGTCTCGCTCTGTTGCCCAGGCTGGAGTGCAGTGAAATCACTGTAACCTTGAACTCACTGTAACCTTGAACTCCTGGGCTCAAAGGACCCTCCTGCCTCAGCCTCCCAAGTAGCTGGGACTACAGGCATGTGCCACCATGGCTGGCTAATTTTTTTTTCTGTATTTTTTCGTAGAGATGAGGTCTCACTATGTTGCCCAGGCTGTGCAACTCCTGGCTTCAAATGATCCTCCTGCCTTGGCCTCTGAAAGTCCTGAGATTACAGATATGAGCCACTTGCCCCTGGCCAGCACTGATTTAAAGTAAAATTGTGTAACGTTTAATTTTCCTACAGCTCTTAACAACATTGATGGCAAATTATGAAAGGCTGCATAATGAGTGAAAATCATATTTAAGGTAATTGTTTCCAGAAAGAAAGCTGCATTATAACTGCCTGTTAAATGCGCTGTGTTCTCCAGGTGTCAAGACTGGTCCAAATCTTGGGTCAGACTCACATTTGGAGAGTATCATCTCCATGAGAGTCAGAAGAAAATGGGCAAAGTAATTGAGGATGCAAGCTACAAGATTTCCGAAGCTGACACTCCTGAAATATAAAGATGAGGACTGAGGGTGGGTGACTAATATCTAGCAAACCTTGTATCAAAAGCAGTCATCATTTTAGTAACAGACGGCACAAAAAATCTTTTGAAAACAAATTATGTCATGCTGCCCAAGTCAAGGGTAGATCAATATGTGCAGGTGTCTGCTGTTGTTAAGGCATAACAACAAAGCTACAATTCCTATTGCTTTCCTGAGGTCATGCTTTAACAGTAAATAGCTAAAAGTCCACTGTCTCATATTGCAATATATAGGGTAGCGTTGGTACCCACTAGTTACTGTGTGTGTGGTTCATTAGCCTATACTGAAGGTCTTTGTCCATTTCACTTTAGCATTTCCCTCACCGTATTCTAAATTCTAAATAAGTTCAAATCACAAAGATCAAAGAATAACAATCATCATGGCTAGGTGAGGTGGCTCACACCTGTAATCCCAGCACTTTGGGAGGCCAAGGCGGGTGGATCACTCGAGCTCAGGAGTTTGAGACTAGCCTGGCCAACATGGTGAAACCCCATCTCTACTAAAAATACAAAAAAATTAATGGAGTGTGGTGGCGCGTGTCTGTAGTCCCAGCTACTCGGGACGCTGAGGCAGGAGAATCGTTTGAACCAGGGAGGTGGAGGTTGCAGTGAGATGAGATCACTCCACTGCACTCCAGCCTGGGCAACTCAGTGAGACTCCGTCTCAAAAAAACAACAAAAAAACCCAATCATCAGCTGTCACATCATGTTGAACAACTGGATATCTAGGAACATCTAAAATGGTCAATTTAAGTGAATTAATTTCATCAATTAGTTTTTAAGTTATGTAATGCATTTTTCTAGTTTCCAACCAGATGTTTTGCAGCCTGGTCATTTAGCATTTACTCTGAGTCATCTCAGGCTCACCTGGGTTTAGACTATTCCTGCAAAGAAAGGCTCCATAGCTGCCACAGCTTGCTTTATTCATTTTCCAGTTTTTAAAAGTAACTTGTTAGTAAAAGTTTTTGGTTGTGGGCAACAGAAAGAGATTCTGGCTAACTTAAGCAGAAAAGGATTTATTGACAGGCTAAGAGGGGCTCATGAACACAGTGGGAGGAGAATGACCCGGCTTGGGAACGGGCAAGGACCAAGGAAGTCCCAGGGGATGAGACACTGTCAGTAGAGTCACATTACCAACCCCACCCACTCCCCACCCACAGTGCTGCCAGGACACTAACAATGCCCTCCAAAATATCCACCATTCTTGTAGCACAGCCTCTGGGATCAAAGCCTTGTGGCTTCCGTAAGTGAGAGGTGGATATGAGATGTGGGAGCCAAAAATCGCCTTTCTGGCGGAGGGGAAGGGATAATTCCACATAAGAAAACCAGGATGTTAGAGGGAAGTGGGCTGATGCTGGACGTGCAAAACCTAATATATGTCTGCTACAGATAATATGCACGCTTTGTATAAAGCACAAAATAATGCATGCTTATTGTGGAAAATACATAGTATAGCCTTCCTGTATTTTTTTCTAAAATTGGGATATTGTATATATTCTTATTTTTATTTTTTATTTTTTGAGACAGGGTCTCATTCTGTTGCCCAGGCTGGAGTGCAGTGGTGCTATCTTGGCTCACTGCAACCTCCGCCTCCCAGGGTCAAGCGATTCTCCTACCTCAGCCTCCTGAGTAGCTGGGATTACAGATGCCCGCCACCGTACCCAGCTAATTTTTCTATTTTTAGTGGAGATGGGGTTTCACCATGTTGGCCAAGCTGGTCTCGAACTCCTGACCTCAGGTGATCCGCCCACCTTGGCCTCTCAAAGTGTTGGGATTACAGGCATGAGCCACTGTGCCTGGTCATATTCTTTTTTTAAAATTTAATTTAAAGTTCTGGGATACATGTGCAGGACATGCAGGTTTGTTACATAGGTAAACATGTGCCATGGTGGTTTGCTGCACCTATCAACCCATCACCTAGATATTAAGCCCCACATGCATCATTAGCTATTTATCCTGATGCTCTTCCTCCTCACCCTGCCAACAGGCCCCAGTGTCTGTTGTTCCCCTTGTCCATGTGTTCTCATTGTTCAGCCCCCACTTATAAGTGAGAACATGCAGTGTTTGGTTTTCTGTTGCTGTTAAGTTTGCTGAGGATAATGGCTTCCACTTTCATCCATGTCCCTGCAAAGGACATGATCTTGTTCCTTTTTATGGCTGTATAGTATTCCATGGTATATATGTACCACATTTTCTTTATCCAGTCTATCATTGATGGGTATTTGGGTTGATCCTATGTCTTTGCTATTGTGAATAGTGCTGCAATGAACATATGTGTACATGTATCTTTATACTAGAATGATTAATATTCCTTTAAGTATATACCCAGTAATGGCATTGTTGGGTCAAATAGCATTTCTGGTTCTAGGTGTTTGAGGAATTGCCACAGTCTTCCAAAATGGTTGAACTAATTTACATTCCCACCAACAATGTAAAAGCATTCCTATTTCTCCACAGCCTCACCAGCATCTGTTGTTTCTTGACTTTTTAATAATGACCATTCTGACTGATGTGAGATGCTATCTTATTGTGGTTTTAATTTGCATTTCTCTAATGATCAGTGATATTGAGCTTTTTTTCATATGTTTGTTGGCCGCATAAATGTCTTTTTTTGAGAAGTGTCTGTTCATGTCCTTTGACCACTTTTTAATGGGGTCGTTTGGTTTGGCTTTTACTTGTAGATTTAAGTTTCTTATAGATTCTGGATATTAGACCTTTGTCAGTTGGACAGATTGCAAAATTTTTCTCCCATTCCTTGGGATGTTTGTTCACTCTGATGGTAGTTTCTTCTGCTGTGCAGAAGCCCGCTAGTTTAGTTAGATCCCATTTGTCAATTTTTGCTTCTGTTTCAATTGCTTTTGATGTTTTTGTCATGAAGTCTTTGCCTGTGCCTATGTCCTGAATGGTATTGCCTAGATTTTCTTTTAGGGTTTTTATAGTTCTGGGTTTTATATTTAAGTATTTAATCCATCTTGAGTTCATTTGTATATAAGGTGTAGGAAAGGGGTCCAGTGTCAATTTTCTGCATATGGCTAGCCAGTTTTCCCAGCACCATTTATTAAATAGGGAATCCTTTCCTCACTGCTTGTTTTGTCAGGTTGGTTGAAGATCAGATGGTTGTAGATTCTGTTCCATTGGTCTATGTGTCTGTTTTTGTACCAGTACCATGCTGTTTTGGTTACAGTAGCCTTGTAGTATAGTTTGAAGTCAGGTAGCATGATGCCTCCACCTTTGTTCTTTTTGCTTAGGATTGTCTTGGCTATACAGGCTCTTTTTTGGTTTCATATGAAATTTAAAGTCTTTTTTTCTAATTCTGTGAAGAATATTAATGGTAGTTTGATGAGAATAGCACTGAATCTATAGATTACTTTGGGCAGTATGGCCATTTTCACCATATTGATTCTTCTTATCCATGAGCATGGAATGTTTTTCCATTTGTTTGTTTCCTTGAGCAGTGGTTTGTAGTTCTCCTGGAAGAGATCCTTCACTTTCCTTGTTTTGTACATATTCTTTATAACCACCTTTTAAAATGTTATTTTATTTTTTTTTGAGATGGAGTCTTGCTCTCTTACCCGGGCTGGAGTGTAGTGGTGTGATCACGGCTCGTTGCACCCTCCACCTCCCCAGCTCAAGCAATCCTCTGCTTCAGAGTAGCTGGGACTACAGGCATGTGCCACCATGCCTGGCTAATTAAAAAAAAATTTTTTTTGTAGAGATGGGGGGTCTCCGTATGTTGCCCAGGCTGGTCTTAAACTCATGGATTCAAGCAATCCTCCCACCTTGGCCTCCCAAAGTGCTGGGAATACAGGCATGAGCCACTGTGCCCAGGCTATAACCAATTTTTTTCACCTAACAATATATTGTGATCATTTTCCGTATCATTAACTATTCATCTGCAACGTGATTTTTAGTGGTGGTATGGAATTTTTTCTTTGTACTTATTTTAAATCACTTAGGTACTTTCTATTTTACTTTTTATCACTGTAAATACTGCTGGGATGAACATATACTTCTTTTTTCTTTTGCTTAAGTATACTGAAGTCTTACCATGCATCAGGCACTATGCTAAAGTGTTTTCTGCATTATCTCATTCATTTCTCACACTAGCCCTGTAAGGTAAATGCTATTATCATGTCCATATTACAGATGAGGAGCGTGCTGCATGGAGGCTGGGAATAATTCGCCTAAGATCACGCAGTGCTGATGCCCCTAATTCACCTGAGGGTCACACTGCAAGCAGATAGCAGAACCGGCTTTAGTGTGAACTCAGACTTGTCTGACTGGGGAGCTCAGGCTCTGAGCATCTTAACTTCCTTCCCAAGTAGATATTATTGAGTAATCCATGAATATTTCCTTACAGTAAGTCAGAAGTGGAATTGCGGGAGTAAAAGCACTTAATACATGCTGTCAACCTGCCCTCCGGAAAGTTTGCACCAATTTACATTGCCCCCAGAAATAAAGTGCCTATTTTTGCCTGAGCAAGGTGGCTCATGTCTATAATCCCAGCACTTTGGGAGGGTGAAGCTGGAGGATTGCTTGAGCCCGGGAAGTTTGAGATTAGCCTGCACAATATGGCAAAAACCCATTTCTACAAAAACTAAAAAATTAGCCGGGCATGGTGGTATGCATCTGTAGTCCCAGCTACTTGGGAGGAGGAGGTGGGGGGATTGCTTGAGCCTGGGAGGTTAAGTCTACAGTGAGCCATGATCATGCCACTGCACTCAGCCTGGATGACAAAGCAAGACCCTGTCTCAAACAAAAATTCAAAAAAAGAAAAAAAGTGCCTATACTCTTGGCCCATACCTGCTAGGGATTATCTTCATCAGAGAATCTTTGCCAATGTAGCTAGTGAAAAAAGCTATCATGGTTTTTAGTTTTCCCATATTTTGTATTATAGTATAATGCTGGCTACCTTTTATGGTGGTTTACTGTGTGTTAGGAGAATGTAAACCCTGAGAGGTTTGAGATTGTTGTCTGTTTTGTTCACTGCAGTATCCCCGGCACCTGGCAGAGGATCTGGTACACAGTAGCCACTCAATAAAAATTTGATAAATAATTGAATAAGTGAGTGTGCTGGTCATTGAGGTCAGCACTTTACACAGATAATGTCATTAGTCTTCACAGCACTCCGAGGCCTTGGCTAGTATTCATGCCATGTGCGCAGTCCCCTCTGATCCAGTGGGCACCCTGAGGGCCTCACTTTGATGGTCAGGTTCAGCTGCTTCAAAGGAGGATTGCCCATCTCCCTTGATTTCCCTATAATCCCCCAAAATGAATTTATTTTCAATTTTTAATTTTTTAAATTTTTTGTAAGATGGAGTCTCACTGTGTTGCCCAGGCTGGTCTCAAATTACTGGGCTCAAGCGATCCTTTCCCCTTGGCCTCCCAAAGTGCTGAGATTACAGCGATGAGCTGCTGCACCTGGCCAAAATGTACTCTTTGTACAACACATAATCTATATTTCAAGTCAGATCACCCCAATATATATCTACATTTGGTGAAAATATGCCCATCCATTTCCCCATAATGTAATGACAGAAACACAATTGTTTTATAAGTCTTTTGATTTAATTATTCAAAAAAGCTTCAATTTAAAATTTAGCTTTGTGGGCCAGGCATGGTGGCTCACACCTGTAATCTCAGCACTTTGAGAGGCAGAGGTGGGCGGATCACGAGGTCAGGAGATCAAGACTACTCTACTAAAAATACAAAAAATTAGCCGGGCGTGGTGGCACGCGCCTGTAATCCCAGCTACTCGGGAGGCTGAGGCAGGAGAATCGCTTGAATCTGGGAGGCAGAGGTTACAGTAAGCCAAGATCGTGCCACTGCACTCCAGCCTGGGCAACAGAGCGAGACTCCGTCTCAAAAAAAAATGTAGCTTTGTGACTCTGCTCAAGCCTTCAACGCTTTCACAGTGATTTTCTGCTCCTCACTAAGAAAAGCACACTGATCTTGCCACAGATATATTTAGTGCACATCGAAGCACCACGGGCCCTGCTAACATGCTTTTCTTTGTTTTAGACAACATGCTAAGAATTTTAGGTCTCATGGCATAAACCTCTCCTGGTCGGCCTGAGCACATCCCACACCCAGATTTTGGTGCTGTCTCACTCCTCATGGTATAAAGCTAAACAATTCCATTACCAGAGGCTCAGGCCAGCCTGGTCTTTTTTGCTTTTGGTTTTGTTTTGTTTGAGACAGGTTCTTGCTCTGTGGCCCACGCTGGAGTGCAGTGGCACAATCTCGGCTTACTGCATCTATCTTCCAGGCTCAAGTGATCCTCTCACCTCCACCTCTCAAGTAGCTGAGACTTCAGGTGATGCCACCACATCCGGCTAATTTTTTTATTTTTTGTAGAGACAAGGTCTCAATATGTTGCTCAGCCTGGTCTTGAATTCTTGGGCTCAAGTGATCTTCCTACCTCGGCCTCCCAAAGTGCTGGGATTGCAGGTGTGAGCCACCTCACATGGCCTACCCTAGTCTTATTGGCAGCTATATCGTAGGATAGCCTACAAGGGCATATCAAATGCTGGACCATTTTGAGTGCTTCTAGAAAAGGAAAAAGAATCAGAAAAGTAATTATATTTATAGAGATTGGAAAGAGCTCTATTAAAAACATTAACGATAATCCTTTTTTATATATTTTGCAAATATCTTCCATTATTTTCGTTTGCTTTTTAATTCTATTTATGGTGTTTTGTTTTAACTTGCAGATGTTTTACCTTTTCTGGTAGTAAAATCTATCAGTTGCTCCTTTATGGCTTCTTTGCTATTGTACACAGAAGGCTTTTCTACCTTAAATTGACTAATAACCTCACATAGTAACCATTTCTCTGTGGAATTCCCTGGAGTTGGAATACAAGCCGTGGCTTTCCAATGTAAAATCAAGGTGGCGGTGCACAGGACTCCATTTTCACATAAAAGCACCAAATGAGCTTTGCCACTGCTCCAAGGTGATCTCAACCGCCCAGGCCTGCGGTGCCAAGGTGCTTGACTCTGGGTGAGGATATGGGAGTATCAGTTCCATTTCTTCTCCAGGTCCTACAGGCTGGTGCTATACTCTCTGCAAAGCATCCACCACAAATACTACTGCAGACCCTTGGGGGTAAAACGCTGGGTTTTACCTAAACCTACAGGTAATAAGGATGTAAGTTTGTGCTATATTAACATGTGTATATTCATTCATACAATTTTCCTCATAAGGCTTCAAAGGACTGGACAACAAAAACTAAATAGCTTCAACACAGTCTCCTACAGTAGTAGAAAATTAGATAAGGATGGAAAAGAACATTAACAAACTAAACCAAATGTCATTATAGGTCAAAAACCAGAATTTTCTATGTATATGAGCAAGAATTAGTGAAGATGAAGGAATTTACAACATGCAAATGAGTTAACTGTTAATGAGTAGTAATGAATTCTAAGTATTTATTGAATTCTAATGAATTCCAAGTAAAGGGCCCTGCTTTCAGTCCCTTGTGAGAAAACACGGAGCCTACAAGAGGGAGGATGGCATTTTTGTTTTTGTTTTTGTTTTTTGAGATGGAGTCTCGCTCTGTTGCCCAGGCTGGAGTGCAGTGGCGCGATCTCGGCTCACTGCAAGCTCCGCCTCCCGGGTTCCCGCCATTCTCCTGCCTCAGCCTCCTGAGTAGCTGGGACTACAGGCGCCTGCCACCACACCCGGCTAATTTTTTGTATTTTTAGTAGAGACGGGGTTTCACCATGTTAGCCAGGATGGTCTCTATCTCCTGACCTCGTGATCCACCCGCCTCGGCCTCCCAAAGTGCTGGGATTACAGGCGTGAGCCACCACGCCTGGCCGAGGATGGCATTTTTAAAGGCCTTTATTTTGATTCTACATTGAGCTCAGGAATGGTCTGGATACAGTTAAACCTTACAGAAGTAACAGTGAATGTAATATTGTTCCCTGTGCTACACAGTTACCAAAAGCACCTTCAGAACTTATTGCAGCCTCCCTCTGTCATATTAGAAGACATAAAGTTACAACGGCAGCATGAGCGTGTGTGATGACAAGGTGGAATGGTAATTAGTTGCTAATTAGAACTTTCTGAAACATTAGGGTAATCATCGTAGGAAAATCCCACTCAATGTTGTATGTAAGTTAAAAATGCCCCAGGGTAGCTATTAATTCCTGAAAATAGCAGCAGGTATGAGCACTTCAGCTGAAGTTAATCAACATTTCTATTACCTACTCAGTTTCTAGAGGTTACAATTTTATATTTTTCATGGTGCAACATCAGTCTGGTATTTATACCCAGATTAGATGATTTATAAATTTAAAAACATCTCATTTTATTGTAAAGCTGCTGTCAAGGAGAAAACAGGTTTTAAATAAAATTTGCCTTAACTTTTTTTTTTTTTTTTTTTTTGAGACAGAGTCTCACTCTGTCACCCAGGCTGGAGTGCAGTGGCGCGATCTCGGCTCACTGCAAGCTCTGCCTCCTGGGTTCATGCCATTCTCCTGCCTCAGTCTCCCGAGTAGCTGGGACCACAGGCACCCACCACCACGCCCGGCTAATTTTTTGTATTTTTAGTAGAGACAGGGTTTCGCTATGTTAGCCAGGATGGTCTCGATCTCCTGACTTCGTGATCCACCTGCCTCGGCCTCCCAAAGTGCTGGGATTACAGGCGTGAGCCACCGCCCCCGGGGACATTTTTTTTTCATACTGGATGTAGTCCACTTTGTTTTTCCCTTGGAGATATTTTCCTTTTCATCAAGAAAGGTACTTAAGTAACCCACACACATGAAGGCATAAACAGATCTCAGAGACAAGTCACGTGGTCCTTATGTGAACCTTTACTTCGTGTTGATACATTTCAGATCTTTAAACAATTAGAGGCCAGGCATGGTGGCTTACACCTGTAATCCCAGCACTTCGGAAGGCTGAGGCAGGAAGATGGCTTAAGGTCAGGAGTTTGAGACCAGTCTGGTCAAAAAGTAGTAAGACCCTGTCTCTACAAAAAATTTTAAAATTAGCTCGGTGTGGTGGCACATACCTGTTGTCCCAGCTACTCAGGAGGCTGAGGCAGGAGGATTGCTCGAGCCCAGGAGCTCAAGGCTGCAGTGAGTTATGATCGGGCTACTGCCCTTCAGCCTGGGTGACAGAGCAAGACCCTGTCTCTTATTTTTAAAAATGTATATGATATCTTAGTTTTTGGGTGAAGACTCTGGGAACAGCCAGGTGTCTCAGGCTCTAGGTCTCTCATGAGCCTGCAATGAAGCTGTCAGCCAGGTCTGCAGTCTCATCTGAAGACTACAATGGGGGAGGGTCCACTCCTAAGCTCACATACTTGGTTATTTTCAGTCTCAGTAAATACACTTCCAAGCTCACTTACGTGGGCCTCTCCACTGGACTGACTCACAAGGTGGCTGGCTCTCCCCAGAGTGAATGACTCCAGAGAAGGCCAGAAAAAGTCACTGCATCTAAAAAGGAACCTGCAGTATTTTGTAACCTCATCTCAAAAGTGACAAACCATCACTTCTGCCATAGTCTTGTCTTTAGAAGTCAGTCAATTCAACCTACATAGAAAAAGGGGATTGCACAGCAATCCCATTACTGGTTATATACCCAGACAAATATAAATCATTCTACCATAAAGACACATGTTTGTGATTGTGAATGTTCACCGCAGCAAAGACACAGAATCAACCTAAAGGCCCAACAATGACAAATTGGATAAAGAAAATGTGCTGCATATACAACGTGGAATACTATGTAGCCATAAAAAAGGAGATCATGTCATTTGCAGGAACATGGATGGAACTGGAGGCTATTATCATTAGTAAACTAACTCATGAACAGAAAACCAAATACTGCATGTTCTCACTTATAAGTGGGAGCTAAATGGTAAGAGTTATGAAGACAAAGAAGGAAACAATAGACACTGGGGTCTACTTGAGGAGGGAGGGTGGGAGGAGGGAGGAGCAGGAAAGATAACTATTAAGTACTGGGCTTAATACCTGGTGATGAAATAATATACATAAAAAACCCCTGTGACATGTTTTTACCTATGTAACAAACCTGTGTATCTACCCCCAAACCTAAAATAAAAGTTAAAAAAAAGAGGGGATTATACAAAGGTGTTAATACAAGGAGCCAGGGATCCTAAGGGGTCATCTTAGAGGCTGCCTACCACAACTGGTAACTGGTATTTTTAAAATTTTATCTACTGATCTATCAATCTATCTACCTATTTATCATCTATCTATCTCTCTACTGTCTATCTAATCTCTATCTGTCTGCCTGTTCTGTCTCTCTCTCTCTCTCTCTCTCTCTAAGGTCTTGCACTGTTGCCTGGGCTCTAGAGTGTAGTGGTGTGGTCACAACTCACTGCAGCCTCGACCTCCCAGGCTCCAGTGATCCTCCCACTTCAGCCTCCCACCAAAGTAACTGGGACTACAGGTCTGCATTACCATACCTGGCTGGGTTTTTGTTTGTTTGTTTTGTTTTGTTTGTAGAGACCCTGTCTCTACTCACTGTGTTGCCTATGACGGCCTCAAACTCCAGGTCTCAAGTGAGACTCTTGCCTCTGCTTCCCAAAGTGCTGGGATTTCGGGTGTGAGCTACCACACCCAGCCTTTTAAGTTAGTTTTAATTTTTGTCATTTGGAACAAAAGTAGTCCTGACTAATATATCCAAATGTCATGAATCTAGCCTCAAGTATTCTAGCTTCCCTTAATAAAGCCATCATAACAATGACTTTTATAAAAGTATCTAAATATGTTGAGTACATTCATATTTTTCAGCCTTATTAGTTTAACACTTAGAAAACTCACACCCTATTGTGTGAACTACTACAGAAAATACTTTCTTGTTCCATTTAAGTTCCCCAAGAGCAAAGAGAAATGCCTTAAGTATTATAATGCTTCACAACATGTCACACAGTATCTGGTCACATAGTAGATTCTCAACAAAGGAATTTTTTTTTTTTTTTAAAGACAGGGTCTCACTCTGTAGCCCAGGCTGAAGTGCAGTGGTGCAATTTTGGTTCACTGCAGCCTTGACCTTCCAGGGCTCAGGCAATCTTCCCACCTTAGCCTCCCAAGTAGCTAAGGCAACAGGCACATTCTACCATGCCCGGCTAATTTTTGTATTTTTTGCTGAGATGGGGTTTTGCCATGTTGCCCAGGCTGGTCTTGAACTCCTAGGCTTAAACGGTCCTCTCACCTCAGCCTCCCAAAGTGCTCGGACTACTGGTGTGAGCCACCTCGCCTGGCCTATGGATCTTCTAAGTATAATTTAGATGATTTTTCCCTAAATTCAATATCTTCTTTTTGCTGATGTGTGCAGAATTTTCTGCCTATTCACATAGCCTCACACTAACTTCAAATTATTCTCATATAGTGGGGATTTTCATAATCAGAAGAACTTAATGTCACTGTACCTACCCACCTTCAATAATTCATAAAAATAGTAAACAAGGATACTCATAGGGGAATGCCAATGTTTACACTCCTTCCTCCAAGAAGTGCCTTTTCCTAAACCATTGTTTCTTGTCTCTGAGCAACTTCCTCGTGCACTGCACCAGTCTCCATCATACCATGATGACTCAATTTTTAAAACAGTCTTTTGTGTGGAGCTTTGTGAAAGGCTTTTTGCAAATCTAAATAGATGCCATTCATGAGCTTTTGTCCCTATGCATATGTGCCTCCTAAAAGAGCTTTAATAGATGGATGAGGCCAATTTCCTCTCATTGAAACCATACGTTCTCCTCCAGCTCCTTCCTTGACTCTGGCAGTCATATTGGCATGCAATTATCTTTTGGGGGAGTAGGGCTCACAGCCCTTCCCTGTTGATCTGCTTTGATTGGGCCTTTAATTGGGTCTAAACTGGGTGAGATATTGTAGAAGAATGCAGGGTTAAGATTGCCAAAATCTAACTACCCTAAAAGAGACTAATCACTATGGTTAAGATAGCACGCTGAGGTCAGAAACAGGGAAACATGGACTGATGTGTGGTAAATATGGGCAGAGAAAAGGAAGTAAGGTTAGAAATACAGGAAGTTGGTGGTTGTCAGTCAAGGGTCAGGAACGTTTTAGGGTCATGTCCTTTAAGAATCTGACACTGTTCTCCATTTCCCTTTTCTTTAAATTCTCTCCTCCTTCAATTCCCTCAATGCTGTGCTCTCAACCCAGCTCGGTAGACGTTCCTGCTCAGACTCCTTTCCTGGAAGCTCTTCTTCCTTCTCTTTAATGTGGTTTTTTTCCAGTTTCCATCCTTGGCTTTATCTTGTCTCCCTCTATAGGTTCTCCACTGTCAATTTCATACATTCCTATGGATTTAGGTAAACATAGATTAATAGAATAAAAATGGGAATTTGAGCTTTAGATAAGTCCATTCATCTGCCTAGTGTAGATTTCCACACTGATATGCCAGACACTCCAATCTTAACATGTCCAAAAATCAAAGGCATCATCTTTATACAAGCTAAGGACTTTTTCATTTTATGTGACAAAAAACCCTTATTTCATGGGCTTTAAGAAGCCAAATAGCACAGGGATAGAGCTAGGCTCAGAAACAACTGGAGCCAGGACCTGGAAATTGCAATGATTTATTTCTCTCTTTTTTTTTTTTTTGAGACAGAGTCGCTCTGTCATCCAGACTGGAGTGCAGTGGCACGATCTTGGCTCACTGCAACCTCCACCTCCTGGGTTCAAGGAATTCTCGTGCCTCAGCCTCCTGAGTACCTGGGACTACAGGAGGGCATCCCCGTGCCTGGCTAATTTTTGTATTTTTAGTAGAGAAGGAGTTTTGCCATGTTGGCCAGGCTGGTCTCAAACTCCTGACCTCAAGTGACCCGCCCACCTCGAACTCCCAAGGTGCTGGGATTACCAGTGTGCACCACCATGCCAGGCCCATTTCTCCAAATTATACATCAACTTTCTTCTGTATGTCTGTTTCTTTCTCCCCTTGTTGCAGATTGATAATTTCTGCTGCTTGGCCTATGTGGTGGAAAACACAAAGATCTCCATGTTTCTGCTTCAGTCACCCAGAGCAAGACTAGTTTGATTCTCTCTGGGTCCTAAAACTCACTGGCCCAGCCATGTTCACAGTGTCCAGCCATGGACAAGGTGTCCACCCATGGATCAATCAACTTTGGCCTCGGATACAGTGTGTGCAACTTGAAGTTGCTTCATAGCTCACTGATGCACTATTCATTTTGCCTTCAACCTTTTTTCACTGTTTCATTTTAGATAGTTTTTATTGCTACATATTCAACTATACTACCCATTTCTTCTGCATTGTCCAAACTCCTGTCAGTCTCAATCCCATCCAGTGTATTTTTCTCTTTTTTTTTTCTTTTTTTAGAGACAAGGTCTCACTCTGTGGCCCAGGCTAGAGTGCAGTGGTACTTTCATAGCTTACTGCAGCCTCAAACTTCTGAGCTCAAGCAATCCTCCTGCTTCAGCCTTCTGAGTAGCTGGGACTACAGGTGGGTGACACCACACCTGGCTAGTTCCTCGTATTTTTTGTGAAAACAGCATCTCGTTATGTTGCCCAGGTTGGCCTTGAACTCCTGGCCTCAAGTGATTCTCCAGCCTTGGCCTCCCAATTTGCTGGGATTACAGTTATGATGCCTGGTCCCAGTATATTTTTCACTGTAGATATTGCATTTTTCATATCTAGATGTTCAATTTGCTCAATCTTTTCTGTAGACTTTAAACATATGGAATATAGTTATAATAACTGTTTTTAATGACTTTGTCTATTAATTCTGACTAATTTAATGTGCGTGTCATTTCTGGGTTGTTTCTATACATTGATTTTTCTCATTATTGATTGTATTTTCCTCATTTGTATGCCTAGAAATATTTTATTGGATGCTAGACATTGTGAATTTCACATCCTTAAGTGTTAGTCTTCTATTCCTGTAAACATTTTCTTGAGCTTTATTCTGGGAAGCAGTTAAATTGTTTGGAAACAGTTTAGTCTTTTTGAAGCTTCTCCCAAGCTTTGCTGGGCAAGATGAAAGCAGCCTTTATTCTAGACTACAGAGGAAATGCTCTTTAGAGTACTCTACCTGATGCCCTGTGAATTACAAGGTTTTTCATTCAAGGATTATTCCCTCTGCTCCGATCTCATGGTTCTTTCTCGAGTCTTGAGTACTTTCTGCACACTCATGTGTGGATTAGTACTCAGCTGAAAACCTGAGGGCCCCTATCTCTGGAGCTCTCTCTCTGTGCTGCAATCTCCCCTCTGGAACTCTGCCCTGTGAACTCAAGATGCCGTCGCCTGTCTGGGCCCCCAGGCTCCGCCTAGGTTTCCCCTCTCCAAGTTGCTCTCTGGAAGCTCTCTCCATGCAATGAGCTCGAGTAATCACAGGCCTCACCTCACTTGTTTTCCCTCTCTCAAGAATCATTGTTCTCTGCTGCCTGGTGTGCAGTGTCTGAAATTTGTTGTTTTATGTATTTTGTCTGTTTTTTTCCGTTCTTTCAGACGGGAGGCTGAATCCAGTCCGTCACTCCACCTTGGCCAGAAATGGAAGTCCAATTGTCTTTAGGAACTATTTACAGTTATTTAAACTCTGGGCTTTTCATGTCTCTGTACTTTTATGTCAGTTTGACATGTTTTTCCCTTCCACCATACTGTCTGCCTGGCAAGACTCAGTTCAAGCATTACCTCCTCCGAAACCTGTCCAGCACCCATTCCACGTCAGCATCCCCGCTCCATGCTCCCTGGCATCACACCCACAGTATGGAGCTTGGTTCCCCTCACTGAACTCTAAGGTCTGTGTGCAAAGATCATAGCTTATTTATCATTTTTAAAATTGAAAAATAATGATATACATTTTTATGGGATACATAGTGACGTTTCATACATATAATGTATGGCAACCAGATAAGGGTAATTAGCATATCCATCATCTCAAACATTTAGCATTTCTTCGGTGGTTTTGTTTGGTTTGTTTTTTTCAGACAGAGTCTTGCTCTGTCGCCCGGGCTGGACTACAGTGATGTGATCATGACTCATTGCAGCCTTGACCTCCTGGGCTCAAGTGATCCTCCCACCTTAGCCCCCAGAGTAGCTGGGACTACAGGTATGTGCCACCATGCTGGCTAATGTGTGTGTGTGTGTGTGTGTGTGTGTAGAGACAGGGTCTCCCTATATTGCCTAGGCTGGTCTCAAACTTCTGGGCTCAAGCCATCCTCCCTCACTGGCCTCCCAAAGTGGGATTACAGGTGTGAGCCAACGTGCCTAGCCTATCTTTTTTTAGACAGAGTTTTGCCCTTGTCCCCCAGGCTTCAGTGCAGTGGCGCGATCCAGCTCACTGCAACCTCTGCCTCCCAGGTTCAAGCAATTCTCCTGCCTCAGCCTCCCGAGTAGCTGGGATTACAGGCACCTGCCACCACGTCCAGCTAATTTCTTTCTTTTTTTTTTTTTGAGACGGAGTCTCACTCCGTCGCCCAGGCTGGAGTGCAGTGGCGCAATCTTGGCTCACTGCAAGCTCTGCCTCCCGGGTTCACGCCATTCTCCTGCCTCAGCCTCTCCGAGTAGCTGGAACTACAGGTGCCCGCCACCACGCCTGGCTAATTTTGTATTTTTAGTAGAGATGGGGTTTCACCGTGGTCTCGATCTCCTGACCTCGTGATCCACCCGCCTCGGCCTCCCAAAGTGCTGGGATTACAAGCGTGAGCCACCGCGCCTGGCCCCAGCTAATTTTTTGTATTTTGAGTAGAGACGGGGTTTCACCATGTTGGCCATGCTGGTCTCGAACTCCTGACCTCAGGTGATCCACCTGCCTTGGCCTCCCAAAGTGCTGGGATTACAGGTGTGAGCCACCACGCCTGGTCCCTATCATTTTTTTATACTGGGAACATTTGACATCCTCCTTTTAGCTTTTGAGGTTTATTCATCTTTGATTTCTGAACCTAGCACAGCAACTGAAACAGTAGCTACCCATCATATCCTTGTTGAAATGAATTGTTTCTTATATTTCAGTGGACTATTTAAAGTGAAACATTGGGTTGGGCACTGTAGCTCACACCTGTAATCCCAGTGCTTTGGGAGGCCAAGGCAGGAGAATCACTTGAGCCCAGGAGTTTGAGGCTGCAGTGAGCTGTGATTGTGCCACCGCACTCCAGCCTGGGCAACAGAGCGAGACCCAGTCTGAAACAAAACAAAACAAAATCAAGTGAAACACTACATAATTACCCTGAAACAGAGAATAATCTTCACTGTTTATTCCAGAGTATTTTATAAACCATTACCTGCAAAAATGGGCTGGAGCTTAAACACTTCTGTATTCTCAAGTTCTGATATTGCATTTCTTTGAATCAAGTATGTCATTTAGCAAAATTTTCTGAGGTGATTCTCAACAAAGTGGTTGTGTTAGAAGTATGTATGTTTGTAGCCTTCCCTTTAGAAGGGTTCTGGATTGTTGGGGCATATTTCTATGCAGTTTGGTTTGGTTACTTATGAGAAGCATGAAATCTTTTCAAATATTTACAACTCATGCTGTGCAGAATGCAACTGTAAAGTGCCAAGCAAACAACCTCATGTAGTGAAACCCTTCCTTGACTCAATAGCCAGGTATGGTGGCACACGTCTGTAATCCCAGCTACTCAGGAGGCTGAGGCACAAGAATCACTTGAACCCAGGAGGTGGAGGTTGCAGTGGTTTGAGATTGCACCAGTGCACTCCAGCTTGGGTGACACAGTGAGACTCTGTCTCACGAAAAAAAAAAAATACAAAGTCACACTGTAATCTCTAGCATGGCATTATATCACATGTAGGTTTAATAAGCTGTTCAGGGGAAACAGATGTCAAACTTTGAGGCTGGGCATGGTGGCTCACACCTGTAATCCCAGCAATTTGAGAGTCCAAGGCAGGAGGATTTCTTGAAGCCAGGAGTTCCAGACCAGCCTGGGCAACACAGTGAAGACCCCATCTCTAAAACAAAATACAAAAATAAGCCAGGCATGGAGGTACATGCCTGTAGTCCCTGCTGCTCAGGAGTCTAAGGCAGGAGGATTGCTTAAGCCCAGTAGTTTGAGAGGCTGCGGTGAGCCATGATCACACCACTGAACTCTAGCTGGGTGACAAAGCAAGACCTCTGTGGAGTCCTAATTAGGGAAAAGGAATCAAGCTGGCAGGACCAGGGGAAAGCAAAAAGAAGAAGCAGATAAGCTATCAGTCTGCCTTTCTTCATGGTCCAGGACATGTAGCCCTCCTGTGCAAATAACTCACAATCTCCCTGCACCCAACTATCAGAAACCTGCAAGTTAGCTCACCGCAACCTTGGTGTTATCACTACTGCACAAAGCCTTCCTCAGCATACGGCATACGCACTATTCTATACTATCCCCAGCATGCCTTTGTCTCTTGGAAGTCGTCGGCTCCTTTGGGCTGGCCTGCCTGTTGCTCTCTTGCCGTGTATTTTCATACTTTCTTTAATAAATTTGCCTTTCTTTACCTACAACTGTCATGGTAAATACATTTTTCTTAACACCCACACCACCAGCTCAGATAGTTGCTGCTCACTGGTGACAACCCTGCTTCAAAAAATAAAGTAAAATCAACTTTTACATTAAATTTGCTAGGAATGAGACCTGTGAGACTCCATCACGGGTCCTTTGTGGACTATACATGCTCTTATGCTAAAATGTCTCTCTTCTCACCACATCACTGGGACACTTTGTGTCCCGCCTCAGCCTCCCAAAGTGCTGGGATTACAGGTGTGAGCCACCACACCCAGCCTAAAAGTTTGACATCTGTTTTTCCTGAGCAGGTTATTAAACCTACTTGTGATATGATGTGGTGCTACAGATTTCAGTGTGACTTCATGGTTTTTTTTTTTTTTTGTACTTAAACCTACTTGAGGCCTCAATGCTTTCTTTTTTTTTAACCTGTATAAAAAACTGACATAAATAGGTAAATACAGCACGTTAATTATAGAAAAAACACTGTGTGTGTGTGTGTGTGTGTGTGTGTGTGTGCACATGAATAAATGAATAAATATCACTTGCAATTAAACCACTCAGAGTGTCATTATAGCCTTTCGGTGTGTATCTTTCCTGCTACATATACACACATACACACACACATATGTATGTAGCAGGTACAAAATGGTATAGAATATGAACTCACGAATTGATTCATGAATATAATGATTCATGAATTCATATTCTATACCATATTGTACCTGCTACTTTTTGTAATCTGCTTTCCCTCATCATATCTTTCTGAGTCAACTAATATCTTTTCTAATTTCCCAAAGCAGTAACATGTAAAATGAAATCGTTCACAAACATTACTTTTTATTACATTCCCTCTCTCTCTCTTTCATTCTAGAGTATCAGCTTTTTATAAAGAACTATTGAAGACATAATGCCTAAGAAAAATGAATTACTGTCAAGTGCTGGAATTTTAGGTATAGTGAGATGCATATTTTAAGTGCTTCTAAGTGCTATATTCGTATCATTCATACATAAGTTTAGCTCTGCCATATTGTGAATAACAATAACAATATCACTAAACAGGAAAAGTGGGACTAGAGTAGACCATTTAAAAATTCCAAATGTAATGTTTCAATATATCCTAAAAGACAGCTATTTTTAGTGACAGCAATGAGACCTGGGAAGCTTTACTCCCAAAATGAGAAAAAACCCATGATTTGATACCTTGAATATATTCCAACAACCTACTGAAGATCAATTTATCTAATTTCATTTTATATTTTCATCTTGTGTTAAGACAGTTGGCAACCAATTTCTGTCCCCTTGTTAACTGAAAATATCATACTTTGAAATAGTACAATCTAGGCTGGCAAAAAAATATATATATAAAACATATTATTTATCTATCTATCTATCTATCTATCTATCTATCTATCTATCTATCTATCTAAATATATTTGAGACAGTGTCTCACTCTGTTGCCTAGACTGGAGTGCAGTGGCACAATCTCGGCTCACTGCAACCTCCGCCTCCTGGGCCCAAATGATCCTCTCATCTCAGCCTCCTGAGTAGCTGGGACTACAGGTGCATGCCACCATGCCCGGCTAATTTTTGTATTTTTTGGTAGACGGGGTTTCACCATGTTGATCAGGCTGGTCTCGAACTCCTGACCTCAAGTGATCCACCCACCTTGGCCTCTCAAAGTGCTGGGATTACAGGCAGGCATGAGCCACCATGCCCGGCTGAGGCTGGCAAAATATTAATGTTCAGATCTCTTTAGAACGATATAGTAAGTTCCATGGTGGCAGGAACGATGCCTACCTCTAGTGTCTAGCACAGTACCTTGCAAAAAGAATAGCCGCACAATACATATTTATAGACTTTATCAAGTGACAATACGTTTGGAAGCGATTAACTATAATTGAGTAATAATATTTGTATTCAAAAACAAAGTATCATCTAAACATTAATTTCTTTTTTACCTTTATGTTTTAGAAATGACATTGATATACAAACATGCATATGCACCCCCGCCAACACACACACCAGGGTTTCTCAACCTTACCACTAGTAACATCCTCTGTTGTGTGGGACAACTCCACTAGCACCTCTCTTCTCCAAATTGTAATGATCAAAAAGATTTCCAGGCCAGGTACAGTGGCTGACGTGTGTAATCCCAGCATTTTGGGAGGCCAAGGCAGGAGGATCACTGGATCCCAGGAGTTCAAAATCATCCTAGGTGACATGGTGAAACCCTGTCTCTACCAAAAAATACAAAAATTAGCTGGGCATGATGGTGTGTGCCTGTAATCCCAGCTACTCGGGAGGCTGAGGTCGGGGGGATCACCTGAGCCCAGGAGACTGCGGCTGCAGTAAGCCATGATTGTGCCACTGCACTCCAGCCTGGGTGATGGAGTGAGAGCTTGTCTCAAAATAAAAGTTTGCAGACATTGCCAAATATCCCCTGGGTGGAAGTGGGGGGAAGAGGATTGCTCCTAGTTGAGAAATACACACACACACACACACACACACACACACACACACACACACACGAAGTCAAAACTCTTAAGAAACAATTATAACAATTCTTTAAAAAGACCTGTCATTCAAATGATAGATTACTAGTAACACATCAATTCAAAGGAGAGATTGGTTTAAGAAGAAGGAATACCGGCTGGGCATGGTGGCTCACGCCTGTAATCCTAGCACTTTGAGAGGCTGAGATGGGTGGATCACTTGAGCGCAGGAGTTTGAGACCGGTCTGGGCAACATGGTGAAACTCTGTCTTTACAAAAAATATAAAAATTATCCAGGTGTGGCAGTGCATGCTGGTAGTCTCAGCTACTCGGGAGGCTGAGGCAAAAGGATTGCTTAAGCCCATGAACATGAGGCTGCAGTGAGCTATGATTGGACTGCTGCACTCTAGCATGGGTGACAAAGCAAGACTGTAAAAAAAAAAAAAAAAAAAAAAAAAGTAGGAATGTGCAGAAAATGCAATTTGCAGAAAAATGGCTGGTTATCTTGATATTAACTGATTTCTGGAAAAAAAGAACCACTAATACTATGTAAAAAACACCCCCTTTGAAATGGTCTTCCATTCATTTTATTCAGCCTGTTATTTATCTACTTCAATTTAAGAAAAGCATCATCTGAAATCAAACTGGCACTAATATCCTTCCTTGTGATTAAAATAGATTACATTTAAATTCCTTCAAATTAAGATTCCTTAAAAATTAATTCTTATTTTCTTAACCATGCAGCATTAATTCTCAATAATCAGCATAGGGATTCTTCTGGCTCTGCTGATGACAAGTTTTATGATCTTGGGCAAGTGGTTTATCTGTTAGGGCCTCCATTTCTTCATCTGCAAAATGGAGATAATATGAATATGTACTCCTAGATGTGTTGTCAGATTAGAAAGAATTACCACAAGTAAAGTGCTTAGAACAGCAACTCACACTCAGAAAACACCCAATGAATGCTAACGATAGTTATTTATTTAGAGACAGGGGTCTCACTATGTTGCTCAGGCTGGACTTGAACCCCTGAGCTCAAGTGATCCTCAACCTCCCGAGTGGTGGGACTACAGGGTTGCACCACCACACCCGGCTGACAGTTGTTATTCACATTTACCAATTTGCAACCAGTTTTTCACATCAGGTAATCCATTCCTCTTCTTCCTTGCCATACATAATTTTTGGCTAATTAATTCCACTGAATTATACTAAGCAAAGTAAGCAAATTTCAAGATAAGCTTATATAAAATATAATTGAGAAGACACAGCTGTCTCACTATTTTATTAATGCTAATATTCTTCTCTATAACTATGAATAGAAAAATAAAGAATTTTATTTTTTTTTTTGAGATGGAGTCTCGCTCTGTCGCCCATGCTGGAGTGCAGTGGCATGATCTCTGCTCACTGCAAGCTCTGACTCCCTGGTTCACGCCATTCTCCTGCCTCAGCCTCCCGAGTAGCTGGGACTACAGGCACCCACCACCACGCCTGGCTAATTTTTGTATTTTTAGTAGAGATGGGGTTTCATTGTGTTAGCCAAGATGGTCTTGATCTCCTGACCTCGTGACCCGCCCACCTCGGCCTCCCAAAGTGCTGGGATTACAGGCGTGAGCCACTACGCCCGGCCAGGAATTCTTTTTAAAATGTTTTTAATTTTTAATTTTAATTTTTAGAGACAAGGTCTCACTCTGTCACCCAGTGGTGCAATCCTAGCTCACTGCAGCCTCAAACTCCTGGGCCCAAGTGACCCTCCTACCTCAGCCTCCTGAGTAGCTAGGACTACAAGCACATGCTATCATGCACAGCTAATTAAAAAAAATGTTTTTTGCAGAGATGGGGTCTCACTATGTTGCCCAGGGGGATCTTGAACTCCTAGTCTCAAGCGATCCTCCTGTCTTGGCCTCCCAAAGTGTTGGGATTATAGGTGTGTACCATCATGCCCAGCCCAAGAATTCTTGAGAAAAGAAAAACAGTGACTTTAATAAATTCTCAATATTTTTCAAGTTAAAAATCAATTTTAAATTTATTTTTCAGGTACAAATTTTTTTCTATGAGATCAAGTCAACAGGAATAACGATTACTTACATAGATAGCATTTACTCTTTGCCAGGCACCGTTCAAAGCAAATTATTTAAACCTCAAACAATCCTATAAGATAGGTAATTTTATTATTTCTATTTTAAAGATGAGGAGCTGTGGCCAGAGAGTTTGCATAACTTGCTCAAGGACATTCAGCTAATAAGTGGTAAAATTTAGGTAAGAGCCATAGTCTGGCTCCAGAGTCTATGTGCATAAGATTATATGATTGTAAAACAATAGCTAGATCAAAAACACAGACATTGGGCTAAAAGCTTTAATAAATTCTCAATATTATTCCTCAAGTTACAAATTCATCTTAAATGTATTTTTCAGGAACGATTTTTTTTCTATGTAAATCAAGTCAACAACAGGAATAATAAGTACTTACATAGATGACATTTACTCTCTGCTTGGAGAGTAAATCCTGGATTTACTCTGTCGCCTAGGCTGGGGTGCAGTGGCGCAATCTCGGCTCATTGCAACCTCCGCCTACCAGGTTTAAGCAATTTCCCGCCTCAGCCTTCTGAGTATCCAGGATTACAGGCACCCGCCACCATACCTGGCTAATTTTTGTATTTTTAGTAGAGACGGGGTTTCACCCTGTTGCCCAGACTGGTCTCAAACTCCTGGGCTAAAGCGATCTGCCCGCCTTGGCCTCCCAAAGTGCTGGGATTATAGGGATGAGCCACCACACGTGGCCCAGCTCCAGAATTTCTGCTTGATTCTTTTAAATTATCTCAATCTCTTTGTTAAATTAATCCGATAGAATTCTGAATCCCTTCTCTGGGTTATCTTGAATTTCTTTGAGTTTCCTCAAAACAGCTATTTTGAATTCTTTGTCTGGAAGGTCATATATCTGTTTCTCCAGAATTGGCCCCTGGTGTCTTATTTCATTCACTTGGTGAGGTCCTATTTTCCTGGATTGTCTTAATACTTTTAGATGTCTGTTTGTGTCTGGGCATTGCAGAATTAGGTATTTACTACTGTCTGAGCTTGTTTGTACCCATGCTTCTTGGGAAGGCTTTCCAGATAATTGCAAGAACTTGGGTGCTAGGATCTAAGCTGTATCTGCTTTAGGGACGATATAAGTTCAGTAACACTATGATTCTTGCAGACTCGTAGAGTTACTACCTGATGTTCTTGGATAAGATTTACCAGGCAGAGACTCTTGTTCTCTCCCTTTACTTTCTCCCAAACAAGCAGAGTGTCTCTCTATTCTGAGCCATCTGAAGCTTGGGGTGGAGTAATATAAGCACCTCTGTGGCCATCAGGTATGACTGTGCTGGGTCACAGCTGAAGCCAGCACAGCACTGAGTCTTTCCTAAGGCCTGCTGTAACCATTCCGTGGCTATGGCCTATGTTCACTCATGGCCTGGGGCTCTACAATCAGCATGTGGGAAAGCCAGCCAGGCCTGTGTCCTTCCGTTCAGTGGCGAGTTCCCCCAGTATCCAGGCAGGTCCAGATGCCATCCAGGAGCTAAGAACTAGAGTCAAAAACCTCAGAAGTCTACCTGGTGTGCTACTGTATTGCAACTGAACTGACACTCTAACCACAAGATGCAGTCCTTCCCACTCTTCCCTCCCCTTTCCAATAGGAGAGGAGCCTCACCCCACGGCCAGTGCCACCACAGGCCCACAAGGAGTACTGCCAGACTACTGCTGATGTTACCTTATGGTCCAAGGGCTCTTCAATCAGCATATGGTGAATGCTGCCTGGCCGGGGACTCACCCTTCAGACCAGTGAGCTCCTGTCTGGCCCCAGGCAGGTCCAGAAATGCTGTCCAAGAGGCAAGTTCTGGAATCACAGACTCCAAGAGCCTGCTTGTTGCTCTATCCCCCGTGGCCAACCTGGTACCTAAGGTGCAAGACGAAGTCCTCTTTACTTTCCCGTCTGCTTCTCTAAAGCAGAAGGAGTCTCACCTCATAGCCATCACAGCTAGGAATGCGCTGAGCTTCACCTGAAGCTAGCAAGTCTCAGAGTCCCACCAAAGGCCCCTGACATACTGTTACAGTATATAGCTAGTGAGGCATGAGCAGAGCAGGAGAGGGCACTCCTCTGATAGGAATGTCAGGTGACTATCAAGTGTTGGGAGGCAGTTGTCACACTGTCTCTCTAAAACAGTAATTGGTCACAGCGAACGCCAGGGAAACGCAGTCTCTCAATAGATAGAAACACTTGAAACTGGTGATCAGCAGCTTCCCAATAAGATCTCAGGAGTTCGGTGGGTGGGCTCAAGCATGCATATTAAGAGGCAAAATATCAGAGATGAACTGGTATATGACTTTCCAGGGACATTCCACTAGTAAGGGAAGAATGTCTCAAGTGAGCATGCGTACAACTCCACTACACATGACACATGCTCATTTCCCAAGTGCTTGCAGGCCACTGCACATGTGGACAGCCCACCCCAAGGGAAGAATAAGGGGAAAAGGGACGTAAGACCCCAAAAGTATGCCAATGTATAAAACCCCAAGTCAAAAGGTCAAACTGTGCACCTGTCTTTCAAGTTGCCTGCTTGGCCCTCTTTCAAGTGTATTTCCTTCCTTTTGTTCCTGCTCTAAAGCCTTTACATAAACTTTCACTCCTGCTCTAAAACTTGCCCCAGTCTCTCCTTCTGCCTTCTGCCCCTCAGTCAAATTCTTTCTTTTGGCCGAATGTGGTGGCTCACGCCTGTAATCCCAGCACTTTGGGAGGCCAAGGCAGGTGGATCACCTGAGGTCAGGAGTTCGAGACCAGCCTGGCCAACATGGTGAAAGCTCTCTATTAAAAATACAAAAATTAGTTAGGCATGATGATGGGTGCCTGTAATCCCAGCTACTTGGGAGGCTGAGGCAGGAGAATCGCTTGAACCCGGGAGGCAGAGGTTGCAGGGAGCCAAGATCATGCCACTGCACTACAGCCTGGGTGACAGAGCAAAACTCTATCTCAAAAAAAAAAAAAAAAATTATAATTCTTTCTTCTGAGGAGGCAAGAACTGAGGCTGCTGCAGACCCATAAGGATTTGCCACCAGTAACACAATTTGGTGCCATGACTGGGATACATTCTGCTACTAACATATTTTGGTGCCAATTGATTCTGATAACTTCCACTGCTCACATACTTTGGTGCTGCATGACTCAGATACGTTCCCTTGTGGTAAGACATCTCTATGCCCTGCCTTCTCTGCCTGGAGGCATTCAACCTCCATACACAATTTTCTTCTTCCTTTTTCTCTCCTGCTTACTAACCAAACCCCAGAACAATTCCTCTTGGCCATATGTGACTCTATTCCCCGGGGCTGATGGCTCAGCTCACCCTGATTGGTGGCTCGCAGGGGTGGGAAGTACCTTGAGGTTCACGCTGAGGCACTAATGGCTTTCCTGGATGGGGGGCTCACAAGAGTGATGGGGCTAAAGCCTAAAACAGTGCAATGTCGGGTTTCTTCTTCTTTTTCAGCTAAAAAAAGAACCCACACTGCCTATTTTGAAATGGCCTTGTGCACTTGCTGGACCATCTGCCTTGGGGGCAAGTATGCCTCTTTGCTTTCATTTCGCGTGCCACACGACTTCTTAAACACACACTCCGTGTTATTTGTGTGTCCGTGGCTTTTACTGCGTTTGCATGGCAGCAAAGATACGAGCTCCCTTGCAGATATCCCCTGAGATTTATACTTGTTCTTACCCTACCAGCTTCCACGACTCTAACCCTTCCCCTGCCTGCTGGCACATGGCCAGGACAGACACTAATTGGAACTCCAGCTTTGCCAGCTCCTTGACTCACGACATGCTTTTTGTTCCGGTTATGTCCCAGGGCCAAGTTTTCCGGTGGGTTTTGAGGTAGTTTGTCCACCTGCATAGGGCCTCACTCTGACGCTTTAAGGATCCCACCTATTGGCTGTTTTGAGTTAGCACTCCACTGAGAGGAAGGGATATTCTTCCTTTGCCATTTGCAAGTTCTTACCCCAAGCCCCAAGTCCTCCGGAGGTTACTACTTTACATCAAGAGGGCAAATAAATGGGCTCAGGTGCGGTGGCTCACATCTGTAATCCCAGCACTTTGGGAGGCTGAGGCGGGCAGATCACGAGGTCAGGAGTTCGGGACCAGCCTGGCCAACATGGTGAAACCCTGTCTCTACTAAAAATACAAAAATTAGCCATGTGTAGTGGCGCACACCTGTAATTCCAGCTACTTGGAAGGCTGAGGTAGAAGAACTGCTTGAACCTGGGAGGCGGAGGTTGCAGTGAGCCAAGATCGCACCACTGCACTCCAGTCTGGGTGACAGAGCAAGACTCTGTCTCAAAACAAAACAAAACATAAAACAAAACAAGAGGGCAAATAAATGTTAGGGCTGCTATTTTTGCAAGCATATGAAGCCTTTCCATGAGTATTCCTCTCACTTCCTCCTGTAGCTTCCATTTCTCTAATTACTTCTACACCCTTCTCAACGTGCTTCAAGGTCATATTTAAAAGGGAGTCCGGAGGGAAGAACATGGGAAATGGGAATCTGAGAAAAGAGATAATCACATTTTTTGCCAGAATGCTCCAAATGCGAGTCACTATAAGGTCACGGAGACAAGGACATAGGCGAGCCAAAGCCTGCAGGGGCAAGAGCCCCATAGGACAGAGATGAAGGTTGGTCCCAGGCTAACAGATTACTGTTAATAGAGATGAAAGCAAGGTTAGGGTTACATGGCAAGATCGGTTATTCCAGAACCCCAAGGATGAACAGGGGGCCCACGGTTCACTCTAGTATCTCCTCTCTTCTCAAGTAGGTAATTGTGACAAGATGGAACCAAGGCTACTTGGTAGGACCGGTTCATTCTGGAACCCTAAGGACCGTGGGGGATGCCTCATTCAGGATAATAGGAAAGTAGAGGAAAAGCCTTCTTTTTCCTTTTTCCCTCCTCTGTTCTCTCTTCACAAATGGGTAATTGCGTCTCCATACTACAAGACACACCCCTTGGATGCATCCCCCAAACTGGGAAAAGTTTGATTCCCACCAACCTTGACACAAAAAACTAGTTTTCCTTTGTAATACTGTTTGGCCTAAAAAAGAAATGGGAGGAAATTACAAAAGTCAGCCTTGGAACCAGTGACCCTGTGCAGGAGGGTCTAAAAATGAACTGGGAGGAAATTACAAAAGTTATCCTTGGAACTAGTGACCTTGTGCAGAAGGTCCTCAGATTAGCCTTCTCAGTCTTTTATAACTGAGAGTAGAATAAGGAGAAGAGGGCTAAGGCAAAGGAGAAATGCAGGGATCAGAGGCAGGCTCAACTATTGGTTGCTTTACAAGCTCTTCCAGCTCCCTCCAGATTGCTACCATCATCGCAGGAAGCCAGGCCACTGGAAGGCAAACTACTCTATGGGACAAATGGGAAAAAGCTGCACATGGCATGCCCCCTTTGCCACATGCTCAACCAGTGTAATGAGACTGCCCTGAGGGCCAAAGGGCCTTGGGACAGGATCCCAAACCTTGATGGCCTTGAGCTGAAGGGACTCTTTCCTCTGGCTGGCTTCCAAATCAGACATAGTCATCAACAGAACAAAGCCAAGGGCAACTCTGGAGATGGCAAGTACAGTTATAAATTTCCCTTTTGAGTTCAAGAGCTGCCTACTCTGTGCTAATCTCCTTCTCTGAGCAACTCTCCTCCAAATCCTGTTGGGTAATGGGGACAAATTGCACCTCCTCCCTCCAAAAGAAAAGATTCATACCCTTCACATCACTTAACCAATTACCATTCTCCCACCAGTCCCTGGTAATGTCTAATGTTTCCTACCCCACACCTCACTGGGGCAAAAATATACTTTCCAAGATGGTGCTTGCTTAATATTTACCTGACCTCTGAATTCATCTTTCTCTAATAGCTCTATTTCTTCTGGTAAAGCTAACTAAAGCTTTAACCAATAACTTCAACCTGGACAGTCCTACCTCAGGGGTTTAGAAATAGCCCACACTTCTTTGGACACGCCCTAGGAAGAAATCTAACTGAGGAATCTCTTGAGAAAGAATAACTTCTACAGTATGTAGACAACCTCTTTATTTGCTCTCCCTTCACAGGACTCATAGCAACATGCAGTACAAATCATAATTTCCTAAAAGATGGAAAATTACTTGTCTAATACAAAAGTTATAAAAGTAAAAAGGCATTTCTGGTAAGGAATGTTAAAAAGAAGAGATTTTATCTGAGAAAGGATCTCATGTGGTAAATTCTTATCCTAAAGTAAAATAACTGGTTGTTTAAAAAGAAGGATGTTGGCCAGGTATGGTAGCTCACACTGGTAATGTCAGCACTTTGAGAGGCTGAAGCGGATGGATCACCTGAAGCAGGAGTTCGAGACCAGCCTGGCCAACATGGTGAAACCCCGTCTCTACTAAAAATACAAAAAATTGTTTTAAGTTAGATAGGATAAAGCTAAAGGTTTGAGCAAGTTGTGGAAGGTTTGTGAAAGATTAATCTTGTAAAAGAAGATCTGTGTGTGAATACATTAGCTAAAATTAAAGGGGCATTATTCAATTTATTCATAAATTGAACATTGGAATAAAGACACAACACAGTTTTCTTAGAGTATTATTCTGCTCTTTAACAGAACATTCTAAAGGGTTATAAAAAGTTTATAAAAATTTTTACCTTGGTTTGGCACAGTGGCTCATGCCTGTAACCCCAACACTTTGGGAGGCCGAAGCAGGTGGATCACCTGAGGTTGGGAGTTTGAGACCAGCCTGTCCAACATGGCGAAATCCCATCTCTACCAAAAATACAAAAATTAGCTAGGTGTGGTGACGAGTGCCTATAGTCCCAACTACTCAGGAAGCTGAGGCGGGAGAATTGTTTGAACCCGGGAGGCAGAAGTTGCAGTGAGCCAAGATCACACCACTGCACTGCAGCCTGGGCCATAGAGTGAGACTCTGTCTCAAAAACAAAACAAACAAACAACAACAACAAAAATTTTACCTTATGGTTAAACTGATTAAGACTGAATAGATTGGGAGGCTGAGGTGTGTGGATCACAAGGTCAAGAGATTGAGACCATCCTGACTAACCCCGTCTCTATTAAAAATACAAAAAATTAGCTGGGTGTGGTGGCATGTGCCTGTAATCCCAGCTACTCAGGAGGCTGAAGCAGGAGAATCACTTGAACCCAGGAGGTGAAGGTTGAGCACAACTTGCTCGTACTTTTAGCTTTATCCTATCTATTCCCACTTGAACCCAGGAGGCGGAGGTTGTGGTGAGCCGAGATCACGCCAGCCTGGGTGACAGAGCAAGACTCGATCTCAAAAAAGAAAAAAACAAAAACAGAAAAAAAAGGCTGAGTGTGGTGGCTCACATCTGTAATCCCAGCACTTTGGGAGGCCAAGACCAGCGGATCACGAGGTCAGGAGTTCGAGACCAGCCTAACCAATGTGGTGACACCCCCATCTCTACTAAAAATACAAAAATTAGCCAGGCATGGTGGCATGTGCCTGTAGTCCCAGCTACTTGGGAGGATGAGGCAGAAGAATCGCTTGAACCCGGGAGGCAGAGGTTGCAGTAAGCCAAGATCGCCGCACTGCACTCCAGCCTGGGGAACAGAGAGAGACTCCATCTCAAAAAGAAAAAAAAATTGGCTAGATTTGTCTGTAAGGTTAAGAGTTGGGTTTGACATCAATAGTGCACTAATGCTAAGGTAACATCTGGCTGTCTTTGGACTGTATTTGTGTAAATGTGTTATTGGTATATGTTCCAAAATTATGCAAAACTCTTATAATTCTAATATAACATAGTATACATTAGGCTGGGCGTGTGGTCTCACGCCTGTAATCCCAGTGCTTTGGGATGGCAGGTGGATCACCTGAGGTCAGGAGTTCAAGACCAGCCTAACCAATATGATGAAACTCCATCTCTACTAAAAATATAAAAATCTGCCGGGCATGGTGGCACGTGCCTGTAATCCCAGCTACTCAGGAGGCTGAGACAGGAGAATCACTTGAACCCAGGAGGCAGAGGTTGCAGTGAGCTGAGATTGCACCATTGCACTCCAGCCTGGGCAACAAGGGCAAAATTCCGTGTCAAAATAAATAAATAAAAATAATTTAGTATACATTATCTGTAATAATTATTGTTAGGTTAAATTCTTGTGTGCCACAGAGGTAACAAATTTCCTTGTCAATTTTGTCTTTGTCTGTGGCTGCCCTAAAACTTTTTGTCATCCACAGACAATTGTTGTTTTGTTTTAAACCTCTTTAAAAGGTGATTTTATAATCAGATCTAGGACTCTAACAAGTGCTCTTAAATGCAGGTTTCTGATAACTTTGGAGATTGTGACATTAGAATAAAGGAAAAAACTTTCAGGACTCTCCTGGAGAGCTAAAATGTTCATGAATATCAGGCAGAATGAGTTAATTGCATGGACTAAACTAGTAGAAGACTGAAATAATCCTCATGACTTTTGGCTTAACACATTGCTAATCCTTTGTCAAAGTCAAGAAAACTTTTCTCTGAGCTATGTACAGCTTTTAACAACTGAGTAAGGCATATACCTGTGTATTAGTTTGCTTTCCTTCTGCTATAAAGAACTACCTGAGACTGGGTAATTTATGAAAAAAAAAAAAAAAAAGAGATTTAAATGACTCATAGTTCCATGGGCTCAACAGGAAACATGACTGGGAGGCCTCAGGAAACTTAAAATCATGGTGGAAGGTGAAGGGGAAGCAAAGACCTCCTTCACATGGTGGCAGAAGAGAGAGAGTGAAGGGGGAAATGCCACACACTTTCAAACAACCAGATCTCATGAGAACTCACTAACATGAAAAGAGCAAGGTGAAGTCCACCCTCATGATTCAATCACCTCCTACCAGACCCCTCCCCCAACACTGGCAATTACAATTCCAGATGAGAGATTTGAGTGGGGACACAGAGCCATACCATATCATTTTACCCCTGGCCCCTGTTAAATCTCATGTCCTTCTTACATTTCAAAACCAATCATGTGGCCAACATGGTGAAACCCCGTCTCTATTAAAAATACAAAAATTAGCCAGGCATGATGTTGGGTACCTGTAATCCTAGCTATCTGAGTGGATGAGACAGGAGAATTGCTTGAACCCAAGAGGCAGGGGTTGCAGTGAGCCAAGATTGCACCACTGCACTCCAGCTGGGTGACAGACCGAGACTCTGTCTAAAAAATACCAAAAACAAACAATCGTGCCTTCCCAACAGTCCCCCAAAGTCTTAACTCATTCCAGCATTAACTCAAAAGTCCAAGTCCAAAGTCTCATCTGAGACAAGGCAAGTCCCTTCCACCTATGAGCCTGTAAAATAAAAAATAAAAAACAAGTTAGTTACTTTCAAGATACAAAGGAGGTAGAGACATTGGGTAAATGCCCCCCTTCCAAAAGGAGAGAAAGAAATTGGTCAAAATAAAAGGGCTACAGGCCCCTTGCAAGTCCCAAACCCAGCAGGACAGTTATTAAATCTTAAAGCTCCAATATAATCTCCTTTGATTCCATGTTTCACATCCAGGGCATGCTGATGGAAGGGGTAGGCTGCCAAGGTCTTGGGCAGCTCCACCCCTGAGGCTCTGCAGGGTATAGTCCCAGTGGCTGCTTTCAAAGGTTGGCATTGAGTGCCTGCAGCTTTTCCAGGTACATGGTGCAAGCTGTCAGTGGATCTATCATTCTGGGGTCTGGAAGAGGGTGGCCCTCTTCTCACAGCTCCACAAGGCAAGTGGCCCATGGGGACTCTGTGTGGGGGCCCCAACCCATTTCTTCTCCAACTGCCCTAGCAGAGGTTCTGCATGAGGGCTCTACTCCTGCAGTAGAGTTCTGCCTGCACATCCAGGCATTTCCACATATCCTCTGAAATCTAGGTGGAGGTTCCCAAACCTCAACTCTTGCCTTCTGTGCACCTGCAGGTCCAACACCACGTAAAAGCTGCCAAAGCTTGGGGCCTACACTCTCTGAAGCAATGGCCTGAGCTGTACCTTGGCCCCTTTTAGCCACAGCTGGAGCTGGAGCAGCTAGGATGCAGAGTGCCATCTCCTGAGACTGCACAGAGAAGCAGGGCCCTGGGCCTGGCCAACAAAACCTTTTTCCCCTCCTAGGTCTCCAGGCCTGTGATGGGAGGGGCTGCTGCAAAGGTCTCTGAAATGCCCTTGAGATATTTTCCCCATTGTCTTGGCTATTAATATTTGGCTCCTCTTTACTTATGCAAATTTTTGCAGGCAGCTTGAATTTCTCCCCAGAAAATGTTTTTTTCTTTTCTACCACATGGTCAGGCTGCAAATTTTCCAAACTTTTATCCTCTGCTTCCTTTTTAAACATAAGTTCCAATTTCAAACCATCTCTTTGTGAATGCATATGACTCGATGCTGTTAGGAGCAGCCAGGTCAATCTTGAATCCTTTACTGTTTAGAAATTTCTTCCACCAGATACCCTAAACCATCTCTCTCAAGTTCAAAGTTCCACAGATTCCTAGCGCAGGACCACAATGCCACCAGTCTCTTTGCTAAAGTATAAGAAGAGTGACCTTTGCTCCAGTTCCCAGTAAGTTCCTCATTGCCATCTGAGACCGCCTCAACCTAGACTTCACTGTCCACATCACCATCAGCATTCTGATCACAACCATTCAACAAGTCTCTAGGGAGTTCCAAACTTTCCCTCATCTTCCTGTCTTCTTCTGAGCCCTCCGAACCCCTCCAACTTCTGCCTGTTACCTAGTTCCAAGGTGACTTCCACATTTTCAGGTATCTTTATAGCAATACAGCACTCCTGCTACCAATTTTCTGTATCCGTTTTCACACTGCTATAAAGAACTACCTGAGACTGGGTAATTTATGAAAAAAAGAGGTTTAATTGACTCACAGTTCCACAAGCTTAACAGGAAGTAAGACTGGGAGCCTTGGGAAACCATGGCAGAAGGCAAAGGGGAAGGAAGGAGCTTCTTCACATGGTGGCAGGAGAGAGAGAGCATGAAGGGAGAAATGCCACACACTTATAAACAACCAGATCTCATGAGAATTCACTATCACAAGAAAAACAAGAGGAAGTCCACCTCCGTGATTCTATCACCTCCTACCAGGCTCCTCCCACAACACATAGGAATTACAATTCAAAATGAGATTTGGGTGGGAACACAGAGCCAAATCATATCAACCTGTAAACAATATTTGGAACATAGTTGTTTCTCTGCATCTGATTTCTTCGGAATCTGGAAACTATTTGTGAGTATTCTTAACTTATGGGAATATAGTCATTTGCATAAGTGCAGTAAGAATCTCTTCTTTTTCAACAGGACACAATTGCAGAAACTGGTTATTTTACCAAGGCTTTGACTAGAATGGCATGCTTTCCTTTAAGAAATCAAACTTGATTTATAGAGCCCATAAAAGCCCCTTGGGAAAAACGGGCCTCATACCTTGTCTACACAGTCCCTGTTCAAGGTTCCTGACCTGTGGTAAGTAAAGAATGTCACTTTCTAACAGGCCCAGGAAACCAATTTATCTTGGGATCTCAAGAGAAGAAAAATATACCCAGCTCATACAGGTATTTGATGGCACCAACGAACGGCTTGGCTTAAGGCTTTAAAAAGAGTGTTATCTGAGATTCCCTATGGAATAAAGTTCCATCAAAGCTAATTTTAAAAGGAGCCTATATGGCAAATAATTACTCTTGCTGTGCCTTATACAAATAGGTTAAGTATAATAAGACTAAAGCATATTTTGCAAATGAGTCAGTCCTATCATGATTTGTTTTTAATAAAATTGAGGACTAGAGAGACAAAAATTGTTTCAAGAACTATGGTATAGCTACTATTAGATTCTAGTTTCATCAGCTGTTTTTGTCTGCAATTTAGACTAACCCTGCTTATTCCTGTGACCTAGGCATTCATCTGGCTGCAGCTCAGAAGAAGCAAGGAAGATGAGTTATACAAAAATCTGGATCAATATTCTAATTTTGGGCACATGTTAGAATTGCGTGGCAACCACATGCATCCAAGTCTTAGAGTAGGCATGACTATAGCCACCAGCTACTTGAGCATTTCGACAGCTTCGAGAATTTTGGGACACATCCTCACTCCTTTATTTCATGTTAACATTCTTTTAAATCTAATAACTTGATTTGTCTCCTTGCCTTCAGGCCATCAAGCTACAGATGATCTTCAGTGAGGGATACCCTCCTCTCAATATTCAAGAGTCACCCTTCTACGGGGGACCCCTAGACTGCCCATCAGTGAGACATGACAGAGGTGAAATTCTGCCCCATTTCCCTTGGGACCTGGCTGGATACCACTTTCACCAACCCACAGAGCCACCCTGCTGTGACAACTAGCAAGAGGCTAAGACCCACAGAACCACCACCACCCTTCTGTCAGCAGGAAGTAGTTACAGAAGACTGCCCTTCATCCATTTCCCCCAAAGAATTGGGGTCTTGGACTCCTGAGGGGGGAAATAGTACAGCAGTTAGCTAGTCAGGCTTGAGCAGAGGAGGAAAGGGCTCCCCCGACAACAGGAATTTCAGGCAACTATCAGGTGATGGTCGGGCAGTTGTCACACTGTCTCTCTAAATTAATAATTGGTTGTAGCTGGTGCCAGAAAAAGGCAGTCTCCAAATAGACAGAAACACCTGAAACTGGTGATCAGCAGCCTCCCTATAAGATCTCAGGAGTTGAGTGAGTGGGCTCAAGCATGCACATTAAGAGGCAAAATGGTGGAGTTTAACTGGTACATGACCTTCCAGGGACATCCCACTGGCAAGGGAAGAATGCCTCAAGTGAGCATGTGTGCAACTCCAGTAAATACACTGCACATGTGAACAGCCCACCCTAAGGGAATAATCAGGGGAAGAGGAACACAAGATCCCAGAAGTCTGCCAACATATAAAACCCCAAGTCAAAAGGTCAAACTGCATACTTATCTTTCAAGTCGTCTGCTGGGCCCTCTTCCAAGTATACTTTCCTTCCTTTTGTTCCTGCTCTAAAGCTTCTTAATAAACTTTCACTCCTGCTCTAAAACTTACCTCAGTGTCTCCTGCCTTCAGCACCTCAGCTGAATTCTTTCTTCTGAGGAGAATTGAGGTTGCTGCAGACCCATATGGATTGCCACTGGTAACAATACTACCTGGGTATTGCTGCTGTTTATTCTTTCTACTTTTACATGTCTCAAAAGGTTTTTATTTGACCTTCCTTTGTGAAAGACATTCTCCCTAGATATAGATTTCTATGTTGGCTGTGTTTTACTTTCATTACTTTAAAGATATTGATTTACTCTTTTCTGATTTGCATTATTTGCAATAAAAAGTCTATATACTTAATGTGTCTTTTTCTCCTGCCTGCTTTTAAGATTTTTCTTTTTTTATCACTAGTTTTAAGCAATTTGGTTAATGTCTTGGTAAATTTAATCATGCTTTATGTTCTTCCGGCTCACTGAAGTATTTGGCTCTTGTGGGTACATAATTTTCATCAAATATAAAAATTTTTGGTCATTATTTTTAAATAGTCCTTCTGCTTCCACCCTCCCACTTCATATTTCTCTCCTTCTGGGACTCTATTTACAAGTATATTATACCACTTTATGTTGCCCTATAGCCATTAAACTCTGTTCATTTTAATTTCCAACCTTTCTTCTGTGTATCTCTTTGTCATGGTTCTTTAACTGTTTTAATGTCTTTGTTTATTAACTTTATCATATGTGCCATTTCAAGGTTTATTTCTATTGACAGACTTTTCTTCTATGTATTTTACTGTTTGCATTTTCCCCTCCATGAGCTACAGCCTAGACCCTCTCTAGACAGTAAGCTGGGACAAAGATAGGGTTCATCTTATTTGTTTTCCTTCTCCTAGGAAATACTGTCCTGAGCTTCCTGTTGTCCAATGTCTGGAAACCGGTGATTCATGTATTTTTATCCAGTTTCCTGGTTAAGGTAGGAAGGTAAATCCAATTCTTGTTGTTCCATTGTGGCCAGAAGTAGAAACTACTTATGTTTTTTGATCCTACTGAATGACCTTCCATATAGTCTGATGTCTAGTAATAAGGTAAACCGGCCTATAATTAAAGTAATGCACTCAGTGGATTAGCCATTGTGTGTCAGTGGCATCTTGTTTTATGTGCTGACAAAGGATTTCTTCTCTCTTGAAGGTTTTTAATGGACCATTCTCTTCAATTGTGTTTTTCTCCCAAGTTTTTATTTTAAAAATTTTGAAGCTTAACTAAAATTTGAGAAAACTGAACAATGAACATACATAAGCCTTTCATCTAGATCAATCAATTGTTAATATTTTGCCATGGATGCTTTATTTCTCTTTTTATATTTTTCAACCAATTGAAAGTAAGTTCTGGCTGAGTGCGGTGGCTCACACCTATAATCCCAGCACTTTGGGAGGCCAAGGTGGGCTGATCACCTGATGTCGGGAGTTGGAGACCAGCCTGAACCAACATGGCGAAACCTCGTCTCTAGTAACAATACAAAAAATTAGCTGGGCATGGTGGCACATGCCTGTAATCTCAGCTACTCGGAAGGCTGAGGCAGAAGAATCACTTGAACCTGGGAAGCGGAGGTTGCGGTGAGCCGAGATCGTGCCATTGCACTCCAGCCTGGGCAACAAGAGCAAAACTCTGTCTCAAAAAAAAAAAAAAAGAAAGTAAGTTCCACACCTAAATATTCATCCTGCATCTCCTAAGAACAGGGAATTCTCTTATATAACCACAACAGCATTGTTCTACCTAAGAAATATAATTGACATAATAATAGTAATATATAGCCCATATTCAAATTTCTCCAATTACCTTAAAGCTTTTCTTTTTCTAGATTCACAATCCAGTAAAGAATATGGTTGGTAATTGTGTCTCATTAATATCTTTTTAACCACAACAATCCTTGTGATGGTCGAAATGTTTATCATCCCTCAAAATTCATATGTTGAAATCCTAAACCCCAAGGTGAACCCTCATATATCAAATTAGAGACCTTATAATATATGCCAACGGGAGCTCATTGGCCCTTTCCACCATATGAGGACCCAACTGAAGGCGCCATCTATTAATCAGAAAGTGGGTCCTTAACAGACACTGAATCTGCTGGCACCTTCTTTAAAACATTTGTAATTTCATTTTCATTTTTAGAGATGGGGTATTGCTTTGTCTTGCTTTGTCACCCAGGCTGGAGTGAAGTAATGTGCTCATAGGTCACTGCAGCCTCAAACTCCTGGGCTTAAGCAATCTTTCCGCCTCAGCCTCCTAAGTAGCTAGGACTATAAGCATGGGCCACCATTCCCTGCTATCTGCTGGGAACTTGATCTTTGACTTCTCAGACTCCAGAACTGTGATAAATAAATTTCTCCTGTCAGTAAGCCACCTAGTTTATGGTATTTTGTTATAAAAGCCTGAACAGACTGTGAAAATCCCCTTGCCTTTTCATTTTTTTTTTTTTTTTTGAGACAGAGTCTTACTTGCTCTGTCACCCATGCTGGAATGCAGTGGCGCGATCTTAGCTCACTGCAACCTCTGCCTCCCTGGTTCAAGCCATTCTCCTCCCTCAGCCTCCCGAGTAGCTGGGATTACAGGCACGCACCACCACACACGGCTAATTTTTGTATTTTTAGTAGAGACAGGGTTTCACCATGTTGGCCAGCCTGGTCTTGAACTCCTGACCTCAAGTGATCTGCCCACCTTGGCCTCCCAAAGTGCTGGGATTACAGGCGTGAGCCACCGTCCCTGACCACTCTCCTCCTGCCTTTTTTGTCTTTTATATTATTGATAGTTTTGAGGAGCTCAGGCCTACTATCTCATTTTATTTAGATTTTTATTTTTCTTTAAAAATTAAAAAAAAAATTGTTTTGTAGAGACAGGATCTTGCTATGTTGCTCAGGCTGGTCTTGAACTCCTGGGCTCAAGCAATCCCCTCGCCTTGGCCTCTAAAAGTGTTGGCATTACAGGCAGGAGCCATTGTACCTGGTCTAATTTAGATGTTAAAGGATTGTGACAGTGTTAGTAAATTTTATGACAATTTGAGAAAGAGAAACTCCTAAATCATTTTGGACTAATATTCATCCTGTCACTTTGAAGACTATGCTAAATTTTGAATATGAATAAATCTCATTTTAAAAACTAATACCCTAAAATTGCTTAATGACTCAAGTGTGCTATTATATAATAGAACTTAAAAGTAGAAAACGTCTAATACTGCATTTTTTTCCTAGTGAAGGGATAAGCAGCTGAGACATTTTAGCTCTATTTTGTTTTGTCATTTTTGTTTTATGATCACAGGATTACTTAAAAAGGTGGACAGCTGGGCATGGTGGCTCACATCTATAATCCCAGCATTTTGGGAGGACAAGGAGGGAGGATCACTTGAACCCAGGAGTTTGAGACCAGCCTGGACAATGTAGTGAGACCCTGTCTCTACAAAAATTTTTGAAAAATTAGCCAGTTATGGTGGCGTGAGCCTGCAGTCTCAGCTACTCAGGAGGCTGAGGCAGGATGATCACTCAAGCCTGGGAGGTTGAGGCTGCAGTGAGCTGTGATCTTGCCACTGCACTCCAGCCTGGGTTGACAGAGTGAAAAGAAAAAAGAAATAAAAAGGGGGCCTAACTTTTTTACAAGCACGATTTTTGTGTAGTGTATATAGAAAGTCAATTTTTTAATGTGTTCAGCAGCTGAAATCGTTGTATACTTCCCCATGTGAAATGGAACAGAAAAACGCTTGTTGTTTTAGAACACCAGAATATGCATGAGAGACATAAATGTGTTTTTCCCTGATGAAAACAACTTCATTTCACTTCCGGAATTTCAAAACTACCATCTGGTAGTCAACCCTGTTTTTCCACCAGATGGCAATAACCCATAATGGCTGAGCAGGATGAATGGAATGTACACAAAACAGTGCAGGGTGTGAGCATTAAAAGGGCTGTGAATGTGAAATGTGGTAATGTAGGAAAAATGATGAGTCCCAGGAGAAGAGGATAAATAATGGATTGCTAAATCTGGCACCCTTGGAGCTAACAACATCCATCATAAAAGGGATCACATCATTTAAGAGCAAACTTTAAAAGCAAAAAGCGTTCCAGTATTTGTTATTTTTTTTGGTTTGTTTTCAGAATCACATATTATAGAACAGCTGACAGAGTGGAAAAATTGTTGATATTTAAGTAGAATCTGTACCAAAAACATATTGTATGTTCCTAACAGAAGTGATAAATTCAGAGAGATTATTTTAGGAAAAAGGAGGGAACTGGAAGAACTGCTGATGAAATCTGCAGGCCACTTCTCTTCCCCTCCACCATGACTTCAAGAATCCTGCTGACACTTCACACTTCTCTTCCCAAGTCGTTTAACTGGGTATACCTATTTGGTTTGGATTTTAGGTGGCATAATACAACCCAACCCAATGCTATTCAAACTCCTGTAAATAACTGACAGTGGGCTACAGTCCCAAATTACGACACGATTTTATTTTTTGACAGGTTTTATGTAAAAAGACTTTTGCCCCCTATTAAATATCTGTCATTTTCTCTTGCTCTGGGTTCTTTTTCTGAGAACTAGACATACCTCTGATAAAGGCCATGCTATTCCTTTTGGAGACTAAATAATACCAATATTTATCATTATTTTTACCATTTTCCTTTCTTTCTTTTTGAAAAATAACAATATGGGCCTGGTGTGGTGGCTCATGCTTATAGTCCCAGCACTTTGGGAGGCTGAAGGGGACGGATCACCTGAGCTCAGGAGTTCAAGACCAGCTTGGGCAACATGGTGAAACCCTGGCTCTAAAAAAATTACAAAATTATCCAGGCATGGTGGCACATGCCTGTAGTCCCAGCTACTTGGAGGCTGAGGCAAGAGGATCGCTTGAGCCCAGGGGGCAGGGTTTGCAGTGAGCCAAGATCCTGCCATTTCACTCCAGCCTGGGCAACAGGGTGAGACCCTGGACCTTGTCTCAAAAAAAAAAAAAAAAAAAAAAAGGAAAGGAAAAAATAAAAATAACATGGAGAAACCCCATCTCTACTAAAAATACATAATTAGCCAGGCGTGGTGGCGCATACCTGTAATCCCACCTACTCAGGAGGCTGAGGCAGGAGAATTGCTTGAACCTGGATGGTAGAGGTTGCGGTGCGCTGAGATCGCGCCATTGCACTCCAACCTGGACAACGAGCAAAACTCTGTCACACAAAAAAAAAAAAAAAAAAAGAAGTTGCAGTTTGTCAGATAAAGACCAGAATTTTAAATAGACTGGAAAGAATCTAAAACAAAGATGGTTATTACGGCACATGCTTACACAATTTCATAGGAAACAGGATCATTTCCTTTTCTTTTGGTAAGTACATCAATGCTCTATCTAATATAGGCGAAGATGTACATAAAACAAACAAAAAAACAGATGAGATCTAGGCAATTCAGGTTTCCTTAGAAAATATTTTTTTAAGGGTGCTCTAATGAAAAATGTTAAGCTCTTCTCTCTCTCTCTAACATTTTTATGTTCACTGTAAATGTCCTAAGGAATCAATATAAAACTCTTGAAAATATGGAAAAGTAAAAAGACATCAGTCTAAAGACAACTAATATTAACATTTTTGGCTGGGTGCAGTGGGTCACGCCTGTAATCCCAACACTTTGGGAGGCTGAGGCGGGTGGATCACTTGAGGTCGGGAGTTTGAGACCAGCCTGACAAACATGGAAAAACCCCGTCTCTACTAAAAATACAAAAAAAGTAGCGGGCCATGGTGGCACATGTCAGTAATCCCAGCTATTCAGGAGGCTGAGGCAGGAGAATCACTTGAACCCGGGAGGCGAAGGTTGTGGTGAGCCGAGATTGCGCCATTGCACTCCAGCCTGGGCGAAAGAGAAAGACTCCGTCTCAAAAAAAAAAAAAAAAAAAAAAAAAATTAACATTTTTAGTGTATTTTCTTTCATAGTTACTTTTTAAAAAAATAATTGTTTTCTTCATCTTTAAAAAAACCTGTTTATTTTCATGGGTGTTTCATAGTGTTCATGACCTCATTTCTCATATTACATGATAACATAAGTCTTTTCCTAGGTGATTAGAAACACTTCATAAAACAATTTTAATTGCTTCATATGTTTCAGTATAGTGAGCCATACTTTAACATATCACACATTCATTTAGTTTTTCCTTTTGCTATTACAAATAGTAGCACTGTGATGCATGCTCTAGTGTATACAAAATATTTTCCATATTTAGGCTTATTTAGGATGGATCCCTAAAAGTGAAATCAGTAGTTCAAAAAGCATAAACATTTTTAATGCTTTGACTTTTACTTGTATCATTGCCAATTTTTTTTTTTTTAACAGAGCTGAGTCCATTTACACTGCTTCTAGCAATGTGCAAGAAAGCAGCTTTCACACTGATGCCATTACTGTATTGTCATAAAAAAACAACCAACCAAACACTTTGGGTCTCTCAGTAGTGTTTTAATTTGCATATCTTTGATTACTAGTGAGATGGAACCTTTTGCCACTGTTTGTTAAACAACTGAATTTCCTCTTTTGTGAATTGTCTACTATGTCCTTTGTCTGTTAATCTCTTGGGGTCTTTGTTATCCTTATTTACATAAAGAACTGACAAGCACTGCCCAGAGAAAGGCCTTCTGTATGCGACACCATGGAATTCTTCCTCTTCTAAGTTATTCCAGACTAAGCATTCAAACAGCAATGTGAAGGGGAAGCCAGGAAGAGCAAAAAGATCAGCAATATATTTTTCTGTGCTATTCAAATGAAAAAAGGTTCATCTTACTGTGGTAAAATGACTCTGTTCCTTTACCTGATCCAGTACGCATTTTAATACCGTGTATTGGAAATTTTGATCACTTTTCAAAGAATTCATTGTATATTATATAACACCAGGAGTACATCTCACCATGACTCACTGCAAAACTATGATGGTAAGTTACACAAAGTGTTGCCATGCCAGGCTCATCTTTTAAAATGATTTAATCAGATGTGATTTTAATTTAATTTAACTTGATGGAGTGTCATACTTCATTCTGTAGCCACTTCGTGAAAGGTTGGCACTTCCATGTACAGCTTTTCTTCTGAATACAATTAGAGCAAGTACAAGGAGGGGATATAAATACAAACTCCTGACTGGGTGCAGTGGCTCACACCTGTAATCCCAGCACTTTGGGAGGCTGAGGCAGGAGGATCCCTTGAGGTCAGAAGTTCGAGGCCAGCCTGGGTAACTGAGTGAGACCCTGTATCTATTGAAAAAAGTAACAAATAAATAAACACAGGCTCCTGGCTTTGAAGTGAAGGTAGTTCAGCTGAACTGTTCTCACACTCTATACTGCAGTGTCCCGTCCCAGGCTTCAGTGACATGCCTGCCATTGGCAATGGCAGGGCTTCAAGCCAGTAAATAAGGCCAGGAGCGGTGGCTCATGCCTGTAATCCCAGCACTTGGAGAGGCTGAGGTGAGAGGACACTTGAGACCGAGAGTGTGAGACCAGCCTGGCCAATGCAGTGACAGTTAAAAAAAAAAAAGACCAATAAATTAGTCTAAGGCTGCCTTTATTCCACTTGGTCAATTATGGAACCTTCCTAAATTTCCTTATCTGAAAAGTGGGGATAGTAATAGTTCTTCTTCCTATCCAAGATACATTTTAAACATTATAAGAGAAAAATATTTTGAGGATGAAAACAAGGGTGTTAAGTATTACTATATTATAATGAATGTTATTTTAAAATATAAGAACAAAAAATGACTTATTTTGTCAAATATCTTAAGGCCATAAAAAGAATCAAGGCCTATTACGACTGAATAGGATCTGAGAATCAGCCAAGCCAATCCTCTCTTTTGACAGAAGAGAAACTGAGGTCATAGGAGGTAATATCCAAGATAAGACTTGTCCAAGATGGCGCTGCTAACTAATGACAGAGCTAGAATGCTAACTGGGGAGTTCCATAAAGAAATCCCCTCAAGAAATCTTTCTACTGCTTCTTCTCCCCATTCAGTGGGTAGAATGTTATTACTAAGTGCAATCAAGTAAGGAATTCCATATTGTTTCCTTATCATCTTTAGCAGAAACTGCTTTTGGCTAACGTCTGTAATCCCAGCACTTTGGGAGGCCGAGGCGAGTGGATCACTTGAGGTCAGGAGTTTGAGACCAGCCTGGCCAACATGGTGAAACCTTTGTCTCTACTACAAAAATACAAAAAATTCGCCAGGCATAGTGGCAGATGCCTGTAATCCCAGCTACTCGGGAGACTGAGGCAGAAGAATCACTTGAACCTGGGAGGCGGAGGTTGCAGTGAGCCAAGATCATGCCACTACACTCCAGCCTGGGCAACAAGAGCCAAACTTCATCTCAAAAAAAAAAAAAAAAAAGTTTTCGGAACTCCTCTTTTATTTTATACCTATCGTGAAAATAACTACCATTTTAAATAGGGTAAAATAAAGTTTTCTGACAACAGAATGTGAATTTGTGTAAACTAAAAACATCATATGTCTAAAAGTTTAAAAAACAAATATCAAAGAGCAGATTTTAATCAAACTGAAGCCTGTTTTGAGTCATACTTGCAATGCAGTCCCATTCTGTATCAGCCAGTGGGGTACTGCAAACATACAGGAGAACGAAGGTCAGCGAGATGAAGTGGAACCAGTTTGACAGAGAATATGCAATCTTGTTTCAACAGACTGATTAATATGAGAATAAATAAATTTGTTAGCCACTAAGAAGGGGGGTTCCGGAAGCTTTGTGATTTAAGAGAAGCACATCACAAAGGGGAATCTACTCCTGTTTTCAGTTAACCATTGAAGTGAAGGCATGGGAAACTTTACAGAAATAATGTGGATTTGCAACAAGGAAATTCAATATCAACACTTTGAAGAATCTTATTCATACAAGACTGGGAAAGCAGGCAGTAACTTGGTTTATTTGTGTGAAGCTATGGGAAACTATTTTTTATTTTTATTTGTGTAGAGATGGGGTCTCACTATGTTGCCCAGGCTGATCTTGAACTCCTGGCCTCAAGAGATCCCTCATTGCCTTGGCTTCCCAAAATGCTGGGATTACAGGCATGAGCTATTGTGCCTGGCTGGAAACTGTATTAGCAGATACTTTCCACTGGTTAAGAGCTGAAAAACATAATTAAAAGTAGTGCTAGAGAAGCCACATGCTCGGATGGAGAGCCAACACAATTTGTCTGTCAAACCCAAGGGAGATGGTTTTTGTTTTACCTTTTTCCCCCCAATTTCTTTAACTATTATACAACTTTTGCTTTCTTTCATATATTTTCCCCCATATGAAGTAGGATTTCATATATATTTAGTTAAATTCTCTCTTATTCTACACACACACATGCACACAAAATAGAAAGTTAATCAAACAGAAAAAAATGCTCAGGAAGTTCTACATGGCAAGGACTTTTCTGGTTTTTTGTTTGTTTGTTTGTTTTTTGAGACAGGATCTTCCTCTTTTGCCTAGGCCAGAGTGCAGTGGCACAATGTTGGCTCACTGCAACCTCTGTCTCCTGGGTTCAAGTGATTCTCGTCCCTCAGCCTCCCTAGTAGCTGGGATTACAGGCAGGTGCCAACACACCTGGCAATTTTTTTCTTAGTAGAGATGGAGTTTCACCATGTTGGCTAGGCTGGTCTCGAACTCCTGCCCTCAAATGATTCACCTGCCTTGGCCTCCCAAAGTGCTAGGATTACAGGCATTAGCCACTGTGCCCGGCTATTCTAGTGCTTTTTCTTTTTTTTTTCTTTTCTTCTTCTTTTTTTTTTGAGACAGAGTTTCGCTCTTGTTGTCCAGGCTGGAATGCAATGGCACGATCTCGGCTCACCTCAACCTTCACCTCCCAGGTTCAAGCGATTCTCCTGCCTCAGCCTCTCGAGTGCTGGGATTACAGGCATGTGCTACCATGCCCGGCTAATTTTGTATTTTTAGTAGAGGTGGGGTTTTTCCATATTGGTCAGGCTGGTCTCAAACTCGCAACCTCAGGTGATCTGCCCACCTCGGCCTCCCAAAGTGCACGGATTACAGGCGTGAGCCTGGCTCTAGTGCTTTTTCTAAGTAGCCATGTTATTTGCCAGTTTCTCTTCCTTTTGTTAAAATAAATCTTTTGGACTTAGCACACCGTGGAGAGTGAATAGATGTTTCAGAGTCAGAGAACAGTTCACTTTGATTTCATAGATTTTACAGAATATGCAAAGCACAGAGGCTTTACCGCACCTCTAGATTTAAACTTGGTAGTCCTGACAATTCTAGAATCTGTGATGTTACACCAGGAAATGAAAGCTAAAACTATCTCATTTTAGCCATTAATTTTAATCTTTTCTCTCACTAACCTTCAAACAAAACCAGTAAGGTGGTGAAAAAAACGTTCAAAGCTTTAAACCTTCCCACTGACCTTACACCCCAAAGATCAAAGTGAAGACTATGCTGTTATTTGCCTAAAAGATAAAAAGATGAGAGATCAAGGCTCTGCATTAGTCATGAAGTGAAAATTTGTCTCAAAATCAGTCAAAATAGACTTGGCAGGAATATTGAATGAAGCCAACATTTCGCTCTTGTGCAACTGTCACAGATCACATAGTGGCTGCATTTTATATCTCATAGAATGGTGCCTCCAGCAATGTGAGTGAGAGCACTGGTATTTTCCTGACTCATAAGGACAGGAGTGTGCCGCCCACTGAATCACCCTCCTCATTTCCTGGGGTGCCTGGGTGTTCCAAGACACTCATGGAGGATTAAATTATGGTTGCCATGACAGCTCCCTAAATGCTGTCATGATAATATCAACAGCTATAGTATCAATGTTCCCTGAATGCTGACTTACTTTCCCCTCCAAAACCTCAATAATTTTCATAATCAAAGTTCTTCAATAACTATGCAAATCTAAGGAATTAGTAAAAATCCTTTTTTTCTTAATTAGGTTGCCATATTAAGATACAACTCATCTCTTTCCATAAGATATATTCTTTTGAGTGAATGGTAATTGACATATGATGTTGTTTGTTGTATTTTTAGAAGGTAGAATGAATAATATCAAAGTTGGAATAAAAATGGAAAGTTCTCACAATTTTTTAAAGTTATGGAAGCTTGTATTTGAGGACACAAATCTGAATTTTTTAAGCATTAGCTGGCATCCTGTGATAGAGGGGGCTGGTTTTACATGTGCCAGTGATTATGCAAATTATCATATGTGAGAACCTGCCTAGGTAAGAGGATGTTCTGTCCCTCTCCCTCTTCCATTCTAATGATTTGAGACATCAGTGAGTAGAGGCAAGGGAAGAAGTTCCTCGCAAACCTGTATTTTTATTTTAAAAAATCTCACTGTTGGGAGATTGTAATATCTTTTAGGAGCTCTACCTTAGAGCGTCAAGTACTGAAGGTCACTTGGAGATGTCATAACGAACACTACAAAATATTCAATGACCTTGATGCTTATTGAAATGTCTTCACTGAATGTTTTGAAACTGGGCAACTCTTGAGCCTTCCTTGCTGCTTTCTGATACAGTGTTCTCCTCTTTTCATTTCACTTTCTCTTAGGATGTTGGCTATTACTTTTTTGCTGAGATGTTCCTGGAATCCCTCTAATTTTAGTTGCACAAACATTTATCAAAGACCTGTTGTGTTCCCAAACTGTTCCTGTTTAGGAAAGCAGTTAATCAAGTGTAAATTAGTCAGGGTCTTGTCAGAGAGAAGTCCGCTCAAATGAATTTAGTGGAAACGGACTTAAAGATAGGCTATTCACAAAGGTGAGGGTGGGTTAAGGGAACTTGTAAGAGACAGTGAATCGGGGAGCATTACAGAGCCTGGAGGGAGCAGGAACCATCTTTATCGTTTATTGTTATGATATGCCATATGCCAGGTTTTGCTCCTGAAACTATTTTCCATGAAATCCCCTTATGATCTCTTTCTAAAACGAGAACAAGGGCGTATCGCAAAAGGGAAACTGTGCCTTGATAGGAATGTGCTGATATATATTATCTCCTTTTATCCTCCCACCAACCTCAATATACCAATCCTATGGATTTTAATACTATAATTTGTTTGGATGTTTTTATCTACTGTACCAGATTATATAAATTTACATAAAGTTTTCTCCACCAATGTACTTACTGTTTGATACTTGCTAGAATTTCCAGTGCAATGTTGACTAGGAGTGACAAAAGCAGGAATTTTTGCCTTGTTCCCAATATTAGGGAAGCACTTTTATTGTTGAATCAAGAAATATTATTTATATCTTAGCTGTGTTTCTTTTTTTTCTTTTTTTTTTTGAGATGGAATCTTGCTCTGTCCCCCAGGCTGGAGTGCAGTGGCGCGATCTTGGCTCACTGCAAGCTCCGCCTCCCCGGTTCACGCCATTCTCCTGCCTCAGCCTCTTGAGTAGCTGGGACTACAGGTGCCTGCCAACACGCCCGGCTAATTTTTTGTATTTTTTAGTAGAGACGGGGTTTCACCGTGTTAGCCAGGATGGTCTCGATCTCCTGACCTCATGATCCACCCGCCTCGGCCTCCCAAAGTGCTGGGATTACAGGCTTGAGCCACCACGCCCGGCCAGCTGTGTTTCATACAGAAACATTGTGTGCCCTATTGTGACAAATAGTAAATGTTTTTCATGTAGTCTAAATGATCTCAAATAATAAATTATTTATTGCTGATTTTTATTAATTTTAGCATCATTTCCTTAGTGCCTATATCTGAGTGAAACTAAAATGAGTGTATATTTAATTTAGAGGATAACAGCAGAACAAATTATCAATTAAAATATATCTGAATTATTGATTGGGTGATTATACATTTTAAATTTGAAGGCCAATTACTAAATTTTCTTCTATTAGGCAGCCAGGGCTACATAGTTTTGGAAAAAAGCTCTAGGTGGCAATCTGTCTCTTAGCCCTTTACTATGTTGAAGTCAAAAGAAAATAGAGATGAGTCTCTAGGCATTTTATTTGGGAATCACAGAATTGTAATTCAGAGCATAAACACAGATCACAGAGGTTTTCCAGAGGCCCAAAGGACAATCCTAAAGTCAATTTTAGGTTAAAAAAACTTTTACATTAGAATTTGGTTTCGGGAAAGTGGCAAAGATGTTAAAGGCTTAAAATATTTAATTAAAGTAGAATTGCACGCCATTGAGAAATAATAGCCATTTATTTAATCAGAGTGATAAATGAAAGACTTCAAAAGCAAATATAAGAAGTAACATAGGCCAGGCATGGTGGGTCATGCCTGTAATCCCAGCACTTTGGGAGGCCAAGGTAGGTGGATCGCTTGAGCTCAGGAGTTTGAGAGCAGCCTTTGCAACATGGTGAAACCTCATCTCTACAAAAAATAGAAAACTCAGCTGAGTGTGGTGGCATGTACCTGTAGTTCCCAGCTACTAGGGAGGCTGAGGTGGAGGACTGCTTGAGCCTGGGAAGTTGAGGCCACTGTGAACCGAGATCACTCTGCTGCACTTTTTAGCCTGGGCAACAGAAGAAGACCCTGCCTCAAAAATAAATAAAACTGGCCAGGTGTGGTGACTCACGCCTGTAATCCCAGCACTTTGGGAGGCTGAGGTGGGTGGATCACCTGAAGTCAGGAGTTTGAGACCAGCCTGGCCAACATGGTGAAACCCTGTCTCTACTAAAAATACAAAAATTAGCTGGGTGGCGCGTGCCTGTAATCTCTGCTACTTGAGAGGCTGAGGCAGGAGAATAGCTGAGGCTGAGAATAGCTTGAACCCAGGAAGTGGAAGCTGCAGTGAGCCAAGATCATGCCACTAAACTCCAGCCTGCGCGACAGAGCAAGACTCTGTCTCAAAAAAATAAAAAAATTGGCCGGGCATGGTGGCTCACACCTGTAAACACAGCACTTTGGGAGGCCGAGGTGGGCGGATCACGAGGTCAGGAGATCGAGACCATCCTGGCTAACATGGTGAAACCCCGTCTCTACTGAAAATACAAAAAATCAGCCGGGCGTGGTGGCAGGTGCCTGTAGTCCCAGCTACTTGGGAGGCTGAGGCAGGAGAATGGCAAGAACCCGGAAGGCGGAGCTTGCAGTGAGCCAAGATTGTGCCATGCACTCCAGCCTGGGTGACAGAGCGAGAGTCCGTCTCAAAAAAATAAATAAATAAATAATTAAAAAAAAAACCAGCCAAACAAATCCAAAATCAAAACTCCGCTGACACAGAGAGAAAAAAAAAAACCAACTTGGCTCTGTATTGAGATAACTTTTTCCAAGCAGTCTAAAACCTAATAAAAACAGGAAAAACACAAGAAACTACCTTAAAATATAACTTATCTGTTTTTTTAGGCTGATTATTTAAAAGGTAAAGAGAAACTTCTTGTGGCTGGGTGTGGTGACTCTGGCCTGAAATCCTAGCACTTTGAGAGGCCAAGGCAGGCAGGTCACTTGAGGCCAGGAGTTTGAGACCAGCCTGGCCAACATAGTGAAACCCCGTCTCTACTAGCCGGGTGTGGTGGCTAGTGCCTATAATCCCAGCTTCTTGGGAGCCTGAAGCACAAGAATCGTTTGAACCCAGAAGGCGGAGGCTGCAGTGAGCCAAAATCGCACCAGTTCACTCCAACCTGGGCAACAGAAAGCGACACTGTTTCAAAAACAGAACAAAACAAAACAAAACACTCTGTCTCAAAAAAAATAAAAAATAAAAAAAAAAGAAAAACCTCTTGTAGTATGACTGTTTCTCTTTGTAGGATGCCTGTTTGAATTACCTGGAAGTCAAACTTCATGAAAAGGTACTAGCATTTAATTAAACACTAGAAGAGTATGTGACTAAGGTTATGAACATACACCACGTTATAGAAGAGTAATGTAAACAAGAAACCTGTACCTTGAGCAGGAGGATGTATGGCTGTAAATTTGCCTGGTTACACAGAACAACTTTGACACACCAAGAAAAGCCAAGAGTACAGAATCAAGTTATACCAGAGGAAGCATTGTTCTCTCAGGCCTTTAAGACAAACATGTATCAAGACACAACAGCACAGTCAGAATTGAGAAAAAAAAAAAAAGCTACGGAAATTGGCAAAAAGGTTGAGAAAGAAAGCCACTGAGATATTACACAGAGCTGGTCATTATTTTACTTTTTCTGTTAAAGAAAACCCTTAAAAGTTAAATTGTTGTGCTTGGTATACAGGGAACAATGGACATTGCATTGTACTCTCATCTGTACATTTATTTTTAGGTGAAACTCATACTTTTATGATTTTAAAGCAGCTAGCAAGGACAAATATAATCTTATCTGGCCAGCAAATCAAGCCACTCCGTACCCCCAAATGTGTGCTAACAATTTTGAAGACATTTTCATTTTTATTTTATTAACAAATTTAAAATTAGCTTATTATCAAAGATTTACTTAAGTCCTGTGAACTAAAAAAATTTTTTTAGTTATTTTTTTTTATAAAATATTAGATTTCAGCACTTAATTTTTCCTTTTAAGTCAAATAATTAGGGTTCTTTAATATATTTTGGTAGAAAATAATCTTAAGTCAAATAATTAGAGCTCTTTTATATATTTTGGTAGAAAATAATCATATGCATATAGAAATAAAAAACCCATAAAAACATACAAACAAAAACAAAGACCATATAGTTTTTTGTTTGGGTTTGTTTTCTTTTTGAGACTGGGTCTTGCTCTGTTGCCCAGGCTGCAGTGCAGTGGTACAAACACAATTCACTCTAGCCTTTACATTCTGGGCTCAAATATTCCTCTTGCCTTAGACTCCCACGTAGCTGGGATCACCACACCCAGCTATCTTTTTTTTTTTTTTTGTAGAGACGAGATCTCACTGTGTTGCCCAGGCTGGCACATAGTTTTTATTAAAAGTTTATTCTTAAGTAAAGCATAGTAACCTAAATTTGCTGGTTTATAAGAAGACAATTGGATTCAAACCATATTTCTGACAACATAAGGCTAAACTTTGTCTTTTTTTTTTTTTTTTGAGACAGAATCTCACTCTGTTGCCCAGGCTGGAGTGTAGTAGCACGATCCCAGCTCACTGCAACCTCTGCCTGCTGGGCTCAAGCTATCCTCCCACCTCAGGCCCCTAGGTAGCTGGGACTATAGGTACGTGCCACCAAGCTTGGCTAATTTTTTTTTTTTTTTTGTAGAGACAGGGCCATGTTGCCCCAGCCTGCTCTTGAACTTCTGATCTCAAGCAATCCACCTGCCTCGGCTTCCCAAAGTGCTAGGATTACAGGCATGAGCCACTGTGCCTGGCCTTTGTTTCTTTAATAAGTAATCTTAAAAAGGCTGGGAAACAAATTTTGGGTAAAGCAGTTTGAGTCATTACCAATATACTGGATTGGACAAAAAATGGCTAACTATGAAAAATATGACAATTATGTGAGGAGCCCCAAAAGATAACAGTTATTATTTTTATATTTATTTATTTTTGAGACAGGGTCTTGCAACAGAAAAAAATCTGTTGCCAGGGCTGGAGAGCAATGGTGTGATCACTGCTCACAGCAGCCTCGACCTTCTGGGCTCAAGCGATCCTCCTACCTCAGCAACTCAGCCTCTCGAGTAGCCAGGACTACAGGCCCGTGCTACCATGCCCAGCTTTTCTTTTCTTTTTTTTTTTTTTTTTTTGAGACGGAGTCTAGCTCTGTTGCCCAGATTGGAGTGCAGTGGTGTGATCTCAGCTCACTGCAACCTCCACCTCCCGGGTTCAAGCGATTCTCTTGCCTCAGCCTCCCAAGTAGCTGGGATTTTTTGTTTTGTTTTGTTTTTTAAGTAGTAGAGATAAAGTCTCATTATGTTGTCCAGGCTGGTTTCAAACTCCTGAGCTCCAGCGATCTTCCCGCCTCAGACTCCCAAAGTGCTGGGATTACAGGTGTGAGTCACCACACCCTGCAACAGCTATTCTAACAAACTTTATACAATATTTTCTTGGTTTCTGTTACTCATTCTTGAGACTAAGAGTGCTGCCTTTCCTTCTAGCACAGGGAAGGTGTCTTTTACATGGAAATTTCATCTTTTGCCTTCAAGAAACAGCATTAAGGCCAGAATAACTATAGAAATACCATGAAAACTAAAGTTTTGGCTGGGTGCAGTGGCTCATGCCTGTAATCTCAGCACTTTTGAGTTTGAGGCAGGTGGATCATCTGAGGCCATAAGTTCAAGACCAGCCTGGCCAACACAGAGAAACCCTGTGTCTACTAAAAATACAAAAATTAGCTAGGTGTGGTGGTGCATGCCTGTAATCCCAACTGTTTGAGAGGCTAAGACACGAGAATTGCTTGAATCTGGGAGGTGGAGGTTGCAGTGAGCCAAATTGCACCACTGCATTTCAGCTTACATGATGGAGAGAGACTCCTCCGTCTCAAAAAAACCCTATAGTTTTAATAGTAACTATTAAGAATAGATTCCTTTTGTTTTAATTTTTTTGAGATGGAGTCTCACACTGTTGCCCTGGCTGGTGTGCAGTGGCGTGATCTCGGCTCGCTGCAACCTCTGTCTCCCGAGTTCAAGTGATTCTCCTGCCTCAGCCTCCCAAATAGCTAGGATTACAGGCGCCCATCACCACACCTGTCTAATTTTTTGTATTTTTAGTAGAGACGGGGTTTCACTATGTTGGCTAGGCTGTTCTCGAACTCCTGATTTCGTGATCTGCCTGCCTTGGCCTCCCAAAGTGCTGGGATTACAGGCGTGAGCCACTGTGCCCGGACAAGAATAGATTCTTATTAATCAGTGTGCCAGAATAGTTGAGGAGTTTTGGAAAAAGAGAGTTTAGCGTAGAGAAGGATAAAGGGGAGGAGGAGTAGGAAGGGGATGGAAAGGTTTTGGGGAAGAATGAGTCCCAGGTAGCTTTGTGACAGTACTTTGCAGTGAGGCAATCTTTGAGTCTTGAATGTGAGTCTTTGAGCCTCAAGATACCAATTGAGAAATCTGTCCTATTTGGACTGTATGATTTCATAGATGTGGCCCTTTACTTTAGTTTAAAAAAAAAAAACGGACTTTTTAAATGATCCCCATAATGTTTAAACACGTCAGCTGGAGCCTCACAAGGGGGAATTATTTTGGCATGCCTTTGAACTTTGAGAGCCCATTTGTAAATAAATTTAGCTGACTTGGTTTAATGCCAAATACACACAAACATATAAATATAGAGATGGGGTCTCACTATGCTGCCCAGGCTGGTCTTGAACTCCTGGGCTCAAATGATCGGCCTGCCTCAGCCTCCTAAAGTGCTGGGATTACGGGCGTGAGCCATGGCACCTAGCCACAAAAACCAGTTTAAAATCCAAGTGTGCAAATGAATCAGAAAATAAAGTATGTACTCCCCAAGAGGGATAATAAGCCTTCTTTAACAAAAGAGGAAAAAAATCCCTTTTAAACAGGAGTCCTCATAACCAGGAAGAAAAACGTATTCATCTTAACCAAGTCTATAGCAAGGAGGGAGAAAATTACCCTAAACAGAAGATTTCATAACTGGCAGCGGGGAAGGATGCCTCCCAACCCATTCCCAAATAAAACTGAACTTAACCAAAAGAAAAAATATGAGTTCAAGCCAACAGAGACTCACCATGGGGAAAAGAGGTGGCTTGTAGAAGTTTGGGGGCTCAAGAGGCCTGAATGTGGGTACTTCACGCCACATTCCAGGGGCTAATTCTCCAAGGTGAGCCTGCTTTGGATCCCACTTCTAACATCAAGTATGTAGAAATAAAAATAAAATATAGAGATGAATCTCTAAACATTTTATTTGGGAATCACAGAATTGGAATTTGGGGTATATATAGATAGATATACATGCACATACAGGTTGTCTTTGGTATGCTCAAAGAACAAAAAGAAGGTTGGTAGTTTAGTAGAAGGAGAAATGTTATGTATTGTTTTAAAAGAAAGCTCACTGCCACTGGAGAAGCTTTGGGGAGCTGGCAAACTGATTGTTGAAGACAGCAGTAGATAACACCAGTCTATGAGTCACAGTAGGTCATTTCAGCAGCTACTAGGTAAAACTATTCTTATGGTTACAGCAGGCTGTTTTAGCAGCTGGGCTTGCAGAAAATTTAATTTTAGGAGCTGATGCCATGTGTCCTGAGTGATTTTTTTCCCCCACTCCTGCACTCTGAGGTAGTTGGGTATGACAAGAATGTCCTAATTTGTATAATCAACTATTACAAGTACTAATTATTATTATTTTTTGAAACAGGGTCTCACTCTGTCACCCAGGCTGGAGTGCAATGGCACCATCTTGGCTCACTGCAACCTCTGCCTCTCCGGTTCAAGCAATCCTCCTGCCTCAGCCTCCCAAGTAGCTGGGACTACAGGCGTGCACCACTATGTCCAGCTAATTTTTTGTATTTTTAGTAGACACGGGGTTTCACCATGTTGGCCAGACTGGTCTTGAACTCCTGACCTCAGGTGACCCACCTGCCTAAGCCTCCCAAAGTGCTGGGATTGCAGGTGTGAGTCACCAGGCCGGACCACAAGCACTAATATTTGTCTTTAATAATAGTTAAAAACTGATCATATGAATTTATATAGTGAAAGCAGTGAGATTTCACAAGAAAATATTAATAAATCTCCTAAAACCCTTAAAGATATGTTATGCAAATCTGACTGCCATTGTACTCATAATTCTCTTTGAGATTTCTGGAAATTAAGCCCACAAATAAATATAATCAAATACTGAAACATATCAGACAAAATCATTTACAGGGCATCTGTGTAACCCATGGAAACAAGAAGCAGTTGATATTACAAAGTGGGTGAGTGAACAGATACACAGAGAAACATATGCCTTTAGCGTTTTTCCCAAAATATATTTTGTTGACCTTAATTAGCAAATGATCCATGAAATTCTAATTTTATTGTTTAAAATGGAGGATCCAGTTTGTTAAAACTTGTTCAAGGAAGGCTCTACTAAACTTGAAGAAAAATAGAGTACTTCTGAAAATTTATATACATTTGATAAAATGTATACTAAGCCTCAAAATAAATGTACCTGGATTTTAAATTATTATGGTAAGAAACAGACATTATTCAATCTGAACAAAAACTCTGAGGTTTTCAAAAGTTTGCCTATGAGTACTAGTTTACCTGATTTTATTTATTTATTTATTTACTTGAGACATGGTCGCACTCTGTTACTCAGGCTGGAGTGCAGTGTCACAATCTTGGCTAACTGCAACCTCCACCTCCTGGGTTCAAGTGATCCTCCCACTTCAGCCTCTGGAGTAGCTGAGACCATTGGCGCACACCACCACGCCCAGTTATTATTATTGTTTTTTGTATTTTCAGTAGAGACAGGGTCTTGCCATGTTGCCCAGGTTGGTCTTGAATTCCTGAGCTCAAGCAATCTGCCTGCCTCAGCCTCCCAAAGTGTTGGGATTACAGGCATGAGCCACTGCACCTAGCCTCCTTGATATGTTTATTTTACTCAGGTAAACTTTTATAAAACAGATGAAGCCCGAATGTTTTAACAACAATAACAACAACAAGATGCCAGAAAAATTTTAAACATTTTCACTATTTGAATAGATAAAACATTCTGAAATTTTGAATATCAAAAAGTTTAAATATGAATATAATGAAGTCTATTTCTTATGCTATCCATCTACTGTGTTCTCATGCCTCAAGTTACTTTGTCCTAGTTTAACGCATATACAATTTAATACAATATTCTGTACCATATTTCCGTGTTTTTCACTTAACAAAAAAATCTTGGAGATCTTAAAGTTAAAACAAAGAACTTTCTGATTTTTTTGATTAACAGCTGCACAATGTTCAAACATATGGCTCTATCATAATTTAACTAGTATCCTGTTGATGGATACTTAGCTTGTTTCCAATCTTTTGCTATTCTCAACAATAAGAAACACCTTATTTCTTATGTGTGGAAACATCTGTGGCATAAATCCCTAGAAATGAAATTCAAGGCTCCGAGTATATATGCATTTGTAATTTTAATACATACTGCCAAATTCCTGTTTCTTTATAGCCCAGCCAAAGTAGTGATGCCAGATATAATTTTTTCATTTAAAAATATATAATGAAAAGTAGGTTACTTATTAAAGAACTAGGAAGAAAGTAGGACAAGTTTATGCAAAGTACAGACTACATTTTCACCCAAAAATACATTTAACAGGAATCTATTGTGCATCTACCGTATGCCAAGTGCTTTTAGGCACTTGGGATATACACACAAACAAATCAGACTCAAATCTCTGCCTGTGTGTGGAGCTTATATTTCAATTCTACATTTTGGAACTCTCTGCTACTTCATAAGAAGCCAGTTAAATGTCAAAATCCTGAAAATGATCTGTTGAAATCCTGAGCACAGGCGCCAGACATATGCTACAAGTGTTATTTAAAAACTAACTAGAGGCAATGTTGCATATGATCATAGCTCTCCATCAGGTTCTTTTAAAACAACACACTAGCGAGAAAGCTCTTTTTATCCGACTCCATCTGCTGTTGGTGGTGATCAGCATACTGCGGGCATTGTGGTATCATCCGAGATTAGGTTGTGAAATAGGAAGTGGAGTTACAGGCAGATCCGCAAGTGTATGCAAACTGTTGAGTTCTATCTCTTGCTAAAACCAAGAGTGCCCAATTCAGGTTTTGAGAATAGGGAAAGTAAGGTTATCAGCGCATTCCTATCAGGGTCGTTTTCTTTTTTGCACTGCTCTTGTTTTGGTTTTATAAGGAGAACACAAGCAGAGTCTATGGAAAATAGTTGCCGAAGCATACAGGAAATACTCTTTATACTGAACAAATGCATGAAAACAGAACGGGTTAGAAACTGAGCGAGACAAAAAAGGCAGTGGGTGCCAAGGACTGTGAAAAGCAAATGTAACGATAGAGACAGCACAGTCTCAGGCTTATTTTTCAAAAATTCTCATTGTAAGCCTCTTTCCTTTCTAAATGGAGAATATCTTAACACTTTAGCTCGCATTAGACTTAATTTAATAAGAAGGTTGTAAACCACAGCTGTTAAAGTCTTGCCACTGCCCTACCGGATTCTTCGCATCTTGTAAGGAACAATTCGGAGTTCAGCTGGTTGATAAGGAAGCCAGGCATTGTGGCATCTTCAAGTACGAAGTGAAGCACAGAAAAGAGCCAACTCCGGAGAGTAGCTCTTGAGCGCTTGAATCATACATATGCTTGGTTTTTCCTCCCTCCCCTTTCTGGTCTCTAGTAGTAATAAATATTTCATCCTGGCACAACAGGCACAATCAACAACTGGTTAAGGAATGAGTAGTTACTGAAGTCCCAACGCCTCTCAGTTATTTTTCTCACACTCATTGAATTCTAGACCTAGAAGCCAGCTCTCATTTGAGAGCTGAGGTTCAGAAGGGTGAAGTGCCAATAAATGGCAGAAGCCAGGTCTCTTTCCTGATTCCCATTCCAGCTGAGCTCCTCCTGCCACTAGATCACCATCAAAGACCTTCCAAAGCTGTGACTTCCGGGTTCGGTGCTGCCACAGTGCAAACGGAGATGACTTTGGACAATGACCCTGTGGCCCCGCAGGGCTCGCACCCTCAGGCCCGTGGAAGGCTAAATGCTGACGGACTGGTTCTGCCCTGGAGCGGCTCTCCGCGTCCCTGGGGTCTCCTCAGTCCCGAGTGTGCACAGCGGGTCCTGCCTTGCACCCTGGCGACGCCGGGAATTGACTCAGTGCCCCGGGTCCCTTTCCGTCTCAGGCGACGTGCAGCACTTTTTCGGGTGTCCCAGTGGAATTTCCGGGCCCGTGAACGACTGACCCACGCCCGGCCGCAGCTCCAGGGGCCGAGGAAGGGAACTGTAGGGCCCACGGCAGGGCCGTCTTTGCCCGGGCTCCATTCCTCCCACCCTGGCGCTACGTCCGCCTTCTCTGCTTTTCCCTACGAGCGTTTTTTTTAACGCTTCCCACTCCTTGTTTACAAAGTGCTGAGCCCCCTTGACGGCAGGCTCCCGCGCCGGCCTGAGTTCCCACACCGTACCCTGGCTGCCCCCTATCCGGATCCCCGCCGGGCGCCGCACCCCGCGCCACCCCCGACAGTCCGAGACCCGCGCCTGCCCTGCGCGCCCGGGCTGTCACGTGAGCCACCCGCCCCGCCCCCGCGCGTCACGTGAGCCCCGCCCTGCGCCCCGCCCCCGCGCCGGCGCGCTCCGACGTGCCCTGTAACTTACCCTCCCTCAGAGGCCAGCCTGCGGGGACTGGCCGGCCGCGGCCGTCGCCGTGTGAACGCTCTTCGGGCTCGCGTCGCCAACCCGCAGCCGCGGGGCGGACTAAGGAGGGAGCCGCCCGCTGCGAGGCCGCCGGGCTCCCGGTGAGGTGCAGGGCGCGGGTCCTGGCGGACGGAGGGCAGGTTGGCGAGGCGCTGCACAAAGGCGCGCCGGGGCCGGGATGTGCCCGCCGAGGACGGTGGAGTCGGGGGGAGGCGTGTGCGGGAGGCGCGGCGGCAGCGGCGGCGGCGGCGGCGCCGCCGAGGTGCGCGCGAAGGGAGGTCGGGCGCGCAGCGAGGGGCTCGGCGCGGGGGTAGGCGCCGGGGGGGAGGGGGCCGGCGCAGCCTATTGGCTGACGTGGGCGAGAGGGTTTAAATGGCCCGAAGTTGTGGCTCCTCTGCCCCCTGGGTTTCCTGACTTCCTGTGTGAAGGCAGCGCCCGCCCGCCCCGCCCCCAGGGAGGAGAGTGTGAGGGTGCGCGGGTGTGTGTGTGAGTGCAGGACAGTGCGCGCGTGTGTGCACAAGGCGGGTGTGTGCGTGTCTATGTGCAAAAGGCGGGCGTGTGCGCGCGCGTGTGTCTGCAAAAGGCGGGTGTGTGTGTGTGTGTGTGCAAAAGGCCGGCCTGGCCCCTACCGCGCCGTGGGCCCATTCCCTAACCGCGGTGGGGCTCGCAGGCCTCCATCCACCCAGGGAGCCCACCTGGGGCGTCCCTCGAGGACTAGTGACCTTAAACCGGACACTTTCTTTGCGTTCTTTCCCGATGCCCTGCCCCTGCTGGATGGACGTGCATTCGCTCCCCTCCAGCTTCTTTGGGCGGAATCTCTTCAAAGTCCTTGAACTGAAAAATCCTCTTTACCAGTGTGCAGCCCGCCTCCCATCTCAGGGGAGCTGGTTGTCTTCTCAGAACGGCTGTCCTTTACGCGTTACTACCTTAAGTGACTGCAGACCCTTTGAGAAGAAATGGCCACACGGTCTTCGTTAGAGAAAAAGGCACGCCCTTCAGCTTTCGAGGCGTGTGATGTTTTCTTTTTGACTGCAGCTGCAGTTTTGTAAATGTATTTTCAAAGGCTAAAGCACGACGTTGAAAGTACACCTTTATCGAAAGTTCTAATGTCATCCCAAGTGGAGTGTTTGTTGTGGATAGAGGCTTTTAGCACTCTAGTAACACGATTGGTTGTGGCTGGCTTTTGGGTTAATCATGACATAGAGAAGTAGATTTTATCGACTATTTAGGCATGCGTTCCTAAAGGGAGGTCGTGGAGGAGGCAAGGCTCACTCTGGTTCTGGTTCATGTTCTGCCACCCGACTTCTATAGGTTAGACCTTGGAAGACTCCGGCTGTTTCAATGAAAGTGTTAAAAATAAGTATCTAGCCCCTAGCCACACCTCTTTCGTACTTAAAAGTCGAGAACGATGGCCTAGATGTGTGTGTATTTGCCCATATCGCCTTTTCTTTACCTTATCTATAGGAGGATGTTTTACAGAATCGGTCATCTTCCTCTGTCTCCTCTGGTCTGAATAGGCAGTTTGGCTCCTGGCATAGTATTTTTTTTCTTTGTTTTAAAATTGCCTTGGAAACGTTTCAGAACTGGGTTTTGAGAGCCCAAAGCAGGCAGTGAAAGCGTCACCCCGACCCATGCCACCTGACGAGCCAGACTGTCTGGGCACATATGTGCGACCCCTGGTTGCATGTGGCTCCACTGTTCTAAAAGTGTTTCTCTGTGGGGGAAAAAGAACCTCCAAAAGTGTAATATAATGTGTGTATGTATATTTATGCCCCAGTATTTGTTGATCGATTTCTGTTCGTACTTCATTAAGCTGGAGAAGATTGATGGTTCATTGATTGTTAAGATAATGCTGTCTGTATAGTTATATATATATATTAGTTGTTCATATATAATTATCAATACATCGCATTTCTTTCGGTTTTATATTTACTAATACCAGTTTCGAGGTGCAAATGAAAATAGATGAAGTGCTGTAGAAAAACAGCATGTTACTTGTAGTTAATCATTTGACTTTTCTTTAATTAGAAAGTATCTGCTCAGTGGTTTTTTTAGTAGGCTGATAGAAAGTGAGCTTTACAAATTTTTAAGTACTCTATGTAAGTGACATTACTGAAAATAATAAGGGTAATTAAAATTTTTAAATGGAGTAAAAACTAAATAGTGGTGATCTGTTTAACCATTAAACAGTACTGCTAATATTTTGCTTACCTGAGAAAATGGGCATTACAGTTTTACAATAAATCATGGGAGAGAAAAGTGAAATTAAACTTTTGTATTTAACAATTTTGGCTAGAATTGCAAATATGCACTATTTTGTAGTATGAATCAGATGTGAAAAGTGTCGTAGTACGACATAGCATCACTGTACTTCAAATCGGGCTTTTCAGATAAACTCTTTTGAGGAACCTATTGGGCCACTATCCTTGTGGTTTTTTTTTTCTTCAGTTAGCTGGCCCCGGCTCATTGGTATATGGCTTTGCTGTGATTCAGCCATTTCGCTATTACTTTCATTGACTTCGTGAATATTCTGCAGTTTCGTTTTGTAATTAATTAGCTTTTTAATTGAACTGAACTGCCAAATGGTGTAGTCTCTAAGCCTCCTTCCCCTGTTGATAATCTAGTGCTTCTCAAACTTTAATGTGCATAGAAATCACCTGCACTTCTAATATCCACTTGGTCATGTGGATGCTGTTCTGCCAGACCACAGACCACTGCTGTCCAATAGAAATGTAATGCCTATATAAATTACTTGTGCTTAAAGTTTCTAGTATTCACATTATAAAAAATAAGCATGTGGAAAAAAAGTGAAATAAATGAATATATTTTACTCAGTATATTCACAATATCATTTTAACATGTAATCAATATGAAAATTATTAATCAGATATTTTATGTTCTTTACATTGGACCAGGTTTTTTGAAATATCAAGTGTGTTTTACACTTAGAGCATTTCTCAATTTGCATTAGGCACATTTGACTAGTGACTACTGTATCAAACAACAGTTTTGGAGTCTAAAAGTGTAGACCAGTTACTCTTAGTGTATTTTTCAGATTGGCCCCATCAGCAATCCTTGAGAATGTAAATTTTAGGGCCCCACCTCATACCGGTTGTCGTTGGAATATCTAGGGCTAGGGCCTGTAATCTGTGGTTTGAAAACTCTCTGGGATATGGCTACAAAATGCATATGTGGTATTCTGGATGGGACCCTGGAACAGAAAAAGGACATTAGGAGAATACTAAGGAAGTCTGAATAAAGTGTGGAAATTGTTATGTGTCAGTTTTGGTTGATTGAATATGACAAATGTACCATACTAACATAAGTTGTTAATAGGGATAACTGGGTCCAGAGTACATGGGAACTCTCTGGACTATCTTTGCAGTAGTTATGTAAATCTGAAACTCTTTTAAAATAAGAAGTTTATTTTTTAAAAAGTTCTTCAGATTATTCCATTGCTCACTAAAAGTTTGAGAATCCAGTGATCTAGATCATTAATCACTTGTACTGCTGCAGCTGTGTTGGGCAGGATGGTGGCCAGTATTGGGTCTGGTAGGATGATAATAATAGTTTTTTTGTAATAAGACCTAAAACTTCTAAAGCACTTGCCATGCGCCATGCACTGTTACAAGTGCCTTACACACATTTACTTAATTCTCCCAATATGCAGTATGTACTATTAATAAGCTCCACTTTGCAGATGGAAAAAACTGAAGCCCAGAGAGGTTAAATGACTTGTCCAGAGTCACACAGCGAGAGACAGAGACAGGATATTTTATAAATTATCAGTGCATTTGTGACTATTTTTCTACTCTCACAACTTTTGCTTCCTTGAGTAAGCACTGATTAATATAGATACTCTGTGACGTCTGAAAGTTACAAAGTTCTTTTTCTTTCTTCTCACAAACATCTTTCGAGGTTTGTATTGTTTGCTTTGTTTTACCGGCAAGTTAAGGTGCCTAGGGTCCTGAGAGCTGATAAATGGCAAAGCCTAGATTTAAAATTTAGACCTCTGACTCCAAGTTCTGTGCTCTTTTCCTTCACCACAGCAGAATTCAGAATATGTTATGAGGTTAGAGTGACGTCTTTTAAAGTTGGCTGAAAATTTCCTGTATTTTGCTACATAATGTATATTTTTAAATTACAGTTTTATTAAGGTATAATATATATACATAAAATACACTAACAACAATAAAGGATGATCTATGGAGACAACATGAATGAATCTCAAAAGCATTAATCTAAGTGAAACATGTCAGACACAGAAGGCTACATACTATATGATTTGTATTTTTCTGTTATCACAGCTTTTGCTTCCTTGAGTAAGCAGTGATTAATGTGATACCATCTATCATGCTTTGTATCTAAGTGCTTTTTTTCACGTTTTCTCTTTCCGTTCTTACAAGGATCTTTTGAGGTTTGTACTGTTTCCTATTTTAGAGATGGATTGTACCACAATTTGTATTCACAAGTTCATAGGCCTTTGAGTTTTCAATTTCTGGCCATTATGAATGTTCATGTAAGGCCTTTGTGCGGACTTAAGTTTTCATTTCTCTTGGGTAAATACCTAGAATAGGGATTGCTGGGTCATATGGTAAGCGTATGTTTAACTTTATTAGAAATTACCAAATTATTTTCCAAAGTGATTGTACCATTTTGCATTTCCACCAGCAATGAAGAGAATCCCAGTTGCTGGTATCTTTACCATACAAAACATTCTGTGTTTTTGAAAGCCATCCGGTAGGTGGGTAGTGATATCTGGTTGTTTTAATTTGCATCATTAGGGTTTTAACAGTTTTTTTTAATACAGTTTTGAAGTATAATTGCTCTATAACAAGCTGCACATATTTTTTAAGTGTACAATTTGAAGAGTTTTGGCATATGTATATACCTGTGAAACCACTACCATTTTCAAGATAATGAACATATCTTTCACCCATCAAAAATTTCCCTGAGCTCCTATGTGATTCATTCCCCATGTCACTTGGCAACTACTGCTCTGTTTTCTGTCACTATCAATTAGTTTGATTCTAGGAAATCAATTTTCTAGAATTTTATGCGGATGGACTCATGTACTATGGATTCTGGTCTGGATTTTTTTTCACTCAATAAAATTATTTTGAGATTCACCCAGTTTGCTGCGTGTATCAATAGTTTGTCCCTTTTTATTGCTGAGTGATATTCCATTGTGTGGATATACCACAATTAGTTTATTCAATTGTTGATTGACTTGTGAGTTTCTCTTTGTTATAGATGAAACTACTGTCTTTGTGTGGACATATGCTTTAATTTTTGTTGGTAAATACCTAAGAGTAAAATCCCTGAATCGTGTGGTAGATGCATATTTAACATTTTAAGCATCTGCCAAACTTATTTCAAATGCTGGTTCAGTTTTACATCCTCACCAGCTTTGTGTGTGAGTTCCAGTGGCTCTGCATTCTCAAAAACACTGGTATGACCTGACTTAGCCATTCTGTGAGATGCGTGGTGACACTTCTTTCTTTTTGGTTTTAATTTGTATTTTCCTGATGGCTAAAGATGTTGGGCATATTTTCATGAGCCTGATTACCATCTGTAGATCTTTGGATAAGTCTGTTTAAATATTTTGCCTGATTTTTTTTTTTTTTCCTGTTAGGGTCTTGCTCTGTTACCCCAGGCTGCAGTACAGTGGCATGTTCACAGTTCACTGCAGTCTCGAACTCCCAGGCTCAAACAGGCTTCCCACTTTAGCCTCCCAAGTAGCTGTGACTACAGGTGTGCGGCACCATGCCCAACTAATTTTGTAAACTTTTTTTGTAGAGACGGGTTCATGCTATGTTGTCCAGGTTGGTTTTGAACTCCTGACCTCAAGTGATCCTCTTGTCTCGACTTCCTAAAACACTGGAATTATAGGTGTGAGCTACCTTGCCTAACTTACGATTTTTTTCTTTTTTATAATGTCTTTGGTTTTGGTGGAATGGAGTTGGCATGTTTTCTCTTTGCTTCAATTTTTTTTTGAGAGATTTATGTAGAATTGGTAGTAACTTCTTTACATTTTTGGTAAAATTCACCAGTGAAGCTGCCTGGGCCAGTTTTCTTTGTGGGAATCTTTTAAAGACAAATTCTGTTTATTTAATAGATATAGGAGTATTCAGGTTATCTGTTTATTCTTTAGCAAGCTTTGGTTATTTGTATTTTTCCAGAAATTTGTTAGAAGGGCGTGGTAGCATGCACCTGTAGTCGCAGCTATTCAGGAGGCTGAGGCTAGGAGGATTGCTTAAGCCTAGGAATTAGAGGCTGCAGTGAGCTATGATTATGCTGCTGCACTCCAGCGTGGGCAACAGAGCAAGACCCTGTCTCTTAAAAAAAAAAAAAAGACATTTGTCTACTTCATGTGGATTGTTGAATTCGTTGGCATAACATTTTTCTTAATATTTTCTATTTTCCTTTTGATGCCTTCAGGATCTGTAGTTATGTCTCCGGTTACCTTTTTGATAATTTGTTTCTTTTCTCTTTTGTTCCCGTTAGTTTGGCTAGAGGATTGTCAGTTTTAGTGATCTGTGCTTTTTTTTTTTTTTTTTTTGAGACAGGGTTTTGCTCTGTCTCCCAGGCTGGAGTGCAGTGGCGTGATCTCAGCTCACTGCAGCCTTTGCCTCCTGGACACAAGGCTCAGCCTCCTGAGTAGCTGGGACCACAGGCACATGCCAACCACAGCCGGCTAATTTTTTGTATTTTTGGTAGATACGAGGTTTCACCACGTTGCCCAGGGTGGCCTTGAACTTCTAAGCTCAGATGATCCGCCTGCCTTGGCCTCCCAAAGTGCTGGGATTATAGGTGTGAGCCATTGCACCTGGACAGTTTTACTGCTCTTAAAGAACCAGCCTCTGGTTTCATTGATATTTCTCTAACATTTTTCTATTTTCTTTTTATTGCTTTCTGCTGTCATGTTTTTCATATCTTTTCTTCTACAAACTTTTTTTTTTATTTTTTATTTTTGAGATGGAGCCTTGCTCCGTCACCTAGGCTGGAATGCAGTGGCACAATCTCGGCTCACTGCAACCTCTGTCCCCGGGGTTCAAGCCATTCTCCAGCCTCAGCCTCCCCAGTAGCTGGGATTACAGGTGTGTACCACCATGCCCAGCTCATTTTTGTATTTTTAGTAGAGACAAGGTTGCACCATGTTGGTCAGGCTGGTATCGAACTCCTGTCCTCAAGTGATCTACCCGCCTCTGCCTCCCAAAGTGCTGGGATTACAGGCATGAGCTACCGCGCCCGACCTCTATAAACTTTGGATTTAATTTGCTCTTTACCTTCTTAGAGTGGAAGCTTATGTCATTGATGTGAGACTTTTTGTGTTTTTTCTGACATTTAGTGCTGTAAATTTTCTCTGAGCTGTATCCCACAAATTTTGAAATTACATGTTTTCATTTTCATTCAGTACAGATTTCCTGTTTGGTTTCTTTTTTCTTTTTTGAGACATTGTTTCACTCTCACCAAGGCTGGAGTGCAGCCTCAGAAGCTGCAGCCTTGACTTCTGGGCTCCTGTAATCCTCTTACCTCAGCCTCCCTTAGTAGCTCACCTCAGGTGATCCACCATTCTTAGCCTCCCAAAGTGCTGGGATTACAGGCATGAGCCACTGCACTCTGCCTGATTTCTTATTATTATGTAACTTATGTAACTACATGGACTAAGACTATGGGTGTGCATGCCTCCCCCAAGGAATATCGAGGTGATGTTACTACATGATCAAGTAGACGAGATGTCCCAGAGGCAAGATAAAAATTATGCGAACTATAAAAATGTTAATTTTTGGCCGGGCGCAGTGGCTCATGCCTGTGGTCCTAGCACTTTCAGAGGCCAAGGTGGGTGGATCACAAGGTCAGGAGTTCGAGACCAGCCTGGCCAACATGGTGAAACCCCGTCTCTACTAAAAATACAAAAATTAGCCTGGCACCGTGGCGGACGCCTGTAATCCCAGGTACTCAGGAGGCTGAGGCAGGAGATTGAACTCAGGAGGCGGAGGCTGCAGTGAGCCGAGATTGTGCCATTGCGCTCTAGCCTGGGGGACAGAGCAAGACTCCGTCTCAAAAAAAAAAAAAAAAAAAGAAGGTTAATTTATTTCTTCTTCTTTTAAAAATGGATTATTGTAGAAAATTCTTATTAAGAAATTAAAATATAGGACTTTGTGGCGTTGAGGGGTGCAGAAGGAAGAAGGCATTGATTGGAGTGCAGTTAGAAGGGAGTAAAGAGAAAGCTTAAAAATGTAGACACAGAATGATTGTCATAGAAGGATAGTTTTTTTTTTTTTTTTTTTGAGATGGAGTTTCGTTCTTGTTGCCCAGGCTGCAGTGGCACGATCTTGGCTCTCTGCAACCTCCATCTCCCGGGTTCAAGTGATCCTCCTGCCTCAGCTTCCCAAGTAGCTAGGATTACAGGCATGTACCACCACGCCCGGCTAATATTTGTATTTTTAGTTGAGATGGGGTTTCACCGTGTTGGCCAGGCTGGTCTCGAACTCGTGACCTCAGGTGATCCACCCGCCTCACCCTCCCAAAGTGCTGTGATTACAGGTATGAGCCACCATGCCTGGCTAGAAGGATAGTTTTAAAGGCTTATAATGTGGAACTATTTTGGACATAGGGTGCTTTTGATGAAATAATAGAATCTGAAGGGAAAAGGCTGTTAACCTGTTGGCTCAAGAAAAATGTTTTTTTTGTTCCTTAGATTTTTTTTAAACTAATTATGGGTTTTTTATTGTATAGGCTGTCTTCTTGGTATCTTTCATTGTTATATTAACACTCTCTTAGTGTGTGCAAGTAGATGTGAAGGGATGAAAACACAGCTTAATCTTTGGTGTTTTTTGATCAGAAAGGGCTTGTTCAGGGCTGTTTAATATAAAGTGTTGAGTTTGTGAAATTTTTTTTTTTTTTTTTTTTGAGACAGGGTCTTATTATGTCATCTGGGCTGGAATGCATGAACAGCTCACTGCAGCCTCTATCGAACTCCTGGGCTTGAGTGATCCTCTCACCTCAGTCTGCTAAGGACTACAAGCATGCACCACCATGTCCAGCTAATTTTTTATTAAATTTTTTTGTAAAGATAGGGTCTCACTATGTTGCCCATGCTGGTGAATTAAAAAAAAAAATACAACAGGTTCCTCACTTTCTGCTTTGCTGTATATCTGAGTCAGCGTTTACATCTCCATGTATAAGAGATAATTTAAAAATAAGTTTGAGGCTGGGCACAGTGGCTCATGCCTTTAATTCCAGCACTTTGGGTGGCTGAGGTGGGAGCATTGCTTGAGGCCAGGAGTTCCAGACCAGCCTTGGCAAAATACTGACACCCTGTCTCTCCAAAAAAATTAGAAATTTAACTGGGCGTGGTGGCATGCACCTGTGGTCCTAGCTACTCAGGAGACTGAGCTGGAGGATTGCCTGAGGCAAGGAGATTGAGGCTACAGTGAGCTGTGATGGCACCACTGCACTTCGGCCTTATTGACAGAGCGGGATCCTGCCTCTCCAAAAAAAAAAAAAAAAAAAAAAAGCTTGAATATTTGAAGATGTAAAACCATTCAATAATGGAGAACCCTAATACTTTTAAAATAATTGTAATTTATGTTTTGATGAGAAAAACAGGCATTGTGATTTGCTGTAAACAGTGTTCAAAGGTAAAGAACAAAAGAAATATATTTGTAAGTTTAAATTATTTAAACATGGGATGGCATAATGTAAGATGTTGTTATAAATATGAGCTAGATATGCATGGCATTAATTTTAACTTGAGTTTTAGGTTCAGAACACAATTGCCTAGTAATAAGCATTTAAATCAAGTACTTAAAATCTAGTTTGTGGGAAAGTCATTGTGGCACTGCAAGATGCCTTGTACCTGCCCATCTTGCATATTTCTTGCCCCTTTCCTGGAATCAGCCATTTCTCCGAAGACCTCTGGTCCTTTTATTGGGAGAATGATGCAAGAAGCCACAGCTGAGTGCTAGGTGTGTTTGTTGCTGCTAGCTTGTCATTTTTATTGACAGCCAGGGAATGTGTGTGTGTATAATATCAAGCAGTGTATATACACATCTGTAATATTTCTATATATGACCACTTATCTATCTGTGGTAAACTAAAAATGAGTTCCTACTAATGTTTCCAAGTCTAATCCATTGGATCATTCTAGTCTCCTTCTCTTGCTTATCTGTAAATTTTCACTCCAACATTGAGAAACCTGATACCTGCTATCCACCGTCAGTTACTTAATTGTTTTATTCCAGTATAAATGTATAGCAGTATCAAGATATTTAACTTGAACCCCTAGGGAAAGAACTTTATCAACTTTTGTGCTGTTCCTTTTGCCTGTTTTTCCTTTTGCAAATAAAAAAAATTATTTATCTTTAAATTTTTGGTAGAGACACAGCCTTACTGTGTTGCCCAGGCTGGTCTCAAACTCCTGGTCTTAAGTGATCCTCCTGCCTTGGCCTCCCAAAGTGCTGGGATTATGGGTATAACCACCCCCAGCCCCTTCTGCTCGTATTCTTAGAGACTTCCATGATTTCCAAAGTAACTTATGTCAGCATTTTCCCCCCACTGTGTTCAGTGAGGTCATTTCATGTATTTGTAATACTGTTAGATTCTTGTCACATCTGCTTTCCATCCTGGGATCTTGCCCCTGCCCAATGATATTTTTAAATTTGCATACTTTAAAGTTCACGCTTTTCATTGCAAAGACCAATGGGTTTTGACAAACGCATAATGTCATATATCTACCATTATAGTATTACTGTATACAAAATAGGTTTGACTTAAAAGCATCATCTGTGCTTCACCTGTGGAATTCTGTGTCCCCTTCTCCTACTCCAGGCAATCACTGTCTATGGTTTTGACTTCCAGAATGCCATAAATTGAAATCATTCTGTATGTGGCTTTTTCATACTGGCTTCCTTTCATTAGCAACATATATTTAAAATATATGTTTTCATGGTTTGATAACTAATTTTTTTTTGTTTTCTTTTCTTTTTCTTTTTTTTTAAATACAGGGTCTTGCTCTGTTGTCCAGGCTAGAGTGTGGTGATATGATTATGACTCACTGCAGCCTCGACCTCTGGGGATCAAGTTATCCTCCCACCTCAGCCTCCCAAGTAGCTGGGCTGTAGGTTCCTGGCTAATATTTTTTCTACTTTTTTTTGTAGAGCTAGGGTCTTTCTTTTTTGTCCAAGCAGGTCTTGAACTCCTGGACTCAAGTGAGCCACCTGCCTCGGGCCCCCAAGTGCTAGAATTACAGGCATGAGCCACTGCACCCAGCCCTCGTTTTCTTTTATCACTGAATAATAGTCCATTGCATGGATGTCTCATGGTTCGTTTATCCTTTCTCCTGTTGAAGGACATCTTGGTTGTTTCCTGTTTGGGGCAATTATGAATAAAGCTACTATACACATTTACATGCGGGACTTTTTGTGGACATAAGATTTCCTCTCATTTGGGTAAATACCTAGGAATGTGATAGCTAGATCCTATGGTAAGGGCATGTTTAACTTTGTAACAAACTGCTAAACTGTCTTCCATGGTGGCTGTATCATTTTGCATTACCACCAGCAAAGAAGGAGAATTCCTGTTTTACATCCTTGCCAGTATTTGGTATTGTTAGTTTTTGGATTTTAGCCATTCTAATAGGTGTGCAGTGGTATCTCATTGTAGTTTTAATTTGCAGTTCCTTAACGATATGATGTTGAGCAGTTTTTTAAAGTGCTTGTTTGCCATCTGTGTGTGTGTGTGTGTGTGTGTGTGTATATATATATATAATTTTTTTTTTGGTGAGGTATCTGTTCAGATCTTTAGCTCATTTTAAAAACATAGTTGTTCTTATTGAATTTTTAGAATTATTTGTATAGTTTGCATACAAGTCTGTAATCAGACTTGTATTTTGCAAATAATTTCTCTTTGTGTTTTCATTCTTTTAACAGTGTCTTTCACAGAGCACAAGTTGTTAACTTTAATTTTTTCTTTGAAGGATCGTGAATTCGGAGTATCGAAAAACTCATTCCAAACCAAAGGTCATATTTCTTCCTTTTTGAATTGGAATATTTTCTTTCTTTTTTTATATTTAAAAAAATTATTTTTTCATATTGAGTAGATTTTGGGTAATGATACGGGAGTTTTTTGTTTTGTTTTGTTTTTTCTTTTTTTTTTAATTTTAAGTAGAGGAAGTGTGTTCCTATGTTTCCCAGGCTAGTCTTAAACTCCTGTCCTCAAGCAGTCCTCTTGCTTTGGCCTCCCAAAGTGCTGGGATTATAGGTGTGAGCCACCATGCCTGGCCTGTAATGGAATATTTTCTAAATTCTTAAAACAATCATTTTATAATTTTTATAACATTCTCTACATTCTTATAACATTCTCTACATTTCTATGACAATCAAGAAAAAGTCATTAAGTCCACCCTATTTCTAAGGCTTCATGGCACAAATCTTTTAAAAATACCCAATGCAGATGTCATTTTAGTTAAAACTTGCTTGCTTCCTCAGATGCTTCCGGTGTTGTTTCCTAATTTTTGTTTCAGATTTAAATTTTGGTTTTGAATTTACTTTACTAGTTTACACTTGATTGTATTTCTGCCTTCTTTCCAGTTATCCGATTTTGAGGCATCTTTCTCTATCGTCTGTTGCCTAGGCTGGATCATGGCTCATTGCAACTCACCTCCAGGTTCAAGGATTCTCATCCTCACCATTTTTAGTAGAGACAGGGTTTCACTATGTTGGCCAGGCTGGTCTTGGACTCCTGGCCTCAAGTGATCCACCGGCCTCGACCTCCCAAAGTGTTGAGATTACAGGTGTGAGCCACCACGCCCAGCCCGATTATTTCCTATATCCTTTTTGCTGTTTCTGTTTTTGCTATTTCTTTATGGCCAGAATGGTTTATAATGTAAATCATTATACTTCTCTTCTTTGATAGCCTACCTAAATTCAGATGAGAAATGTCTTATATTCTGCATCTGTTTTTTCTTATTTTAAACATTTTTTGTAGAGACATGGTCTTACTATGTTGCCCAGGCTGGTCTCAAACTCCTGGCCTCAAATGATCCTCCCACATTAGCCTCCCAAAGGCGTGAGCCTGCGTGCCCAGTCTGTTGTTTTTTTTTTTTTTTTTTTAATAAAGCAGGGATCATTTTTATTAAGAAAAAAACCTGAAGTGCCTAATAATGGCCTATGATTTTTGTTAAGCGTACAACTAACAGAAGTATTTGATGGAATGGTTTCTTCTGCTGGAACTTAATACTGGAATTATTCTTTACTTTTTTGTTGTGCTCATTAAGATTAATTGATTTCTGTAGTAGGGGCCTGATTAGGGATTATTAATTTTTTTTTTTTTTGAGACAGAGTCTTGCTCTGTCGCCCAGGCTGGAGTGCAGTGGCGCGATCTCGGCTCACTGCAAGCTTCATCTCCCGGGTTCACGCCATTCTCCTGCCTCAGCCTCCCGAGTAGCTGGGACTACAGGCTCCCGACACCACGCCTGGCTAATTTTTTGTATTTTTAGTAGAGATGGGGTTTCACCGTGTTAGCCAGCATGGTCTCGATCCACTGACCTCATGATCTGCCAGCCTCAGCCTCCCAAAGTGCTGGGATTACAGGTGTGAGCCACCGCTCCCGGCCTGGGATTATTAATTTTAAACAAGTACTTTAAAAAATACTTGGAGGATTTGATGCCAAGTTCAGTGCTTAAACTGGTAAAGTTTCTTAATATTTTGTATGTTTGAAGCTATATTAACATTTTATAGTTCACAATATTAGCATTGCTAACTAGGTTATACATATCTGGATTGGACTTAAATTGTAAGCTCATTAATTAAGATACATTATGTTTCGGCTGGGCGTGGTGGCTCACACCAGTAATCCCAGCACTTTGGGAGGCCGAGGCAGACGGATCACAAGGTCAGGAATTCCAGACCAGCCTGGCCAACATGGTGAAACCCCATCTCTACTAAAACTACAAAAATTAGCCAGGTGTGGTGGCGGGCACCTGTAGTCCCAGCTGCTTGGGAGGCTGAGGCAGGAGAATCGCTTGAACCTGGGAGGTGGAGATTGCAGTGAGCCGAGATGGTGCCACTGCACTCCAGCCTGGGCGACAGAGGGAGACTCCATCTCCAAAAAAAAAAAACGTGTTTCTTTAATGTTTTGTTTGCCTGTTTACTTTTTTTGATATACCTCTTAAACAGATTGGTTGGTTAATACAGATGTCCTGGGGGAGGAAGACAACATTTGCTGAACTGTTTAAGTTTTGGTAGGCTTCTTGGTAGTTTAAATGAGAAGAAAATTAAAAAAATTGGCAGATAGAAAGGAGGAGGCTTTTAGATTATAAAATAGCGTGATAGGAAATTTGAATCTGACTTGGGGGCAGAGAAGTAAAATATATAAGCAGGCTTGTGTGTTGTGTGTGTGTGGGGGGGTGGTTGTTGAAACGTGGAAAAAGGGAGGAGGAAGAAGACTGGTAAGAGGCATGAAAAGCTTGTATGGGCATTTTTGAGATTGCTAAGAGCAGCATCGGGGTGTAGCACGCAGTAGATATGCAGACCTTGTATATACTGGGAGTTGGGTACTTAGTAGTTGTAAGTGTGTGGGATGAATATGGATGGAGGTGTGTGGTGATGGGTATAGTATAGAATACATTTCAGTTCCAGGAGCGTTGTGTTTGGACAGCGTTGTATTTGATTGAGCAAACTTTTAACCAAAATACTTTATAGTAACAGGATAAACAGCGTTCAACTTTCTCTAAAAAACAGAATCTACAGGTCTGGGGAACAGAGGAAGAAACAACCCAAAATTAAAACTGTAAACCTTTGTTTTAATACAGCTTATGTTTTTAAGTAAAAATAGCATAAATTATTCACACATTTGTAGATATTTTACCTAGATCTAAATTTTTAGTGCTACCCCATAATCATTTTTATTATTTTTTTCAGAGAATTTACCTGATTTTTGTCCTTTCTGTGAAGCTTGTTTCATTTTTTTAAACGTAAATTATTTCATGATTCCATTTCCACATTCTCAGCACATTTTTAAAAAATTGATAACACTGTATGTTTTTTATTATGTACAATATAATGTTTTGAAGTATATATGCATAGTGGAATGGCTAAATTTAGCTAATTTACAAATGCATTACCTCACATAGTTATCATTTTTGTGGTGAGAGCACACATCCACTCTCTTTACAGTTTTCAAGAATATAGTATATTGTCGTTTACTGTAGTCACCTTGCTGTACAATAGATCTCTTGAAATTTATTCCTCCTATTTGACTATAATTATATGTCCTTTGACCAACATCTCAGCATTTCTCCCCTAGGCCCTTAGCCTCTGGTTACCACCATTTTACTCTCAACTACTTCTTTTTTTTTTTGAGACGGAGTTTCACTTTTGTTGCCCAGGCTGGAGTGCAATGATGCTATCTTGGCCCACCACAACCTCCGCCTTCCAGGTTCAAGCAATTCTCCTGCCTCAGCCTCTCAAGTAGCTGAGATTACAGGCATGCACCACCACGCCTGGCTAATTTTGTATTTTTACTAGAGACGGAGTTTCTCCATGTTGGTCAGGCTGGTCTCGAACTCCCAACCTCAGGTGATCCACCCGCCCCGGTCTCCCAAAGTGCTGGGATTACAGGCATGAGCCACTGCACCCAGCCTCAGCTTCTATGAGATCAATTTTTTTAGATTCCACATATGAGTGAGACCATGTGGTGTTTGTCTTTCTGTGCCTAGCTTATTTCATTTAACATAACGTCCACTGGGTTCATTCATGTTGTTGCAAATGGCAAGACTGCCTTCTTTTTTATGCCTGAGTAGTATCCTGTGTGTTTGTGTGTATGTATATATATGTTTATCCTTTAATGGACAGTTAGATTAATTCTATATCTTGCCTATTTCGAATACTGCTGCAGTAAACATGGGAGTGCAGATATCTCTTCACATACTGATTTCATTTCCTTAGAATATATGCCCAGTAGTGGAATTGGTGGATCATATAGTAGTTCCATTTTTAATGTTTTGAGGAACTTCCATATTGTTTTCCATTATGGCTGTACTAATTTTCATTAACACCAGCAGTATATAAAGGTTCTCCTTTCTCCACATTCTCACCAGCTTATATTTTGCCTTTTTGATAATAGCCATTCTCACTGGGGTGAGGTGCTTTCTCATTGTGGGTTTGATTTGCATTTCCCTGATAGTGATGTTGAGCATTTTTTTCTTACACCTATTGGCTGTTTGTGTGTCTTCTTTTGAAGAACATTTATTTGGGGCTTTTGCCCATTGTTAAATTGGATTATTATTATTTTTTTTGCTATTGAGTTATTTGATTCCTTTTCCTTTTTGATGTTAGCCCCTTGTCAGACGTATAGCGACATGCAGAGGAATGAAGCTAGATTATCTCTCACCATATAAAGCAGTCATTTTATATTTAATTAGAGAATTAAATATAAAACCTGAAACTATGAACCTACTATAGAAAGAAAACATAAGGGAAATGCTTCATGACATTAGTCTGGGCAAGGACTTTTGGATATGACCTCTAAAGCATAGGCAACGAAAGCAAAAATAGCAAATGGCATTATTATTATTTTCTTAATAAAAAATTGTATTAGAAGCATTCAGAATTTTAACAAACAACTGCAGCTTTTGTTTTTGCAATTACAGAGTGGTATTTAGTTTAGTTAACAGAACAATTATTTCATGTAAACTGCATAGAGACAACTGAAGATGAAGAAACTACCATCTCCATAAGTAACTGATTTGTGCTGTGCACCAAGTACCTTTAAATTTCCATGCCATTTTACAACCTCCATACTATACCAAGAAAGTTAGTGGCTATTGAAAATACCACCAGGACAGGGCTATCTAAAGACATGTTTGGTAGTGTATTAACTGTACAAAAAAAGACACTGTACAGTTCAAAAACAAATCTTATACAGCCTTAAATTTCATTTCTTTCTTCAAAAAAAAAAAAAAAAAACCCCTGCTAGAACCAACTGATTTGTCATCATCTTCATGTTTATCTTTATTTTCCTCCTCTTCCTCATTCTGTTCATTTTCCTCATCTTTCTTTTTGTTCCTTTTGTTTTTCAGCCTTGGTGACTCCTGTTTTTTTTTTTGCAGCATCAGGCTTTCCTTTAGCTTGGTATGCAGCAATATCCTTTTTGTATTTTTCCTTCAGCTTCACAGCCATCTTTCCATAAGGTTGCTTGTCATCTGCAGCTCTCCCAGTTTCTTTGCAGTATATCCAGTGGATAGGCCAGGATGTTTACCTTTGATTTTTGGCCCATACTCAGAACAGAACAAGAAAAAGGCCAAAGGAGGCCCCTTGGGTGTATTGGGATCCTTGAACTTCTATTTTGTTTTCCCTTTAGGAGGGATGTAGGTTTTCATTTCTCTTTCATAATGGGCCAGGTTTGCCTTTGCCTGTCTTCACATTTTCCCTTCTCTTTAGCAAACGTGGTTTTCCACCTCTTTGAGCGCTTCTTCGAAAGACCCTTAGAAGCTGACTGAAGCATCTGGGTGCTGCTTCTTGTGCTCCTCCTGGCAAGTTTGCACAAATAATGTGTATGATGACATTTTGCCTCTTCTTCGGATCTTTGCCCATGTTCAGTTATTTTTCCTCAGCAAGGCATAGAGTTGCTCAGTGCCTTTCTGGCTCACACTTGCCCTGGCATTGTTTCTGTGGAGCTCAGTGTACTGCCGACACATGGGATTATATCAAACTGAGACGCTTCTGCGTGGCAAGGGAAAGAGTCAACAGAATGAAGAGACGACCTATATAATGGGAGAAAATATTTGTAAACTATACGTCTAACAAGGGGTTAATATTTTCATTGTTTCTGAATCAATAATTTATAATAAGTTTTTTTCTTTCATTTTTATGTGGCTCTTCCTAGACCTTGGGTTGTAACATGTAGTTCCTGCTATATGGCTTTCTGCATGTTTATAATTTTAACAGTTTCTCTTGGAGCTTCCCAACCTGTTTCCCCACCCTTCACCCTGGTATTGACTGGAAATCTATCTCAGCTCTTACATTTTATCCCATTGTGTCCACTCTTGCTCATTTTACCTGCCTTGGTATCTAACCACCTTTTCTATAGAGATACCTTTTAACCACTTATCCATCTCCTTTGCCCTCCTACTTCTGGTTGCCTTTAACTAAAACTCTAGATTGGATGTCTCATGTTGAACATAGTGAAACCGACTTCCTTATCTTTCTCCCTAACTCCTCCTTCATACTTATCTTTGTAGTCACTGGGGAAGGTGTAGTCATAAAGCCTGGCAGTGAAAGAGATTGAACGTGGACTGGCCTTTAACTCATTGTTGTCCCCAGCCCCACAATTCCTCTCTCACTAGTGTGAAACCATACAGCTCACTTGTTATTCTTCATCCTTCTTTTCTCCATTCTTAGGGATAAATGTCTAACTATAGTATGTCTGAGCTGCTGTAACCTTTTGAAAAGTAGCTGCATATTCACTCGCTCATCTCTGTATCTTCAAAGAATTTCTTAAGTTATTTTATTACTTTCCTGGAAAAAAAATCACCTAAGGATAAGCATTTCAGGGTAAAATTTTGAAAAGTTGTGAAAAATTTGTGTAGGTAAATGATCAAAGCACATAGTGACTAGTGTTCTGGTAATGCATGAAAGTAACGACTGAGTGTCTGAAAGGTCAGAATTCCTGTTTACTGTGATGGGAGAGACCATGGGGTGAGCATATTTGGCAGAGCTCGGGTACGGTAGAGATGGGAATACATTTTGGGTATGATAACTTTGAGGTATTTATTGGACCACCAAGTAGATTTGGTTATTATGTATCAATAGTCTTTTTTAATCTAGAAGAATGCCCCTCCCTTGGCAGTACTTTTTTGAAGAGTTCAGGTCTGTTGTCTAATAGAATGTCTCACATTCTGGATTTGTTTGATTGTTTTCTAATAATTGCTTAAGGTGAAACATGCTTTTGACAAGAATATAACGTAGGTGACATTGTGTATGTTTTATTGCATCACATAGGAGGCATATCTTGTCAGGTCTCATTAGTGCTCTTAAGTTTGATCATTTGGTTAAGCTTATGCCACCACATCTCTCCATTGTTAAGGTATTTTATCCTTTTTACGATTAGTAAGTAGGCTGGGTGTGGTCGCGCCTGCAATCCCAGCACTTTGAGAGGCAGAGGTGGGTGGATCACATGAGCCCAGGAGTTTAAGACCAACCTGGGCAACATGGTGGAACCTCATCTCTAAAAAAATACAAAAATTAGCAGGGTGTGGTGGTGTGCAACTGCAGTTCCTGCTACTCAGGAGTCTGAGGTGGGAAAATTGCTTGAGCAACTGGAGGTTGCAGTGACCCAAACTGTACAGCTGCACTCCAGCCTCCGTGACAGAGTGAGACTGTGTCTCAAAAATAAATAGCCAGGTGCGGTGGCTCATGCCTATAATCCTCCCACTTTGGGAGGCTGAGGCAGGCGGATCATCTGAGGTCGGGAGTTTGAGACCAGCCTGGCCAACATGGCGAAACCCCATCTCTAATAAAAATGCAAAAATTAGCTGGGCATGGTGGCTCACGCCTGTAATCCCAGCTGCTTGGGAGGCTGAGGCAGGAGAATTGCTTCAACCTGGGAGGTGGAGCCTGCAGTGAGCCAAGATCGTGCCACTGTACTCCAGCCTGGGCAACAGAGACTCTGTCTCAAAAAATAAATAAGATAAAAAAATAAATAAAATAATTAGGAAGTAATCAGGGGACAAATGTGTTAGGACACCTAATAACTTTTAACATATGTTTTTATTCTCTTTACCCATTCAATACATAAACTTGAAAAACAGTTATTTCGTCCTAACAGTTTTATAATAGAGGAGTTGTTTCTTGTATAATCAGAAGTTTAGAAAGATGCTTGTCATAATTAAAAATAAGGGACAAAATGAAGTTGAGATAGTGTGGAGGTGCAGTGGGAGAGGGCAGTGGTAAAGCCAGCCTCAGTGGCTGTTGGTGGTTGTGTTTGCATGTGTTTGGAGGGCAGTGCTGACCACAATCTTGATGTATAAAACTTTCCTGATTCCTTATAGCTGTTACAAAAAAAGTTTTGCTTTTAAAAATGTAAGCAATGTTATATTCTTAGTCTTCAGTGATCTTGGTTTGAGTTAATGAACTTATTTATTTTTTTACAGGTTTAAATGTGATACTGGTGTAGATCTCCTTGTTTTAAGGTAATTTTTTACTTTTTGAAAATGTATTAAATTTGTTAGTCAAGTATTTTGTGTAGAAAGTAAATTTCAGTTACTAAAATTGTATCAGTGACTAATTGACTTACCACCTGGCCTTATAGGTGTTACCTGTCATAGAGAAGATTGTTATCCTCAGGAGAATGATGGTTTCTACACCTGTAGTGTATAATAATATGCTCAGTACTTGTTTGCTATAGAAAATTAGTAGATTGTTATGGAACCTTGGGTTTACACATTTTTGGTAAATTTCAGTTTGCCTTAGGATCGTTGAGCATTGGGTTGAATGTATTAGTTTCCTAGGGCTGCTGTAACAAATACTACAAACTGGGGTGCTTAAATAGCAGACAGTTACTTTTATTCTCTCACTGGTCTGGAGGCTAGAAGTCCAAAATCAGTTTTGGCAGGGCCGTGCTCCCTCGGAAGGCTCCAGGGGAGAATCCTTCTTTCCTCACTCCTGCCTGGCTTCTGGTGGTTGCCAGCAGTCCTTGGTGTTCCTTGGCTTTTAGCTGCTTCACTCCACTCCAGTTTCTGCCTGTCTCTTCAGATGGTCTTCTCCCTCTGTAGCTTTCCTCTCTGTAAATCTCCTTCTCCTTTTTTTCTTTTGAGACAAAGTCTCACTCTGTCACCCAGGTTGGAGTGCAGTGGCGTGATCTTGGTCCACCACAACTTCAGACTCCTGGGCTCAAGAGATCCTTCCACCTCAGCTTCCCAAGTAGCTGGGACTACAGGTGCATGCCACCACACCCAGCTAATTTTTGTAATTCTTGTAGAGGCAGGATTTTGCCATGTTGGTCAGGCTGCTCTCAAATTCCTGAGCTCAAGCAATCCACCTGCCTCAGCCTCCCAAAGTGTTGGGATTATAGGTGTAAGCCACTGTGCCCTTAATCTCCCTCTCCTTATAAAGGCACCAGTCATTGGATTTTGGGGCCCACCCTAATCAAATATGACCTTGTCTTAACTTGATTACATCTGCAAAGACCTTTGTTATAAATAAAGTCACGTTCACAGATCCTGGGGTTAGGACTTGAACTATCTTTTGGGGGGAACACAATTCATCCCCAAACAGGTGGGAACTGGCGCATGCTGTAGTGATATGAGGATGCGGTGATCATTTAAACCCGTAATGCCATGTTCTAGGAGGTACTAAAATATTTTGGAATTGGTATAGAAATGAAAGTAAATGCATATTAGTTATTAGTGAGCCTTTCTAAGAAGGTGAAGGAGGTTTGAGGGAGTAATGAAAGGAAGGAAAGTTCTTCTCAACTCTTGTGTCTACCTGGTTAGTGTATATTTACTGTTCTAGTTATTGGCTTTTGTTTTGGTCATAAGTGACTGAAAAATGTAGATTACAATTAGAATGAAAGTGTTTTTAATGTGGCAGTGCATATGATAATAGACACGTTTGCTTTTCGGAGTTTGAGATTTGAAGTAACGTTCTTTAAATGGCCTATACTGTGTGATGCTTGTGAGTAAATACCAAATCCAGATTGCATTAACTTTTTTCTTCATTCTCTTTCTCCATTTAAATAAAACAGCTATATTCATCCAACAAGCCATAAAGCCATAATGTGGTATAGCATCCTTTTTGAGAGGTGAATATTACTGAATGAAAATGGCTGACAGAAGTGGGAAGACTATTCCAGGACAAGTGTATATTGAGGTGGAATATGATTATGAATATGAAGCAAAGGACAGAAAGATTGTGATAAAACAAGGGGAGCGGTACATCTTGGTGAAAAAGACCAATGATGACTGGTGGCAAGTCAAGCCAGATGAAAGCTCCAAAGCGTTTTATGTGCCGGCCCAGTATGTGAAGGAGGTCACGCGCAAAGCTCTAATGCCACCTGTTAAGCAGGTAGCTGGTCTGCCAAATAACTCCACGAAAATAATGCAGAGTTTGCATCTTCAGAGATCAACAGAAAATGTGAACAAATTGCCTGAGCTTTCAAGTTTCGGAAAGCCATCGTCATCTGTTCAGGGAACAGGTCTTATTCGTGATGCCAATCAGAATTTTGGACCCAGTTATAATCCAGGTCAGACTGTCAACCTAAGCCTGGACCTGACCCATAATAATGGAAAGTTTAACAATGACTCACATTCTCCTAAAGTTTCCAGCCAGAATAGGACACGCTCATTTGCTCATTTTCCCGGTCCAGAGTTCTTGGACGTAGAGAAAACTAGCTTCTCCCAGGAACAATCTTGTGATTCCGCAGGAGAAGGCTCTGAAAGAATACATCAAGATTCTGAATCTGGTGATGAACTTAGCAGCAGCTCCACTGAACAGATAAGGGTAAGATTAAAAATAGAATGAGGAAACACTGTACCACCCTAGTGAAAATATTAGTTATAGTTTTAATTGAAATATTTGTAAGAGTTAAGACTTGTTTTGCTTTGTATTTTCAGAGTACATGGGTTCTATCCTGATTTAGAGATCTAGAAAATATGTGAAATAACTTGTGGAGTTCATAAAAGGTCACCTTTTGGTTTTCATAATTATTCTTATACCATGACAGAACTAGATCTACTTTAGGTGAGGAAACTTTTTTTTCCCTTTTCTCTATTGATTATGTATAAGGCAGAGGAGATTTACTTAATTTCCTCAGTGATGATATTTCTTCTAATAGAAAAAATTTTTACTCTTTTTTACCTGTACCCATTTTGACTTGTTTCCAAGAGGTCTTCAGGTAATAATGGTTATTTGAGGAAAGATGTCATTGGAATATTAACTGCTAACTTTTGTCTTAAGTGTCTAAGTATCCACACTTGATTTCACTGAGTATTAGCCTGAAAAAATTTTTCTGTGTTCCTGTTTTTTTTTTTTTTTTTTTTTTTTTAAGACAAGATCTTGCTCTGTCACCCAGGCTGTAATACAGTGGAACAGTCATGGCTCACTGCAGCCTTCACCTCCTGGGCTCAAGTGATCTTCTCACCTCAACTTCCCCAGTAGCTGGTACTACAGGTGTGTGCCACCACACCCAGCTAATTAAAAAAAATTTTTTTTTTTTTTTAGAGACAGGGTCTCACTGTGTTGCCCAGACTGGTCACTTCCTGGGCTCAAGTGATCCTTCTGCCTTGGCCTCCCAGAGAGCTGGGATTACAGGTGTGTGCCACTGTACCTGGCTTTTTTTTTTTTTTTCCGTTTTAAACCTTTCTTTTGAGATTAGATCTATGCCATTTTATTTCTCAAGTGAAGTGAAGACATTTTAAAAGTACATACATGAAATTGAAACTTGATTGTATTAAGTCTAACTTTAAGTGAATTTAAAAATTAATGAGTTTTTGGCCTGAAGCTCTGTTGTAAGATTATTCATCAAGTCTGTGAATAATTGTGAGGTGTGCCCTTAGGTGTGGTCTGATTGTCATGGAAATATATTCTTTCTGTAGGTTGTAATTTTTCTTGTGACATTTTGGAATGGAAATAAGAAAAAGGGAAGACTTTAGAAAAACTTTTAGTGTCTGAGATCAAGGAAGCTATGTGAAGTAGCTCTGTCAGTTTATCATCGTGTGTCTTAGTGAGTTTTTGTTCAGTCTTTATGTGATACTCTGACATAGAATATATAGTCTTTCCTGGAATTTTTCTATATTTAGCTCCTCAGGGAACTAATGGGCCTTAGGAAAGACACAGGATTCCCTCCAGCCATCACCACAATTTCACACTTCAAATTACATTTTATATTTATGTACGCATGCAATCCTATGTTTTTTTCATTACAGTCATCTTAAGTTCACTGCCCTGGAGTTCCATGGCTCCTAACTTCTCCTGGGGCCTTAACACTGTCTGGAAATCCTATTAGATTTCTCCAGCCAGCCCTCTTCCTAACTCTCCATGGCAGCTGTTTCAGACCTTCTCCATTTTCCTTAGTTCTCTGATTCACTTATTTTCCCCTGCTCTCATGAGAAGATAACCTTGCCTTCCACTTTACAGCAAATATGAAAGCCATGGGATGGAAACGACTTCAGTTTTGGGGAGCACATGGTTAATAGTACTGGCTTTAGATTGGAATCTGGTTCTATATCACTTGCCATCTGTGTGATAATTGAGAAAAATTGCTGAACCTCTGTGTGTTTTAGTTTCTTCATTTAAAAATGGGGGTCACAGGGTTCTTGAGGCACATAATAAATGCATTGTGTATCTATTGATGTTTAATAAACTACCCCCAATTCGAGTGGCTTAAAATAGTAAACATTACCACTTGGTTCCTGTGAGTCACTGAATCAGAAGTAGCTTAGTTAGGTGATTCTGAAGGCTAGGGGTGTCTCCTGAGGTTGCAGTCCTAATGAAGGCTGGGGCTGGAGGGGCTGCTTCTGAAGATGGTTCACTCATGTGGGGCTAGTTGGGCCTCTTCATGGCTGCTTGTGTGTTGTTTCTAGTCTTCTTCAGATGGAGCAGAGAGAACGTGGTAGACACTGCATTGTCCTTTAGTCCTCATCTTTGAAATTGCCCACTGTCATATCCTATTGATTGTGCAGTTCAGCCTTGTTCTGTGTGGGAGGAGACTACACAGGGGTGTGCATATCGGGATTTGAGGATCATTGAGGAGCCTCCTTGGGGACTGGCTATAACAATAAGTATGCCATAAAATACAGCTGCCATTATTATTATTGTTGTTATTTCTGTTATGATTTCCACCATCAGATCTATAAATACACCCGTATCAACAGTCCTCTTTTCCCCCAGTACAATGCAAGTGTTTCCTGTGCAATCAAAGAGCATTCTCCTCATATTCACTCTTCCCACATTTCACATACCTTATGCCAAAGATTATGCTATTGTGCTCATATGGCTTTAGACTTGTTGTTTGTCAAGTGTTTTCAGCATTTACATTTGCTCATGTTTTTCTCATCTTAGTAAAGCTCTTCTTCAACTCTGCCTTCCCCTCTGAGCATCTTTTATCTTCCTTTACCTTTATTGGTGACCCCTGGAAAGACTGATATGTATTTGCTTTTCTGCACTTCCTCATTTCCCACTCACTTGATAACCTCTCCGGTGTGGTTTCTGGCTCCACCACACCACCCAAACTGTTTTGCTAGAGATACTCATGGTTTCATTGTTGATACATTTACAAGGCAATTAAAAGAATTTTAGCGTGCGCCTGTAGTCCCAGCTATGCAGGAAGCTGTGGTGGGAGGATCACTTGAGACCAGGAGTTTGAGACCAGCCTGAGTGACATAGTGAGATCTCGTCTCTAAAAAACAAGAACCAAAAAACCCCACAAAATTTTATATATAATTTATACAGTTATCACAGCCAACAAGTTTAATAATCAGATGCCAAATTTAAATAATTTTTTATTCAAACATAGCAAGAGTATAAACATTACTAATTTTCAGTGTATGGCTTGATGAATTTTTACTTATGTATACACTCTGTAACCAGTCTCGAGCCCCTTCCTTGTCAGTATCACACCCTCAGCTCCTATGTCTTTCTTAGGAGGTTTTCATTTTCCTGACTTATGTCACTACTGATCAGTCTTCTTTAATTAAACTTTTCATTTTGAGAGAATTGTAGATTCATAAGCAGTTGTAAGAAATAATTTGGAGGCCGGGTGTGGTGGCACATGCTTGTAATCCCAGCACTTTTGAGAGGCCGAGGTGGGAGGATCACCTGGGCCCAGGAGTTCAAGACTAAATTGAGAAACATGGCGAAACCCGGTCTCCACAAAAAATACAAAAATTAGTTGGGTGTATTGGCATGTGCCTATAGTCCCAGCTACTTGGGAGGCCGAGGTGGGAGGATCATTTGAGCCCAGGAGGCAGAGGTTGCAGTGACCCGAGATTGCACGTCCAGCTTGGGAAACAGAGTGAGACCCTGTCTCAAAATAATAATAATAATTTGGACAGGTCTCTTGTACCCTCTACCCAGTTACCTTTAGTGGTAGCATCTTGCAAAACTATACTGTAATTTCACCATCAGGGGTTTCATATTGGTACAGTTAATATGCTGAGCATTTCCATCACCACAGGAATCCTGTATGTTGCCCTTTACAGCCATAACCAATTCCCTCCCACCTTAACCCTCCTTAACCCCGATCACCACTCATCTGTTTTCCATTGCTACACTTTTGTCATTTGAAGAATTTTATATAAATGGAGTCATACCTTTGGGGATTGGCCTTTCATTCAGTATAACTCTGTAGATTGACCCAGGCTGCTGTGTGTTATCAATAGTTTGTTCTTTTTGTGCTGAGTAGTATCCTATGGTATAGATGTACCATAGTTTATCTAACCATTTATCCATAAAAGAATATCTAGGTTGTTTCCAGTTTTTGGCTGTTGCAAACAAAGCTGCTATAATCATTTCTGTACAGGTTTTTATGTGAATATAACTTTTCATTTCTTTGGGATAAATACCTACAAGTATAATTGCTGTTCATAAAGTAGTTGCATGGTTAGTTTTTAGAAAATAGTCCCAAATGTTTTTACAGAGTGACTGTATCATTTTAAATTCCCACCAGCAGTGTATGAGTAATCTGGTTCCTCTGCGTGCTCACCAGCATTTGGTGTTGTCACTATTTTTTTATTTTAGTCATTCTGATAGGTGGGCAATGATATCTCATTTTGATGTTGATGTACATTTCTCTAATGGTTACTGATGTTGAATATGTTTTCATGTGTTTATTTGCCATTGATATATCCTCTTCATTGAAATGTTTCTGCATGTCTTTTGCCCATTTTCAAATTGGATTGTTTGGTTTTTTTACTGTTGAATTTTGAGAGTTTTTTTTTTACATAGTATAGATACTAGCCATTTGCCAGATATATGGTTTGCAGATATTTTCTCCCACCATGTAGCTTGCCTTTTCATCCTCTTGATAGTGTCTTTGCAGAGCACAAGTTTTTAACTTTGATGAAGTCTTGTTTACTGGTTTTTGCTTGTGTGGAATCATGGTTTTGTGTTAAGTCCAAGAACTAGTTTTAACTTTGTTGAACTCCAGTTTATCTGTTTTCCCTTTTATAGATCATGCTTTTATATCAAGTATAACAACTCTAGCTATATTAGGCTTCTCCAGAGGAATAGAACTGACAAGGTTGTATATGTGTATGTGTATACAGTCATGCACCGCATAATGACATTTCAGTCAATGATGGACTGCATGTATGACGATGGTACCAGAAGATAATAATACTGTATTCTTACTGTTCATTTCTATGTTTAGATACACAAATACTTACCATTTTGTTCCAGTTGCCTACAGTATTCAGTACAATAATACGTTGTACAAGTTTGTAGCCTAGGAACAATAGGCTATATGATCTAACTTAGGTGTGTAGTAGGCTATACCATCTCGTTTTGTGTAAGAACACTCTGTGAAAGTCAAAGATGAAATTGACTGTTACATTTCTCAGAAAATATCCCTGTCGTTAAGTGATGCATGAAGTCCAGAATTTGCAGGGTGGACTGGCAGGCTAGAGACTCAGGGAAGAGCTGATGTTGCACTTCAAATTGATAGGCTGTCTGGTGGCCGACTTTCTTTTTGCTTGAGGTAGGTCAGTTTGTTGTTCTATTCAGGCCTTCATTTGATTGGATGAGGCCCACTCACATTCTGGGGGGCAGTCTGCTTTACTCTCAGTCCACATTTAAAAGTGTTAATTTCATCCAAAAAACACCGTCACAGAAACTTTCAGAATAATGGAAATATCTGGGTACTGTGGCCCAGCCCATTTGACACATACAGTTAACCATCACAGAAGCCTTAGATCCTGAATGCTTTATTTATTTTTTTAAGTTTATAGTTTCACATTTTATGTTTGAATTTGTGATCCATTTTGAGTTTAAATTTTTTTTTTTTGAGATGGGGTCTTAGTCTGTCACCTAGGCTGGAGTACAGTGGCACGATTGTAGCTCATTATAACCTTGAACCACTGAGCTCAAGTGATCTTCTCAGCCTCATGAGTAGTTGCGACTACAGGCATGTGCCACCATGCCCAGCTAGTTTATAATTTTTTTGTAGAGATGGAGTTTCACTGTGTTGCCCAGGCTAGTGTTGAACGCCTGGCCTCAAGTGATACTCTTGCCTCAGCCTCCCAGTGTGTTGGGATTATAGGCATGAGTCACTGTGCCTGGCCATGAGTTTAATATTATTTTATATAAGGTGTGAGCCTTAGATCAAGATTTTTTTTTTTTTTTTTTTTGCCTATGGATATCTAACTGTTATAGTACCATTTGTTGAAAAGGCTGTCTTTCCTCCAGTAAATTGTCTTCTACCTTGGTTAAAAATAATTTGGGCTCCTTTGTGTGGGTCTATTTCTGGATCCTCTATTCTGTTTCATTCATATATGTCCTTTCTTTAATACCATGCAGTCTTATTTACCACAGCTATACAATAAGTCTCGAAATCAGATAAACTGATTCCTCTCACTTTATTCTTCTTTTTCAGAATTGTTTTAGCTATTGTGGTAGGCTGAATAATACTTACCAAAGATAATAATAGATCCTAATCCCTGGAACCTGTGAATGTTACCTTATTTGGGAAAGAGGTTTTTGCAGTTGTGATTAAGTTAAGGATCTTGACGAGATTATCCTAAACCCTCCATGTAATCACAAATGTCTTTATAAGAGAGAGGTAGAGGGCACTGCACACAGAGAAGGCTATGTGAAGAAGAAACAGATTTGAAGATGCTGGCCTTCAAGATAGGAGTGATGTGACCACAAGCCAAGGAATGCCAGCAGCCACCAGAAGCTGGAAGAAGGAAAGAGGGAATTCTTCCCTAGAGCCTCTGGTATGCACATACAAGAGCATCAGAATTGTTAGCTTGTACCTCTGTGGACTATGACTTTATCAACTAGAATAAAGTATTTATAGTACTAGAATATAGTAACTTTAGTTTTACAGATTCTACACATTTTCAAAGGTTTTGAGATTAGCACCTTTTTCTTCATCCTGGTTTAAGGAGGTAGTTTCAAACTTTTTTTTTTTTTTTTTTTTTTTTGAGACCAGGTTTTTGCTCTGTCACCCAAGCCTGGAGTACAGTGATGTGATCTCGCCTCACTGCAACCTTCCACCTCCCAGGCTCAGGTGATCCTCCTGCCTCAGCCTCCCGAGTAGCTAGGACCAGGCATCCACCACCATTCCCAGCTAATTTTTTTGTATTTTTAGTAGAGATGGGGTTTCACCATGTTGGCCAGGCTGGTCTCAAATTCCTGACCTCAAGTGATCCTCCCGCCTCTGTCTCCTGAAGTGCTGGGATTCCAGGCATGAACCACTGAGTCCAACCAGTTTCTTTTTCTTTTTTTTTTGAGACGGATTCTTGCTGTCACCCAGGCTGGAGTGCAGTGGCGCAATCTTGGCTCACTGTAGTCTCTGCCTCCCAGGTTCAAGCAATTCTCCCGCCTTAGCCTCCTCAGTAGCTGGGATTACAGGCACACCACCATGCCCAGCTAATTTTTTGTATGTTTAGTAGAGACGGGGTTTTGCCATGTTGGCCAAGGCCAGTGTCAATCTCCTGACCTCAAGTGATCAGCCCACCTCAGCCTCTCAAAGTGCTGGGATTACAAGCTTGAGCTGCTGATCCCGGCCCAGTTTCATACATTTTTAATAAAGGTAGGTTGTTTTGTCATAGTCTGCATTCTGTCCTGGAATTCCCAACCCACCTCAAATGCCTACATTTAAAAAAAAAAAACTTGCATACATTGGGGTTCATTCTTTGTGTGGTAAACTTAAATGGGTTTTAACAAATGCACAATATTGGGTATCCACAATTACAGCACCATACAGGATGTAATTACTACCTTAACATCCTCTGTGTTTCACCTTCCCTCCCTCACACTTCTGGCAACCACTCATCTATTGACCCTCATTGTAGTTTTGTCTATTCTAGAATGTCTTTTAATTGGAATTACACAGTAGGTAGCCTTTTCAGGTTGGCTTCTTTCACTTAGGAGTGTGTATTTAAGATTCATCCATGCCTTCTCATGGCCTGACAGCTCATTTCTTTTTATTGCTGTATAATCTAATTGTATGGCTCTATCACAGTTTATCTATTTATCTATTGAGTGATGTCTTGGTCGCTTCCAGTTTTTGTTGGTTATTAATAAAACTGCAATGAATATTCATGAGCAGATTCAAATCAGATGGGTAAATCCTTAAGAACATGATATATGGTATGTTTAACTCTGTTTAGTATGATATGACTGTTTAGCTTAAGGAACTGTCAAACTGTCTAAGTGGTTTTTCTATTTTGTATTCCCATCAGCAATGGATGAGAGTTGTACCACATGTTCACCAGCATTTGGTATTACTAGTTTTTTGGATTTCACCCATTCTAATACATGTAAAATATCTCATTGTTTTAGTTTGTATTTCCTAATTACAAATAATGTTGAGCATCTTTTCATATGCTTATTATTTGCCATCTTTATATCTTCTTTGGTGAAGTGCCTATTCAGGTCTTTTGTCAGTTTTTAATTGGGTTGTTTTCTTATTGATGAGTTTTAAGAGTTCCTTGTATATTTTGAATGTAAATTCCTTAATCAGATATATGTTTTACAAATACTTCCAGTCTGCAGCTGGTCTTTTCATTCTCTTAACAGTAACTTTTGTAGAGCAAAAGTTTTCAATTTTAATAAAGTATAAAACTAAACAGTTATTTCTCTCATGGATCATATTTTTACTGTTGTATCTAAAAACTCATTGCCAAACCAAAAGTCACCTAGATTTTATGTTTCACTTCTAGAATTTTTAGTTTCTCGCCTTAAATATAGGCCTGTGATCCATTTTTAGTTAATTTTTTGTGAAAGGTGTAAGGTCTTTAGGTTCATTTTCTTCGCATATATCCATCTAATTGTTTCACCACCATTTGTTGAAAAAGACTTTTCTTTCTCCATGGAATTGACTTCGTTCTTTTGTCAAAGATCAAGTGACTATATTTTTGTGGGTATGTTTCTGAACTTTTTATTCTGTTCCATTGATCTCTGTGTCATTCTTTTGCTAATACCATGCTGTCTGGATTAATGTAGCTTTATAGTAAGTGTTGAAAGTAACTAATATGTGTCTTCCTACTTGGTTGTACTTCAGTATTGTGTTGGCTATTCTAAGTCTTTTGCTTTTCCATGTAAGGTTTAAATTTCACTTTGTCCATATCTACAAAATAGTTTGTTGGGATTTTGATTGGAATTGGATTGAATCTACAGATCAAACTGGAAAGAATTGACATCTTAACACTGTAGTCTTGTAATCCATGGACAAGGACTATGTCTTCTTTTATTTAGACTGTTTTCGATAACGTTCATTAGAGTTTTGTAGTATTCTGTACCCTTTAGCTATCACCCTACTGTCGTCTATGGTCCTCAGCACCAAGCAACCATTAATCTATTCTCTATCTCCATAGATTTTCTAATTCTAGACCTTTTATTTTAGTGGAATCATATTTATGTGGCCTTTTGTGACTGCTTTCTTGCACTTGACTAAATGTTTTCAGTGTTCAGCCATGTTGTATGTAGCATGTATCAGTACTGCATTCCTTTTCGTGGTGGAATAATATTCTATTGTTTATCCATCTGCCACTTTTGGAGCATTTTGATTGTTGCCACCTTTTTTGGCTAGTATGAATAATTCTGCTATAAACGCCTGTGGACGTGTTTTTTTTGTTTGTTGTTGTTACACAATTTTATTGTTGTGGGAACATCACAGAGTGTACTTACACAAACCTAGATGGTCTATCCTCCTGCACACCCAGGCTAGGTGGTGTAGCCCATTGCTCCCAGGCTACAAACCTGTACAGCATGTGACTGTCCTGAATACTGTAGGCAATTATAACACAGTGCTAAGTATTTGTGTATCTAAACATAGAAAAGGTACAGCAAAAATACAGTATTATAATCTTATGGGACCACGTTTGTATATGTGGTCCACCATTACTGAAACGTTGTTATTCAGCATATGACTGCATTTAAAAATGCAACTGGGCCAGGTGCGGTGCTCATGCCTGTAGTCCCAGAACTTTGGGAGGCCAAGGTGGGCAGATCACGAGGTCAGGAGGTCAGGACCATCCCACCAGCAATGCATTAGGGTTCCAATTTTTCCACATCCTTGTCAATACTTTTTATTATCTGGCTTTTTGCTTATGGTTATTCTAGTGAGTAGGAAGTGTCTGATTGTGGTTTTAATTTGCATTTGCCTCATGATTAATAACGTTGAGCATCTTTTCATATGTTCATTTGCTATTTATATATTTTCCTTGGAGACATGTTTATTCAAATTCTTGGCACATTTTTAAGTTGTGTTGCCTTATTACTGAGTTGTAAGAATTCGTTATATAGTTTAGGTAGAGGTCACTTACCAACTGTATGATTTGCAAATATTTTCTCCCATCTCCCATTCTGTAGTTGTTGAGACAAGGTTTGGTCTCTTGCCCAGGAGTGCAGTGGTGCGATCATGGCTCACTGCAGCCTTGACCTCCTGGGTTCAAACGATTTTCCCACCTCAGCCTCTCAAGTAGCTGGGACAGCAGGCTCATGCCCTCAAGCCTGGCTAGTTTTTGTATTTTTTTTGTAGAGATGGGATTTTACCTTGTTGCCCACGCTGGCCTCAAACTCCTGGGCGCAAGCGATCTGCCTGCCTTGGCCTCCCAGAGTGCTGGGATTACAGAAGTGAGCCACTGCACCCAGCCTAATAGTAGATATTTTCAGTTTGCCGTCCAATAGTTCCGTCTGTGCCACAGCTGAGTTTGATTCTGATGCTTGCTTTGTTTCTTCATACTGTTTTTTTCTTGCCTTTTGGCATGCCTTGCAATTTTTGGTTGAGAGCCAGACATCCTATATCAGGTGATAGGAACTGAAGTGGGGTATTGGGTTAATCTGGGTAGAAACTGGATTGCCTTTAATGTTCGCTGTAGTTGTAGGTACCAGAGGCTTTAAATTTTTCAGACATCAGTGTTTTAGTCTCTAAGAGCTTTTCCTTAGTATCTACTTAAGGTAGGCGCCCCCCACCCACCCAACTCCCACCCTGTGCCCCTCAGTTCACTGTTAATGTACTGGAGGCCTGTTGGAGTGGTGGTAAAGTGTGGGGAAGGGGATAGTGTTCTGTTAGGATTAAATCTTAGCCTTTTAGTGTGTATGTGTCATGAGCTGTGAATTTCACAAGTGTCTCTTAGTTTACCCTTTCCCTTAGGCAAGACCAGGGATGTGTCTGGGAAGTGCCCTTTGCTCAGGTCAGATAAGGCTCTGGTAAACCCTTTTAAGTCTTTGTAAGTCTAGGAAGTAAGTCTTTGTTATGATGAATGACTTGGGCTTATTTCATACTAGTTATTTTTTCCCTCCCCTTGTCAGAGCTATGGGAGTATCTTCTTGGCTCTTTACTGTAGGAAGCTGGTGGTGTTTTTGGAAGTAAACCCCACAAAAGTATAAGGTCTTTCTTTCAAGACTGCCACTCCTAGAAGTTACTCATTCTCATCCTAGTCCACACTTAGCCTCCAGCAATTCATTGAAATGACCATTTAAATGTTCCTTCCAGTTTATAGCTCCAGGGTTTCTGTTCCAGGGAAATAGATCTGTGTGACTCTGAATTTGCCTTGCTCTCCAAATTTTGGGGTAGTGGTTTGACGTGTGACTTTGGTTCTGTAATGGGTCCAAGAAATAATTATTTTCAGTTTGTTCAGCTTTTATCTTGATGTTAGGATGAGAATGATGACTTCCAAGCTTGTTACATGTCTGAGCTAAAATAGGAAGTTCTACACTTGATTTTCATGTTTATCTTGTATCTTGCCACCTTGCCTAACTCAGTCACTGATTTTATGAGCTGTTTTTATATCGTTTATTAAGAATCATATACTTTGCTGAAGTCCATTTTTCCCCCTCATAATTACATTGATGTTCCTTTAATATGTGTGTCTTACCAACCTTGAGTATCAAGTTTCCCAGGTCCCTATCATTAGAAAGTATGATCTGAAACTGGGGAGTAGAAATGATAAGACTTTTCTCTATGAGGCTGACACGATGCCAGAAGGAAAAGTGATAACTGACAACCTGACATTTAGGAAGAAGGCCAGAAATCTATAAACCTTAGAATCATATTATTTTAAAAATGCAATAATGAGTTTTTATGATGATGACCATAAATCTAGAAATGTTTACATTTGTTATATACTAGCTTTTTTTTTTTTCAAAGTAAAAAAAGTTTAATGATGTCCTGGATCACATCCATTATTTTATTTTATTTATATATATATTTTTATTATACTTTAAGTTCTTGGGTACATGTGCACAACGTGCAGGTTTGTTACATATGTATACATGGGCCATGTTGGTGTGCTGCACCCATTAACTCGTCATTTACATTAGGTATATCTCCTAATGCTATCCCTCCCCGCTCCCCCCACCCCACGACAGGCCCCGGTGTATGATGTTCCCCTTCCTGTGTCCAAGTGTTCTCATTGTTCAGCTCCCACCTATGAGTGAGAACATGCGGTGTTTGGTTTTTTGTTCTTGCAATAGTTTGCTGAGAATGATGGTTTCCAGCTTCATCCATGTCCCTACAAAGGACATGAACTCATCCTTTTTTGTGGCTGCATAGTATTCCATGGTGTATATGTGCCACATTTTCTTAATCCAGTCTATCATTGTTGGACATTTGGGTTGGTTCCAAGTCTTTGCTATTGTGAATAATGCTGCAATAAACATACGTGTGCATGTGTCTTTATAGCAGCATGATTTATAATTCTTGGGGTATATACCTAGTAATGGGATGGCTGGGTCAAATGGTATTTCTAGTTCTAGATCCTTGAGGAATTGCCACACTGCCTTCCACAATGGTTGAACTAGTTTACAGTCCCACCAATGTAAAAGTGTTCCTATTTCTCCACATCCTCTCCAGCACCTGTTGTTTCCTGACTTTTTAATGATGGCCGTTCTAACTGGTATGAGATGGTATCTCATTGTGGTTTTGATCTGCATTTCTCTGATGGCCAGTGATGATGAGCATTTTTTCATGTGTCTGTTGGCTGCATAAATGTCTTCTTTTGAGAAGTGTCTGTTCATATCCTTCGCCAACTTGTTGATGGGGTTGTTTTTTTCTTGTAAATTTGTTTAAGTTCTTTGTAGATTCTGGATATTAGCCCTTCGTCAGATGAGTAGGTTGCAAAAATTTTCTCCCATTCTGTAGGTTGCCTGTTCACTCTGATGGTAGTTTCTTTTGCTGTGCAGAAGCTCTTTAGTTTAATTAGATCCCATTTGTCAGTTTTGGCTTTTGTTGCCATTGCTTTTGGTATTTTAGACATGAAGTCCTTGCCCATGCCTATGTCCTGAATGGTATTGCCTAGGTTTTCTTCTAGAGTTTTTATGGTTTTAGGTCTAACATTGAAGTCTTCAATCCATCTTGAATTAATTTTTGTGTAAGGTGTAAGGAAGGGATCCAGTTTCAGCTTTCTACATATGACAAGCCAGTTTTCCCAGCACCATTTATTAAATAGGGAATCCTTTCCCCTTTTCTTGTTTTTGTCAGGTTTGTCAAAGATCAGATAGTTGTAGATGTGTGGTATTATTTCTGAGGGCTCTATTCTGTTCAATTGGTCTATATCTCTGTTTTGGTACCAGTACCATGCTGTTTTGGTTACTGTAGCCTTGTAGTATAGTTTGAAGTCAGGTAGCATGATGCCTCCAGCTTTATTTTTTTGGCTTAGGATTGACGTGGCAATGTGGGCTCTTTTTTGGTTCCATATGAACTTTAAAGTAGTTTTTTCCAATTCCGTGAAGTCATTGGTAGCTTGATGGGGATGGCATTGAATCTATAAATTACCTTGGGCAGTATGGCCATTTTCACAATATTGATTCTTCCTATCCATGAACATGGAATGTTCTTCCATTTGTTTGTATCCTCTTTTATTTCATTGAGCGGTGGTTTATAGTTCTCCTTGAAGAGGTCCTTCACATCCCTTGTAAGTTGGATTCCTAGGTATTTTATTCTCTTTGAAGCAATTGTGAATGGGAGTTCACTCATGATTTGGCTCTCTGTTTGTCTGTTATTGGTGTATAAGAATGCTTGTGGCCGGGCGCGGTGGCTCACGCTTGTAATCCCAGCACTTTGGGAGGCCGAGGCGGGCGGATCACGAGGTCAGGAGATCGAGACCACGGTGAAACCCCGTCTCTACTAAAAATACAAAAAAAAATTAGCCGGGCGTGGTGGCGGGCGCCTGTAGTCCCAGCTACTCGGAGAGGCTGAGGCAGGAGAATGGCGTGAACCCGGGAGGCGGAGCTTGCAGTGAGCCGAGATTGCGCCAGTGCACTCCAGCCTGGGCGACAGAGCGAGACTCTGTCTCAAAAAAAAAAAAAAAAGGAATGCTTGTGATTTTTGCACATTGATTTTGTATCCTGAGACTTTGCTGAAGTTGCTTATCAGTTTAAGGAGATTTTGGGCTGAGACAATGGGATTTTCTAGATTTACAGTCATGTCATCTGCAAACAGGGACAATTTGACTTCCTCTTTTCCTAATTGAATACCCTTTATTTCTTTCTCCTGCCTGATTGCCCTGGCTAGAACTTCCAGCACTATGTTGAATAGGAGTGATGAGAGAGGGCATCCCTGTCTTGTGCCAGTTTTCAAAGGGAATGCTTCCAGTTTTTGCCCATTCAGTATGATATTGGCTGTGGGTTTGTCATAGATAGCTCTTATTATTTTGAGATATGTCCCATCAATACCTAATTTATTGAGAGTTTTTAGCATGAAGGACTGTTGAATTTTGTCAAAGGCCTTTTCTGCATCTGTTGAGATAATCATGTGGTTTTTATCTTTGGTTCTGTTTATATGCTGGATTACGTTTACTGATTTGCGTATGTTGAACCAGCCTTGCATCCCAGGGATGAAGCCCACTTGATCGTGGTGGATAAGCTTTTTGATGTGTTGCTGGATTCGGTTTGCCAGTATTTTATTGAGGATTTTTCCATCGATGTTCATCAGGGATATTGGTCTAAAATTCTCTTTTTTTGCTGTGTCTCTACCAGGCTTTGGTATCAGGATGATGTTGGCCTCATAAAATGAGTTAGGGAGGATTCCCTCTTTTTCTATTGATTGGAATAGTTTCAGAAGGAATGGTACCAGTTCCTCCTTGTACCTCTGGTAGAATTCGGCTGTGAATCCATCTGGTCCTGGACTTTTTTTGGTTTGTAAGCTATTAATTATTGCCTGAATTTCAGAGCCTGTTATTGGTCTATTCAGAGATTCAACTTCTTCCTGGTTTAGTCTTGGGAGGGTGTATGTGTTGAGGAATTTATCCATTTCTTCTAGATTTTCGTTTATTTGCATAGAGGTGTTTATAGTATTCTGTGATGGTAGTTTGTATTTCTGTGGGATCGGTGGTGATATCCCCATTATCATTTTTTATTATGTCTATTTGATTCTTCTCTCTTTTCTTCTTTATTAGTCTTGCTAGCGGTCTATCAATTTTGTTGATTTTTTCAAAGAACCAGTTCCTGGATTCATTGATTTTTTTGAAGGGTTTTTTGTGTCTCTATTTCCTTCAGTTCTGCTCTGATCTTATTTCTTGCCTTCTGCTAGTTTTTCAATGTGTTTGCTTCTGCTTCTCTAGTTCTTTTAATTGTGATGTTAGGGTGTTTAGTTTAGGTCTTTCCTGCTTTCTCTTGTGGGCATTTAGTGCTATAAATTTTCCTCTAGACACTGCTTTAAATGTGTCCCAGAGATTCTGGTATGTTGTGTCTTTGTTCTTGTTGGTTTCAAAGAACATCTTTATTTCTGCCCTCATTTCGTTATGTATCCAGTAGTCATTCAGGAACAGGTTGTTCAGTTTCCACGTAGTTGAGCAGTTTTGAGTGAGATTCTTAATCCTGAGTTCTAGTTTGATTGCACTGTGGTCTGAGAGACAGTTTGTTATAATTTCTGTTCTTTTACATTTGCTGAGGAGTGCTTTGCTTCCAACTATGCGGTCAATTTTGGAATAAGTGCGACGTGGTGCGAGAGGAATGTATATTCTGTTGATTTGGGATGGAGAGTTCTCTAGATGTCTATTAGATCCGCTTGGTGCAGAGCTGAGTTCAATTCCTGGATATGCTTGTTAAGTTTCTGTCTCATGGATCTGTCTAATATTGACAGTGGGGTGTTAAAGTCTCCCATTGTTATTGTGTGGGAGTCTAAGTCTCTTTGTAGGTCTTTAAGGACTTGCTTTATGAATCTGGGTGCTCCTGTATGGGATGCATATATATTTAGGAGAGTTAGCTCTTCTTGTTGAATTGATCCCTTTCCCATTATGTAATGGCCTTCTTTGTCTCTTTTGATCTTTGTTGGTTTAAAGTCTGTTTTATCAGAGACTAGGATTGCAACCCCTGCCTTTTTTTGTTTTCCATTTGCTTGGTAGATCTTCCTCCATCCCTTTATTTTGAGCCTATGTGTGTGTCTGCACATGAGATGGGTCTCTTGAATACAGCATACTGATGGGTCTTAACTCTTTATCCAGTTTGCCAGTCTATGTCTTTTAATTGGAGCATTTAGCCCATTTACATTTAAGGTTAATATTGTTATGTGTGAATTTGATCCTGTCATTATGATGTTAGCTGGTTATTTTGCTCGTTAGTTGATGCAGTTTCTTCCTAGCCTCGATGGTCTTTACAATTTGGCATGTTTTTGCAGTGGCTGGTACCGGTTTTTCCTTTCTATGTTTAGTGCTTCCTTCAGGAGCTCTTTTAGGGCAGGGCTGGTGATGACAAAATCTCTCAGATGATCAAAATTCTCCAAGTTAAAGGAGGAAGTTCGAACCCATTGCAAAGAAATTAAAAACCTTGAAAAAAGATTAGATGAATGGCTAACTAGAATAACCAATGTGGAGAAGGCCTTAAATGACCTAATGGAGCTGAAAACCATGGCACAAGAACTATGTGATGAATGCACAAGCTTCAGTAGCCAATTCGATCAGCTGGAAGAAAGGGTATCAGTGATTGAAGATCAAATGAATGAAATGAAGTGAGAAGAGAAGTTTAGAGAAAAAAGAATAAAAAGAAACGAACAAAGCCTCCGAGAAATATGGGACTATGTGAAAAGACCAAATCTACGTCTGATGGGTGTACGTGAAAGTGACGGGGAGAATGGAACCAAGTTGGAAAACACTGCAGAATATTATCCAGGAGAACTTCCCCAATCTAGCAAGGCAGGCCAACATTCAAATTCAGGAAATACAGAGAATGCCACAAAGATACTCCTTGAGAAGAGCACCTCCAAGACACATAATTGTCAGATTCACCAAAGTTGAAATGAAGGCAAAAATGTTAAGTACAGCCAGAGAGAAAGGTCGGGTTACCCACAAAGGGAAGCCCATCAGACTAACAGTGGATCTCTGGGCAGAAACTCTACCAGCCAGAAGAGAGTGGGGGCCAATATTCAACATTCTTAAAGAAAAGAATTTTCAACCCAGAATTTCATATCCAGCTAAACTAAGCTTCATAAGTGAAGGAGAAATAAAATCCTTTACAAACAAACAAATGCTGAGAGATATACTAGCTTTTTATGTTGGCATATACGTTCATAGAAAGAGTTTATTCATTGACGATGATAAACTAACATTTCTGGCATTTGAAGCCTAATCTTACATTAATTTGGGAAATTTTATATATGGAACAACACATCAACCAACATTTCAAGGTGCTATTATGATAGTTTAATGAGTTCAGAAAACCAGTTCCTGAATTTGTTATAGATTTCAGCTTTAGTTCTAATTGAAAACCATTTAAGTATTTCCTTTTAGTCTTTTTTTCTAAATTGTGTCAGCTGCTGATAGAGGTGTTTATTGTATTTAAAAAATACAAGTGTTAAATATATATACATATATTTACAAAGTAGGAATCATGCTGTATGTGCAGTTTCACTATAGGGAATATTTTAAAAAGTATTATACAAATGGAATTTCACTTAAGAAGAGTGCTTGAGGAATGGGATTTTTTTTTTTTAGGCTAATTGGATTTTCTGGTTAATTCAGGATTAAGTATAAAGTCCTTTTTGTTTTAATGTTTGTTAGAGATTTTCCTAAATCTATTTCTACATAGATGGTACTGAATCTAAAAACAAGTGAAAACTGGCTTTGAATAGCCAGTTAATAGTGTCCCCTTTCATCCAAATCCTAGCTTGCTGCTGGTAAATCTTTTTGATAAGTCCTCTCTTGCCACACTTCTGGAACCATGGAGTCATTATTTAGCTTTCTTAAAATTTTCTGAAATGCTGCTTTGTCACCAGGCCAGTCTTACCATAGACTTCCTACTTAATTATTGCTTAGAGCATGTCTAAAGTCAGGAATCTTAGGCGATTTAGGGGCTCAGTCTTCTTTTAGTACCTATGATTTCTGCTATATAATGGCTTAAATAAGTTTTGGTGAATTAGAAAACCTAATCCTCATTATTTATAACATAATTTTTTTTGGTAAAATATGCTTGAAGTTCCAGTCATCTTATAAAGCAACCTATTTGTAGGTTGGAATTGTCTCTTTGAGCACTAGTATAATTGTTGCTTATTTTACTTTTTTAAAATTTAGGACGATGTGGGGACTGAACTTGGGTTGAAACTGATTTAGCTTTTCAGATTTTGGATCTGCCTCTGCTTTGCTGATCTTTGGGTGAACCATTTAATCTCTGAGCCTCAGTTTTCTTCCCTCTAGAAATGGAGCTCAGAATTGTCATTAGGTTTAAATGAAATTCTGTTTTGAAATGACTTATGTACCCAGACACAAGAAGAGGTACTTGGTACAATATTAGTTCTATTCACTGCACAGTAATGTATATACAGGCAGTGTTGGAGATTAGAATGACTAAGCACAAGTATGTATGAGAATTTCATGGCCCTTCAAGATCCCATGGTTTTTTCTGCTTGTTTTAGTTTATATATATTAAAGTATACGAAAATTTGGCCAGGCATGGTGGCTCATGCCTGTAATCCCCCCACTTTGGGAGGCTGAGGTGGGCAGATCACTTGAGGCCAGGAGTTCAAGACCAGCCTGGTCAATGTGGTGAAGGGCATGCGTGTAGTCCCAGCTACTCGTGAGGCTGAGGTGGGAGAATCGCTTGAACCCAGGAGGCAGAGGTTGCAATGAGTTGAGATCATGCCACTGTACTCCAGCATGGGTGACAGAGCGAGATCCTGTCTCAAAAGAAAAAAAAAAAACCAAAAATTAAGAAAAGAAATCAAAATCCTTAGATTCATTAATCACAGAAGATAAAATTTTTAAGTGGTTACTGTATTTTTACACTTTCAAAATTATTAAAAACATTTTTAGAAAGTAGAAAGTAATACCTTCATTTATTTGAGGGCAAAGGTGAACTTTGTATTATTCTTTATAGCAATTATTAGTAAAATTTGTTTTGTGTTGTACTTTTTTACACAGAAACTGAAGTAAGGTCACTTAGATGATTATGTGACTGGCAGAGCATTACTTAATCAAAGCAATTAACAGATAATATTCAGTGGCTTTGCCTTAGAAGGCTAGCTAGCTAATACTGCCAGGTTCTGGGTTTTCTAAATCCGTTTGCCTAGAATGTATAACCTAGTGTTAATAGTTCTTGATTCTTAAGCCGGGTGTGGTGGCTCACGTCTGTAATCCCTGCACTTTGGGACGCCAAGGTGGGCGGATCACTTGAGGTCAGGAGTTCGAGACCAGCCTGGCCAAAATGGCGAAACCCCGTCTCTACTAAAGATACAAAAAAATTAGCCAGGCATGGTGGGCATCTGTAATCCCAGCTACTAGGGCGGCTGAGGCAAGAGAATCATTTGAACCTGGGAGGCAGAGGTTGCAGTGAGCCAAGATTGCACCATTGTACTCCAGCCTGGGCAACAGAGCGAGACTCTATCTCCAAAAAAAAAAAAAGTCCTCTTATGTTCACCTCCCATCCATCTTTTCTCCAAATCAGCCCCAGAATTTCTGTTTTGACCGTTTTCTTTTCTAAAGCAAATTAATCTCTCTTTTTCTTAACCTTTTTTTCCTAAACTCTGTATGCTTCTACCTCATGATTCCTAGATGCAGTTTGTCTTATATTTTATATTTACCCTTTTTTTTTTTCTGTTTTCATCCTTGTGTATTAGAACTCTTAATTGTAAGTGCTGGAAACCCAGCTGTGACTAGCTTAGACAAAGGGGAATGTTTAGGCCCATGAGACCAAAGTCCAGGAGGGGATTATTCATTTGGGCATTAGGAATGATTGGAACTCTAGGCCCTTGTTCACTGTCAGGATTCTTTTTACCTCTTCAATCTCTCATCTCTGATTTTCTCTCCATGATTCTTATTCTTCCAAAGATATTTCATCCACATGGCTGTAGACAAGTTCTGGCACCTGCCAGGATCACATTCTTAGTTTTTAAAATTAGAGTATCTATTTTTTCTTTCCTTAGTTCTAATTGAGAAAATCTCAGAGAGAGAGTCTGGCTTGGCTTGCCTTAGGACATGTTTAGACTTATGGCCAGGAGCATGATTGGACCCCACCCAAACTGCCTAGGTAGAATTTGAGGAGAAGCAGTTCCCCCAGAGAAGTAGTAGTTTGTCCCCAAATAAGGGAGACATGTTGTTCCCAGAATAAGGGAGAGGTGCCAGCCAGACAAAATAGCAGTTGTCTGTCATATCCTCTTTTTCTGATTGTGGGTCTCTAGGTCTTCCCACGTTATGTGTATTCTGTACCAGGCCAGTCGTTGACATCAGCTGCTGTGAAGACCAGGGAGGGAGCTGGCAAGGAATAGAGCACCCAAACTTATTATAGTTCACCACTGGAAGTTTTGAAGATCCAGACTTTGTGAGTAGAGAGGAATTCTATGTACTATAAAATAGGAAGGGCAGGCCGGGCGCGGTGACTCACCTGTAATCCTGGTACTTTGGGAGGCCGAGGCGGGCGGATCATGAGGTCAGAAGATCGAGACCATCCTGGCTAACATGGTGAAACCTTGTCTCTACTAAAAATACAAAAAATTAGCCAGGCGTGGTAGTAGGCACCTGTAGTCCCAGCTACTTGGGAGGCTGAGGCAGGAGAATGGCGTGAACCCGGGAGGTGGAGCTTGCAATGAGCTGAGATCACACCACTGCATTCCAGCCTGGGCGACAAAGTGAGACTCCATCTCAAAAAAAAAAAAAAAGAAAATAGGAAGAGCAAAATGATAACTCCCTTTGAATGAGAGTTTGTGCATGTCTTTGTCTCTCCGGACTGTAAAGTCCTTAATGCCAAAGATTGTATCCTATTGTTCTTTGCCAAACAACCCTTTGACAACAGATAATGTCGTAAATAACCGATTGTATAGTGAAGGGAATACCGATTTCATATGTCTACAGTTTGGCAAGGGGTGAACTTGTGATGGTTCTTTTTATGTGTCAACTTGGCTGAGCCACAATGCCCAGATATTTGGCCAAACATTATTCTGGGTGTTTTTATGAAGGTGCTTTTTATACGAGATTAACTTGTAATTTAGTGGGCTTTGAGTAAAGCAGATTACCCTCTGTAATGTGGGTGGGCCTCATCCAGTTTGGTGAATACCTTGATAGAACAGAGACAGACCTTCCCTGAGCAAGAAGAAATTCAGCCAGCAGACCACCTTTGGACTGAAAGTGCAACACTTCCCTGGATCTTCATCCTGCCCCTCTACCCTGCAGATTTTAGATTTGCCAAGCCTCCACAAGTAAATGAGGTAATGCCTTAAAATAAATACATCTTAAAATAAATATCTTTCTGCCTCTGTCTCCCTGTATGTATACACACACATCCTGTGGATCCTGCTGGATCTGTTTCACTGGAGAACTGTTGACTAATACACAGGGTATAGCTACTAACTGCTCTGCATTTTTATTATCACAATTAGATACTCCAAGAGAAAGGCCTGAAGATCATATGTAAAATTCTTTGCAAAAACTTCTCAGCCTAGCTTAGTTCTTGTGTTTGTGTCTGGGCCAGTTATTCTGGTAGCTAGGTTAAGCACTCTTGATTTATCAGAACTGCATTTTGTGTCAGTCCTTTTGTGAGGTGTGCAGGGTAGTATGATTGACAGTTTCATCAGAATCACATAATTTGAGGGGGAGAGCAGATAACCAAAGAAGGTAATGGTGGTGGTGTTAGTACCCCAAAAAAGGGCTGTCGAAACCAATAAATGTTCATATAGCATAGTTATTTACTGTACATTGAAGTATATCTATCTTTTGGAATATGATGTCAGTATACTTTTTATATTTCAGAATTCTTGGCTACTGTATAAAGTCAGTTGCATATAGATTTCGATCACATCTGTACATGGATTCTGATACTGGAATATTCATGTGCTTAAATCTATGATTAAAAAAAAACTTAGATGTTATATTTAAAGGCCAAAGTCACAGTGTCATTTGGCTTGGGTATCAGAAATTGCTTTCTCTGTGTACATATGTATATATACACACAAACACATAGATAATTGTAGTATAATTGTAGGAGAGTAGCTGTGGAAAATATGGTTGAGAAGCTGGCATAATCCTGATGGAGTCATTAAAAAATGTGTACATTAAAAATGTTCTGTGTTTTCACCGTGTTTTCTTTCTAGAGAAGAATTTGCTAATCTAGGTGACATATCAACAAAAACAACAGATGTGGAAAATTTTTTGCATTTTTGTTGAGAAAAATCTCATCTCTATGCATAGAATATCTTTAGCAGTTGCTTCAGTAAATGCCAAGCAGATGGTTTAAACTCAGAATGACTACTCAAATAATTTTATCACAACAATTAGTTTGAAGTCTGTTATAATGGTCAAGATCAGAATTTTAGAAAACCATGAATGTAGTTTGGTGTACATTAAAGAGGTATAGGAATAGGCTCCTAAATCAGAAAAATTGGTGTCACAGAATCTACAAAAGATTCTTGACTTTTGAGGCCCTCTTTTTGTAAGCTATGGTTGAATAACTGCTTATTTGTCTCTTGTTTTTTTTTTTAATTAAACTTTTTTTTTTTTTTTTGAGATGGTGTGTTGCTCTGTCACCCAGGTTGGAGTGCAGTAGCGGGATCTTGGCTCACTGCAACCTCCGCCTCTCAGGTTCAAGGGATTCTCATGCCTCAGCCTCCTGAGTAGCTGGGCTTATAGGTGTGCACCACCATGCCCAGCTGATTTCTGTGTTTTTAGTAGAGACGGGTTTTGCCATGTTGGCCAGGCTGGTCTCGAACTCCTGGCCTCAAGTGATCCACCTGCCTCAGCCTCCCAAAGTGCTGGAATTACAGGTGTGAGCCACCACGCCATTTGTCTGTTTTTATATAGCATAACAGTGGAATTCGGTAACTTAAAAGTTGTTGGAAAGTAGGCAAAGCAGGAAGGAACTCTTGGTATTTAATGAGGTGATAGAAAAACAAAAAGCCAGAGGCTATTCTGACTGATGGAGGGAGGAGGGTATCTTCAGTGTGTCAAGCACTGGATAGATACTTAACATGTGTGATTGCTTCACAGCTGCTTTCTAAGGTAAAGAGATACTTTATTTTTACATTGAAGAAATAGTTTCCTGTTCCCAGGTTAAGAAGTCAAGGAAGTAGTTATACTTTTTAAAAACTACTAAAAATGATTACATTAAAATTTTGTTGCTCTTGTTTGGTAAATTTTACTTGAAAGAATGACAAACTGATTTCATACTAGGACATTAGACATTTTCTCAAAAATGAACAAAGTAAGCCTATCACTTTAAAGAAAATTATCAATTTTTGCTTGAGGGAATGGACACTCTGCTCTCCAGGATGTGCTTATTTTACATTGCACACCTGTATCAAAACATCTCATGTACTCTATAAATATACACACCTACCATGTACCCCCAAAATTAAAAAAAAATAAAATAATTTATTTTTATTGCATATGATAAAATTCAAGCTTTTAAAAAATTTATCAAGAAATGACATGGTGAATTTTTTGAGCTCAGCTGGAGATTAGAATTTTGAAAACTTAGATTTGTTGTCATGAGCTTACAACTTCTCAATCTCAAGACTCTTGATGTGAAAGCAGTGGTGATATTAAAGTTTCTGTTTTGTTGTTTGTTCTTAATGTTGCGTAATGAAATGTTTCAACATTTGGAAGATAAGCGTAACTCAGTGAATGAATGTTCCTCAAGTAACCAGCGTACAATGGGTAAGAGAGCCATTCACAGTGCAAGATAGACAAGTGGGTTTTAATGTGAGAAAGTACAGAGAGTTAATTGTTATGATTTTTGGATTCCACATTGCAACTCATCTTTAAGAAACTGCCACTTGTCAAGTTTTGGTGGAGTGTCTGAGAAGAATGTTCACAATAGTGTGAAAAAGCTGTTAAAGTATTTCTTCCTTGTCCGACATCTCTATAAGGCCATCGTTTATGTACTTCAACCAAAAAAACATATTGCAAAATATTGAATGTAGAAGCAGATGTGAGAATCCAGGCAATAAAGAGATTTGTAAAAATGTAAAACTATGCCTTTTTTTTTTTTTTTTACTGGTTTTTTTTTTTTTTTTTTTGGAGGGGAGATTAATCACTTTTTCATAAAAACGTATGTTAATATGTAACAGGCTTATTTTTAAATGAACTAATACATAATTTAAAAATTTTTTAGTTTTGATTTCCAATACTAAATATCAGTAGATATGAACTCACACAGATGAATTCTTTGTGAAAATTTGTGTCAGTTAGTTTGGAAAGAAGTGGTCTTTTAACCATACATAGAATTAAATTCTTTTTGTTTTTTTTTTTTAGGTGTAAACATATATGCCATGTTATAAACTATACTAATATTCACGTATGGGAACTTTTTTTGGCTTACAAAAAGTTTAGGCCAGGCGTAGTGGCTCATGCCTGTAGCCCCGGCACTTTGGGAAGCTGACGTGGGTGGATTACTTGAGCTCAGGAGTTCAACACCAACGTGGGCAACATGGCAAAACCCTTTCTCTACAAAAAATACAAAAAAAATTAGCTGGGCGCTGGGGCTTGTGCCTGTAGTTCCAGCTACCTGGGAAGCTGAGCAGGGAGGATCACTTGAGCCCAGGAGGCAGAGGTTGCAGTGAGCTGAGATCATGCCACTGAACTTCCAGCCTGGGTGACAGAGCAATACGTTGTCTCAAAAGAAAAAAAAAAAACTATTTTACATAAGGTCACATTCCTGAAAGGAAAGCACAGTATGAAAATACTCAGTTTCAAGATGTGAAAACCTTGAATGTGCAAAAATAGGAATGACAAGAAGTGAGACTTATGTCTCCAGTAAGGATGGAAAGAGGAAGGAAAGATTTTCTGTAGTTTCTGGTCAGACTGTTTTAAATATTTTTGTGCTGAAGTTGGAAAATGGAAAGCTTAAAAATATCTCTACTATGTTGGTTCTTCTTCAAGCGTGTTATGCAGTGTGAGAGATACCCTAGAGAGAACTGTTTTCAATACTTTAAGATGAATTGACACCATTTCTCACCTTTTATCTATTTAGTTAGTTGAACTAAAATTTGAAGCAAATTTAGGCAAGGGGATAATTAATATAAGTCTTAAAAGAGTAGATATTTCTTTTTTTTTTTTTTGAAATGGAGTTTTGCTCTTGTTGCCCAGGCTGGAGTGCAATGGTGCAATCTCAACTCACCGCAACCTCCGCCTCCCAGGTTCAAGTGATTCTCCTGCCTCAGCCTCCAGAGTAGCTGGGATTACAGGCATGTGCCACCACACCTGGCTAATTTTGTATTTTTAGTAGAGACGGGGTTTCTCCATGTTGATCAGGCTGGTCTCAAACTCCCGACCTCAGATAATCCACCTGCCTCGGCCTCACAAAGTGCTGGGATTACAGGCGCGAGCCACCATGCCCGGCCCAAGAGTAGATATTTCTTAACGCAGAGAAACCTTTATCAGTTTTCTTGGGGGACAGCATTTTTTGCCCCATTGAATTTTCCTTAGTAAGACGGATATCCAGTATCTGTTTTTCATTTGCCACTTACTAGAAGCTTTCAGTGTGCTAGATAAAATGCAAAGTCTTGCCTAGTTTCTGTTTTTTTTCTTTTTAAGAGACAGAGTCTCGCTCTGTTGCCCAGGCTGGAGTACAGTGGTGCGATCTCAGCTCACTGTAGCTTCCACTTCCCAAGTTCACACAATTCTCCTGCCGCAGCCTCCCAAGTAGCTGGGATTACAGGCACGTGTCACCACGCCCACATAATTTTTGTATTTTTAGTAGAGACAGGGTTTCACCATGTTGGCTAGGCTCATCTTGAACTCCTGACCTCATGATTTGCCTGCCTCAGCCTCCCAAAGTGCTGGGATTACAGGTGTGAGCCACTGCGCCCAGCCTAGTTTCTACTCTTAAAGAGCTCATAATTTTGTGCATTTTGTTCCACTCTCTAGCATTAGCAAAGTAACATAAAAGTTTATTGGCCCTTTCTTTGAAAAATTTGACTTTTTCAGTCATGATTTTTTACTTAGTTGTCCTTATTATATTTGTTAGTGTGGAATGTCTCCAGGTCATAAACATTACTTTTGGAAAAAAAAAGTAATTACACCATCAGATATCAGTTGCCAAACTCCACTAAAATGGAAATATTGGAAAATCCCAGGTAGCAATTTGGTTAGGTAGGCTCTGGCTACTAAAATATTTTAAACATAGATGTTTATTATTCGTTTATTTTCATCTGATTTAAAAACATCTAAACAAAAATTTTGTTTTTCCTGTTTTTTTTAAATTTGAAACACTTATTTCTCCTGTGAACACTTATGGTATTCTTAATATGCTAGTTATGAATATATTTTACACTGTGGTAACAAAAGTATTTTTTAAACACAGCTCTAAGAAATGATTACTAATACTTTTAGTATTTGGTAGGGACAATATGGATAGTGAGTAATAGCCTGGACTTTGGAATCAAATAGACCTTCCTGCTTTTGAATCTTAGTTAACAACTTCCTCATGGAGAGGAATAGTTAAACTCTAGGATATTGAGATGATTGGCAAGATAAGTCAGTCAAGTGCTCAGAGTAAATGCTTAATAAATCTTAACTGTTTATTGTTTCTGTTGTTGCTAAAGGAAATTTCATTGCAATAAAATGTTCAAAACTTTGTGGACTTCTATTTGAGACCCCTCAAAAGAGATTTTCAGACTTTTAAGGCAGCAAGCAAAAAGTCTTAAAATAAATGTATACTTTGCATACAATAAAATATATTTTATGTTTTTTTGTGTGTGTTCTGTGTTGGCCTCTTATGTGTCTGTGGGCCCAGGACGTTTATTCCTGTTTTTCAGCCTATGGGTATAATGTTACTGCTTTAGGCAAGTTTCAATTTTTTTTTAACATGATAGTGCCCATTACAAGTATATTATATTTAATGGTTAGTCCTTTGTCACTTTTAATATTCTGATGGAAAACTGATGTGGTACAGTTTTTTTTCTTTTCTTTTTTTTTTTTTAAGGAACTCAAACAGCATGGGCACATCCTTGTTGTAGTCTCAGACACTCAGGAGGCTGAGGTAGGAGAATCACCTGAGCCTGAGGGGGGATAGAGATGGAGGAGGGGAAGGTGGAGGGAATTGAGATCACTGCAGCCTTGACCTCTTGAGCTCAAGTGATCCTTCCACCTCAGCCTCCTGAGTAGCTGGGACCACGGGTGTGTGCCACCACACCTGGCTAATTTTTTTTTTTTTTTCTGTAGAGTCAAAGCTTTGCCACGTTGCCCAGGCTGGCCTTGAACTCCCAGAGCTCAAGCGATTGGCCTGTCTCAGCCTCCCAAAGTGCTGGGACTACAGGCATGAGCCACCACTCCCGGCCAGAACTTGTTTTAATATTTAAGAAGTATAATTTACTTAAGTGAATATATGAATATAAAATTTATAGAAATTGTCAACCTGATTGAAGTATTAAAGGTGGAACTTATTAATAATTGCTGGGGATAGTTTGATACAGATAACTTATGTACATTTAGTTATATTACATGAATTGATATTATTAGGCTGTGTTTTCTAGGTAAACATTTTTCTGAGACCATAACAAGACAGGGCATTCAAAAGTAGAATCTGTATTCTTTTTGTTTCAGAAATATTTGAACCCATTAAACAAAAGTGGGGTTTTTGTTGTTGTTGTTGTTGTTGTTGTTGTTTGTTTGTTTTTCTGTAGAGATGGGGTTTCACTGTGTTATCTAGCCTGGTCTCAAACTCCTGGGCTCAAGCAGTCCTCCTGCCCTGGCCTCCGAAAGTGTTGGGATTACAGGCTTGAGACATTGCACCTGGGCAAAATGAAAGATTTTTGAATACCCAACTTGAACTAGGGACTTTAAGAGCACCATTACATTTTTCATTCATGTTTTGTTAAACATTTTAATCATTTTTTTTATTTGCAAAGGAAGAGAAACCACTGATGGAAAAGAACAAAATAAAGAAAGCAAAAACCGTGACATTTAATTTACTTGAATAATGAATTATTCATGTACTCATTTAATATTTATTGAGCACCAGCTATGTACCTTGTATTGTGCACAGTTCGAAGAATATGATGATGAGCAGAGAGTATATCTTTTAACAGAACCATGCTTATGAATAAATACCTGACACCTAGGTAGAATAGTATATTATTTCTGTTGCTTCCCTATTATTTCCCATAAGAAAAAAATTTAATTTAACTGGATGTTCCCTGACCTCTGGGCATTGTTAAAGGTACCCGCAGAGAATGGCCAGAAACCTTGTAGAAGCATGTAGGCACCATCACTATAACCATTAAGAACTTGGAATGCATGGGATATCCCAATAGGATTCTACTAGTGTAGCACTGATGGTATTAGTTATGGAATTTATCTGATTTAAAAATTGCCAGCTTAGGGTCAGCCTGATAGACTATATAGTATTGTCTTTTTTTTAAATACTAGAGCCAAGTGTGAGCCATATTAGATGATTTGTAGGTAATGCAGGTAATTAGTAGGATGAGGCAATGAATAGGATAAGATTCGAGGTCAGAGGAGAAATATGTGGGGAAGATTAAGTTAAATAAGTTAAACAATTTTGAAAGGTAGAAATTCTGTATTTTGTCTCTTTGACTTGAGCCAACTACTAATAAAATTATATTTTCAAAATAAATTTTTTCATTTTTAAGAAGACCACTCGAGTTCTTTGTGATAACTATATCCATAGTTAAGCAAGAGAAATATTCTTAACTTTTTGTTATTATTGTTATTGTTTTGAGAGAGGGTCTCACTGTTGCCCAGGCTGGAGACCTCTGCCTTCCAGGCACAAGCGATCCTCCGCCTCAGCTTCCCAAGTAGCTGGGAACACAGGGGTGTGCCACCACTCCTGGCTAGTTTTTGTATTTTTTTGTTAAGATGGGGTTTCATCATGTTGCCCAGGCTGGTCTTGAACTCCTGAGCTCAAGCAATCTGCCTGCCTAGGCCTCCCAAACTGCTGGGATTACAGGTATGAGCCACTGCACTTGGCCTTATTCTTGTCTTTTTAAATCGATATTAAAACTTACATGTAAATTAACACTGTTGAAATACACTGTTAATGATAAAGTGACACTTTGACCTATGTTCTATTTTTGCATAGCTGAAATAGTTGAAGAAGATTTCATTTTCTGTTCTTTCTGATATTATAGAAGGGGACTCAATGTTAAAGGGATGGAAATTTGTAATGATTTGAAGGAATTACTTTGGAAGAATGAAGAACAATACATATTCATCTGATTTTTGTGTACGTGGTATTAACAAAACCTAGCTTAAAAATTGGGAGGGTATTTTCACAGGGCTTGGCAAACATTTTCTGTAAAGAGCCCAGTAACAAACATTTTAGGTTTTGTGAGCCATGTGGTCTCTGTTGCAAGTGTTCAACTCTGCCATTGTAGCATGAGAGCCTAAGTGCATAGCCAATATGGAAACAAAGGAGCATGGCTTTGTTTCAACAAAACTTTATTTACAAAAGAAGGCAGCAGGCTGGATTTAGACCATAGTTTGCTTATCCCTATACTATAAAGGAATATAGGGAACTGCTGCATTTTTTAAATTTTTTACACTTTTTGCCTCATTTTAATAAATGTAAAATACAATAAGACATTCAAATACAAAATTGCACAAGCACTGCTATACAGATAATACCTGAGGCTTCTGAAACGGTAGTGTCTATTATGTGATTTCTCAAAAAGCTGATTAGTTAGTGTAAGGAAGTTCTGATTTTATTTACTGAAGTAGGTTTAGGAGTTTTAGTATGAAATTATGGAAGTCCAAGATGTTTGGAAGTTGAAAATCTGTGTAAAGGGTCACGGCCTGTCCCTGTTATGATTGTATTATGATTACAACCTCATTCAGGATATCAACAAAAGTTAAAATTGGGTGGTGGATTTCTGCTTTCTTTTTTAACTTATTCTCTGTTTTCCAATTTCTTTTTAAAAGAAGGTACTTTTACCTTCTGTATTTGTGTTTCATAATTTAAAGAAGATTATGTATAACATTTTGTGCAGCTGAGTCATCACTTTTCTAGTCAGGAAAATGTTTTATTTTTTATTTTTGTGAGACAGGGTCTCCTCTGTCACCCAGGCTGGAGCTTACTGCAGCCTCCACTTCCCAGGCTCAGGTGATCCGCCCACCTCAGCCTCCCAAGTAGTTGGAAATACAGGCATGTATCACCACACCCAGTTAATTTTTTGTAGAGACAGAGTTTCTCCACGTTGCCCAGGCTGGTCTCAAACTGCTGGGCTCAAGCTATGTGCCCGCCTTGACTTCCCAAAGTACTGGGATTATAGGCATGCGCCATCTCACCTAACTGGTTTTAAAATTTCATTAATTATCTGCTAAATATCTTCCTTAAGTGTGTCAGATTTTCTTTCATTATTATTATTTATTTTTTTATTTTTTATTTTTTTGAGACGGAGTCTCGCTTTGTCGCCCAGGCTGGAGTGCAGTGGCGCAGTCTCGGCTCACTGCAAGCTCCGCCTCCCGGGTTCACGCCATTCTCCTGCCTCAGCCTCTCCGAGTAGCTGGGACTACAGGCGCCCGCTACCACGCCCGGCTAATTTTTTGTATTTTTAGTAGAGACGGGGTTTCACTGTGGTCTCGATCTCCTGACCTCGTGATCCGCCCGCCTCGGCCTCCCAAAGTGCTGGGATTACAAGCGTGAGCCACTGCGCCCGGCTTCTTTCATTTTATGCTTATTTTGAAAAGCCTCATTAAGCACCCATGTCATGTGGATGGTATTACTAAAACACTCAAGTAATTGTAACGCACACAATGCGATCAAAACTTGTTTTGTAGAAAACTGTTTCACTTTTTAAAGTAATTTTTTCTTCATTGGCAGTTTTGTTAATGTAATTTAAATGTGTTTTGTGGAGAAAAATAATCTGTTTATCAGGTACAGTAGCTTACTAGCCAGCTGTTCTTTATACACAATCAAGTGAGGAGTGTGATCTTTTTGGCTTTCCAGCTTCAGATTTAATGACTTAAAATGGGAATTGATAAATGTCAGTCTTCCTCTAGAAACTATAGGTAATTAGAAAAATGGTATGGATACTTCATAATAGTATAGTTATTCTGATATATTTTTATTGATACATAGGTAGTTTTTATGTTAGTGTATTTGCTAAAACAGAATATGAAGACTGAAAGCTGGGATAACCAGACTTGTTTCTTCCTCTGGTAGCACTTTGTTCTATTAAAAGGAACCAGGCGTCTTTATGCTACTTTCAGTATATCTCGTTCTAACGCGCAACAGCGTCCCAAAAGGAAATGCTGAGCAAGAAGTTAGTAAATCTTTAACTGGCTTTAGATCTGCCACAGATTTTTCTCATTTGCCTGTTTGATTTCTCCCTGGGATGTTGAGATGCCTGATGAAAAAGAACAAGCATTTGGGACCAAAAGGAGCTGACACATGTCTCAAGTGATCTTGGAACAGGATATTGAGTCTTTAGATGAGGATCAGGAGTTAATTTGACTTATGGAGAAACTGGAAAAACTTGTCTTTTGTATTTTAGAACCTTTTCTAAAAATTCTGAACTGAGAGCTAGTTTGGGAGTAGGGGTTGTAACTGCCCTTAAAGGATACTCAAGACCTTGGAAAACAAACTGCAGTTTTAACTAGCACTAACTCTTTGTAGCACTGGAATATACCTACTAGGTGAATTTTTGTTTCCTGCACTTTGAAATATGAGAAGAATGTTTTATATTTCTCTTCCTGGGGATGGGGTTATGTGAACTTAAGGAAGGTCAACTAAATTGCTTTAAATTTAGCTGCTGACTGATTTTTTTCCTCCGCTTTTGGATTAATGGTCTTCAGTGCATATATAAGATGTTGTGGAGTGGAAAACGTGTAAAGTATTAGTGGGGTTTTTTTTTGTGGTGGTTTTTTGTTTTTGTTTTTTTTGAGATGGAGTCTTGCTCCGTTGTCAGGCTGGAGTGCAGTGGCGCCGTTTTGGCTCACTGGCGCCTCTGCCTCCCGGTTCAAGCAATTCTTCAGCCTCAGCCCACTGAATAGCTGGGATTACAGGTGCGTGCCAGCACACCCAGCTAATTTTTGTATATTTTAGTAGAGATGGGGTTTTGCCATGTTGGCCAGGCTGGTCTCTACCTCCTGACCTCAGGTGATTCACCTGCTTTGGCCTCTCGGAGTGCTGGGATTACAGGCATGAGCCACCGTGCCCGGCCTGGTGTTATTTTTTTAATGATGACCTTTAGAGCAATAGGTAAGTTTTATTTGAGGAGTTTCAAAAAAGAAGGGCTCTGGGTACCTACCCCAAAGAACTGTAAGCCAGGGACTCAAAAAGGTGTTTGTACACCATGTTCATAGCAGAATTATTCACTGTAGCCAAAAGGTGGAAGCAACTGTGTCTATTGACGGATGAATACATTAATAATAAATACACAGACACACACAATGGAATATTATTCAGCCTTGAAAAGAAAGGAAATTCTGACACATGCTAAGTGAAATAAGTCACAAAAGGACAAATACTATATAATTCCACTTATATGAGGTGCTTGAATTCATAGAGACAGAAAGTAGAATGGTGGTTGCCAGGGATTGGGGAGAGGGAGGATGGGGAGTTAATGTTTAGTGAATATGGAGTTTCAGTTTTGCAAGATGAAAGAAGTTCTGGAGATGGATGGTGGTGATGGTTGCACTGTAGTGCGAAAGTACTTAGTGTGACCGACCTGTACACATGAGAATGGTTAAAGTGGTACATTTTATGTTATGTATATTTTATCACGGTTACTTAATGAAAAGAGAAAAGTGCTGGGAATGAATAGTGTCTAGGCAGGCCTCAGTTTTGTGGAACTTTAGGATGAATTGCTTATTTAAAGAGGTGGTGAACTTTTGATCACTGTCTTTATAGAACAATCCTATTCTACCTTACCCATCCTTCCCTACCCTACCCAATCCTTTGTCTTTTTCATTAGCAATTTGGAGAACTTGCTTGTGGGAACTGTATTCTTGTTGTGACTTTTTATGAGGATTATAATTCTAAGTTTAGTGACTACATTTCTGCTTAGACTGAACCCAAAATATCTGTGATCTTGAATGAACCCTTCCTCCTTACCTCTTCTATTTTTTTCTGGGTAAACTTTAAGTTTTGAGTATTGACCTCCATGGGTATCATAAGTGTTCTGTGCTTTTAGAGCTTAGCTAGAGAATTTCTTAAAGATCATTCCAGAATTGTTACATGACTTTAAAATTAATGGCCCTTTTTCTCCCATAAGCGTTTTTTTCCTTTTTAATCTCATTTCAAAAATAGATGAACTCCTTCTAGAATAAATTAGAAAGTACAGATAAGCAGACAAACCCAGCAGTAATTCCATGACTCAGAAATAAGTGACAGAAACTTACATATGGTCTTCTGTAATTTTTCTGGCAGATACATGAGTATGTGTGTGAATTTTTTTTTTTTTTTTTTTTTTGATTGAGACAGAGTCTTTCGTTGTCACCCAGTCTGGAGTGCAATGGTGCCGTCTTGGCTCACTGCAACCTCTGCCTCCTGGGTTCAAGAGATTCTCTTACCTCAGCCTCCCGAGTAGCTGAGATTACAGGTGCCGGCCACCATGCCTGGCTAATTTCTGTATTTTTAGTAGAGATGAGGGTTCACCATGTTGGCCAGGCTGGTCTCGAACTTTCGACCTCAGGTAATCCACGCGCCTTGGCCGCCCAAAGTGCTAGGATTACAGGCGTGAGCCACTGCACCTGGACTGAATGTATTTTTTTATACTTGTGTCTAACTACCTATTTTAAATATCTCTTGTTTAACAAATTCAGGGCTTATGTATTTCTTGCCTTGGTATAAAATGACCATTAAAATGATGGAAAATCATCTACTTTTAATTTTCTTTCTGTTTTCAAGACAGCTTTAAGGAAATAATACCTTAAAACTTGTAATTACACACTCAGTTTCGACTTAATAAAATAGATTACCCAAGCAGCTGTGCTGTGACTTTCTCATGCATACTTGTTAATGAATTGGTACAGATAGTAAGTTAGAAACCCATTTATATAGTTGTGTTCATTTGAAGTGAACACAACCTTTTCCACTACCTTTTCCTTGGGTAGTGTTTTGCAAAATTTTTTGTCTTCTGAAATTAAACAAAAAAAGAATATTCAATTATCAGAAGATGAGAGACAGAAAAGATGGTATGTTGGGCATTTAAATGTATACCTTAAAACTATGGATCAGTTTTTTATCTTTTTGAAATTCGTAATTTGTTTTGCTGCCACCAGAAGCCTCACCTTCTAAGTTTAGATTTATTCATGTAATGTATGCTTTCAACAAGTGATCACAGACACAGTTTTTTCATTTGCAGTTGTACCATTAACTTTTTAATCTCTAGAAATTTCAGTGACAGAGTATTCTTTAGTCATTCTCTGAATGCTGATGATAGAGTTACCATTCAAGTCCCCAGGGAGGGAGATTTATAATAATGGCAGTGTACCAGGTCATTGCATGTTGCCTTATCAGCATAAAATAGTAACTAAGTCTTACTATCTCAGCGTAATGTCCCATTGAATTTTCTTTGCTTTACTGACCAACAAGGACGAACATATCTGGATGAATACTTTTAACACAAATTAATAGTGAGATTTCATCAATAAGTTTCTAGCAGCTATCACATTTACCTTTCTATTTCTTGAAATATTCTATGGATTGGGAAAGCAGTTACTGAGAACAGGAGAATCATCAGAGTCTGTTTTAGGGCTTGAGAAAGGGGTCTTTGGTTTATTCATTTGTTTCTAGGTTTTGAGAATGTGTAATGATAAGACATGGTCATGTTCTTAACTCCTAAAGGGGTTACAACTTAGTAGGAGAGACAGAAAAATGACAAATTAATGCTGCAGATTGGTGCTGGCCAATAGTAGCCACTGGCCACGGGTGGTTATTGAGCACTTGAATGTGGCTAGTGAGACTGAATAACTCAAGTTTTAATTTTAATTATTTATTATAAGTTAAATATGAAAACTGATGCTGGATTCATTTATTGGGAAACTTTGGAGAATGTTTGGAATAATTTGGATATATAAATCTACTTTTTCAACTGTACATTTTAAGAAATCGAAATATAGATAAAGTATTTCTGATGAAAATTTAGGACCTGAATTGAGATGTACTGTAAAATACACACTGGATTTTGAAGGCAGTCCAAAAATATAAAATATCTCAGTAATTTGTGTGCTGATTATATGATGAAGTGATAATATTTTGGATACATTGTGTTAAATATATTATTGTAATTCATTTTATCTCTTTTTTTTTAACCCTTTTAATGTAGCTAGTAGAAAAAATTACATACCTGGCTCATGTTATATTTCTATTAGATAGTGATGCTCTAGATGCATAGGAAGCCTATGAATTCTGCCTTTGGGGAATAGGGGAACATTTCAAAGACTTTGAACCAGTTCTTTATGGTTTTAAGTGTGGTTTGGTGATTGGGAATGGGTTATCTCAGAAGGATAAAGTAAAGGTTCGAAGGTCTGGGAGGAAAATGGTATGCATTAATAACAGAATTATGAGTAGCATGGGAATTTTGGAACAAAGAATATAGAGAGAATGGCAATAAATGAGGCAGAAAAGATGGGACTGGAGTACTTAAGAGCCACAGTTCTCTTTCAAGGTCTTTGGACTTATTTTATAGTTAATGAAATTTTCATTGATGTTTTTAAGCAGATGAGTAACAATATCAGATATCTGCTTTTAGAGAAACTAGTGGTACCATGGAGGATCAACTGGATGAGGCAAAGAAATGGGGGCAGTAGACCCCATATGTGATTTTAGTTATTCAGCAAAAGATGGACTAAGGCAGTTTATCTTGGGATAAGAGAGGAAGAAATTCAAAATATATTAGGATAGAGAATTAGTAGTACTTTGTTAGGGTAAAGAGAGGAGATACAGATGACTTTGAGATAGCTGCTTGAGGAGTTTATGATAGTATTATTTGATTTAGTGACTCCTGTAGGGTAGTATATTATGGAAGAAGGTTGAGGCAGAGGATGTAGTGAGTTTGAGGTACATGTGGAATATCCCTGCTGGTAGGCTTTCAGAATACATGTCGGTAGCTCCAGGAGAGGAGGATGTTTGAGGGAGAGATTTTGGTTTTATTGAAGCAGTAGAATTTAGGTAATAGATTTCCCAGGAGACTGTAAAAACAAGTAGGGAGTTAATTTTAGTGTGTGGATTTCATGATTATTTAGTTATATAAAAATAATTTTCACTCAGGAACTTATTGAGTGCCAATTTGTGCAAGTGCTATACTAGGCTCTGAAGATGAAGAGACAAACAAGACAAATGTTTCTGCCTTAAAGAGAATGAAGTTCTAGAAGGAAAGGCAAACAAGTAAATCTGGGATTAGAGTTTAGTGTCGTAAGTACTTGTGATGAGCTGTAGAGAAGTAAGGCTGAGGAAAGGATGAGTGTGAGGGCATGAAAGGAAAGGAGGCTGGAGAGATGTGGGCTCGATCTTGAAGGGGAAATTTGTCATTTGTTCCCTTTTTGGCAAATCTTTTGTCTATAATAAACTTCCTAATTGTGCACTCCCATGACTCTCTATGTGCTGGTTCCTATTAGTTCCCTCATTCTTTTTCACTGTGGTGTCTGTCACCTCTTCTCTGTCAACCCTCTAGGTACAGATAGATAGTCTTTACCAGTGGTTGTAGTTTATAGCATCGCACGATTGCTGCAATAAACTGCTTGCAGCTGTTATTGAGGGTTGGTAGCAGAGAGATGATTTCATCAGTATGTTTGTGTATGGCTTTTTAGAAACAAGTATTTGTCAGACATCATAGCTTTTCTACCTGATACCTGCTTTATTATTGTCTTTGTCAGGGGAGGCGGGAGAGATGGTGACAGATCTGTGACAGGGTGAAGAGACTGTTCAGGCTGTTGGCCAAGGTGATAAAAGGAGAGGGGGAGGACAGAAGCAAGCTGTAAGGTGACAGCTAAGTCTTAGCATATGAATATAAGGTAAGGTAACCAACCCTGTAGTAATAGAGCACCCTTGAGTTGCAATAACTAGAAAATCACCTGAAAAAAAATCAGTAAGGAAAATCATGTGTTTACCATGAAAACTGATGTCTATTAAAGATACCATGATAACGAATTCACTTCGTTACCAGTTGTGTTTCCTTATTCAAAGGTCGTTTTCCGTATTTGTGTGTTATATCCGAAGAACAATAAAGTGTTGCTTGTGCTTGAAGTGCCCTTCACCACTCTCTTGACTTTCTCCTGTTTTCCTTTAAAGATCATGTTAAACATCTGTTGTGAACCTTTTTCTGCATGCTGTGTCTCACCTCCTATCCCTGTTTAGTGCTAGGTTTTTCTGTGCTTCTAGAGCATCCTGTACACTTCTCTCTGCAGCAGTTAGCTGTGTCATTAGAGTAGTTTTGTCCTCTTTATTAGGCTATTGGCTCCTCAAGGACAGGGACTGTCCTATTTTCATCTACTGCCCAGCTCATAATTAGTACTTAAATGTTAAGTAAACCATGAAAATACCAGTGTACTCTATAGGGCTTGAAATCTCAATGCAGTCACACTTTAGACAGGAACATTAGAATTTGTAAGTTTTTGTTTTCAAAATTATTAAACAAGGGTGGTATATGTTTTTTCCCCTAAAATTTGGCTTTAAATGACTTTCATTTAGAAAGTTATATTTTTCAGGTAATATTGATCATGTAATTTTTAGTTGTCAAACTAAACAAAATTTGTTTGTGAACTAAAACCAATTTTAGTCCTGTTTTAGCTGAGCATTGTCCCATTGACAAATTTTTGCTTTTTGTACTCTGTTAACTGGCCCAATGTTATAATTTATATAACTACACAATTTATTATTATATAAAAATTATGGCTGGGTACGGTGGCTCAGCCTGGAATCCCAGCACTTTGGGAGGCTGAGGCGGGTGGATCATCTGAGGTTGGGAGTTCGAGACCAGCCAACATGGAGAAACCCAGTCTCTACTAAAAATACAAAATTAGCTGGGTGGAGTGGTGCATGCCTGTAATCCCAGCTATTCAGGAGGCTGAGGCAGGAGAATTCGCTTGAACACAGGAGGCGGAGGTTGCAGTGAGCTGAGATGGCACCATTGCACTCCAGCCTGGGCAATGAGAGTGATATTCCATCTCAAAAAAAAAAAAAGAAAGAAAGAAATTATGGTAAAGGAGACTTTAAGCAGCTAAAGTACAAAAATACATAAATGTCTTTTTCTGTATATGATTTAAAATAGGATTAAAAAAATAAGTTCAGCTTTAGAGCCTGATACGATCAGGCTACCAAACATTTATGGTAAATGTTTTTTTCCATAAGTCTAAATTAAAGGTATGATTATAGGCTGTAGGGATTTATACTATTCAGTAATATAAATATAATTCTGTACTTGTAGTAAGGTAGATACCTAGGTATTAATACTGAGTAGCATGTGCTGATTAAGAAGCAAGAGGTGTAGCTCCTTAGTATGGATTCTGCCATTCTCGGAAGTTTATTATAGAAGCAATTCTGAACTAATGTCAAAAGTAAAAAGAGGACAAATCTCAGTATTTTTTGGTATTAAAAAAAGTAACGATGCAGAAGGAATCTAAGTTTAAAGTTACCTTCTTATATATATGGTTCCCCAATTTTCCTTTTCAGTGGATAATGGGAGGATTATTTTAGTCTATCTATAGATAAAGTAGAACAGGCCAAGTCTTTTTTTAAATATGAAATTAGGTCATGTGCAGAGGTACTGGTCCCAATTCAGTTGTTAATTAATGACAGATATAACCCATAAAATTAACTTTGTTTTTTTTTGGGGGGGGGGGGGGTGGTGTTTTTTTGTTTGTTTGTTTTTGAGACAGAGTCTTGCTCTGTCATCCAGGCTGGAGTGCAGTGGTGTAGTTTTGGCTCAGTGCAACCTCCACCTCCCAGGTTCATGCAATTCTCCTGCCTCAGCCTCCCAAGTAACTGGGATTACAGGCGCTCACCACCACGCCTGGCTAATATTTGTATTTTTAGTAGAGACAGGGTTTCACCATGTTGGCCAGGCTAGTCTTGAATTTCTGACCTCAGGTGATCCGCCTGCCTCAGCCTCCTGAAGTGTTGGCATTACAGGCATGAGCCATGGTGCCTGGCCTGTTTTTTTTTTTTTAAAGTATGAAAATTCCATTTATTTTTGTTGGTGACAATTCATGAACAGAGTTCTTATAAATGTTAGAAAGCTAATTTTTATTTGACTCATATATTGGAAGTACTTATATCTTACTGCTTATTCATTTTAACTCTGATTTATCTGCAGAGTAACAGCAAATGGTGGTATGGACTTAAGAATTGTCTTTCAGTATTTATGTTTTTATAATACAAATGTATTGGGCTGAAGAGGTGAGTTTGCCCTAAGCCCACTCAGGAACATTGACTTTTGAATAATAATGAACATAAATATCACATAGAGTATTTAAAAATATGTATTTTTTGAGACAGGGTCTTATTCTGAAACCCAGGCTGGAGTGCAGTGGCTCACTGCAGCCTTGACCTCCTGGGCTCAAGTCTTCCTCTCACCTCAGCCTTCCAAGTAGCAGGGACCACAGGCATGTGCTACCCTGCCTGGCTAATTATTTTTTATTTTTTGTAGAGACAGGGTCTCTGTGTTGCCCAGGCTGGTCTTGAACTATTGGGCTCAAGTGATCTTCCCGCTTCAACCTCCCAAGGTGCTGGGATTAGAGGTGTAAGTCACCACACCTGGCCCCAAAATATAAATTCTTGACTAACCCCCAGCCACTATCACCACTTGCCACCCCCAGTAACTCTGGAATGTGGCCCAAGAATTTTAATAAGCAACCTCAGATGATTCTGATGACCCACTGACTTCCTGTGAAGAAACACTAGTTTCTATAGGGTCAATACTATTGTTGTCACTTTTGTAAGTCTGGTGGACTAGGCAAGGGCCCATCCTGCCCCACATCCTTGTCCCCTCAAACTCTAAAGGTGATCATTCTCATTATAATAAAATCGGGAAATAAATCACATAGAAAAAAACATATATAATACTAATATCCAGAGAAAACTGATAATATTTTAATTTTTCTTTATGCTTTAAAATTTAATTGGAATTTCATTGTATTGTTTTATCTTCTGCTTTTCTTAGTTGCCCTTATACATTTTTTTTTCCTGGACCTGCTGATGGCAGATCATGCAGATTTTTTTTTTTTTTTTTTTAAGATGGAGTCTTGCTCTGTCACCCAGGCTGGAGTGCACTGGTGCCATCTTGGCTTACTGCAACCTCTGCCTCCAGGGTTCAAGTGATTCTCCTGTCTCAGCCTCCCAAGTAGCTGGGATTACGTGCGCACCACCACGCGCAGCTAATTTTTGTATTTTTAGTAGAGACGGGGTTTCGCCATGTTGGCCAGGCTGGTCTTGAACTCCTGACCTCAGATGATCTGCCCTCCTTGGCCTCCCAAAGTGCTGGGATTACAGGTGTGAGCCACTATGCCTGGCCAGATTTTTTTTTTTTTTAATCAGAAATCATTCATAGCATTTTCACTGCTAGTATTAGTATTGCCTCATCTGTTGAGTCATGATTTACTTAACCATTTTTCTGTTGTTAAATGTTTAGGTTGTTTCTGATTTATTTCTTACAAATAACACTGGAATGAACATCTTTGTTAGGAAGGCATTTTTTCTGTCTTTAGGAATTTTCTTCCCTTTGTTCAAGGGTCTAAAAATATTTTTTTAAAACTCATGAAACGTACTGCCAAACTTTTCCAGAAAGGTTCTGCTGATTAAAGTTACCAGCAGTAAACTAGAGTTGTTACATCCCACCTTCACCAGCATTGAGTGTATTTCTTAAAAAAACATATTTTTAGTTCGCTAGAAAAGACAGTGCATTATTACTTAACCATCCTTTGTTGTAGTTAAATATATATTTTGTGCATATGTAAAGATTAGTTTGATATTTTACGCTAAGTATTTTTTATGCCAAGAACCTATATTTTCAAGCTTGAGGAAAATTGTTGGTAATCAATCAGTGTTAATTCCCTTGAATTTTTCAGTGGTTTAGGCAATAATAAACGTGCACTTTCTTTTTGCCAGAGATCGGAGTGTTTCACAAATACGGAGTCCTCGTCTAATCTTTTCTCATACACTTTGAAAATTGAAGATTTAAGCTGATTTTAAGTATGGAACTCATTCATTAAGAAAACAAGGTTCTTCGGGAGGTGGAGGCTGCAGTGAGCTGAGATCACACCATTGCTCTCCAACCTGGGTGACAGGGTGAGACTCCGTCTCAAAAAAAAATATTCGGGAGGAAAAAAAAACAAGGTTCTTATTTCTACTAGAAACTAACTTTTTACCTTTCATTGTCAATAAACCTAATTATCTGTGCTTCTACTTAGAATTACTGTTAAGTCTCTAGATTTCAAACATAATTCCACCTGTTTCTTGGTTTATCAGTTTTGAAGAATGCCATCCAAATTTAGATTCCCTGATTTTTAAAAATTAGGGGCTGGGCACGGTGGCTCACACCTGTAATCCCAGCATTTTGGGAGGCTGAGGCGGGTGGATCACCTGAGGTCAGGAGTTTGAGACTAGCGTGACCAACATGGAGAAATCCTGTCTCTACTAAAAAAAATATAAAACTAGCCGGGCATGGTGGCTCATGCCTATAATCCCAGCTACTCAGGAGGCTGAGGCAGGAGAATCGCTTGAACCAGGGAGGCAGAGGTTGTGGTGATCTGAGATTGTGCCATTGCACTCCAGCCTGGGCAACAAGAGCGAAACTCCATCTCAAAAAAAAAAAAAATTAGGGAGCATTTCCTTCAACTTTTTCTCTTCTCATTGTATTATGTTTATAATTATTTCCATTTCTTGTATTATTCCCAGTGTTTGTCCTGTTCACTCACCGAGATTGCTAGACTCTGGATTTCCCCTTGCTGGGCTGATTCCTGCAAACCACTTCCGGGCACAAAGCTTGGGAATGGTAGGATTCACCTTGTTTCTCTCAAAGATTACAGTCTGCAGCTGCTTGTTGTACAATGCCTCACAGTACTTGTTTTCTGTATTTTACTCGCTTTTCTAGTTTATGGCAGGAAAGTAGTTTCAGATCCTCATGGCTGGTAGCTGAAGTCTTTAAAAACTTCTTAATTGCTGAATTGAGTGATTCTTTCAGAGTCCCGGTATTGAAGTCTTTGAATTTGATACTGTCAAGTTTCCCTTCTTTTGAAATTTTCCTTCTTGACTTTCAAATGCTACTCTTTTCTGGTAGACCTTCTACTTCTAACTTTCTTTTTCTGCCTCCTTCACTTAGTCTGGTTCTTTAGTTATGTTAATTGCAATAATAATTATTATAATAACAATAGAAATCACTGTACGAGATCATGTGCTGACTTTAAACTTATGTTCTCATTTTAATTCATAAAGCAACAGCTTAGTATTTTCCAGGGTTCTCTTTTCATCCTGCACTTACTCTGTATGCTTTCGTATGTTATTGACCCCACCTGTATATTAATGACCTTTATATTTTTAGCCCTGATTTTTTTTTTGAGACAGAGTCTTGCTCAGTTGCCCAGGCTGGAGTGCAGCGTCGCGATCTTGGCTCACTGCAAACTTGGCCTCCTGGGTTCATGCCATTCTCCTGCCTCAGCCTCCCGAGTAACTGGGACTACAGGTGCCCGCCACCATGCCTGGCTAATTTTTTTTTTGTATTTTTAGTAGAGATGGCGTTTTGCCATGTTAGACAGGATGATCTCGATCTCCTGACCTCGTGATCCACCGGCCTCGGCCTCCCAAAGTGCTGGGATTACAGGCGTGAGCCGCCGTGCCCAGCCAGCCCTGATTATTGTAAATTGGGAACTGAGTTCCCAATTAATATAACCAACAATCTATTACCATTTCCACTTGGGTTTTCAAAAGACTTATCAACCTAATGCAATCTAAATGTAACTCCTGTTTGCTCTTCTCTTTCCATTCTTTTCTTCATCTTGACATTAACTGTAGTAAAACTACACACACGGTAAAACAAACTGTACTTCACATAAGCAAACATACAACCTGTATATTAATTTAACCTTCTGATTGTTTCTTGAATCTGTCCCTGCTTCTGCGTTCCCACTGTCTTGTCCTATTGCAGCTCTCTTCATCTTGTCTGTACTACTATACCAACCTCCTAGTTGCGTCTCTCTAAAATCCGTAATATTTTAAAAATTTAAATCAGAATGCACTTCCTGGCTTAATCTTCAGTAGTTTCCTAAATGCTTCTGGATATTTGCTTTGCAACGTGACCTTCAAACTCTCTGTGCTGTCACTTGCTTTTCCTTAGGCCTTTCACTTGCTGCTCCTTTTACATACCCTGTATGTATGTCAGCATCATTCCCTGAAAGTACCATGCTGTTTTTCCTAGCTTTTGTTCTTGCTTCCTGCTGTTTCCCCAACTTTTATTGGGCTAACTCCTGTTTATTTATTTCTAAGGATTAGTCACTTGTTTCCAGGTCTCTTCCTTTTTGCCTCCACAGTGTCCCATGAGTAGCTCTAGCATTGTGTCTATTATTATCATGTTTCACTTTCCTTTACCATGTTACGAGGTTCTAGAAGGCAAGGAAATTTTAAATTCATAATTTGTAGCCTAATCACCTAGCTTGAGTACATGATGCTCAATTCATTTGTCAATAGTTTCTAGCTTAAAAAGGGACACAGCTGTCCATCATTTTTTCAAAACTAGAAGTGTGGATGTTTTCTTAGTTTCCTCTCTTTATCACATCTAACTGGTTCCAAGTCCCTAATTTTCCTTTTTTTGGAGGAGATAATGTTTTTTCATACTTTTGTTCGTGTTTGTCATTAGTTTGTTTATTCATTTAACAAATTACATTAAGTGCTCCTGTGTACTGGGCAGTGTACTGAATATTGCATGCCAAATATTGCATCGTATTTATGGAATCTATCGGTTAATTTTTGGAGAATTAGCATGTTTATGAAGTTGGTTTTATTTTCCATTTAGGGACAAGGGTTTATCTATTGAAGCTTAATTTTAGGTACCTGAGGAAGGTTTTACAAATATTCTTACTTGATTTTGTACATTTCTTTTAAGGCTTATTTGTGTTAGTTTTTTTCCTATTATGAATGAGATTTTTTTGTTGTTATATTTTCTAATTTGTCATTGCTTATGTATGGGAAACTGACTAGATGATCAACAATCTGGCCAATTCACGAAACTCTTTTAGTAGTTTTTGTGGATTTGGGTTTTTAACTATTGGGTATTTCAATGACAAATGACAGTTTCTTTTTTCTTTTACGTATTTTATGAGTTTAATTCATTTTTTGTATCTTAGCACAAATCCAGTACAGTGTTGAGTAGAGCAATTATACTTGGCACTTAGTTATAAGTGAGATATGTTTACAGTGTTCTTCTATTTAATTCTTCCCTGCTCTTGTTTCAAAATTATGTTAACCTTATAGACCATAATATACTTCAATTTTAATCTTGACTTTAATGAAAGAACTTATCTGCCTTGTTGATTGTGATGTTTACTTTAAATACTAATAATTTTTAAAAGTCACATTAAGGAAGTGTCACCTGTTCCTATCTTGCTAAGAGTTATATCCTGAATCTGTGAATTTTATCAGATGCTTTCTTGGTGTCTGTAGAGATGATCGTGTGTATCTATGAATCTAAAGAATTACAATATGAGATTTCCTAAGGACAGACTTTCTTAATATCTGTGCTTGTTTCATTTAATGTAGTGCTAGATTTCTAATGTTTTATTTAGGATATTTTCTTCCGTATTTATAAGTGAGATATGTTACAGTGTTCTTTTATTTAATTCTTCTCTGCTCTTGTTTCAGAATTATGCTAGCCTTATAGATTGTGCTGAAGGCCACTTCAGGTTTTTCTAGCTGGAAAAACTTTAAAAATTTAAACTGTTTAAACAACAGGAATTAATTGTTTCTTGAAGATTTAGTAGAGTTTGTTCATCAACATCATTTAGAAAATGGCTGTTTCTTAGCATCTTTATTTCCCCAAGTTCTAGTCAAGTATCAGGAGCAAAGTAAGAACTTCTTTAATATTGGTTGAATAAGTATTCTCTAGATATTTTAGGTTCTGAGACATGATTTACCGTATAGAATTTTTATATTAACAGAATTTATTTTCATCAGAGAAAACACATTCACTAGGATATGGAATTAATCTGAAGGAGAAATGATATCTGTCTCCACGGATAGATTTTCTTCATAGAAAGATGTTGTTTAGTGATAAATTTGAAGCTAACATTTTAAGGAAAATAGTTGAATTTGCATCAGTGAATATTGTACATGTATAACTACCATGTGTAAGAAGACCAAAAGTGACCATTTCACAAACATGTGTTTGTGTTTGGGTTATTTTTACTGTTTTCACAGTTAGAGCTTATTCTGTGATTTAAACTCATAAACATTATAGACAAATATTTTTAGAAGTTAAAGTTCTTTAATTTCAATAAAACTGATTTAGTCTTTCCATTCACATTCTTCTTTTCAAATTCAGTATGTTAAAGCATTCATGAAACTCTAGTTGCATTTCAGAAGTAATTGAACATCTGAATATAATTCTAGGATTTGTAGGGAAAAGCAGTGGTTCCTCAACTAGGGCCAGTTTTGCCCCCAAGGGACATTCATCAGTGTCTGGAGGCCTTTCAGTTGTCACATTGGAGGCGTGTGTGTGTGTGTGTGTGTGTGTGTTGTGTGTGTGCATGCGCCACTGTTATCTGGTGGGTAGAGGTCAGGGAAGCTGATAAACATCCCACAGTGCAGAGGATAGCCCTCACAACAAATAACTTTGTGTCTCAAAATGTCAGTGGTGCTAGGGTGAAGAAATTCTGCTGTAAAAGGAAAATATATACAGAAATACAAATACATAATATAAGCAGGTGTTCTCAGACGTGTGTTTTTTTTCTTCAGCAACTGAAGTTCTGTGTAACGTAATACAATTTACAGTGCTCTTATACAAAGGGTATGAAGTATCTTGCTCTTGACTGACATCTAGTGAGATATTTAAAAATAAAAAAGCTGTAGCTAAACATTAAACATGTAAATCAGTTACTACTAATTCTTACTTTTCTACTGTTAGGAAATTCACAAACAAGGAAGCTAGGAAAAGATTAAATGATTTGTTTATAGCCTCTGAGAAATTATACCTGAGAAGGAATAGAATGCAGTAAATTCTTAGCTTAAGTATTATTCCTCTTTTAGGTTTCACTTATGTTCCTGATTTAATGTTAGAGCTTAGAATATGAAGTCTTTCTTTTGATAATTTTCATAATAAAAGCTGTGCTACTCATATGTAAAACTTTTTATATTTTAAAATATTGCCTAAAATCGTAGAATTTCAGAGCCAAAGAAGACCTTGGTGGTTTAGTCTAATTCCTTCATTTCTTGAGATAAAAAATTTCACTTTCAGAGAAGTAAAGTGATCTTACCCAATATCATACAACTTGTTAGTGCCAGATCTTGAATTAGAACCCACAGCTCTTGACTGTTCATCACATTGTTTCAGGTAAAGGAAAGTATTATGCATACTTTGGATTCGGTTTGAAGCTTTTATTTATTTTTTAATGAAACTATGAATATTAAAACTGTTAAATTATTATTTCCTTAGAATATATTCACCTGTATATATGTTTTAAAATGAGTTAGTATTATGTTTATAAATCTCCTGTTTCATTTAATTTTGACTTAAATGTTATACCGGTTTAAACATGAAATTTAAAAATGTTTATTTCACAGGCAACCACACCTCCAAATCAAGGAAGGCCAGATTCTCCTGTCTATGCTAATCTTCAAGAACTGAAAATATCCCAGTCTGCTCTTCCCCCACTTCCTGGGAGCCCGGCAATTCAGATTAATGGAGAATGGGAAACTCATAAAGACAGCTCAGGGCGTTGCTATTACTATAACAGAGGAACACAGGAAAGAACTTGGAAACCTCCTCGCTGGACTCGGGATGCAAGCATCAGCAAAGGAGATTTCCAAAATCCAGGGGATCAAGAGGTATGAGTAATTAAGGAATCAACTGCAAGTTACCAGATTTTCTCTTTTCATTATTCAGAAACCAAAGAAGTAAATAGTTTTGTTTCTTACTGTCAGCATGTTAAAACACTTGAATCTCTAAGATCATTAAAAATTCTTTCCAAGCTTTACTAATATTAATGCTAGCTACTTCCTAATCTCTGACTAATGGACAGCTGCTAACCTGACGGTGTGCGTACTAGTTCCATAACTGGGTTTAAGTTGTCTAGTGCCAGTGCACTCCCTTATGTCTTAGAAGATGCTATTTCAGTTGTTACTGCACAAGCCGATGATATTTTAAGTTAAATTTAATTCAATTTTTTAAGAGATGGAGTCTAGCTCTATTGCCCAGGCTGGAGAGCACTGGTGCAATGATATCTCACTGTAGCCTCAAACTCTTGGGCTTAAGCGATCTTCCCACCTTAGCCTCACTAGTAGCTGGGACTACAGGCACATGCCACTGGCTAATTTAAAAAAATTTTTTTTGTAGAGATAGGGTCTTGCTGCCTGACTTCAAGCAGTCCCCTGTCTCAGCCTCCCAAAGTGCTAGGATTACCGGCATGAGCCACTGCACCTGGCTGTCCAGTGACATTTTTTAGAAAAAAATAGAAAATATGTGATGTGACCCAGCAAAATAAATAGAAATAATATACTTCTCTGTTGGCTTAGTATGGCTACCAGACTACTTCCCATTTTTTCTCTTTGTCAGTCAGCGGTACAAGACCATTGTTTTACTTATATATGAGGGAAATAATTGTAATTGCTTTGCTACAATTGAATCATTCTGTTAAGTCTAACAATTCACTTTAAAATCATTATTTTCTCTAACAAGTGTCTGTACTCTTTTTCTCCTTCTGGTTTCACCTTCCTCTATACCTCTTGCAGGATGGTGCAGTAAATTGGCCAGCTGTGTTTTAGAAACACTTATCTTAGTAGTCTGGCAAGAGGCCTTGGGATTACTTAAACGTACAGGAGTAACTTGGTAGGATTGATAGAATAGAATGAAATCCTGCCATTTGGTAGATTGGAGCTCCTCCACCTGCATAGGATATCCTGCTCTTATAGAAAGCAGCTAGCTCATACAAATAAAAGCAAGCTTCAAGTAGATAGGAGCTAGAAAAATCAGGGAACACATCTTGTATTTGGCAGACTCCCAAAAGCTTTTTGTAGTTAATAACTCCCTTCTTTTCCCATTTTTCAGCTCGTTTATTTATAGCTTTAGTTTGGTAATAATTTGTGTTTTTAGTGTTCAAGTGAGAGCAAAAATAGAAAAATTGTTCGTGTTTAACTATCGTAAGAAAGGAAAATTTGGCTGGGTGTGGTGGCTCATGCCTGTAATTCTAGCACTTTGGGAGGTGGATCAGTTGAGGTCAGGAGTTTGAAACCAGCCTGGACAACATGGTGAAACCCTATCTTTAAATTAGCTGGGTGTGTTGGCGGGCACCTGTAATCCCAGCTACTTGGAAGGCTGAGGCAGGAGAATCGCTTGAACCCGGGAGGCGGAGACTGCAGTGAGCCGAGATTGCGCCACTGCACTCCAGTCTGCGCAACAGATTGAGACTCCATCTCAAAAAAAAAAAAAAAAAAGGAAAATTTTGTTTGAATTGTACATTAGAAAGATTTGAAAATAAGCTATCCAGTGTATCAATAATAAAGTAAAATTTTACAATTTTGGAGAATTAGGAAAAAGACTAAATTATAGACTAAAAGAATTTAAGTATACATAGGAACTTTTAACATGTTTCTTAGCTATTTTAGTAAATAGATAGGAGTGACTTGTATACAGGGTCTCAATTTACATTACTGGTCTCTATACAAATTATATGAAGATTAATATTTCCAAAGTGGCTGGAGCACATCTTCCAGTGACTTCTTGAGAAAAGTTGTGTATGGGAGGTAAAATGGAAACTATGTGTGTATGAAAATGTCTGTCTTCTCCTCTCGTATTTAACTGATAGTATTCCTGGGTATAGAATTCTAGGATGGAAATTATTTTCTCTCACAGTTGTGAGGCATTTTGAACTTTAATGGGTATCTGGGTCAGCCCGTCATTGGGGAATCTCCAGTGTTAGACCCATTAGGTCTTTCCTTTTGGACCAATCAGAATGTCCACAGACGTCTTTAGGTCTCCTGCCTGTACACGGTTAAGGGCTGTCTGTGTCTTGGTATTGGCATTCATTTTGCACGTGGTGCCTCAGTCTCCTTTCTCTTGGTACCCATGTCCCTATTGTGTCTATTGTCCCCCAACTCAGAATCTTAGTATTTTTCCCTTCTCAGAGGGAATAACTCTCCATACGTCTGCTGGGGTAGGGACGGGCTGCACACCTAGCAGCCAGGTATGTAGAAGGAGATTCTGGCATTTTTAATCCTTATTTTAGTACCACTGCTTTCACTCCCCAGTTTCACAGATACCTGATACCGTCAGTTGCTGAGCCGGTTGCAGATTCTGTTCTGTAAGCTTGTTGGGTTTATTTTCCCCTACTCTCCTTTGTCTGCACCATACTGGTTTAGATTCTACTTTCTTCTTTGTAGGTAATTCAGGTTTTTTGTTCATCTGCTTGACTGTTGTTCTCCCTGTTGTTGTGGGTTTACATCATTTTAAGCATATTTCACTGTTCTGATTTTAGTGGGGTTTGAGAGGGAGCAACTGTTGGCTCTTCTGTCTTAACACAGAAGCTTATTATTTTAGTGGTTACCCCAGAACAATCATTCGTAGTAGGGCTGATTTCACCTTTCAGGGACATTTGGTAAAGTCCGAAGACTTGTTTTGGTTGTCACAGTGTGGAACGTGCTACTGACCTCTAGTGGGTAGAGGCCAGAGATGCTGCCGAAACAGGATCTTGTTATGTTGCCCAGGATAGACTCAATGCTCAAACTCCTGGGCTCAAGCAGCCCTTTTGCCTTCAGCTTCCCCAGTAGCTGGGACTACAAGTATGGGCCACCATGCCCAGCTTTAGCATGCGTAGTCAGTCTATGCATAGTCTAAAGTTAATCACTATCTTCTTGTTCCTTGAAGCCATATAGGATCTATGTGTGCTGTTGTGCTGTTGCTGTCATATGTTGTATTTCAATTTTTTAGCCCCTTTGTTATTGTTGTACATGACTCTTAAAATTAATCCTGATTTTTACCACCTTCTTTTCTCACATTTTCTTCTTCTGTCATAAATACTAGCCTTTTTTGGCAGGAGACAGGGTTTTGCTCTGTTGCCTAGGCTGGAGTGCAGTGCTGTGGTCATAGCTCACTGCAGTCTCAAACTCCTGCACTCAGCCATCCTCCTGCCTCAGACTCCCAGGTAGCTGGGACTACAAGCGTGAACCACCATGCCTGGCTAATTTTTTAATTTTTTTGTAGCTATGGGGTGTCACTGTGTTGACCAGGCTGGTCTTGAACTCCTGGGCTGAAATGATCCTCCCACCTTGGCCTCCTGAAGTGCTGGGATTACAGGCATGAGCCACTGTGCCCAGCCATAAGTACATGCTTTTAAATTCCTTCATGAGGGTCTGTTAGTAGTAGAATCTTAGTTTTTGTCTGAAAATTTATTTTACTTTTACTTTTGAAGAACATGGGTATATAATTCTAAGCTGACTGTTTACTTGTTTGTTTTTTTCCTTGTTCATTGAAGATTTTATTCTCATATTTTCCGGCTTCCATTATCGATGCTGAAAATTCAGATGTCAATCTGACTGTCTTTTCTTTAAGCGTAGTTTGTCTCTTTTTGTTGGCAGCTTTAAAGATCATGTGTCTATATTTTTACTGTGATGTAGCTGGGTAAAGGTATTTTTATTTTCTGCAAGGGCTTTGTTGGGATTTCCGAATTTGAGGAGTCCTGTCTTTGATCAATTCTGGAAAATTCTTAGCTGTATCTGAATATTGGCTCGCCCCCATATTCTCTTTCTTCTTATTCTAGAACCTTGATTAGATGAATGTTTAATCTTACGCTGTTCATCCATGTCTCTCTGTGCCTCATTTTCAGTATTTCAAGATCCAGCTTCTATTTGGTATTTTTCTCTTTGTCTATACCTTCATTTGATGTTAAGTCAATCCTTGAATTGTAAAAAAGTATTTTTTTATTTGTTTAGGGGAGTTTCCCGATATCACTACTTTGAAAAGTTTTAAACCTTCAAAAATTTAAAAGAACAGTACAGTGAACATTATATGCCATGTACCATTCATCTAGATTTAGCAATGGTTAAAATTTTGCCACGTTTGCTTTATTTCTTTCTCTCCCTTTACCTGCCCAAACACATACACACGTGTGCATATGAATGATTTGAAGCAGATAATATGTTTTATTTCCTGAGTATAAGGACATGTTCCAGCAAAACCACAATACATTTATCATATAATATTAGGATGTTATTTCATACATGGCTAATATTCATTGTTTCTCAGTTGTCAAGTAATATTCCTTATAGTTTTTTTTCCTGCAATGAAGGATCCAGTGAAGATTATATGTTGCATTTATTTGTTGTATCTCTAGTCTTGTTTTCTATTTTTTGTTAATTTCTATATATAAAGTTTTAGAGAGTCTGATTATACTGTTTTTCTGCTGACTCTTACTCAGGGTGTTTTGAGAGTGTATCTGTTTTAATGTGAGGTTATAGTTCTTGGAAATTCATAAGCAGGAAGTCTTTAATGCTGGGATTGAAGGTGGGTTCCTTCAGAGGTGAGTCTCTTCTGATGGATGCCTAGAGAAACTATGATTATTTCAAAGTACATCTTTAGCTTTAGTTTTTACAAGCCACCCAGGTAGTATTAATAGTAATTTGGATTTCATGAAGACTCTTGTGGCTAGAGGTTCCCCTTATTTTCCCCAATTATTCGGATAAATTTCTGTGATTTTCCTAGTGTGGAATAAAGGAGCAAAATTTGTTAATGGTTCACCTATAATTTGTGGGTATAATTCTTTGGCGTTCCCAGCTCTGTATTGTAGAATAGCCTTTTAGACTTCCTGCTTTTGGTAATCCTGAGTTCAGTTCTCTAACACTCCTGCGTGGTCTTGAAATCTAGCATTTTAGTTTGGGGTCTGGCAAATGCCTTCAAGAAGAAAGCTGGTCTTTTTTCTTCTGCTTGACTCTCTTGATTCTTGTTTCCACTTAGCTTTTGACCTCTAAGTATTTCTTAATTAACCTTTTGTTCATAGATTATTTAAAAAAAAACATTTTATGTAACATTTTCAACTGTTCCTGTTCAGATGATCAATTGGGATACTTACCTGCCATTCTTCTATAAATGGAACATCTACCATAGCCCCCTCATATTTGTGCTAGGATACATTTGCTGCAGAATACATCCCAAAGTTACTGAATTGGTTACAGCTTTGAATGGAGTTACTAGGTATAGAATAGTTAACATCTATAGAATGCTTGCCAAAAATAATCTTAACTTTTACTTAACTGCCATTAAACAACTATTTTCCAGTGGAAGATATTCAGATCTTAAAGCCTGGTTCTGTAGTATAATATAAAACACATGAAGATATTGGAGGTTTCTTTTCATGGTAGAAGAGAACATCATATTTACTGTGCAAAATTTGGAAAATTATGAGAATCTTGTTAGCTGGAAAGTCATATCTTTGAAAAATTGATTCTGTGATTTTGTTTCTTAATTTTACTAATTCAATTGCCCTTTTTCTGTTTCTAAAAGTTTTACTGCACTGTTCTCATCTGAGCTTGCATTTTAAGTTGCCTCAGTTAAATAAAAATAAACTCCTGATTTTTGAATTGGGTTTTCAATGTTTAAAAAATGTTTCTGTTGTATAACATATATAATTCACTTTATGCAGTGCTTCTGTAAAGCTATGTTTTTGTGAACATACTAATATTAGGCTCTTAGTGTCTTTAACTACAATCTTGAGAATCTACCTATCTCAGTGTTTCAGACCAAATTATGATGATAGAAAATATAGTCTGAATAAGTAAGTTTTACTTGCCGAAACTATTTTACCTAGAGGTGATAGGAAGGGTCATTTGCACATGAGTGCTAACCTAATAAATGATTTTTAAATGAATGACTTTTAAGTGCAGAAAGCAAATTGCCATTTAGTCATATTATGGTGCCTCTTGTCAGTAGGCATCAAAAGTTTCTAAATTTTCCCAGTCTTCTAATTCGCTTCTCTCATGTGTCTGCAGTTTATCATATCACGTGTACTCGTATTATCTTATTTTCTCCTCCCCCTCTCCTTCCCCTCCCCTTCTCCCCCTCCCTTCCTCCCCCTCCCCTCCTCTCCTTTTCGCCCCCCCATTTCCTCCCCCTCCCTTACTCCCCCTTCCCCTTTCCTTCCCCTATCCCCTCCCCCTCCCCCTCCCCATCCTCCTCCTCCTCCTCCTCTTCCTTCTTTTGAATAAAAAATGGAGATGAGGTCTCACTATGTTGCCCAAGCTGGTTTTGAACTCCTGTACTCAAATGATCCTCTGGCCTTGGCCTCCCAAAGTGCTGGGATTACAGATGTGAGCCACCGTTCCTGGACCCTATATTATTTTCATACAGAATTTTTTATGTCTCTCTGTATTGTGTTTGAATTTGCTCAATGTTATTTTTTCTTGTTTTGAAGTTTAGTTTCCAGTAGTCTTTAACAAGCATTTGATTGAATGAGTTAGGAAAATTTATCAATAAATTATAACACAAATTATAGAAAAATAGTCCGAGATATATTTATTGAGCAGGGTTGTTTGCCTTGCATGTGGCTATATGCTTGTGGTACATGAGAAGGAGCTCAGTCTAATGAAGTTCCCTCATCTCCTCCATTGTTTACACACAGATATGTGTACACACACCTACTCCTCTCATTTTTAAACTTGATTTCAGCACGAAAGCAGCATTAAGTAACATTTGAGGTCTCCTTAGTCTGAAAACATTGTTTTCAGTTTTATTGTGGTGAATTTTTCTAGGGCTGCACTAATGTGATATAATAACCACTATTAATTTTACCTCACCTCTTACAATGTACCATTTAAAGACTTATAAATTTATTTTCAAAATCAAATATTCAGATATGTTTAAGATATCTTCACACTTATAGTCAAGTAAAATCGATTTATTAGATTTTCAACCAATTCATATTTATATTGAAAAAAGAAAAATCCTTGTGTTTCTGACTATTTGTAGCTTCTTTCATCCGAAGAAAACTACTACAGCACTTCTTACAGCCAGTCAGATAGTCAGTGTGGTTCTCCTCCAAGGGGTTGGTCAGAAGAGTTGGATGAACGTGGGCATACCTTATATACCAGTGACTATACTAATGAAAAGGTACATTCTTTTTTTCTCATCTAGTGTTTTTTGGCAGAATTCTCTCATAAAATAGTTGTGTACTGCAGTTTTAGTATTTAAAAAAAAAACTCATGGAAATGTTCTTCATTGTAACTTTATAATCATGCCAATTCACAATATGAAAACTCAGTGTAACTACTGATTGTTTTAAACTGCTAAGGATGATAGTAATTTTTATGCTCTTGATACTCATGGAAGACTTTTAAGAGTACACCTGTTGAATATCATTTGTTTAGATTTCTTCAACAGGCATATTTCTTTATATTTTTCTGAGGGAATAGTTTTTTGGAATGGTTTTCTGTCTGTGCCATTATCATACATCGCCTCACTGCCTATTCTCCTTTTTCTATTACAATCAAATTTATGTAAAACAAAAACCATCAATCTAGTATTTTATGATTTGTTTGGAAATGAATATTGACATTTTGTGTGTGTATTGCATCTGGTATCATTTGAGAAAGCAACTGGTGGGTTGTACATGTTCAGAGAAGATATGCTTGGGAATAAATGGGGCTAGGCTTTTATCCCTCTTTCCTGCCTCAATTATTTGACATTAGAACGTACGGAAGCAGTTTTTTCATTTATTTCATACTCAAGATCGTGTGTTTGTATTAGCAATATGTAGTCTTTTTTTCCCTCATATTCCCTGTGTTTTATTGCATGATGTTCTGTTGTTGCTGTTATTTAAATTTTATTGTGTTTGGCCATAGGAAGTTAATTCCTAAAGGTCTGCATGAAATGAGGCTTTAAATAGTTTAGTTGTACATTTAATTGAAAAACATTTCTCTTTTGTCAATTTCTCAAACCTGTTTTGAGAATGTGAGTGTACCTGTGTTCCAGTGAATATGTACAACTATCTTTATGTTATATGTTGCTTGTTAAGTGGTGGTTGAGCAGCTAGCCAGACATTGGAGGATAGAGAGAGCAAATAAAGCCATATTTAATAATGAGTATATTTATTCTTACCAAACTTAAAATGCAAGGCTTTCAGTAGAATTAGTTAGAAATTTTTGTTGCAGGCTGGGCGCGGTGGCTCATGCCTATAATCCCAGCACTTTGGGAGGCCGAGGCAGGCAGATCACCTGAGGTCAGGATTTCGATACCAGCCTGACCAACATGGAGAAACCCCATCTCTACTAAAAACACAAAATTAGCCAGGCGTGGTGGCACATGCCTGTAATCCCAACTTCTCGGGAGGCTGGTGCGGGAGAATTGCTTGAACTGCTTGAACCTGGGAGGTGGAGGTTGTGGTGAGCCAAGATGGCGCCATTGCACTCCAGCCTGGGCTCTCAAAAAAAAAAAAAAAAAGAATTTTTTGTTGCAATGTTCTTGATCAAGTAGAATAAAATTCATAAGAATTAAATCTAGTATCTCTGATAGTAGTAGCTTAAACTCACTTTTATTTAAATTTAATAAAAAACACCTGTTCTGTTTTTATAGTGGCTCAAGCATGTTGATGATCAAGGTAGACAATATTACTACAGTGCAGACGGATCTCGGTCAGAATGGGAATTGCCAAAGGTAATAAACCTTGACACTGAATTTCTATTTAAAAATAGTAGATGAAGTAATATCTGGAGATGGTTTCAGCAGATTTATTTTAAGATCTTTATTCTACTTTTACAAAGTAGAATAATTTTTTCAGAATTCACTGTGAATACTGTGAGTAGTGTAAGTTTTCTAAGATGTACAGGTATCGTCACTATGTGATACTGATTGTTGCTATTCAGAATATCTTTTGGGTTAACTTGAAATTGGCCTTTCCTTATTCTTGGAAATAAGAATTCTCTTCAATACCAATAATGCCATCTTATATCTAGTTGTGTTGAGTATATTGATTTTTCTACATAAAGTTGGTGTTATATTTAATCATTTTTTGAGAGAAAGAAAAGTAACTCAGTATTCAAGTTTATCCTCTTATGTAAATGGTGTGTATGATTGAGCCACTCATTGGCTGAGATATAGGCAACATGTGATAAGATGTCCTAGGATTTAGCTGTACATCTCGTTTCCAGACAAGTGTACCAGGGCTGAGTTTATCTAAGGTGGTAGGTTTCAAAGTGGCCGTATGCACATCGCTATTGGTGCTTGAGATAATTTTAAGTGATATGTGAGCAAACATTTGAATTTTAATTGGTGCATTATTTTAATGTTCTAGAAAACAGCTGTAATTAGCAGACAAATATGTGGTGTCAGTTGTTACATATACTTTAGTTTTTCAAATTTGTCTTTTCCCCAAAGTAAGTCAATTTAAAGAAGAACATTAATAGTATAAATGAAACATGGATATAGAAAAAATCACTAGATGTTACTACATTGACTACAAGTTGGGAAACGCTAATCTAGTAAACTAATGTTAATAGTGCTTTCTTCTTTATGTGAATGCTATCTGGCCTTTAATTATCTTATGAAATTCTAAGGCTTGATATGGGTAGGATGAAAATGAAATACATATCCTGTAATTGATTTTTAAGAATACCTTTTTGAGTCTGAGTTGACCAAGTAGCAGAAGAGAGCTCCACTGTAACTGACAGCTTTTACAATTTTGTAATCTCATGGAACAATGTGTAGGTGGCCATAATGGAAAAGTTCATGGGTGTGGGGGATGAGGAGATAGATAAAGGAAATACTGGTACCTTTGATTAATTTGTTGATGAAGCATAGCCTCAGAATTTTCTTGTAGTTTAAAAAACTTGTCACATCTTCAGATAAGCATTTTTTGATCCTTTATCTCACGTTTTACGTACATAGGTACTTACTTTGTTTGCTCAGCTCAACGGGAAAAACTATTCCATATTTTAAACTACTTTATTGTTTAAATTAATTACACTTTCTAAATTAGGAGTCATATTAAAATTTACATTTATACAATAGGATTGTTTTAAAAAATACTATTTTTCAGCTTAACATATTAGTGTTAGTGAAGATAATTTTTATATTTTAATTATAAGAGCTCCTGTATAAAAAGAGTTAAGAAGATACTACTATTATCACATTGTGTTTTTACTTCATCAATCATAAAATACCATGAATGAAAAAGATCCAAATAAAAAGTCTATCGAAAAGTGCCACAAATCACATATTTCAGGGTTGAATGTTTTATCTCATTACTCTTTAAAATTATGAAACACAATTCAATAAAACATTTGTGGATATTTTTCATTATTATTAATTTATACTTTTAGACTGTGATTCTGAAGATAAAACCTTATTTATCCTTGAAACTTTGAAGTTGTGCCAAGCACTCAGAACTCTGAAGAACCATAGCTTAGCAGTTGTGATACTCTAGCAACAGTTTTTTAAAGTTAAGTTTTATAAAAGTTAAATAACCCACCATTTTATTTTCCAAATATTTCATTGTCTTCCAATAAAACTTTTAAGTGGGAAAATGATTCCTCAAGCTTAGTACGACTGTTACCAACTTTTAGGGGAAAGGAGATAAACATAATAAGATAAGCAATTTATTTTATTAATGTGCTGGGAAGAAGTAATAGAATACCTCAGATACTACTCTTCAAAATTGGTACCATTTATAAAAAAAAAATTTAGTGATTAATTTAGAAAGAAGAATTTTATGGATCATGATGGCCAAAATATGTAATAACTTATATGTTGGGGAAAGAGTATTGTTTTGAGGGATGTAATTACTCAGTATTGAAAACTATATATAACAGGGATTGGTTCTGTTAGGCTGTTCTAATAAGGGTTATGCTTATAAAATACGAGCTCTGATTTCCACTTGAAGGAACCAGAAGAAAAATCTGCTCAAAGTTTAGTTCACTGAAAACGATTTAGGTTATAGAAGACTAATATTTTATTAATATAATAATTAAATAAACATATTAAATTTTTTGTTCCGCTTGACAGATTTGAATTGTAGCTCTTAACAGTACCTCAAATACCAGTTGAGTTTTTGGAGGAATCATCTGCTGTATGTTTCTTCATAGTGGTTTCTGATTCCCTGGAGTAATGACATCAGTCACAAGGCTGCTTTTGAGTGATTTGTCCCAGGTCAGGGTCCTTTGAAGGGAGAGAGTCCCAGGGCGGCCTAATATCAGGAACAATTTGGAGCCTTAACTGGTAGCTAAATATTCCTGTTGGGTTTCTTTATAACTCAATTCTATAATTTCCTTGGTCAGAAGAACTATAGGCTGCATTAGGAAACCTATTTACTTTCAGAGATGCCTTTAATGAAAAAAAGAGGAGAGGCAAGAGACTGAATAATATCAAGACCTCAAAGGGTATTTTACAGCAGTGGAAATGGGTACTGATTGTGACCAGCATTGAATCCTCAGTTTTGGGATACTATTTCATTTTCTGCTGCCGTTTGCTGCTTAGCATAAAGTGTCAGAAGGTCTTCACAGTTTCTTTAACTCTCAATTAAATTAGATATGGAGAAGAAGTTTGAATTAAATACAGTGGAAATGAGGAAATAAGGAAAAATGCTGTAGAGTCACTATTTCATAGATTGTTACTGCATGATAAAGACAACTTCAGGTTACATTCTGCACTGTAAGCAACTTAATACTTACTAGTAAGTCTCAGATATATCTGTCAAGCTTGTAACCCCCATGCAGATATTAAAATTTAGTTTAATTACTATTTTCTGAACACATCTTTGGTGTTCAGCATTATGTAGTATGTTGTGATAAATGCAAATACATAGGATATGGTCTTTACCCTAAAAATTTTTGTTGTAAGTTTGGAAAGAAGAAACATGTTCATATGACAGCTGAGTAAAAAAGAATGTATACATAAATACAAACACTCTGGGTTAGGTGTAGGGGAAGGGAACCACAAAACTATTAGACAGGAAGGAGGATTGAGAGAAAGAAATAAAGGAGAGTAAATGAAGAGAGAGAAAACAAAACATTCCCCACTCAAAATGGAGTCTGCTGTTCAATATTTCAAATAAAATGTGTGAAGAAATCCAATGCTATTATCATAGACATAAGAAGAATCAGAACATGGTATTCACTCCAGATGAAAGTAATGTCTTTTTTTTTTTTTTTTTTAAAGACGGAGTCTTGCTCTGTCACCCAGGCTGGAGTACAGTGGCGCGATCTCAGCTCACTGCAACCTCTGCCTCCCAGGTTCAAGCGATTCTCCTGCCTCAGCTTCCAGAGTAACTGGGACTACAAGTGTGCACCACCACACCTGGCTAATTTTTGTATTTTTAGTAGAGATGGGGTTTCACCATGTTGGTCAGACTAGTCTCGAACTCCTGACCTTGTGATCTGCCCACCTCGGCCTCCCAGAGTGCTGGGATTAAAGGTGTGAGCCACTGCGCCCAGCCGAAAGTAATGTTCTTAATAATTTAATAAAGGCTTAAAATTATGCTGTGGATGATCAGAATTAAATGAAGGCTTTCATTTAAAAAGAACAAGAAATTAGGAAAAATAAAAACATACATGAATAGGTAAATACGATGAATAAATTAGAAATCTTCAAGATGAAAAACATAGTTATTCAAATAAAAAATGCAGTCAGTAGCATAAACTTTAGACAGGGACAGAAAGCTAACAAGTATGAAAGCATAGTTAAGAAAAATGGAGGATGAGTCGAAAGTTTTCTATATTCATATATTAGGAATTCCAAAAGAAGAGAATGGAGGAATGGTTTTGAAACAATATTTGAAAATATACTTTCTAGGAATTTCCTAAAATTGAAGGAAGACATGAGTCTTTAGAAAATATGCTTTGAATACTGTCAAGGATAAATAAAAATAAATCAACATGTCAACAAATTTTGCTGGGTCTGCAGAACCCAGGAGACAATCTTAAAAGCCGTCCCAGGGGGAAAGGACAGATCACCTACTGCAGTAGATGGCACCACTGGATCCATTCTTACTCTAGTATTAGGTTCTTTGTTGTGTACCTTTGTGGTGGCCTCCCAAATTGTCCTGTCATTAACTGAGTTCAGCTGTGTGACTTGCTTTCACTGGGATGTGAACAAATATGACACAAGGAGAGTATTGAAATGGGCTTGTAGTCAGGGCTTGCTCTTGCGCCTCTGCCATTGCCACGAGAAGAATGTGCCCACGCTAGCCTCCCAGTCTCAGGAGGGGGATGAGAGACAGACTTGTGCAGATGAGCCCTTCTAGATCAGACAGTTTTTAGCCAACCCAGAAATCTGTGGTAATACATGATCAACATTTTAAGCCAAGTAAAACATACTGTCTCTGTTTATTATACCTACTCTGTTCCAAGTGAACACCACAAAAGCCTATCCTTCTGCATGATGTGCTGTGCAGAACATGTTATGAAGCCCAGTCAGCCATCCCTAACCAGCACTATTGAAAGAGCACTCTCCCCCCTCCCTGCCTGGGCACTGTGGAGACTGTGGGGTGGAGCCCTGTTGACTAGACCCACAGTGCATGCAAGGAACCCTGTGATTCATCCTCCCTATGCACTAAATAGACAACAGCAACAAGGCAGCACCCCACCCTATCCCAAGCAGAGTGTGGGAAGAGGATTATGGAGAGGAAGGGACCAGAGAAAGGGATTTCTAAACTGTGTATAAGTTCCTAGACACTAGTCGCAGTGGCGTACGCATGAAAACAACCAGAATTAACATAGCAAAAGCTTTGAGAACTGAAACATGGTGTGGAGTACTGCCCAGGTTTCAGACTGGCCTCTGCGTAGCACACAAACAGGGCAGATCAGAACAGCAATGAAAAGATTTTTAAAATGAAATTGACATTTGAACTACGGGCCATAAAAGCAGGCCGGAGTTCACAATCTGCTAAAATATGTTTAAATAGAAACCAAAGTCTTATAGTACTCAAAACATCCAAATACAACCTAGAATTACTTGTCATAGTAAGAACCAGGAAAATCTAAACTTGGATGAGAAAAGACAATCAGTAGGTTGGTGACACACCAAGATGACAGGGATGAATGAATTATCCCATAGGATTTTAAGTCAGCTGTCATAAAAGTGCTACAGCAAGCGATTATAAACACACTTGAGATAAGTGAAGAGGTTGGAAGTCTCAGCAAAGAAATAGAAGATATACAGAAAAACCAAAGGGAAATCCTAGAGCCAAAAATCAAGTACTGGATGGCTCAATAATGGAATGGAGGTAAAAGAGAAGAGAATCCATGATCTCGAAGATAGGTTATAGAAATTATTTAATCTGAACAATGGAGAGACAATAGATTTCCAAAAAAAAAGAACAGTGCCCTCAGAGACCTGTGGGAAAATACAAAAGAGCTAACCTTCCTTTCATTGAAGTTCCAGAAGGAGAAAGGAAAGAGTGTGAGGCAGAAAGATACTTTGAAGAAGTAGTGTTTGAAAATGCCCCCAATTTGGCAAAAGACAAACCAACAGATTCAAGAAGCTGAATAAACACCAGATAAGATAAACTCAAAGAAATCCATATCCAGGCTCATTGTAATCAAAATTTCTGAAAACTAAAGACCCTCCCTCCCCCTCAAAGTCTTGAAAGCCCTTCAGTGAAACAACACATTACCTTTAGGATAATAATTTGAATGAAGTGAGTGCCTTATCAGAAGCCATGGAAGCCAGAAAGAAGTGGCATAACATTTTTCAAATGCTAGAAGAAAAGAACCGTGAACCCTTCTGCACTCAGCAAAAATATCCTTCAGGAATGGAAGTAATATAAGCACATTTTCAGAATAAAACTAAACTAAGAGATTTATCTCCAGCAGTCTTGCTTTCAAAGAGTTGCTGTAGGAAGTCTTTCAAACAGAAGGGAAGTGATTAGAAAACTTGGAATATCAGGAATGAATAAAGAACAACAGAAAGGGTGAATATCTGAGGAGACTTTTGTCCTGGGTGTTTAAAATTGTCTTTGACATTTGAAACAAAAATTATAACATTTCTGAAGTAGTCCTGATATACAGTAGTGATATTTAAGACAACTGTTTCATAAAGAGTGAGTGAGTAAAGGGATGTAATTTTTGGTAGGGTTTCTGTATTCCACTTGAAGTAGTAAAATGTTGATACTAGTAGACTGATAAATTACATATATTGTAATCCCTAGAGCAAGCACTAAAAAAGTGTAACGAGAGGCTCAAGAAACTGTAGCTATATTAAAATATAATAGTAAAAATTGGTCAAGTAGTCCACAGGAAGGTAGGAAAGGAGAAACAGACAATTAATGATAAAATGCCAGACTTAAATCCTAACATTATAAATAATCACATTAAATGTAAATGCTCAAACACACCTGTTAAAAGATTTGCAAAATGGATATAAAACCACTGTGATCCAAGAATATGCTTCTATAAGGAAATCACTATTCTTTCTTTCTTTATTTTTTTGAGACAGACTATCATTCTGTCACCCAAGCTGGAGTGCAGTGGCAAAATCTCGGTTCGCTGCAGCTTCCGCCTCCCAAATTCAAGCTATTCTTGTGCCTCTGCCTCTTGAGTAGCTAGGCCTATAGGCATGCGCCACCAAACGTGGCTAATTTTTGTATTTTTAGTAGAGACAGGCTTTTACCATGTTGGCCAGGCTGGTCTCAAATTCCTGACCTCAGGTGATCCACCCATCTGAGCCTCCCAAAGTGTTGGGATTACAGGCATGAGCCACAGAGCCCAGATGAAAATCACTTTCTTAACAATGACACATTTGCTAAAGGTTGTCTATTAAATAATCTGCAGTAAATCTCATACTTCATGGTGAGATTACAGAAGCTTTCCCATTAGAGTTAGGGACTAGACTAGAACATTTCTATCAACGCTTCTATTCAGCAATTAAGAAAAGGAAAGAAATAATGGAATTAAAAAGGAAGAGATGCAATTGGTTTTTTAAAAATTATTATTATTATTAGAAAATCCCAAGAGAACCTATAAACTTAAAACTGATGAGAGTTCAGCAAAGTTGCTAGATACGAGATTAACATGAAACTACCCATTTGTCTAGTAAAAAGTGAGTTTGAAAATGTGATTGCAGTGAAGATACTATTTACATTAGCAGCAGTAGCAACAAGAGTTGTAACTAAGAACAGGTTTATTAAAGGTCTGTAAGATTTTAATAAAGAAAATTTCAGAGCAGAATAAAGGAAGACCCAAATAAATGGTGTAGCATACCGTGATGATCTTGGATTGGGAGGCTGAATTTTATAACAATGTCCAAATTAATCTACAAGTCCAATGCATTTCCATTTAATATCCCTTCCCTCACTTTTTTTGGGAATGGAACCTAAAATTTATATTTGCAAACAGATATCCATAAAGAGTCAAAATATTCCTGAACAGGGAGTAGTTGGTGGGTAGGGGACAGGAGAGGTAGAGTTCCTGCTATGGTAATTAAGTTGGGATAGTAAGGGCACATGTAGAAAGCTCAGACGTGGCATTACAAATCAGTGGGGTTAGGGAGACTTTGGCTCTACAAAAAAAAAAAAAGCCAAGTGTGCTGGCATGCCAGTGCTTGTAGTCCCAGCTACTCAAATGGCTGGGGCAGGAACATCTCTTGAGCCCAGGAGTTCAAGGTTGCAGTGAGCTCTGATCATGCCACTGTGCTCCAGCCTGGGTGACAGAGAGGGACCCTGTCTCAACAAACAAACAAACAAACATTGGTTTGTGTCATCTGAGATGCTGCAACAACAACTAAAAAGAAAACAAATCAATGGGGTAAGCATGGACTAAGTAAGAATGTTACTAAGATTATTGGTTTTCACATGATAAAAATGAAAATAAATGTAGATCTTGACCTCACTTCATGCTTAATGATTAATTTCAGTTAGATTAAAGATATAAATATAACAAGTAAAACTTTAAAGACTGTGGAAAGATATATCAAAGAATATCTTTGTCTGCAGAGTAGGAAAGATTTCTTGAACAAGACTCAGAAGCCTATTATAAAAGGAAAGATTGACAGATATGACTACATTAAAATTAAACAAAACACCTTCTCTTTGTAGAAGATGTAATCAAAGGGAGAAGATGGGCTACAGACTAGGAAAAGACATCTTCAACTCACATAGCCTAGAAAGGTTTAGAATCCAGAATATGTAAAGAACTTACTAGTTCATTTTGAATTTAATTTTTGGTTTAGGTTTTTAAAATAATGCTTATTTTAGATTTTAGTAGAAGAGATAGAAGTAGAAAAATTAATTTGATTTTATTTTATAAATTATGGTAGTTAATATTTATTGATAATGTACTACTCTTTTAATACTTTCTTCTTTAATACTTTGATCTTTATAGCAACTCCATGAATGAGGTATTTCTGTTGTATCTATTTTACAGTTGACAAAACTTAGACTGAGGGAGATTAAATATTTTACCAAAGATAACACTACCTTGGTCTCTGTAACACCAGAGTCTGTGATCTTCTCAATTGTGCCACAGTTCTGGTTAAAGATGAGAAAACTGAGGCTAGAAAATTTATGGAAATGTCATGTAATGAACTTTGCCTAACAGTCTTTGTTACTTGGAGCCAAGATGTTTAGATTCCACTTTGTTTCTATTGTTTATGAAGTGTTTTTTGTGTTTTTTGCTTTGCTTTGTTTTAGTATAATGCTTCATCCCAGCAGCAAAGAGAAATAATTAAAAGTAGGAGCCTGGACAGGCGGCTGCAAGAACCAATAGTATTAACAAAGTGGAGACACAGCACCATTGTATTGGACACTAATGACAAGGTAGGACTGTTGAGATTTTTGGCAAGTTCTTTTTTTTTTTTTTTTTTTTTTTTTTTTATTTGCAAGGCTATAACTTTTTTAATGACAGATTTTCCTAAAAGAAACCACTATAACATCTGTCCAAGTACTCCAGAGAAAACAAAAAATACATAAAGATTAAAAGTCTATTACTTTAACAGCACATTGCCAAACACGGACAACTAGGATAAATACCAAGAAACCTTAAAAAAAACTTTAAAAGATGCAACGTTCAAGTCATTCAAACGCGTAGGTTCCACAAACAACAGGAAAACAAGTCCAAGAGCAGTTCTACTTGTGCATGATGGTAACTCAGACTGTACTTCATCAAAGTTCATTCAGGTGTTTCATAGACGTCTGAGCAGAGTTTGTTTTTTCTTCCTTGCTTGGAGATGTGTACACAGATTAGAGGAGAGGAAAGTCTTTCAGATGCTGATGTAAGCACAGCAGGCTTGGTTCCCCTTGATAAAGTATGAAGGCAGATTTAGTTGACTCAAGCTTTATCAGTTTCCCTAGTGAAAAGTCTTACGCATGCTGAAATAGACGAGTTACTGAATTTGTCATGCGAAGTATTTACATAAAGTGAGGTCAGTAACCCGACAGAATAAAAAGGGTAGTTGTTAAATTATTGTATAACCTTTTACAACTTTAATAACTTTGTGGGTAAATGACACTGACTTTCAAACTCCTCAAACATACATTAACAAGAAACTATTTACTGCGTGAAGAGGCACACATCATGTAAAACATACACTTCATGGGAGGGATTCCTGCATAGCAGGAAAGTCGCTACCACTACGTAACAAATGGCTATGCCAACAGTCAAAGCTGCCACGAAAGGGTACAACATTAGAATTCCCTTAAAATCTCAAGGAGTGTTTGCAATAGCACAGATGCCTTTTGGAGAGTAAGTACATGTTTTGTTCGGAAGGGTATTTTTCACTGGAAAATCTGAACATCATGTAAATAAATCAATGTTCTAACTGGGTAAGATTTAAGGCAATGCTACTCAGACCTGAGGGAAAAAAAATCCAAAAAAGTTTGTTTTTCTTCTGAATCGTGAACAGGTCAAAATCAACATCAGAAAGCATTCTTCCAAGCATTCAATGCACCTTTAGGTATTATCAGCATTACAAAATAGAATCTACTTTCATACTCCAAATATGAAATGAGAAATTGTTCTGTGCTCTTCCTTGAAAACTAAAAAAAAAATGCATGGCAGCTTAGGTAATTAATATTAAAAAGTACCATGAAAATGAAGACTACTACACCTGCTGCACACAAAGGAGCCACCTTGCTGCAATCAATGCTCCAGAATATTCGATTTCTCTTATGACTGACTGGTGCAGTGTGAAACGATCGTGGGTTCATAAATTAACTGTTGACATTAACTACAGACTAACAAATGATGATTAGACACAGTAAGTTCAAAAATTTTACATTTTGCTCCTGTTTGGCTGCTAAAGAGCAGCAATTTAAATCGATATAAAAACTTCTGACGACAAAAAGCTTGCTATACAGATAAAGTACATAATCAAAAATTAAGCAGCAATTAAATCTCTTAAACTTATCTGGTATAGAATATTTACACATTTGGGAAGAGAGATCTCTGAAACCACCATTCTCTTTACTCACCTCTTGCTCTCTGCCCATCCCAGCCCCTCCAAATCTAAATCAAGTGCCCTGAACTATATACACCTGTACTTTGGTTAAGCCGGCTAGATGCGACTCCATCTATGGTCTTGGTCTGGAAGAAAAGACATAACATCTCAGAAATCATTTGCAGCCTTCTTTTCTGAACAACAGTGTACTGTAGTCAATGAATCTGTGCTTTCACAGCAAGCAGGGGAAAAGGGTCCTCACACTTCACTCCCCAACCTGAATGGGGCAAGATCAAATGCCATCAGCTCGTTGCACCACAACAGGCCACCAGAGAAAAGGGAAAGAAAACGGTCAGGACAAAGGCAGCAGCTATCAACAAAAGTTTCCCAACAAAGGAACCTCTCCTCCCTAGGTTCCCAAGGAAATAACACTCCCTCCTCACTCTCCCTCCCCTAGCACACAAAAAAATTAATTCACAGCACGAGAACTTGGTACTCTGGTTAAGTGTCAGGTAAGTTTAAGAAAGAGAAAATCCGTCACTTTTTTTACTTTAACTGAGACGTAAACTAACAGAACACACAACATCACTGTAAAAGTAACTTCCTAAAACAGATCCAGTCTACAGAGTGCAACCAGGAAAACTTAAAGGAATATAGTTTGTTCACAATCTGCCATGTACAGGATATTTATATTCTTTCTACGCCATATAAATAGCATTTATATAGCTTAAACATTCAGAGACATGCACTGGGACTTTTAGGTAGTACAAATTTCTTCACAATCACATGTGCAAATTTTACAAATCACTAAGTGAGTATTAGTAAGCTTAGGCTGGACCGTGTCTCGTATTATCTAACAAATTTAGCGGGGGTTCAGAATCATCCATTGGAAGAACCAGGCGTGTTCCTCGAATGAGCAGTTCATGGTCCCCAAATGCAAGCTCCCGATCCAAGGCATCTTCAGAACTGTTTCCCATAAATCTCCTTGGGGCGCTGGATGTGGCTGATTCAGTGTTCACAGTAGAATCTCCATATGTCAAACTGATATCACCATCATTGAGAATAAGATCAGAATCATCATCTTTCAACTGTTCCTGGTTTTCGTAAGCCTGGGGGCTGGTGAGGCACCTGGCGATGGGTCCACAGCAGGCAGGGAGTGTTGTTGTCAGCGGAGGCCTGCTGTGAGTCAGCAGAGGCTTCAGATAGTTATGATCAAAGTTGTACCACATCCGGAAAAGCCAAGCACTCTCTGCTTTGGTAGTTCTCCTTTCATTTTCAGGAACACCCAAGTGTTCTTGGTCTGAATCAACACCAACCCTGATATGCAAGCATGACAGCATTGCAGTGGTGCCACCACCAAATACCCACACGGTAAAAAACACAATCAGAAGCATGGTGCTGAACATCATTTGCCGTGCATAAGTGGCAGTATCTCGAATGGCCAAGGCAAATGCCATTGCACCACGAAGGCCAGCAAACATCATCATATGTTGAAAATTTGATCCAATCTTACTTCTTCTACCCAAATTAAGTAAGAGGGACAAGGGGTAAATATTGGCAGCTCTTCCCAAGAAAATAGCAACAAATGCTCCTACTACAAATGTTGGGTTAAAGACATGGTTCTGGAAGGTGAACAGTGTCAGCCCCATGTAGGAGAAGATGAAATTCTCTGCCAAGAAATTGAGAAGCTCAAACAACTGTTTAGTTCTATGCTGAGACTCCGTGGACAAATTATTATATGTATAATGTGCTTGTGTGATGCCACAAAACAATACTGCAACCACACCTGTGAAGCCCCATGCTTCAGCCAAGAGGAAGGTACTCCAGGACATCAAGAAGAATAGGCCTGTCTCCAACAACTGGAACTCCCGTAATTTGGTGAACTTTGTCACTAAAGCTGTCACCACTCCAGTAGCAGCACCCATCGCAAAAGATCCACTGAAGATTCCAAGGAAGATCCCAATAGACTTGAACATCGCTGTGACATCAAAGGTGTGACTGTTGTCTCCAGCTGGCTGGTATGCCACTATTGAGGAGGACAGCACTATGGCAACAGCATCATTGAGGACACTTTCACCAAAAAGAAGTGCATAGAGTTCAACATCAACTTGAAGCTCGTGGAATATAGCAAGAACAGTCACTGGATCAGTTGCTGATACAATGGCACCAAACAGTAGGCAATCTGTAAAGTAAAAATCTCCTGCAAGTTGTCCCGTCACCTTCATCAGCGTTACACAGCCATACATTATTGACCCAATAACGAAACAAGAAATTGCTGTTCCAAGAAAAGCGTATGCTAGGATAGACCCAAGATTTCGAAAAAAATGTCTCCTTTTCAGGCTATAACCTGCATAAAATATGATAGGAGGAAGTAATATGTTGAAAAATACTTCTGGATCAAAAGTAACCTTTCTAAGCATTTCATTATCTTGAACATTATTGAGTTCATGTGAACTAATCTCTCCTTTCAGCGTATACTCATAAAATTTTCCACTAACATTTACCAGTAAGGTAGTTGGACTTGACTGCACTTCACAGCTCAGGGTCACATTATTTACATCACTCAGAACGTGAATGCCATACCGAAGCACAAGGCCCACCAAAAGACCATAAATCATAGCCAGGCCGGTTTCGTGCAGGAAGCGGGCCCGGTGGTGCTTGAAGAGCCAGATCGTGAGGATAGTCAGGGTGAGCAGCAGGATGAAGATGAGGAGGTTGGCGCTGTCCTGCCGGTGGCTCTCCTCGGCTTGCTTCTCGGACATGATCTCCTCGTCCATGGCTCTAGCCTCTCCGCCGCCGTCCGAAGCCCCTGCCCAGTCAAAGACGCCCACTGCGAGGAGCAACCAAAGGGGCCGCATGAGCCTGCGGGCTCGGGGACTGCTGCTGACGCCACGGCGGAGGGGTGCCCGCCGCCAGCCGCGCCGAGCCATGTCTCCCCCCGCCTCCCGCCCCTACCTCACCGGCCAAGTTCTTTGCATTATATTGTACCGTGAATTGTAACTATTCGTACTAATATTTTATGTATTTAGTAAATATTCTTTGCTAAAACATTTGATTTCTTTTGAACTAATTTAAGCTTTTGATCTGCATGTATGTTGAAATGTTACTACATTATTTTTTCTTTTACCAAATTGCATACTTTAGTGACTACATTTTTATGTATTTAGCATCAGTTTGTCATGAAGTAGGTTTTGGTTTTGAGGGTTTTGGTTTTTGCACAACAGACTGACTTATCTGTGGCTTACTGATGTGTGTACCTTGATACATTTGATCCTAGTAGGTGACAGATTTTTCTTGCTTATCTTATTTTAAAGTCACATTCTGTTATCCTTTGTCTTCAGTCTCTAGAAGGTTTCATAGGGAAGACATTTAATTAATTTTCCTCATCCCAGGTAGTATTGGAATTCTATTCCCTTTGTTTCTCTAAATGCTCTCTGCAGAAAGCACTTCTTTTATCAATCTGAGAAGTAATGTTCTCTGTTTCAAAAAAGGGTGAATTTTAATGCAAACATTAGAATGGATGTTTTAAACACTTTAGAGGTTACTTATTCACAGTGTGGCTTCATTTTGGGGATAAGTTGGGAAGTTAGTATAAATTTGCAGAATATTAGGTATATTGATTTGTTAGTATGAATTTGCAGAATATTAGGTATATTGATTTTGAAATGTAAAGGTTTTTTTAAATCATCAGGCTTCTTGTAGCATGATTAACAGTTTTTCTGTAATTTTTAGGTGTGTTCGTGAAAACAGAATTAACTATCCCTATGGCATATTTCATTATGTTTGGATACTTTCAGTCCTAAATTCCTTTATAAATAATCTCAATTGGTCGGTCAAAACAAGCATAATATTTTGGTACTACAAGTTACTATAAAATTGGTCTTTGTTGAATTTAAAGGTGCAGTGTTAGAAACAGCCTTCATACATGTGTATAAGATGGACTAATAGAAAACAATGAAAGTAACAGACCAGTTTCTAGTTTCTATTTTGTAAGGATCTTGTGTTGAATATAGAGACCACATTAAAGGAATGACATTCTGGAGTCTGTGCTATTGAAGATATGCTTGAAAAATATATTAGTGTTGAGATTAATCTAGGTAAGAAAAATACCTAGAGATTTCTAATAGGAAAAATTCACTCAACCAAGAACCAGATTACAATTCAGGATAAATAGGAATCTCCCAAATACCATATATACTGTTCTAAGGCAAACCATTGTTGAACCAACTCTACCGCCTCTTCATACAGGAACAAATAGGATGACTATTTTGATAATTTATGCTTAAAATTTCTTGCTCCTTTTTCTTTATTTTTGACATCATAAAATGTCAAACAATCTTACTCCTTTTTAATTTCTCAATTCATTTTTTAAAATTAATTTTCAATCTGTTGCTTTAAATAACTTGCATGCTTTCATCTCATTGTCCCAGAGTAGCAAGAATATGATTTTTTTGCGATTAGAGATTTACTTATTTTTGGTAGAAATGTCTTTTTTACCCCCCACCTTACCCTTTGCAAACAGATGCATAAGTCTCTTAAAATAAGGCAGTTTTTTAGGTTTTGAAAAAGGGACTGACTACCAGAACAAACTAGCTAATATGTGATAAGGGATGAAGTGTGTATAACCTGAATTGTAATCACAGCAACCTAATACAGATGCTCTGCAACTTAGGTTGAGGTTATATCCCAGTAAACCCACATAAGTTGAAAATACCATTAATTGAAAATACCACAAGGTGAAATGCATGTAATACACCTAACCCACTGTACATCATGGCTTAGCCTAGTCTACCTTAAATGTGCTCTGAACATTTACATTAACCTACAGTTGGGCAAAATCATTCAGTAACATGGTACACTGTAGAATATCAATTATTTACCTTTGTAATCTGTTTACCCTGGTAATCAGGTGGCTGACTGGAAGCTGGGGCTAGATGGCTCTGTGCAGCATCATGAGAGAGTGTCATATTGAATATTGTTAGCCCAGGAAAAGATCAAAATTTCAAGTATGTTTTCTAGTGAATGCCTATCACTTTCCCATCACCTTAAAGTTGAACAATCATAAGTCAAGGACCATCTATTATTGTATAGCAAATGTTGTTGTGATCACATAGGTCCTAATTCAGTTTACAGATAACCTTGGAAGGGTAGGTGTATGTATGTCTGTGTGTGTGTATGTGTGAATGCATCTGTTTCTGCCTTTTTTTTCTGTTTTTACTAAAACTATTCATAGATGTGTAAGATGTATGTTTATATGCATATATCTAAATATAGATAAAATGTATACATGTAAAATTATTTCTTGTTTATAATAGTTATAATTGTACATACATTATTACTCTGGTTTTTATTTCTGTGGGACTGAATGTGCTATGAAAAATATAATTATCATTTTATTCAGTTACTTATTTTCTACTTTATGGATCATCAGATCTTCCATCTTTCTCACACTGTTTTACTATCAGACAGTCTTAGGAATCAAAAATTGATCTGAAGTTGTCAGAAAAAAATACTTAAGTGAGATTTGGATCTTAAGTTTTTTTGAAGTTTTTTATTCAATGTGATTTTAATATTTTCTCCATTAGTAGTGCCTTGTTTGTTTGATTTATAAACTTGTCCCTTCAAGGGCTTCCATGTAAACTTTCACTGCTACTAGTTTCTGTATTTACAAATTGTGTAGGATGTAAACCCGAAGACATTTTTTCCAAATGAATAAATGTTGAGTTAATGGTTTTTTGCAAGTGTTACTTAAAACAAATTTCCAGGTTGGTTGACAGCACCTTCTCCAGCTTTATAAACATAGAAAACTAGAATGATACCTACATGGAGATGAATGTTCAAAGGAACTTTTTGGTTTGATAGAAAAAATTAATAATAGGTAATGGTGTATGATTTAAAAAATTCTCTTTTTCTGAAATTATTCAAAACATCTAAGGAAATGGAGAAAATTTAAGTAGAGGTGGGCTATTGCTACCAAAAATAAGTTTTTCAGTCTTACCCCCCATGAATAGTCGTATCAACATCTGTAATAGAAATCATATTCTGTGTTTTAATATTGACAAAGCAGACTGCTTAAAAAAAAACACGTTATTGGTTTGCTCTTATGATGCTCTTGTAGGCTTAGACATTAAAACTTTTTTTTTTCTGGGGAGTTATTAATATTTAAATCTTAAGTTTCTTTATTGAATTTAAAATATCTTATTTCTAATTTTTGGAAAGCTTTCTATAAATTACCTTAAATACTAATAGCAATTTAATTTCTTATATAGCTTTTGACTAAAATTCTCATTCTGGCATTTGCCAAGTTATTTCTGTGACCTTGCCTAATCCTGGGTATTTATACTTACCATACCAAGAGCAAGTTAGTATCATGATTATAACATATTTATCCAGAAGTGTTTAGGTTTTACTTATTTTAAATATGGTTAATTCAAACTGATATAACATCATGATTTTAAGGCAGCATGTATCATTTCTTTTGAGTAATTCCATATGCATTATTTAAATTTAACTATAATTGCTATAAAAAGCGCCATATTTTATAAACTTTTAATAACGTTTGTAGTTTTAAAATCATTACCTTATTAGCTTGGAGCCGAATTATAGAACGAAAATAACGAGGAAAAAATTTGTCATTCTCTCTTACTAAGCTCTCCTGCTGTGAGTGGAGGCAGAAATATAATTATATAAAATAGAGTAACTTTTTTCATTACTTATTTCTTGTAGGAATCTCCAACTGCCTCAAAACCCTGCTTTCCTGAAAATGAGTCTTCTCCCTCCTCACCAAAGCACCAAGATACAGTTAGTATGATAGAAGTATATCTTATAATGTAGTCCAGTTATTTCAATCAATTTTAGCAAGTTAATTTACTCTTAATGTAATGTTTAAATGGGCTTCTATTAAATTTCATTGGTTTTTCTAAAAAATCACAATCAAAATAAGTTTAACAATCAGATTTTACTGATTTAAAAGTCCCCCTTTTGTTTAAAATATGGTATCTTACATGATTAAATTATATACCATATTTTTAAGTGATGAACTTATATTTGTTTTTAAAAATAAATATAAAATTCCCAGACAATACTATGACATTATACTTTACTCTTTTTTTCCTCAGGCCAGCAGTCCAAAGGTAAGAAGCAATCCTCTCCTTCTTAATAGGCATAGACACCTTCATTTTCTATGCTGTAAAGTATATTGCCAAGTCTGTGCCAGATGAATATTGGAAATAATATAGCTTAACTGTAACTTCTCCTAAACCGGAAAACCTCCATGTGACTTCTGTTAAGATACCTGTCTTAACTCTGATGAAATTTTACTTAATTTCTGTATTTATACTCACTCCCAGTCTTTTCTATCTGTTGTTGATCATGCTATTCCCCTTCAGTGGCTTCTGGGTTTTTTTTTGTTGTCATTGCTTTTTAAATAGAGACATGGTTGCGCTCTGTTGTCCAGGCCGGAGTGTAGTAGAACCGTCATAGCTCACTGCAGCCTCAACCACCTGCCCCTCCCCCACCAGGCTTAGGTGATTCTCCCTTCTCAGCCTCCATAGTAGCTGGGACCACAGGCATGCACCAGCACACTCTGCTAAAATTTTTTTTTTTTTTTTTTTTTTTTTTGAGACAGAGCCTAACTCTGTTGCCCAGGCTGGAGTGCAATGGCATGATCTCGGCTCACTGCAGCCTCCACCTCCCGGGTTCAAGTGATTCTTCTGTCTCAGCCTGCCGAGTAGCTGGGATCACAGGCATGTGCCACAACACCTGGCTAATTTTTTGTATTTTTAGTAGAGACGGGGTTTTACTGTGTTGACCAGGCTGGTCTTGAACTCCTGCCCTCAAGTGATCCACCCACCTCGGCCTCCCAAAGTGCTGGGATTACAGGCATGAGCCACTGTGCCTGCCCCACTCAGCTAATTTTTAAAAAATTTTTATGGAGATAAGGGGTCTTGCTTTGTTGCCCAGGCTGGTCTGGAACTCCTGGCCTCAAGTGATATGCCTGCCTTGGCCTCCCAAAGTGCTGGGATTACAGACGTGAGCTACCACACCCAGCCTGTTTTCTTGTGGAATGAAGCCCTGAAATTCTTATGAGCGTGACAAGGCTGTGCATGCTCTGGCTCCTGAGTGCCTCCACCACCTCATCTCATATTTCCTTTTCCCTTCTTGCTTGTTGTCCTACCACACCATCCTTCTCTCAGTTCCTCAAAGGAGCCTGTCTTTCAGCTCAGGGTCCTTGCGTGTGTCATTTCCTCTGCATGCTGAAACATTCCCCCCGACATCTTTGCCTACTTAGCTTCTATTTATTCATCAGGGCTTAGTTTGAACTTTATTTCCTCAGAGAATTTTATTCTAATTCTCTAGGTTAGGCAAAGTTTTCCTATAATACTCTTCCTATATTTGATTATATATTATTCGATTACATAAAATAACTTATCATTATTTCTTATAGGAACCTCCAACTCTCTATTAATGTCTGTCTTCCCCACCAGACAGAGTAAAGCTTTATTAGAGCAGGAACAGAATTACCCCAGTACCTCCCACAGTGCCATATAATAGCTGCTCAGTAAATATTTGTTGAATAAATAAATGAAACCTTAAAGCTTTTTAAAAGACAAAATTTTATTATGGCTTCTCTAGTTTATGAAATTATGATACACTGTTATTTATTAGGATACTTCAGATTTCTTAGAGGTAAAGATTTTCACAGATACGGTTTCATTTTTCTAACTCTTTCTCCATTCCCTAGTGCAATCTGGTCTTTTTGGCACTAATCAGGGGTTGTACACATTTCCTTCTGATGTTGGCTTAGGCAGTACCCCTGCCTAGAGTGGGCCTTGCTTTTTCTATACATGGTTAAATCCTATACCTCCATCAAGATGGACCCTTCTAGAAAGCTTTTCAGACTAATGTAGCAGAATAATGTTCTCTTCTTTATCTGAACTCTCAAGTCACTAATTGCATTGAATAAGTGCAAGTTATTATATGTACCTGTAGTCTCCCTACCAGGTTTTTTTTTTTTTTTTTGAGATGGAGTCTCGCTCTATCGCCCAGGCTGGAGTACAGTAGCGCAGTCTCGGCTCACTGCAAGCTCCGCCTCCCGGGTTCATGCCATTCTCCTGCCTCAGCCTCTCCGAGTAGCTGGGACTATAGGCGCCCGCCACCACGCCCGGCTAATTTTTTGTATTTTTAGTAGAGACAGGGTTTCACCGTGGTCTCGATCTCCTGACCTTGTGATCCGCCCGCCTCGGCCTCCCAAAGTGCTGGGATTACAAGCCTGAGCCACCGCGCCCGGCCCCTACCAGGTTTTAAATTCCTAAAATAAGTTTAAATAGAGGACAGATAGAGACTACATGCATCTACTTATCTTTTGCATTATTTGCACAGTACTGGGTACATAAACATTACATAACGATAAAAGTGAACATGATTTTGGTGGTTTTGGCAAGAATTGCCATAGGAATCTAAGGCACTGTTACTACAGTACTCTTAATCTGACCATCTAGAAAAGTAGGAAACCCTTTAAAACTATTTTAAATGTAGGTAATGCACAGTTCCCACAAAGATCTTTTATACATTATTTTCATTTTGTTAAAAGAGAATTCCTAAGTAATCCTAGAAACAAAAATTTTTAAATGTTCCACATGCAGTTTCAAGGACTGTTTTCAAATTATTTCATCACCCATTTATCCATTTTCTGAAGTTTGACAGCCGCTAGACCATGCCGGACTCACAGTACCCTCTGATGGCCATCACAGGCAACTGCCTCACCAATGTTTCTTCTGTTTCAATCTTTTTTTACCTTTAGGTGAAAAAAACAAACCGTCGTGTTAATTCTACCAGAGGTGGTTCTGTTTTTCCATCACCAGATGGCATTCCTTTTTTCCTGAATGCTCTGTCCATGCTGTCGTGCCCTCCCATGGAGGTTTCTGCCCTCTGTGACGTCTCTTCCCTCCCTCTGCCCTCTGGTTCCTCCTCTGCGCTTGCATGGCTTCTGATAGTCTTGCCTCTCTCACTCTTACCCAGTTACTGCAGGGAGATATTTCCCTCTTTCTTTGCGAGTTAAAATCTGATTGGTATAAAGGCTTAGTGATAAGAAAGAAGGAAGCTACAAATTTAGAAGCGGAAATGATACCATCATCATTCTTAGTTCCCTAATGTCACCTTAAAAATCCCTGCAGATTGCTCATCTATCTCCTTTAATCAAACCAGATTTAAAATTTTGTCCCTTAATATAAATTTTAAACATGTTAACTTTTTCTTCTCTTCTAATTTTTAAATGATTGTTACTTTTTGTAGTCCCTTTAAATCTGCTTGAAATAGGCAGTATATACATTTTTTAAAAGTCAATAATATATTTTTCTACAATTTGACTATAATATGGATTAAATAGGTTTTTGTGGGCTGATCTAAGAAGCTATTCTTTATATGTCCCAATGTACCTATGAGAATATGCATTTTAAAATTCCCAACTACTGAATACTGAGTAAAGTTTTAGAATATGCATTTCAGAAACTTGAGCTTTGATGTTGTATGTCCACTTATGGTATTAATACGCATTAATCAATTTAGAGAAAAAGACATTTTAAAATTTAATGATTTGAAGTATTAATGGACAAGATGCTTATTTTTTTCATTGAATATTACTATTCTAAGGCCTTTTTAAAAAACATGAATGTTTAATTCTTTTTATAACCATTGGCTCTTTAAAAAATTTATTTTTATTGAGATAAAACTTATGTAATATAAAATTAACCAGTAACCATTTTAAAGGGTACAATTCAGTGGCATTTAATATATTTACAATGTGTGTAGCTATCACCTCTGTTATAGGACATTTCATCACCCCAAAATAAAACCCATACCCATTAAAAGTCACTCCGCATTTCACCCTTCCCAGTCCCCTGCCCTTGATAACCATTAGCCTGCATTCTGTTTCTATGTATGGATTTTACCCATTCTGGATGTTTCATTACAGTGGTGTTTTTTCAACGCTGTAGGTACAATTGTGCAAGTTTACTTATTCTATATTTTAAAAATCTCATTATTACACAATTAACTGACGATCAGGATTTTGATCAGGTGTATTGATTTTGGTATATCACACTTGTTAGCCTAAATTGAGAAGTACCTACTTTACTAAAAGAATGCAACATCGATTAGAAATTCTGGAGCCCGCAAAGTAATTATGAACCGGTGAAATTTTCCCAGATTACCTAGTAGAATTTGAAGTTTATTGTTTTCTTGCCTATTAGGATAGAATAATATTGTTACTCAATTTAACCATAATTTGCTAGTCCTTACTAAAGCATTCCTGCTTATTTTTAATATAAAGTTTCTTTTAGAGTATCAAATACTTACACCAACAAATATTCATGTATAAGTTTGTATATATTTTATGGGACTTAAGATATTTTTTTATGAAGCTTTCTTAGTAAGCAACACACAAACATTGGTTTTGACACATATTATGTAGAGAAAGTATACTAAATAGTATGAAATAAAAATCTGTTTAAATTTTTTTTCTTTCTTTTTTTTTTTTTTGGAGACAGAGTCTCGCTCTGTCACCCAGGCTGGAGTGCAGTGGCGCGATCTCGGCTCACTGCAACCTCTGCCTCCCACGTTCAAGCAATTCTGTGTCTCAGCCTCCTAAGTAGCTGGAATTAGAGGCATCTGCCACTATGCCCAGCTAATTTTTGTATTTTTAGTAGAGATGGGGTTTTACCATCTTAGCCAGACTAGTCTTGAACTCCTGACCTCGTGATCCACCTGCGTTGGCCTCTCAAAGTGCTGAGATTACAGGCGTGAGCCACCGTGCCCTGCCTTAAATGTTTTTCCTAACTCTTACCTGTGTACAAACCTGTATTACCCATCTGCCTATTTATTTTTATGTCAAATTCAAAAACTTAGATATTTAAAAGTTAAAGCTTTATTTTCTCTGTTATTGACCCTCATATTTCTTTCTTGTTATAGTACTGTTAATTTATTGGTAAATTACTTCATCATATATGTATTGAATACCAACTACATGCTTGATACAGTACTAGGCACTGGTTATTGATGAACATAACAGATGTGGTTCCAACTTATGGCCTAATGGAGTGGATAATGAAGTAATAAAAGTAATAACAAATACACAATTGTACTTTGCATTAAGGGTATCTTAGTCCATTGGGGCTGGTATATCAAAAATATAAACTGAGTGGCTTATAAACAACAGAAATTTATTTCTCACTGTTCTGGTGGCTGAGGAGTCCAAGATCAAGGCACTGATAAATTCACTGTCTGGTGAGGGCACCTTCCTGGTTCATAGATGGTTCCGTTTTGCTGTGTCCTCACATGGCAGAAATAACAAGGGTTCTCTTTTATAAGGGCACTAATTACATTCATGTGGGCTTCGCCTTCATGACCTGATCATCTCCTAAAGGCCCCACCTCCAGGTATCATTACATTTGAGATTAGATTTCAACATACAAATTTTGGGGGACACAAACATTTAGTCTGTAGTAAGTACAATGAGGCAAACAAACTGAGGCAGTCATAAATAGTGAGAAATTTACTTAAAAGTGGTCAGGAAAAGCCCTAAAGTATCATTGAAGCGGAGATATTACCAGCTACCCCGTTGCTCAAGCTTGACAGTTTCCCCAAGTCTTTGCTCTCACCCTCACAAAAGTCCCTGTCAATTTTGTCTTCTGATTCTGTCAAATTGGGCCCCTCTTCTCTGTCACTGCCACCACATTCAGGTCTTTATCGTCTCTTATAGTAATGATTAAAATAGTATTCTAGTTGGTTCCTGGTCATGCTACCCTTTCTTAGTGCATTCTTTCTGCTACCTCATTTCTTGCCACTTCTCCACCTCGCCCAATACTTTGGGGGAATTTAAAGCCCTTCAAATATGAAAGGCTGTCTTTAGCCCCTGTGCCTTTCACTGTTGGTTGTTTTTACCTCCTGCTGTTTCAGTCTAGCTGACTCCTGTTCCTTAGTTCAAGTATCAAGTTCCCCAGGAGGCTGTCTGATTTCTTTCTCTCCCAGGTTGAGTTAGGCATAGCTTTCTCATAGCACGTATCACATTGTATGGGAATTGTTCTTTGTACGTTTTGGGTGTAGCAAATTTTGTTCTTTATGTTCAAGTTAGAGTGATTAATACTTAGAGCATTAGTACTTGGGTCTTGATCCCTGTGACCATTTGGTGAAAGTTCTGGACCTTTTCTTTGAGTGATACATAATATATACATGCTCAGTTATGTGCCGGTTTCAGTCCATCCATTGATATGGGTGAGAATCCCTGATCTAGACTCTCCCTCTCATCCTTAGGCTTAGGCTGTCTATCACTACTGCTATGCCATCCATTTTTCTTCCTGTTTCGATGCCTGTGTTTCCTTCCTACCTCTGCTTTTTTTTTTTTTTTTTTTTTAATAACACAAATTCAGCTGTGGCATTTTTTAAATGGGCTTAATTCCCACCTCTCTGCCTTTCCAACTGCTGAGTTCCCTAGCTTAAGTAATCAGTGCCCATCCACTCAGATTAATGTTGTTACTTAGTTCCCATATGATTGAAAGATTTGTTTTCTCCCTGCTTTTGAGGGGTGCAGGCAGCAAATTAAAAATGTTCTTATTTAACGTCTTATGCAGTTGCCTTGCTGTGGTCTGTTGAAAGTCAGCCCTCAATGTAAGGGTTTATGAGAAAAAGAAAAAAAAACAATCTCACACATACTTAAAATTGTGTTATTAATGTTTTTGTTGAGGAGCAACATAGTTCTTACGAACAATATCAAACTTGCATATCTAAGGAGATTTAAGCTATGCTTTATGAAAAAATTACAATAAAACTTCATATGGGCTATTTCCCAAGTCCCCAGTATACCAAAAATGTAAATTGACATAACAGTTTGTCAGCTTTGTCTACAGATGTCAGTTTTTATCAGACCAGACGAAACTTTCCGACATTGGTAAAAAAAATACTCAATATTATGTTTATCTCTCATGCAGAAAAATGTATATTTTCTGATTAAAGTACATTGAGAAAATATAGCAGAGTAATCAGTTAAATAGAATTGGGGATATTTCTTCCTTGTGAGAGAGAGAGAGTGCGTGTGTATGAGTGCTTTAGTTGAATTAAAATTGACTGTTGTCTCATCTACAGATAATGCTTAGTAATGTTGAATGATTACTATGGACTCAGCTCATTTTAATTAAATTCATTTGCTTCCAGGAAACTAAAGCAGTGAGAAAGTGCTTCTTGATTTCCATCTGGAAGAATTTTAAGATAGCATTAACTTTAGTACAATGGCTTTTGCCTTCATAGGGTTTGATGATAAAGCTTGTGTCACTGTTTTTGACATCAGCTGGCTAATAAATCTAGTTTGTCTAGAGAGGAACTCATAATCTGATAATATGCTTAATGAAGCACATGCTGAATTTTTTATGCTACATTAAGGCAAGTTCTGTACATGATACCAGTTAACTTTTGAGTAATTTATCAAATACAGACACTGTATTTGGTCTCCCTATTTTTACATTTTGACAAAGTGAGTTAGTATATTGAATAATTTTCAGATTATATAGTTGTAAAATAACAGCAAAGTAAATCATTCCTTTTTTGTAGAATTTATCCTTATAGCATGGTATTCCTTTCTTTGAATAGAAAGACATAAATTATTTTTCAGTGCTGCTTTGTTCATATGGAAATCTAATTTGATAGCAAAGTATCTAATAGCTGCTGTGACTTAAGGAGAAAAGGAAGTGTTTAATTATAAAATTAAGAAAAAAACTACAAAAGTATTAGGAAAGTTATATTCTTAATATATTCTAGAACTATGCATGTTACACATTGACTAATCTTTTCTTTTAAGCTAATTTTTAGAGAATGAGACCACGTTGGTTCAGTCATATGTAAGAACTTGGACCTCATTGTCTATGTAAGTGATGTATAAACAGTATTACTCTGTTCCATAGGATCAAGAGAAATATGGATTATTAAATGTAACAAAAATTGCTGAAAATGGGAAAAAGGTTCGGTAAGTACACAAGTCATCAATGTTCTTACATGATTCATCTGATTGAAATAAATTAAAAATTCTCAATATAATTATTTTAGTATAAACAATAGGTTCTGAAGAATCTCTCACCATTTGTTTTCTGTGTAATCATATATGTAAGATTGTCATGAGATTTATGAAAATTTTCCTTTGTCTTGACATATTTCCTAAGTAATATTAAGTTAAGAGATAATGAGGCAGAGGGTTCTGAGGATGCATTTGCTTTAATATTTTTTTTCAGTAAGCAATAAATGCACATGGTAAAAAACAAAGGTAGACTAAGTATTGAGTGAAAAGTCAAACCCCCAGCCAGCATTACTTCCCCTCCCCAGAGGCAACCAGTGTTAAGTCTTCTGAATTCTAGTGCTTTCCTCCAGCGATAGGATATATACGTGTATGTTTGTATGTATAGAGATTAATTTTCTAAACATAATCTTTTCACAGTTTATCTTGGAGATGGTTTCACTTCTTGCTTGTAGAGCTGCCACATTGTTTTTAAACTACTGCATAGTTGTATATTGTTTGGCTGTACTATATAGTTTATTTACCCATTATTTATTTGCAAGTTTTAAACTACACTTGTCTATTGGTAGACATGTCAGTTGTTTATCATTTTTGCTAGTACATGTAATATTACATTTAGCATCTTGCATGACTCATTTTGCAAGTATGCAAATCTGCCCATAAAATACATTTTATAAAAAGTGGAATTGCTGGGCCACTTGCAAAGTCATTTCGACAGTGTTCCAAATTGCACTGTAAGATATTGAATCCGTTTCTGCCTCCAGTAGCCGTGCATTCCTGCACACCTTTCGCCAGTTTAGTATGTTGTTAAATTCTTTGATTTTTGCCAGGAGCGAGAAGAGAGAAAATGATATTTTTATTTGCATTCCTTTTTAATAGGTTACAGTAACATAAACTGTTGGTATTTCCTTTTTGTTGAATTGTCTCTTTGTACCCTTTGTCTGTTTTTCTGTTGGATTGTTGGATTTTTTGGTTAGTGTGTAGTACCTCCTAGTGATTTAAGGAAATTAACTCTGTGAAATATAAGTTGCATTTAAAGAGTTTTAAATTTACATGTAATTGAGTTTTTTGGGTTTGCTTTCATGGAACTATTTTTTGTCAGACTTTGGTAGTTAGATTTTTTTTTAAAGTGCTCTGAAATAGCTTTATAAATACTACAATTATGTATCCCTTAAACTGTTCTTTGGTAGAATTCAGTTGTGAATTGAGTCTTTATTTTTCTTTCTCCATTTTGGGAATATGTAGTGCAGATAGCTCTTGGGCTGCTTTCTTTGCTTTTGTTGTTTTTCCTATGATAGTAGCCTTTTAGATTTTCTGCTTCTTTTGGAATACTTTTTTCAATTTATATTTGCCTAGGGAAATCATCTATTCCGTCATCTTCAAATTTATTTACATGGAGTTGAGCAAAATCTTTAATTTCCTATGTATTAGTGGTTCTTAAACTTTTTGGTCTGAAGACTCCTTTAAATGCTTAAAAGTTACTGAATATTCTAAAGAGCCTTGATCTATATCTATAACCTTATAGGTTGTATCTACAGATACTGTGAGAAATTAAAACAAATTTTAAGGATAATTTTTAAAAAAATACCTATTACAAGTTGACACAAATATTTTTTTGAAGAAAAACTATGTTTTCTAAGACAAAAAATTTCCATGAGAAGAGAGGCATTGTTTTACATTTTTTGTAAATCTTTAGTATTTGGCTTAATGGAAAACAGATGAATTTTCATCTCTGCTTGCAGTCTGTTGTGACGTATTATTTTGTTTGAAGTATGTGAAAAAAATCCTTTTCACAGCTAAAGGTGGAAAATGGAGGAATGTTTTAAGATATGTTCAGATAATTGTGCATTTTCCTGCTGCTCCGAAACTCTACAAATGGTAGTTTGTTGAGGGTTAGTTGTAGTGAAGACTCTGAAAAACTGCCAGTGAACGGTTCATACTCAGTTACATTAAAAGCCGTTGGTCTTTGTTGCACCTGAGTGAATCTTTGCCCATGTTTAATTTTATAATATCTTGTAGGTCATTTGTAAAATACTAGTTCACTAACTTTGCTCATTTCTCAAATGTTTACACATTTTATTTTATAATATCAAAGAATCACACATTAGTACTGTCAGAAAAGTATTGGGAAGTTGTCAAATCCATTGTAGCAGATGCCAGGTGTTCCAAAATTCTACTTTCTGTTTGAAAGCTTCAGTTTTTTTTATGGTAGTAAAAAAATACATAAGTTTGCTGTCTTAACCATTTTTAAGTGTACATCTCAGTGGTGTTAAGTATATTCACATGGTTGTGCAACAGATCTCTAAAACTTTTTCATCTCATAGCGCTGAAACTCTATACTACTAATTCCCTCTTCCTCCATCCCCCAGCCCTTGGTAACCTTTCTGCTGTTTCTGTGATTTTGACTACCTTAGATATTTTGTATTAGTGGAATGATACGTTATATGTATGATTTTTGTGACTGGTTTATTTTGCTTGGCATAATGTCCTTGAGCTTCATTCATGTTGAAAATTTTGTTGTTGTTGTCGTTGTTGTTTTTGAGACAGAGTCTTGCTCTGTCGCCCAGGCTGGAGTGCAGTGGTGCGATCTTGGGTCACTGCAACCTCCGCCTCTCAGGTTCAAGCAATTCTGCTGCCTCAGCCTCCCAAGTAGCTGGGATTACAGGCATGTGCCGCTACTGCCGGCTAATTTTTGTATTTTTAGTAGAGACGGGGTTTCACCATTTGACCAGGCTGGTCTTGAACTCCTGACCTCAGGTGATCCGCCTGTCTCGGCCTCCCAAAGTGCTAGGATTGCAGGCGTGAGCTACTGTGCCCAGCCTCATGTTGAAAGTTTTAATTTTTTGTTGTCTATAAGTAATATTATTTGTTTTCTTTGAAAACTTCATTTATTTTTAATATAATGTTTGCCTGCCACATATCAAAGTCTGAATAACTATAGTATGTACATCGGTTGTTTTTTCAGGAGAAAAAATGGGGTTCCAGGAAAAAAAAATGTGACTAATTCACCTTGCAACTAAGTCACGCAAGTGCTTAGTCCTTGAAGCAATAATCATTATTTCACTATTTATATATTCAATATTTGTTCTCAGATATATATTTACTAGTTCTACAGTTTTTCTCATTTTGAAAATTGAACTAAAAAAGCTTACTTAAAGTGGAAATAGGCTAATTTAAGTATTTTTCATAGTAGGGAGTCAGTAGATGATATCTAAAGAAATAGAAGACTGAGAATATAAAATGAATTTACAAAAAATTAAAATACTTCCAAAATATCTTCAGATCCAGAAAATGAAATAATGATGACAGAAAAAGCACCATCTATAATATCAATATCAGTAAATGTAAATGGACTACTCATCTATTGAAAGAAAAAGGTGCTCAGACTGAAGCATAAAAAAGCAAAACTTAACTAAATTTTGTGTAAAAGAAACACCTAAAGATGATTCAGAAAAATTGAAAAAAAAAAAAAAAAAGCAATAAGGTGTGTCAAAGGTATAGAAAGTAAAGCAAGACTAGGGATATCAATAGCAAAGTTCATCCTAGGGGGAGAGCATAAAGCATTACGAAGGTAGTATTTAAAATGGTAAAGCATGTGGAGAAGTCTTACAGTGAAGATGTAATTATTAGGAATCACCGTTTACCAAATAAAGTAGCATTAACAAACATAAGCAAAATACAGGAAATAAATGGAAACATAGAAACTTAGTAGTAATTAACTTTATTTCACTAGTAGTAATTTATTTCACTTCTCTTAATCCATAAAATTCAAGTAGACATAAAAAGTAATTAAAAGGCCGGGCGCGGTGGCTCACGCCTGTAATCCCAGCACTTTGAGAGGCCGAGGCGGACGGATCACGAGGTCAGGAGATCGACACCGTCCTGGCTAACATGGTGAAACCCTGTCTCTACTAAAAACACACAAAAAAATCATAGCCGGGCGTAGTGGCGGGTGCCTGTAGTCCCAGCTACTCGGGAGGCTGAGGCAGGAGAATGGCGTGAACCTGGGAGGCGGAGCTTGCAGTGAGCCGAGATCACGCCACTGCACTCCAGGCTGGGTGACAGAGCGAGACTCCGTCTCAAAAAAAAAAAAAAATAATAATAATAATAATTAAAAAAAAGTAAGTCTTATCGATAGATATTAAATTCTACATTCTGAAAACAGAAAATAAACCTCCTTTAGAGGTTTTTTGTTTTTTTGGGAGACGGAGTCTCACTCTGTCGCCCAGGCTGGAGTGCAGTGGTGCGATCTTGGCTCACTGCAAGCTCTGCCTCCTGGGTTCACGCCATTCTCCTGCCTCAGCCTCCCAAGCAGCTAGGACTGCAGGTGCCCGCCACCACGCTTGGCTGATTTTTTGTATTTTTCGTAGAGACGGGGTTTCACCACGTTAGCCAGGATGGTCTCGATCTCTTGACCTCATGATCCACCCGCCTCGGCCTCCCAAAGTGCTGGGATTACAGGCGTGAGCCACTGTGCCCGGCCTAGAGGTTTTTATAAAATTGGCCATATGTTTGGCTATAAGGGTAGCTTTAATAAATCCCTTCTATAGACAGATTTGACATTCATTTTAGCTTCCTAGCAACTATGTCCTTATATAGGGTAATTTTAATTTATTTTCCTACTTGTAAACACTGATTCATACCTGCTGTTTGAAAAATACTGTGCTAGGCCTGAGGTAGATTAAAAAAAATTAAAACTGTCTTCTTTTTTCAAATAATTTACAATTCCTATGAGAGAGAAACATTTACATAAAAATCTCTAATGTGATAAGGGAGAAGTTGAGGGGAATCTGGCTGGGATGTAATATTCAAAAGCTTTAAAGTTCTAAATGGGTGAACTGATAATACATATGCTATGTGAAGCGTACCTCTGTATCTGGAGATAGGATAGTAGATAAGTGTACAGTTTCTTTAAAAGCCCCATATTATACCAAAGTCTTAACATTGGTTACCTCTAGAGTATGGATTGAAGAAGAAATGGGGATTCCCTTTCCCTTACACATTTTTGTATTCAGTTTTTGCGTACCGTATATGTGTTGCTTTTGTAATATAGGAAACATTTTGTTTTTAAATGTCATGTGGTCTATCAGTGTACAGTTCATTTTATGCCTGTAATGCACCTAGTACCTACTACCTGAGTACTCCAGCCCAATTAGGGGAAGGCAGATCACCAAGAAATGTAACACAGTCTGTAAAAAGAATTAGGTGAGTGAGGGAGGCGTGTTTGTCTAATTTTTACTTGTGAATAAGAATTCTTGACAAATACAATATTCCATTTGTGTGACTTTAAAATAGTGTCTTTGATCACAAAGTGCTGTATTAATTTCACGTGAACATAGTTACATGCATCATTCATTCATAGTTATTTCTGATAACTTCTCTGATTAACTTCATTTGTTTTGGGGCCTTCATGATCAGGTTTGAACCATAAAATGACTGTAAATTTCATTAGTATCTATCTATCCCCAATAAAAACAATTAAATGTCAACAAGGGCTGTAAATCGTAGGTAACATTGATAAGAGCTAAGTGGGTCTTAATTTTTTGAATTTGGCTGAAAGAACTCGAGATTGGAGCTTTAATTGGTCATCTTTATAATTACAGAAAGAACTGGTTGTCTTCTTGGGCGGTGTTGCAGGGTTCATCTTTACTTTTTACCAAAACTCAAGGAAGTAGCACAAGTTGGGTAAGTATTTCTTCTCTTTGGAGATTTTATACATTTAAATTATGTGAATAGTATTGTACCTGAATTTCAGGAGGTAATTTCCAGGGTCCTTTTAGTTACAGCTAATGTGCAAATAAAAATAAATAAAATCTTCTTAAAGATTTGTTTTAACTTATGAGAGAAAAAGAGGACTAAGTAGAACAGTCTAATTAGTGGTATTATTAAAATCAACAGATTCTGTTTTATCCATTCAACTGAAAAGTGGGCTTATTACTTGAGCATTATAGAGCAAATACATTTCTTGATTCATTTTCAGGATGTTAAAGTTTTGCTGTGTTTGTGACTCTGCTATTTCAGATATTTAGTCAGAAAATAAGCAGTAATATCGCAAGCTGTATCTTGAATTGTGATCTGACCATTGGTTACAAATCAGTGATTCAGGTGTCGGTGTCTGGATTGTCAGCCAGCTTTCAAAAGAAAAAGAAATGTCACCATTACTTGTGGGATTTTGAAGCTTTTTATATATTTGAGTGCTTACTATCATTACTCTACTCTTCAGTTATTTGTAATGCAAACATTAAAAATTATAATTTGTGACATATAATAGCTACATTTTTTGAATGCTCATTATGTATCCCACATATGTTCTCAGTGCAGAGGATTGTGTATATATTGTCTCCTTAACGCTGGGATAGCTATTGCTCTGATTTCGCCCTTCCCCCTTCATAGATGAGAAAATGAGGTATAACACAGTTAAGTATAATAATTTGCTCAAGGTCTTACAGCTACCAAGTGGCAGATCTGGGTTTAGAACTTTGGCTTTTTGGCTCTAGAATCCATGCTCTGGCTATTTCTAAAAGTTTTTGTTAATTGAGTTTAAAGTGCTAATGCTCAAGTAAAATTTAAAATGAAATTATTCTAAATGTATTTGTTCTACCTCATATTTTACCGTAACCAATATTTTATTACAATTAATGAATTTCTTTAAAATTAATACAAAACCTATGGCTCTTACGTTTGATGAAAGAAAAATCCATTTATAAAATTTAAGCAAATTTTAGTCATCCACATTTATAATGCAGCCATGCAACGTGGTTCTGAACCCCAAATGCCACATAACACATTAGTCCTCAGCTTCTCTGATGAGGAAACCTAAAAATCCACATGAATTGATCACAGATGTGAACATTCTAGATCATTTCTTCCGTTTTGTTTTACTAATCTTTTAATTTGCTCCCTGTTCAGCCATTCCAGTGGAAATGACCTGTGAAAGTGTTGAAATTTTGGTTTGATATATCTTAAAGTAAATGGATTAATTATGTCTTTCTCCTTTTCCTCGAGGTGAAACATGTGGGGCTCTTTTGCGTTAATGCATTTCTAGAGGACTGTGTAATTGTTTCTTTCTTCCTATTTACGACTCAAATTTTATTTCAAATCGAGTGAAGAAAATGAATGAAAGAAAAGGAATGGGGAAGCAATAAGAGATTAATAAGTCATTTTTAAAAGTATCTGAAGAAAGCTGGGTAGTGGTCACTTATTTGATAATTACTGATACTTAAAAATTGAAGGTTATAGCAGGTACAGATGAAGCCAGTAGACAGAGCATCCTGTAGGTAGGCAGGTTTGTATGTGATTTAAATGAAACGAAAACTTATTTTGAATTTAAAGATGTTAAATGAGTACCTTCCAGTACATAATCATTAGTACAGGATGGTTACTTTTTTTTTGTTTAAAGTTTTCACTCTAGAAGATCTTACACATGATTCAGAACTCATGATTAAAACTAATACTGACAGAGGTGAGGTATTTCTGTTTATCAGGCAACGTTGTATTACTTTGTTACCATGTGGCAATAGCCGAAACATAGTTTAAAATTTACTGAGCTAGCCAATTTTGAAATTTTAGAATGCTCAATGAATTCTTAATTACAGGGAATCACTATTTTAATTTTTACCTTTCAAATGACATCTTATTACTATTGATATAGTATTAATATAATCATTTCAGATAGGTATAATTTTAAAAAACATAACCACACCATTTTATAGTCTCAGTAAAGACTAAACAAGATTAAAGATGTGGTAAAATGCTTGGTTGTACAGTCAATTCTTAATTTGTATTTTATGGCTAATTTTAAAACCTCAGACTGTTTTGTTTTCCCCATTGCTACATATTTAAGGGAACGAGAACTAATTTGAATGGCCTAAGTAAAAGGAAGTAAGATTATTTAAAAATCATATAAGTGTGTATAATATATTATGACCCAACAATATTCATAAATATCAAAATTTAGAGAAACATACAAGATGCTCTTTAACTCTGGAATTGGGATTATTGAAAGGAATGTTAAAGAATTCTAGCTTTGTTGATCTGCTCAGTCACCAACTAGATCTGTTATAGGTAAAATATATTCTTTTTATACAGCAGAATCACATCTTACCTGAGGATAAGATTCTAAGGCTAAAATGTAAGCCAAAAAACCAACAGTCACCTCAAGTGAAAACTGCTCTTGAATATTCGTTAGGAAGATGCTATACAGAAGCTGATCTCTAGCAGAGCCCATATTTCCTTTGGTGTTAGAAGGAATAGCTTTTCCTTCAGTTGAGTTTGAATGGCTTATGTTAAGGGGCCACATTATAGGAGAAATCTATATAGTTCTTTAAAAATTAGATTCACACTTAGTGTAAAAACTTGAGATCCACTTGAGGAAATAGCAGGTTCAAATCTTGTACTCACTCCAGGGCATGTCCTCATTGATGGACACACTGAGCACAGTCACCCACGCTATTCAAAGTTCTATTTTTAAAAAATTATTCATGGTTCGTATTGATTTTTTTTTATTTTTGGCAGAGAGAGAATGGTTAAAATTGAGTAAATTAAATGCACGTAGGCTGCATGCAATTCCACTTTATAAGAAATATTTTACATTGGTGCTGTCTCATCCAAAAACCTAGTGAGCCTTTTCTTCTCTAGGACGGATAACTTCCAATGGTTTTCTGGAAAACAGTTATCCACTGGATTGCTATATCAGTAACATAAACTTGTATTTGTTTTTTTCTCACCTCATTTCACCTCAGAAATGTATGTGTGTATGTTTGTTTGTTTGTTCAACAGACCTAAAAGCCTACTGTGTTCTGGGCATTGTTAAGCTTTGGGTTTAGAAAGAAATAACATGGTCCCTGGCTTCAAAGCTTACGTAGTAGTGGGGAAGACTGACAAGTGAACAGGTTCAGTGTGACATGACATATGTTGTGCTTCTTTTCAGTTATTATTCATCATATTCCTTGAGCATTTAAAAAGTCAACTCATAAATATTGGTAGTTATTCAAACATTCATTTGTACATGCTTTCAAATTTCTAAAAATAGTCACTCTTGGGCCAGATAATTATTTGTTGTCGGGGGGGCTGCCCTGTGCATGGTAGGGTGTTTAGCAGATGACTGGCACCCCGCCTCTAGTTGTGACAACTAAAAATATCTCCAAACGTTACCAGACGTGCCCCAGAGCACAAAATTCCCTGTCTCCTAGAGGAAGTATCAATGTCCTAGAGGAAGGGAAAGGTAGGCTAGATGACGGGGCTACTCCCAACAGATGACTTGGAAAGGAACACCAGAAGATACTCCTCAGCAGGTCACGAGGAGGAAGCTAGGGGATATTGGGCAGGGTCTAATCAAGATCGTGAAGGGCCTGACATGATTCCTCCCAATGGCTAGCACAAGTCTGTTTAAGATAAGTTCTATAAAGCATTCATCTTAAAAATAAAACATAAATTTATATAATAATCATCAGGATAAATTCTAGGACCTTTGCAAAGATATTTGGAAGTTGAGCTTTGCTTATGTTGTACGTCTGCATATAGAATTGTATCTTTGTCTTGTCTGGTTCCATTATGCTTTTCTCTTGTGTGTCATTTTGCTTGTGCATTATTATGACATCATCATTTTCTTCCCTTTTCCATCAAGTCCTTCTGCCAACAAGGCTCAGTCTCTGAGCTCTTGCTTTCGCTGCTTTCTTCTTGGAAAAACTCTGTCCGTCGTCGGCCTGCTGTTGCATATGTAAAGTCTGATCCTGTTTCAGCTGTCACTGTATGTGTTCCTGTTGCATGCCGTTTGCCGCAATAGTTCTGTTTTCTTTGCCATTAATACATTGGTGGGGAGGTTGATTACAGTAGAGAAAAGTGGGACTAGATTTTGGAAAATAATAACTAACAAAATGTTGCCAGCTATACTGATTGCATTTTTTTTTTTAGCATTCCATGTCATGTCATTATATTTATATTTAATTGCTATATCTTATTTGGTTGCTTATTTGTATCTTAGCTAGAGCTAACCATCTACAGCGTGTATAATGACAATAAATTAAATAATTGATTTTTGTCATTTTGTTAAATGTATGTTCAAGTTTGATAACATTTACAATACATCATTTCTGCTCAGAAAGTTAGGCCCAACATATAGCTTTATGTTTAATTTGTCTTTTGATTGACAATGGTACTTCATGCAAAGACTTTGTAGAATACAGTTACAATTGCTATTATGATTTTTATTATGATTCCACAAATAAATTCCATGTAATATCTCAAAATTTTCATTGACTCCACTAATAAATTTTATGTAATCCTAAATTTTGTTCAAGTTCACACTGATAGCTAAAAAGATGTAAAAGGGAACAGGTTGAGGCAAACTATATTTTAAATGTGGAAGCTCCTGAATAGAGTTACTGAGATTACAAATAGTGAATAAGTTATCACAAAGTTGGGTAAGATATTTTCTAATGACAAGTTAATTTGATTCAAAAATATTTTAGCAAATGAAATTCTCTGTAGGAAATATTTATAACAGATTTTTATGATCTTTAGATTATAATTCAGTAGCCTTTAGAGGTTTTAAAACCTTTAAACTTTTTAATACCATAGGAATGTTACTTTTTATTCTTAGTTAACAGACTAAACAAATTTAAAGATGTCAAGGTACAGAGTAAGTATATATTTAACATAAATTTTCTACTACTTTTGCTAATCTTTTCCTTATCTAGTTAACAAAATATAATAGCTAGCTAAGTACTTCTGAACCCACCCGTAACAACTGTCTTCCCATTCTTTTCATAGTTCCTCATTAAATTGCTGAAGCTTTTACATCTGTCTCTAGTTACAGTTTCTGACAGATAAAAGAACATGAGACTTAGTGTTTTCTGTTTCCACAAGTTGTTGTTAACAGCGTAGCTACTCAATCAGGAAATACTTCTGAAAGCACAAAATCAGGTTTAGAGAATGTTTTTTAGGTGGAAAATGCGCTTGTTATTTACTTGATACTGTTTATTACATATATAAGAGTATTGCCTTTGTGTACATAGCATTTTACATAGTTGTGTATAGTCTAGGATAAATTCCAAGATACAGAACTGCCAAGCCAAAGTATACATGCATTTGTAAATTTGCAAATATAGCATTACCAATTTTTCTTTTCTAGGAGTAGTTCCAATTTATATCCCACTTGCATATGAGGCCTTTTTAGTCTATAGCCTCACCAACATAGTTTTGAAAAAATTTTTTCCCACTCTGATGGGTAAAAAAAATTTCAGTTTGGCTTTTTATATATATATATATTTATATACATATATATATGTATATGTATATTTTTTATATTATGATGGAAGTTGAGTCATTTTAGTTTGTTCTCTATGAATTGTGTTTTCATATATTCTAGATATTTTTCAATTTTAAAGTAGAAATTGTTATAATAGAGAAAAAGAAGAATTTGAGAAAATCTATTTGATTTATTGTTAATATGAAATTGTTCTTAATTATTTTTGAATACAAATGTATGTGAATATCACATGAAGGTTTTTTTTCTCTTTTCCAAAAATGAAGTTCGGCAGTAATCAGTCCAAACCAGAGTTCACAGTGGACCTCAAGGGGGCAACAATTGAGATGGCTTCAAAGGATAAATCCAGCAAAAAGAATGTATTTGAGGTAATACATTTTTTTCTGAGTATAACACATTCTAAACTGTAGTAATTGGATGTTCTGTTTTTTGAGCTATTTTGGGAAATAGTCATTGTGACTAGTTAAGGCAAAGTTGGTGATTATGTTAGATGGTATTGTAATTTAAGAAAAAGCTAGTGTAAAAACTGGCTTTATTTACATAAGTTGTTTGAACTCAGACTGTATATTATAAGCCTTTGTTTCACAAATCCTATCTTTTCCCAGCAATAATAAAAAGGATGTGGTTCCCTTTACTTAGCAAATCTAATATTAAAAAGTAAATTAAGGGGAATGTTGATAATGGGGAGGCTGTGTGTGGGGGTGGGCAGGGGGTGTATGGGATATCTCTATATCTTCTTCTCAATTTTGCTGGAACCAAAAAGTGGTCTAAAAAATAAAGTCTTTTTTTTTTTTTTTTTTAAAAAAAAAACCTTTCCATTTTATCTTTTAAAACCCTCCCCAGTAATATATGATCTGTATTAGTTACTTATTGCTGCATAAGAGACCACCTCAAAACTTAGTGGTTTAACAAAAGAACCATTTTGTTTATTTAGCCTGGCCTGGTCTGAGCGGGGTGATTTTTCTTCTAATCTCACTTAGGACTATTCATGAGGCTTCAGTCATCTAGTGGCTTGATTGGAACTGGATGATCTAAAGTGACCTCATGGCTAGTATTGGTGCCAGCTGTTGGCTAGGCCTCCTTGTCCACAAGATCTCTCATTCTCAAGGGAGCTACCCCAGGCTGCATCAAATGACGGCCTCAGGGTTCCAAGAGGGTGAGGGTGGAACCTGCAGGGCTTCTCAGGGCCTAGATTTGGAAGTCACACATTACTTTCAGAGTATTCATTGGTTAAGACTGTTCAGGAGGCTAGCCAAGTATTCAGAGCTGTGGGAAGAGAGGCAGCCTATTGACAGAAGAGCAACAATATCTGTCCCATTCCAGAAGGGTGTGGTTACAGAGATCCAAGACTGATTTTGTGGACAGCCTTCCAGATCCCAGCCTCTTTTTGTAGTCTCATGTCTCAGGCCTTTCCTGTTTTGTTGTGTAGACAGATTGGTTTAATTGCTGTTTTCCAAGTGGACCCCAGGTTTTCCAGTCTGTCTGATTTTTACTCTTTATTGTTCTGCCTCGAGCACCAACCCGTGCCAATCTCTCCGTGCCAAATGCTCCCTTTCTTCCAAGACTCATGACGAGCATCACCATAACAATGAGGCTACTTCTTTATTTATAACAATAAATATTTATTTAAAAATAAATATTTAAAAATAATATTTATTTTAGTATGCTTGGGTTATCATTTGTCAATTATTTCTCTCATTAGATAATTACAATTTTTTTTCTTTTTCCCTTAAGTAGACATACTATGTTTTTCCTTTAAATAAGAACCTATAACAGAACAGAGTATCTTATGTGCAGTAAGCATTCAATATTGGTAAACTGGCTTGACCAACACTAGAAAAGTACATGAAAGAAGTCACTATTTCCTGAATTAGCCTTGTAGTTTCAAAAGGTAAATCAAGAATAAAAATGGTTTCATGGTCAAATAAATTTGGGAAGCAGTGTATATTTTATTCCTGTCTTAGAAAATCACAGTGCACCCTAGAATATCAAAAGCCTGCGACATCTTGAAGGACAGAATCTAGTTAGATTTTCTTCAATCCAGTATTTTCCAAGTTAATATTATATACCTTTTTCAAAAATTTATTTTTTGAGGGGACCTTTTTAAAACATTATTTGTGAAACTATGTTTGAGGAATATGTCTTTCAGAATGTTGTTTGGGAAGCATTGCCATATCTTCCTCTAGGGAAAAAAAATCAGTTTTTAATCGGAAAATGGGAGGACTGCTTTCCACAAATGTGTCAAAATTCTTCCTCACTTAAGTGTAAGAAATTTTGCAAAACAGAGATTGTACATAAATTAGTTATTGCCTTCATATAGAATAATACATAGTATTCTTACTTCAGCTCATGATCTGACACTTAATTTAGTAATACTTCCGCCCAAAAGGGGGCATGACGTTTATGGCTGCTCTTTGTACTAAGCCATTATATTTACCTACAAAGTAGGAAATATTGAAAGTCTTTATGTATTCTTTCTTCTGTATTTTTTAGCCAGAGAGACAGAAAAAAATTTCTCAGGTTGTGTAAAAATGTCATAGATTTTATTTCTTTATTCTAATTTAGAATGCACCACTTTGATACTTGAACGGATTTTTAAGTGATAAATGTACTAGTTTCAGCAGGTTTTATGGCATTTGTGTGATGGTGTTTGGGATCCTAAATTATTAGATTTTTATGAGAATTTATTATGAGAAACAACTTTATGTTTTTTTATTCAACTGATATTATTGTAAACCAAAAAGGTATTCCATAGCTGTGTAGTACTTTAACCTTGCATCATTGTTACATAATATATGGCAGCTACTCTTGGTGGTTTTGTTAACTTTGAATTAAAGGTATTCTTTTGCTGAAAGCACAAACCAACCATACTCTTTTTTCTCCCTGCTTTTCTCTAAAGCTGAAAACTCGTCAAGGAACAGAACTGCTAATTCAGTCTGACAATGACACTGTTATTAATGATTGGTTTAAAGTTCTTAGTAGTACAATCAATAATCAGGTATGTCTTTGACTTAGGTAAAATTTTTACTTCAGAGCTGTTTTTCTTTTTTCTTTTTTTAATTGCTTATTGGATATCCGGATTGCAATCTATATGTGAAAAGACACTTTATATATGTTTGACAGAGATGGAAAAAACAATGGTCAATTTAGCAGCCCCCCAGGGCTGGTGAATGATTTAACATTCTCACTTATGTGATGTTTGCTACCAGTGGATTTGAAATAATGTTCACATCAGGCATTGGCTGAAAAGAAATAGTTCAAAAAGAAGGGGTAAATGGTGCTTAGTACATAGTATTTATTCAATAACTGAATGAGTTGGAAATAATACTATTTGGTGGAAGAAGTCTGAGGTGAGCTTAGGAAATGAAAGAAGCTGCAGTCTCTTCATTAGCACTTTTTCTTTTCTAGTGACAGTTCTCTAGTTTTTCCGCCCCTCCCCTCCAAGCTGTTCAGTACCTGTGTGTTCCTAGTATATTTCTTCTTCTTTATATACAACAACCAAAAAGAATCCTGGGTTTATATTCTGCAGGTATGTTAGTAAGAACGTTAGTAAGCAGCTGGGAGCTGTACTTTTTTTTTTTGAAACAGGGTCTCGCCATCACCCAGGCTGGAGCAGTGGCACAGTCATAGCTCACTGCAGCCTTGAACTCCTGGGCTCCAGCGATCCTCCCATTCAGCCTCCCAAGTAGCTGGGACTACAAGTGTGCATCACCGTGCCTGGCTTGCACTTTTTTATACTCTGTATTCTCCTTTTCACCTTTCACCATATGGGGACATGGCTCTTCATTGAGGATCATATTATATTAATGACAGAAATGAAAGATACTACTGATGGGAAGTAAAAGAGAACTTTACCTCTTCTAGCAAATTAGTTATGAAGCTATATATAAATTCTTCCTTTGTAGTTTGTAATATTGCATATTTCTGAATCTTGTCCTTTCTTTTCCGTTTATTCCTGAAACCATGAGGGCAGGCCTTTATATCTTAATACCAAAATAAGAGTAACCTCCTAAACAGTTTTTTCCTTATTTAATCTCAACTATCGCTGATTCATCCTTAATGCCATTGCCATATGAAACTTCCTAATGTCAATTTTCTAATCCCCTACTGCTCAGAAACTTTCTGTGATTCATTAAAATTCAACGGTGTAGGCCCAATCTATATTTTCAAAATGCACCTTTTATTTTACCCAATATGGACTTTCAGCTCTAGTCACAGTAGTCTGTTCACTGTCTCTTGAAAGCAAGTATGCGTGCATTCATTTAGCAAATATGTGAATGCCTTACGCACTGGGGACATAGCAGCACACAGTCAGATACTGCACTTTACTAGGCTGAGATTATAGCCACAGACAGATGATTATTCAAGACAGATAACAGTTAATAAAATGAAATGTGATGAGTGTTATGATGGTAGGGATGTACAGCATTCTATAAAAACACCGATTAAGTAGGGGCAAACCTACTGTATTAGTTAGGGAAGGCCTTGCAGAGAAAGTGGATTTCTGTTTTGTTTTGTTTTTCAATTGAGACCTACAGGCTCAGGGAATAAGCCAAGTGAAGAGAGATGATTTTATACACACACACAAACACACACACACACACACACACACACACACACACACACACACACACACGTTTCTTTCTTTGAGACAGTCTTGCTCTGTCACCCAGGCTAGATTACAATGGTGTGATCTCAGCTCACGGCAACCTCTGTCTCCCGGGTTCAAGTGATTCTCCTGTCTCAGCCTCCCAAGTAGCTGGGATAACAGACACCCACCACCACACCTGCCTAAGTTTTTGTATTTTTAGTAGAGATGAGGTTTCACCATGTTGTCCCGGCTGGTCTCCAATTCCTGACCTCAAGTAATCTGCCAGCCTTGGCCTCCCAAAGTGCTGGAATTACAGGCGTGGAGCCACTGCACCTGGCCTATATTTTTGATTAAGAAATTTAAAAATATATACTGTTTCCAAAGTGTCAGAAGATACCAAGGACTAAATGTAGCAAGAGGTGCAAGAACTTTGCAGGGAAAATTACAACTCTTTATTGAGAGACACTGAAGAAAACCTAATTAAATGAGAAGTATATTCTGTTCATGCGTTTAAAGATTCAATAATGTAAAGATATAATTTTCTTCCAAATGATTTATAGATTTGAGATTTTTGAATCTCATTTAAAATCCCAGTAGTTTTTCTGGTAGAACTTGACAAGCTTATTCTAAAATTTATATAGAAATGCAAAAAGCTGAGAATACCTAAGACACTCTTGAAGAAGAAAGTAAAAGGACTTGCACTATCATATGTCAAGTCTTTAAAAAGCCATATTCATTAATAAAGTGCGGTATCTGTGCAGGGATAGGCATACATACCTGTGAAACAGAATAAAGAACCTAGAAACAGACTCACATACCTGTGGACACTTTATGTCAGAGAGAGCACTGTAGAGGAAGCAGATAGTGCTGGTGCAGCTGGGAATCCAAGAAAAAAACTGGAACCCTTCCTTAAACCATCCACAAAAATAAATTCCAGGTGGAGTAAAGATCTCCATGTGAAGGCAGAGCAAAGGTTTTTAGCTTTGAGAACCCAGTCATTCTTTAATCTGTACAAGCGACCTTAGTTATAGATGAGCTCTAGGATTTTTCTTTTTTTTCTTTCTTTTTTTTTTTTTTTTTTGAGACGGAGTCTTACTCTCTCACCCAGGCTAGACTACAATGGCGTGATCTTGGCTCACTGCAACCTTTGCCTCCCAGGTTCACGCAGTTCTCCTGCCTCAGCCTCCCAAGTCGCTGGGACTACAGGCGTGTGCCACCATGCCCGGCTAATTTTTGTATTTTTAGTAGAGGCAGGGGGTTTCATGATGTTGGCCAGGCTGGTCTCAATCTCATAACCTCAGGTGATTCGCCTGCCTCGGCCTCCCAGAGTCTTTGCTGGGATTACAGGTGTGAGCCACCACGCCTGGCTGCTCTAGAATTTCTTTCAGTTGACAACCATGAATCTGAAGTATGAGTCTTGTCCTGTTGTTACAGGGTAATACTCTTGTCAGGTCCATGTGTAGAAGTCTTATACTGCTGTCAGAGAATGTAGCTCTACTGTGTTTTTCACCATAGATTATAGCCTTAACCTTTTAACTGTTAGTGTCACTAATGTGCAGTTGATTAAAATGAGGCAAGATAGCCTCATCATCAGTGTAAACTTACCATTATCCTGTGAATTTTCAGCAATAATTTCTTTTTTAAAAAAATCAAAATTGATGTCATCTAGGGAGAAAAAAAGTATCAAATATCTAAGTCATACATACTTTACACTAATTGGTTTCCTAAAATTGTTTGGAAGAGTCATTTACCATAGTCATTGTGAGAATTATGCCATTCCAACTATAGTAATACTAGAAGTGTAATATGTGTTTGGGAAATATCTAACCAATAGGCAGTAGAAACTGATGAAGGAATTGAAGAGGAGATACCGGATTCACCAGGAATAGAAAAGCATGATAAAGAAAAGGAACAAAAGGATCCCAAAAAGCTTCGTTGTAAGTTGTCCTTTCCCTATTTTGCTAAGGATTTGTGCTTGTTCTCTTAGCTTTTTGAAGGTTTTAAATACATATATAAAAGCTGAATGGAATGTCTAATGTTACAAAAAGGCTATGCAGTTAACCAAGTGCAGTCTCAGTGTGTCAGCACTCTTTCTTCTTGTGAACTCGTTATTGTCGTTTTTCAGCCTCCATAGTATGCATCCTATGGCATCACATTAATTTTAAGGTATTGTGCTACTTTCAGAGAAGTATAGTGCATTTCTGTTGAGGCCTCTAGGAAGCTGAACTTCATTGATTTAAAAATATATACTTACTGTTTAAGATTCTACATAGAATCTTATACTTTAAGAAGTCAAAAGTCATGGGATATACATAATTTCCTACTGGACACAGGCATCCGTCTCTGGACGAGGATGTGTCTGTGCACGTAAACAGATGCATGCATTCCCATCTCCAGATCTTACTACAGAAAGGAGCATAGCAAAAGCCAGCAGCTTTAAGAAAAGCATTTTCTAATGTTGGCCCTTTGTGAATTACATTGCTTAAATAGGCCATTAGCTTTGTGACTTGGTACTTTGTTCAGTCTATTTTAACAAATCCACATGTTTAACTGAGAACTTTTTGGCCTTCATATTAACTGAATGATTAGAAAATCAGTACTACTTTTCTGTATTTCGAATGAACTTTAGGCCTGTTACTGACATTGTCAACAGGTAGCAGTTTGACATAAAAATGTGATTATTTTTTATTCTATATTATAGATTCTTCGTGCTCTCAACTTTCCCCAAATAGAATTATTTTCAAGAAATATACCTTTTGAATTTTTGTTACTATAACAGAAAAATCAAGACTAAAGGCAATGGAGGACATTTTCCGTGTAGTCCCATTTGTAGCTCAAGAGTACAAATAATTATGATAGAAGTTAGCTTAAAATACAAGTATAATAGTTATGATGGTTATATGTCTATATTTATATCTCTATATATCTGTGTGTATCTCCAGTTTTCTTGTTCAGTGAAGATAGAGATTGTTTTGTTTGTTGTATATTTTATGTATTTTTACTTTTTGGTCGTCATTTTACCTTCTAAAACTGATGGAGAATCAATAAAGATAAGTAATTAATCATTTATGAAATAATGAATATGTTAGAGTAAATTAGGGATGTCTTGGCAGATATACCATAGAAGGTACGGTTGTCATCTGTTTTTAGTGATAAAAATGAAATGTTTTATTTGGTTTATAACTTTGAAATGGGGTCTGTGTTAATGTAATTCTTCACATCTTGTCCTTAAACCACATTAAAGTTAAAATAACTGAATTGTACTATGATCTTGACATATGAGGTTAATATGTTTTGCATGCTAGCTGGAAAAACTTGTATCAAAAAAACTTTATTTTTACAAATGCTTATTACCTGTCTTTTTGTCTTAAGCCTTTAAAGTATCTAGCATAGATTCTTCAGAACAGAAAAAAACCAAGAAAAACTTAAAGAAGTTTCTTACACGACGCCCCACTTTGCAAGCTGTTCGTGAAAAAGGTTATATTAAAGGTTGGTAGGAGAAGTATTGTTGATAATAATGAATGTTGGCCTACATCATAAATAAAATGTTTCCAATTAAAAACAAACATTTTCAAACAGTAAGAATATTCTTCTTTATTCAAGTATTCAAGTACAGTGATTAAAAGACATTAATTAAAATAGTTTTTTTAAAAGTTTATTTTAACTAAAGCAGTGGACAGACATAAAAAACTAAACTTCTAGAAAGCCTGTTTCAGAGGAACTACATGGATGTGATGGGTGGCAGACTTTTAGAAATTGTGACAATGAAAAGTTTAGTTTTGAGATGCAAAGATCACAAGAAATAAGAAATTTTGAATATCACTAACAATAGAAAGAAAGAAAAATGAACAAATAATTTTTACCTTTGGCTGTCATTTAAGGTAATTGAAAAATTAGCATAAGGTGTTTTTTTCTAACTAATTTATTTGCTTGTTATTTCATTTATAAACATTATAATGGACTAACAGAATCTTTTTTTATAGGAAAATATTCTTTAAAAAAATCACATTACTTGTGTATGTAGTTCTTACGAGCGTGTTTAATTCCAAAGGTAAAATTTTCTAATACCTGACTTAAAACAGTGGCATTTATTCGTAAATAAAAATAAAAGTAAAGATAATATAGTGTATAATGTTATATCTCTGTCTCTGATTATTATGAAGTTTCTAACAAAGACCGTCTGTTTGTGAAGCATCTGCATTAAAACACGCAAGCAAATTTTATTAAGAAGGTATTTAAGGCCAGGTGCAGTGGCTCACATCTATAAACCCCCCACTTTGGGAGGCAGGAGGATTCCTTGAGTCCAGGAACTCAAGACCAGATTGGGTAACATAGAGAGACCCTCTCTCTACAAAAAATTAGTTGGGTATGGTGGCACACACCTGTAGTCCTAGCTACTTAGGAAGCTGAGTGGGAGGATCGCTTGAACACAGGAATTAGAAAGGTATTTAAGACTTCTAGGAAGAGACTAGCTAATTAAGTAATTCAAATTGTCAACTTTAAGAGTTGTGGATAACAGGTACTCTCCAATAAAGCATATGAATTTGTATGATGAGTTTAGAGTCTTTAAAAACTTAAAAAAAAAATAAAAAGCCTGGCAAATAAGTGAATAGAAACTGTTGCTAATTTGTTCACCAGGCCTTTTCCCTGAGAAATATAAACCGTTGTCACTTTATGTCCTTATTCATCACTTCAAATTGTTTGTTTTCCTGAACGTTTACCACTAATATGGAATTTCAAAACTGTTGGGTTGAAAGATTAATAGAAGAGTATTTGAAATGTATTTTGTGAAATCAAATGTTGGTATGTGATGGGCGGGCATATGCTTATTTTAATAGTTTTAAAAATAATCGAGTATTTACTAAGTGCTAGGCACAAGCCTAGGTGCTATGAGTACCTTTGGTGTTCAGGAACTACATGGTCCTTGGTCCTTGCCCTCATGAAACTTATACTCAAGTGGAAAGTAAACAAGATAATGTGAAATAGTAACAAATGCTGTGAATCTAACACAGTAATAAAATAGAATGTGTCTAGAACTGGGTTCTCTTAGGTAAAGATGGTCAGAGGGGTTATTAAAGTAGGTGACATTTTAGCTGAGACCAGGAGTGATAAGAAGGTGCCAAATTGGGTGGAAAATTGCTTTCTGCAAAAGCAGTAGAAAGTACAAAGAATTTTCAGGCAAGAGTGAGTGAGGGTGTGTATGAGTTTGGAAACAAATTGTTTGAAGTGAAAATGAAGAAGTAGGCAAGATGCATATTGCATAAGGCATAGGGCCATGTTAAACAATAATTTGGTTACACCAGATGTTTCTGTTGTACTCTGAATGGTTAGCCATTTCATGAACTGAATTTCAGCAAGGTGATTGACTTTTTAAAAATAAATCTTTTTCAGATCAGGTATTTGGATCCAATCTCGCTAATCTGTGTCAGAGAGAGAATGGCACAGTACCAAAGTTTGTGAAGTTATGTATTGAACATGTTGAAGAACATGGTAAGAGAAGGATTTTGATTTTTTTTTAACATTAAGCAAACCAGCTTCTTGTTTTGCCATCAAAATTCCTAGAATTTTTATGATTTTGAGTGGTGCAACCAAAAGTTCCTTATAGTCCTAAGATGTTAAGAAAATAATTTTGTTTACAAAACACTTACATGTTTACACCTGTTTCAAATTAAGACCTCTCCAGGCATCTACTGAATGTTTGGTACTCACAGTTAATTAAGTGTATGCTATTCGTTGAAGCCATTTCATTTAAGCATTTGCTTAAAATGAAGAAGGTAGTAATTGTGAAATTGAGCTTGTTTTTAAGAAATAATTTGACAATGTATAAGATCTGAGGAGATTGTGTTTACTAAGTTTCTTCCGTTCTAAAAATCAGATGACATTTTAAACGGTTAAGTCAACCACAAATATCTCATGAGATAAAAATTTTTATGTCATTTTCTGTAAAATAGGACAAACTAATTTCTATTGTGGTTAATTTAAACATAGCTACAATATTTATACTAGTTTTATATACATTAGTAGTATATTGTAATCACATTAACTTATCTCTGTATATCATGAAAAAAATTTTGTACAATTAAAACACATAATTCAATTTGTAATTTCTGCCAGTTACAGATCTCTTGTCCCATTGACTCTTCTTGTCAACATGGCAATAGGGATACCACACTGTTGTCTTAATTTGAAGCTAAATGAATGGTACATTCGATAATGTGCTTTAGTAAATTTGTACACTATTATCATTTAATGAATACCTGAAATTTCGGGGCTGAATTATATGAATTTCAGATGATTCTGTTTCACATATAAAAGAAAATAATAAAGTATAGCAAATTATGTATTGTTTTTATAGAACCATTAGTTTAGTGGTTATATTAAGTTTACTTATTACAAACAATATGACAGATGCTTTCAATAAAGTTTTTACAATATGTGCATTTACATTATAAAATGGTGTGCAAAATATGCATGGGCTGATTTTACCTGCTAACTTCCTTTAATTTTGAATTATCCCCAGATGTTTTCAGAAATTTGAAATTGTTAGTGTTTTAAGATGAATGAAACCATTTCCTTGAGCTGATTCACAGTCTATATGATGAGCAGAGTAGAATTACTGCTGTTTATTAAACAGAATTCAGAGTGAATCTCCATCTCTCTCCCCTGCCAAGCATCTACCAGAAGCCATTTAGAGAAAGAATATTTGCCCATTTGATTTTAGGCTAATGCTAGTGAGTGAGAATTCTGACACATGCAAACATGTTCAGAAGAGGCAAACAAGTACTTTAAACACACACACACAAATTATTATTGTCTCTTAGGTTTGGATGTTGATGGGATATACAGAGTAAGTGGCAACCTCGCAGTGATCCAGAAACTAAGGTTTGCAGTCAATCATGGTAAGATTATATTTACTGTTGTTATTCAGATGCATCACTTATAACTTTTTGAACTGGCTTAAAATAATTTTTTAAAATGTCCAATTCCTGCTGTTTTTCAGATGAGAAATTGGACTTGAATGACAGTAAATGGGAAGATATTCATGTCATTACTGGAGCCCTCAAAATGTTTTTTCGAGAATTACCAGAACCTCTTTTTACATTTAATCGTTTTAATGATTTTGTTAATGCAATTAGTAAGTATGTAATTCTACTCAGTTTTTTCTAGATACTGAAAATTCTTTGCACAGATTAAGCCACCCAATTTTTTTTATCTTACTTTAAGCAAGTATTTTCAACAGATTGTTTTACTCCAAACACTTTAAATGTGACCACCAGATGTCACTGTGTATTACCAAATATCAGCTTCCAAACTGTGACATTGCTTTCAGTTTCATAAGAATTTGCTGTAAAATATCTGGTTATTATCTTTTTTCAGAGCAAGAACCAAGACAGCGAGTCGCTGCTGTTAAGGACCTAATTAGACAGTTGCCAAAGCCAAACCAGGATACAATGCAGATTCTTTTCCGACATCTCAGAAGGTAGGAGGACTGCCCAGTCACGGGATGTGGTATAGCACAAGGGGAAGCGGGAAGGCCTGTGGGGCCAGGGTCACTCAGACCCAGGTTTGGATCCCATCTATGCTACTTGCTGTCTTTGTAACTTGAAAAAGTTACTCAACTCCTTTTAGTATCAGTCTGTCATGGGTAAATAATTTGCTATGAAGAATACAATAAAGTAGGTATTATATGTGAAGTATTTATGTAATGCTTAGCACATAGGTGTTCAGAAATTGTTGCTAAAGTTAATATGAAGATGAGATTGGATATTAATTGAGGTGTATTAAGTTACCATCATGGTTCTAGGTTACTACATAGCCACTTTAATAACCGAGTTCTTTCATCTGATAGAAAGTACACTAGAATACTAAAACAAAAAATCCCAGCTAGAGAGCGTTTTTTTTTTTAAAAGAAATAACATAAAATGAGTAAAATGGAAAGTTTAATCTCCACACCCTAATGAGATTTTTTTCCCATCAACTTAATGGAGCAGCCATTGTTACCTGAATGTAACTCATACTTAAATGTTCTATTTTAAAAACTAAGCTAAAATACCACACATTTTAAGTTTGTTAGAGTATGCTTAATTGTACCTTTCGGCTGTGTTTATCAAAAAGAAAGCTTCACATGGCATTTAGACAGAATTCTACTTGGTTAAATAGTTATGCATCACCTTAGGAAAATAAGTATTACTTCTCTTTTTAAAATGCAAACTGTTAGATTTATAATACCATTTGAAGAATTTTCCCCCTCACTTATTTTCTCTTTTAACAATTTCTTTTTTTCCCTTCAGAGTTATAGAAAATGGAGAGAAAAATCGAATGACCTATCAGAGTATAGCAATTGTTTTTGGTCCCACTCTATTAAAACCAGAAAAAGAGACTGGTAATATAGCAGTTCATACTGTGTACCAGAATCAGATTGTAGAATTAATTCTTCTGGAACTGAGTTCCATCTTCGGACGTTGATTCTAACTGAAGACAACCTGTGGAATAGAAGCTGGATTCCATCAGATTTCAAATGTTTATACACAATGTATTTTATTTTTTGGACCAAGCAGTGACTCTTTGATTTTGCACTTTTTTTTTTTGAGGGATCAGAAGGGAAGGGGAGAGTCAAGATGTGTGTTAGGCCCTCATATTTGCTGCTTTGTTGCAAGTTGATATAACTGCGTGTAATTATGAATTCATTTTATCCTGAATGTTTGCGTTTCATACTCTGAATTTCAGTAAAAATCAAAACTTAAAATTCTAACCAGTCATATACACTGGATAATTTGGTAAGAAAACTGTATTTTTTTCCCTTGAAATTGGATAATGTACTTTCTTCTCAAGATTCATGACGTGATAGAACAATACTTACTATCAGTTATGTTGAAAAGGCTCTTGGGCATTTTAAACAAAATGAAGTATATCCATTTTGAAACCTGTGTATTTCTTTTTCGGGGTTTCTGCATGCAGTGGCAGTCTTAAGTGCCAAAATTCATTATAACCCCAAAATAACCCCTTGATGAAGGCTTGCTGTCTTTTACTGTGTTACACAGCATCCTTACTGGATACCTTAGTTGCTTGTTTGGGCAGCACACTAATATTACTTAAAACACTGTGATATACTGGAGTTTTAGTTAGCTTAAGTCAGTTCAGGGCATTTTAGGGCTGTCTTGCTATACTGAATTGTAGCTAACAATCCTAATTATATCTAGTACCATACTGAGTTATTGGTATGACCCTGTGGAAACACACATTATTTTATGTAAATATAGGCTAAAGACTTAATGTCCTTTAGCTTGTGTATATAATTGTGTTGTATAGTCTCAGAGTACATTCTAACCCTACATTTCTAATCATGTTATTGGTAATCTTTTCTGTGAATATTAGGTTTCCTCCAGAAATAGTCCATTATTTGGGAAAGTTAACTGTGTGCACTTTTAGATATTAACTACATTTACAGGCAAATCACTGTAATGAGAGTGGTACTGGAAAAATACTGAATAGACTTGCTAAATGGCACATGCACTACAAGAGAAACCTTTTAGGTTATTTAATATGTACAGAAAACATTAGAAAAAATTTATTACAGAATTCTAATTCCAGTATGAATAGTGGAAACCCATCTGTAAATTAGATGGATGTTGGATGGAAAATGACATTGCTAAATTCGAGAATTTCTTTTTACCTACTAATGTAGATTGCTTTGTATAATAAAACACACAGGGTTTGGAAGGTTTTGTTACACGGAGCATGGTCTGTTGAAGATTTTTAAAATGTATTTTTCTAGATTAACTTCTGTACACGAAATGTCTAATAAAACTATAAGAGGTTTAGAGATTTTTCCATTGGAAATGTGCATTTTGGTTTCTAATTTTTTTGTTTTTGCATTTACTGGCATACTCTTATACCTCATTTTTAAAAATCAACTGAATCCAATATTTCCTGTGGCAAATAACACTTTCCTCATTTCATACCTTTTCTCCTCTCTTCCATGCCAACATTTCTCCACCCCAAACGTACACTTTTTATTTCTCCATCAATATTTGAAAGCGAGTGATTTGTGACCAGGATTTTTTTTTCTTAGGGTTGCATTTATAATTTACAGATTGCCTTCCTTGGGAACAAGTATTTTTTGGTATGATCTGTCTAAAAACCTCTCACCTGAATTTTGTGGTAGAAATTCTGTATTTGTTGCTGTGAGTGTGTTAAATTGATAACAAACCAAACTACTTGATAGCTAAAGCAGATTGTTTTGGGTGGGGAGAAAAAGCCCTAAATCAGAATGTTTATATTTGCCTAAAGATGTCCTTAGTAACACAATATGCTTTAGATCTTGCTTATATAGTGATTGTATACCAGGAAAACAATTAGACTCAAATCAGTGATGTTCTTGCTCTTGTTGTTCATGAACATATATCAAAGATTAAAATTGTCCTGTGTTTCTTGTTTCAAGGTACGTGTGTGTGTGTGTGTGTGTGTGTGTGTGTGTGTGTGTGTGTGTGAAGTCTTAAATGTTTTATTAGTCTACAGCTAATCAGTTTATTGTAATGTATGTACAGTGAGATTAATGTCTTGTGTTTTCATCCTTTGTGAATTAAAAATTCTCACTTGTTTTTGTAATAACAAAGCTAGTAATATTTTCCTGTCTTGACAGCTTGGTTTTATAGTAGAAAATATATTAAAAGCTGAAATAAATTATCAGTGGAATTTTATTTGTTAGTAAGTCCTCCTTCATAATGTCATTGAAAAAGGTAGTTGCAGATTTAGAAAAGAAAGTATATTTAAATACATGGTCACATTCCAATTAGAAGAAAAACACATTTAAATTTTATAGAAGTAAGAAATTTTACCCTTTACTCTGGAGAAAGTAAGTTAATTATTAAATATCTCCAAAAAATGATGTTTATATTTTAGATAGAGACAAATCTATAAATTGTTTTTTTCCTTATGTGAAAAGCACAAATGAAATAATTTGGTGAAACTTTGGACTTAGTGGTAGATGGGTTGTATGTGTGTTTATAACATATACACACAAACTGTGTGTGTGCTACATGTGTGTGCACGCCATTGCTTATATACAAGTGAAAACTCACCAATAATGCAGATACATGGAGACCTTTTTACTATTTCAGTTTCATTCCACGCTTCTTTGCAAGCCCACAATAATGAACATTAAGATAGCAGTGGGCCGGGCGCAGTGGCTCACGCCTGTAATCCCAGCACTTTGGGAGGCCAAGGCAGGCGAATCATTTGAGGTCAGGGGTTCAAGACCAGCCTGGCCAACATGGTGAAACCCTGTCTCTGCTAAAAATTAAAAAAAATTAGCTGGGCATGGTGGCAGGCGCCTATAATCCCAGCTACTGGGAGGCTGAGGCAGGAGAATCACTTGAACCCAGGAGGCAGAGGTTGCAGTCAGCCGAGATCGCACCACTGCACTGCAGCCTGGGCAACTGTGAGACTCCGTCTCAAAAAAAAAAAAAAAAAAAAAAGCAGTGAAGGGAAAATAGTTATTCCATAACTGTGCCAAGAGATTTTTTCCAGCTCATGGGAGAGGCTTCTAATTAAATACTTAAACATGTAGTTTCCCATGACTCGAATTCCTCAAAGATCTTTAGGCATTTTTAAAGAAATACACAGAGGAGTCCACAACACATCTTTTTAGTAAAGAAGAAAATAAAAATAGTCAAGTGGGCACCACGCTCTCACTAGTCTAATAAAAGTCAAATGTTCAAATATTGCATCTCTATAGAGAATTGAAAATGGGTAGAAAATAAGATTTTATGGAGTTTACGATTCTCCCTGAACTCCAGCCATGAGCTTTAATGATCTTCTTTTATAGAAAGCACTTCTCTGGTGTAAGACTACAGAAAGTGTTTAATAGGCCCTTTAGCCTGCGTGTTACAGTCTTGGAGGCGGAGCATAGTTTCTGTTGTTATTTTTTTAAACAGTATTCCAGTGCAGCTAACATAGTACTATTAATTGCAACTTTAGATTGAGACAAACAAAAACAAAAATCAAATGGGTGCAAAACAAAATCGACTGTCTTACAATGATGGTGTATTAGAATCTGTTGGGAATTCACAGGCTGTGTCCTCAGGCCGGGCAGAGTCAGACTTCGTATTCTAGAGAAGGGGGAAGTACAGAATGCCTAATGAGACATCTGTAACTACCAAAGACAAGGGAGTTCTCCTGAAGAATCTCAATTAGTCTGCTCAACTGAAGTTTTGTGGTCCAGTGGTGGCTGCAAGTATATTCAGCTGGATTGAGCTTTTACAAATTAGCCTTATGTGAATATAGCACTTAAATGAACTCTTTCATTTCCTTCATTGCTTCCCTTCTCCCACGGGGGGGAGGGGGGGAAACGAAAGAAAGAAAGCACTTTTATAGTGCTCTCATAAACAGAGCACTTGTACAACAAGGTAACTGTTTAACAAATTACTACAATACGTATTTACAATACATGTTTTTTTCTCATCGACCCACTTCTCCCTTTATTTTATTTCCTTTCTTTTAAGGTTTTCAGAAAAGCGGTCTTCGGTAAAGATTTTTAATTATTAATGCTGGTAGCCAGATCTTTCAAGTAGTTCTGATAGTTGTGGCTCATACTGCAAGTAGCTTAGAAACTTGTAATACTGTCATAAATTTTATATTGATGACATCCATAGTGACACGAGAGTGACAGATGATGCTGTAGAGGTCTTTATAAACAGAACATTTGCCGAGGTAGAAATCAAAACCACTGTCAAGTCATGATGGAGTAACCGGTGAAAATTCAGCACAGACTTCAAGGCCACCTTTTTCTCCTCGGCATTTTGAGAAATTGTTTATACAGTCACGTGACTGTTAGTGATGAGGGTATGTTCTGAGAAATGTATTGGTATATGCAAACATCATAGATTATACTTACACAAACCTAGATGTATACCAGATGCTACACTTAGGCTATGTGGTATAGACTATTGCCCCTAGGCTGCAAACCTGTACAGCAGGTGACTACTGAGTACTGTAGGTGATTGGAACACATTGGTAAGTATTTGTGTATCTAAACATATCTAAACAGAAAAGTTACAGTAAAAATACAGTACTATAATCTTACGGGATGACCATTGTATAAAGCAGTCTGTCATTGACTAGAACATCATTATGCAGTACATGACTGTATTTAGGCAAGAAAAATGGGAATCTTGGATGCCAAAGTAATACTCTCAGTGATTGATAAAGCAGGAACGGACCTGTAGGGACCCTCACATTCACTCTTTATTGTTTTATAGATGAAATAACTGAGGCCCAGATTGATGTGAATGCCTAAAGTCGTATGCTTAGTGACAGTATGATAAGCTTAAGGCTGAAGAGAAGTAATATTTTGATTAGCTATGTTATTTCTATTTAAAGTTTGTGATCTATTTAAAGCATATTCTGGCATGTTCAATAATATTTGAACAAACAACTTGCTGTTTCACGCTAAGCTAGTTGTTATTTATGTGCCATATTGAAACATATTTTCCTTCTATTATGTACATCTGTTATGAATATAGAAGTGGCAGGGGGTAGGTACTGCTTTTACTTGTCTCTTCTGGTTCTGGTTGCATAGGAAGTAAACTAGCATCCCTCTCTGTCCCCTGGCAAATAATCAGAATTCAAGGATTCTATTTCTACCCACTGATATTCCTGGATAGGCCATTGTGTGTATTAATCTCTTTAATATGGATTTCTATTTTCACTTATGTTCCAGAATGGTGCTATCCAATTACCGTAGCCACCAGCCATATGTGGCATTTTTAAAAATTGTGGCAAAATATGCATAACATAAAATTTACCATAGAAACCATTTTTAAGTGTACAGTTCAGTTATATGAAGTGCATTTATATTGTTATGCGACCATCATCACCATCCATCTCTAGAACGTTTTTCATCTTGCAAAACTGAAACTCTATATCCACTAAACAATCCCCATTCCCACAGCCCCTGAGAAAACCACCATTCTACTCTGTCTGTGATTTTAACTACCTCATGTAAGTGGAATCATGCACTATTTGCCTTTTTGTGACTGGCTTACTGCACTTAGCATAATGTTGTCAAGGTTCATTTATGTAGTAGCATACTGCAGGATTTCATTTTCAAGGCTTAATAATATTCCACTGTGTGTATGCACCACATTTTGCTTATCCATTCATTTGTCAATGGACAGTGTTGCTTCCATGTTTGAGCTACTGTGAATAATCCTGCTATGAACATGGATGTATAGATATCTTAGAGACTCACTGGATTTGGCAGTAATTTTTTGGATATGACACTAAAGGCAAGGCAACAAAAGAAAAAGACAAACTGGACTTTATAAAAATTTTAAAAATTGGTGCATCTAAAGACATCCTATTGACAATAACATTATCCTATTGATAATAAACAGGCAAGCAGCAGAATAGGAGAAAATATTGCAAATTGTATCTATGATAAAGGATTGATATCCTTGATACAGAGAGAACTCCTAAAACTCAACAACAATGAGAAACCTGATTCAAAAATGGGCAAAGGACTTGAATAGACATTTCTTCAAAGAAGATATACAAATGGCCAATAAGGACATGAAAAGATGCCCAGCATCACTAATTGTTAGAGAAATGCATATCAGAACTGAGATATCACCTTACACCCAGCAGGATGGCTGCTATCAAGAAACCAGAAAACAAGTGTTGGCAAGGATGTTGAGAAATTGGAATCCTTTTCATCTGTTGATGGATGGGAATGTAAAATGGTACAGCCACTGTGGAAAACAGTATGACAGTTCCTCAAAAAATTAAAAATAGAGTTACCACACGATGCAGCCATTCCACTTCTGGGTACACATCCAAAAGAGTTTAAATTTACTTAAAATTACATAGTACTTTAAAATTTAGTTACTCTTTGGGAGGCTGAGGTGGGTGGATCACACGGTCAGGAGATTGAGACCATCCTGGCTAACATGGTGAAACCCTGTCTCTACTAAAAAAAATACAAAAAAAAAAATTAGCTGGGCGTGGTGGCAGATGCCTGTAGTCCCAGCTACTCGGGAGGCTGAGGCAGGAGAATGGCGTGAACCCTGGAGGTGGAGCTTGCAGTGAGCTGAGATGGCGCCACTGCACTCCAGCCTGGGCTATAGAGCGAGACTCCTGTCTCAAAAAAAAAAAAAAAAAAAAAATTTAGTTACTCTGTCACAATAGCTACATTTCAAATGGTCAGTGGGGACTTGGAGTTAATGGCCGCCATCCTGAACAGTGCAAATACAGAACAATTTCATCCTCAAAAGAAATTTCTACTGGATGGTGCTATTCTAGAAGGTTGGGATGTGGGGAATAAGCAGTTGCAAAATGCACATTCTGTAAAACTATTTAAAAAATTAAAATATGTAATATTTTATCCATCTCCCTCATGCTTGTGTCAAGTCCATGACACTAGGAAAGTTTAAAATTAACCAGAGAAATATATTTTTATTATAGGTGTGCTAAACTTGAATATTTGTCCCATTATATGCTCTCATATTGGGGCTGGAAGGGAGGTAAATGTGATTTAACTTCCAATACAACACCATCAAAATGCTTGCAATTTGGGCAAAAGCGGTCTGCGACCATAGCTTAATAGAAGCCTCATTTGACATTGTTCTCTTTGGAAAATCTAGGAATGCTGTACTGTGAGATAATTAACGTTTCAGAAGTTTGTGTCACAATAGCCTTACATTTAAATTTTAGAAATCTTTACATTGGTGGGAAAGATTTTCTAAAATTTTATTTTAGAAACTAAACAACAAAAGAAATGGTTCTAATTGGAACTTTCCCTTGGGATCCAAGCTACTTCACATTATATTTACTTCTGATTTTTAATAATACCCTGTATGAAGTAGTGAAAAACTTGAAAAACATACATAACACAACTTTTTAAATGGAAGCTGATATCTAACCATGGATACAAGGAAATTATTGATAGTCTCAAAGCAACTCAGTAGGTCTGCATGTGATTTCACCAGATGCATTCTAAAGTATGGAAGATGCCTTGGTATGTAGATCTCATAGAGTAGATGATAATCAGCATTTTTTATTTTTATTTAAATAACTATCAGATTTATTTCAAGGGTCCCAGGCCAAATTCTTCCAGAGCTGGTACTCATGCATAGTTGGCTCTAGTTGAACGATGCTCTGGTTGAAGAAGCTGCTACTGATATGTTTTCAATCCTGTTATAAAAGGCCTTCTATTAATAAGCACCTTAAAATTTCTAGGTAGGGAGTATAATAAGTTGTTAGTTACCCATACTGATCCAACCCATTGACAGAATGACTTAGTTCAGACTTAGGCAAATCGTAGGGTGTAGAAGTTTTGCCCTCTAGTAAACCTGACTCACCAAACACTCCTCCCATCTTCTCATTAAGCACGTTGAAACAGAAAATGCTTCTCTATGTATCCTTTCTTCTTTCCTTTCAGCCACCATCTCAGCAACTGTGTCTTAGACAATCAGTTGAGTGGCTACTCACAGAAGCTGTGCTAGGCCTTATTGAGGCCCCTGTGTCCAGAGTGTTCAGTTTCCTTGGAGAAGATGGACTTAAAGAGGAATCAAAGGCTTCTAGGGAAGACAGCACCACTGTGTTGAAAAGGAAACTCAACCTTTTCTGTCATAAGGGAAACCCCAATATCCTTGGATAACATAGTTCTGACTGCAGGGGTACCCTGAATTCAACCTGTTTGTTAGGGAACCAGATCTGATGTGACATTTCTGACATCTAGCTACATGTAATGACTGCCCTCTCTGGTCATGCCCTTGTCTCCTGACCTGTTAGTATTAGTCAGATTGATTGCCTGAACATTGCCAGTAACAGTGACTGGACCTCCCTGTCGATCTTACCACTCTTGCCAATGCCTGTAGCATATTCAGTTGGCATTAGGTTCCATGAAAGCAGTATCACACAATGTGACACTGCTGTTTTAAATAATGGGCAGTACTGAAATACCTCCCACTGAATAAGAGGTTGGGAAGAGAGCCCTTCTTTAAGAATCTACTGCAGAATGAGCTTCAGACTACCAAAATGTCTTAGAGGTAGCAACATGAGACTTGATGTTGTGCATTAAATATTTAATTGCTTACAGAAATAAGATGAAGTGAGGGCCAGCAAGGAGAAAATAGAGTCCTTAATGACTATAAACCCTGACAAATGAAGATTTAGTACCATTTACAATGGAATAATGAGGAAAACATAGGCAAACATTTAATGTTTTCAACAGTCATATTGGTGGTATTCTGCCTGGTGTGTATGTAGCATATGATTAAACAAATGAGTACATATTGGATATTTTAATTCTATTGTCTCTTGAGTCCTTGGCAATCAGGTGTCTAAGAATGGAACAAGGTGGTAAGTTAAAGTAAAAACTTTGTAGTCTTTGAATTGGGAGTATCAATATGATGTCATGAGATGTTTAATCTATGTGTCTATGCGTTCATGTATGTAACTGATCACTGAAAAGGTGTAACAAGAATGACCAACTGGGGGGAGCATCCTTAGCACCTGGATTTTGACGTTGAAATAGAATTTCTCATTAAAAGAAACCAAGGCATTTTGGAGATATGGCTGATTCCAGGTGTGGAACGGGAAATGTGCAAGATGCCTGAAAGAACTTGTCATAGCAAGGAAGTGGTCAAATGTTAGCAGGATCTTGTCAAAAGAATTCTGGAGGCAACTTGAAGATCCCACTGGCCAAAAATGGAATAGTTGGAGCTTCAATAATAAAGTTGGCAATGAATTGAAACTCACTGATATGTTTAAACCCATGAATTAATAATATCAAAAGAGAATTCACTTTAGGAGGATGAGAGGGAATAAATTCATATCTTCTTGAAAACTGATGATAAAGAGAATCGAACATTTATTTGGCCTATCCTGTATGCACTTGACCACTAAGTATCCAGATGGCAGATGAGGGAAAGTACCTCTATATAAAAGTTTTTGGCTGGGCGTGGTGGCTCACGCCTGTAATCCCAGCACTTCGGGAGGCCGAGGCGGTCGGATCACGAGGTCAGGAGATCGAGATCATCGTGGCTAACACAATGAAACCCTGTCTGTACTAAAAATACAAAAAATTAGCTGGGCCTGGTGGTGGGCGCCTGTAGTCCCAGCTATTCAGGAGGCTGAGGCAGGAGAATGGTGTGAACCCTGGAGGCGGAGCTTGCAGTGAGCCGAGATGGCGCCACTGCACTCCAGTCTGGGCGACAGAGCGAGACTCTGTCTCAAAAAAAAAAGTTTCTAACTAATAATTGAAATGATTATCATCCACTTTATACTCCCCATTGATTTAATAAATCTGTGTATTAAGCATCAACGGCTGCTAGCATCATCAAAAGAGAAATAACTAGATATTACATGCTTCCTGATGGAAGAAAACAAGACCTCTTATAGTCTTGTCAAAGGAATTGAACCTTAAATCTGAATCAGGCTTTGACTCTAGCTTCCAGAAAATATATAGGATGGAGAGCTACATCCTGCCTATGAAATCAAGACTCAGACTGAGAAACAACTTGTCAAAGGGTCTGGCTTTCTCAACAAATAACACTGTAAGGAAAAGAAAGGATTGGAGAGGAGCTCTATAAACTTGCCTATTATTTTATTTCAGCTGAGACTTGGGCATCATTTAAAACCAATGAAATAGTCAAAACTTAATTCTTTACTATTTTATCACATTTTACTATTATCTCTGCTTTTAAGGTTATTTCACAGATATTAAGGTACCCGTGTGGTGGAAATACTATACAATGGTGTACCTTACACATTTTCCCAGTTCTACGTTAGTAACGTCAAGGTGGTTTGAAATTGGCAGTTTGATGGTGGCAGTATTTAGACCAAATCAGGGATGGTTTACTGTTTGGTCAATTTGTCTAGACTTAAAAAGGTGATGGGGAAAATGTTAATGCAGATTAAAATTTAAAATGTGTCTGTAGCTGTTACATGGTGAAGAACACAAGAAATTGAGGAAATATTCTTCCAATGTTCAAAAACTGATCTGATTCAGCAAAGAAGCCAGATATATCATGGACAAATGAGTGAAGTTCTGACATGTGTTGATTGTTCTCTTTTGTCTTACTTGTTAATGTAAATAAAAATATCAACCAACATTCATGCCAGATTACACTTGTGAATCAATTGCAATCACAGGATGGCTAGAGATAGAAGAATTTGGGAAAAATAAAAAGATTCTTTGTGAATAAATTGGTTATGTGGAATTAGCAATAAGGAGTATTATCTATTTTATTTATATTAGTTAAATTTATTATACACTTATGTATGTGTGTGGATTTTGTGCCAGTTGTTAAACATTTACCAGCTCACCCCTGGAAACATGGTGTGTAATAACTGTTGGTTGTTTTTATTATTAGTATGGCAATAACATACTAATGGTCCCTGCAAAGGGATGATGTTCCTAAAGACCAAATGTTTGCCAGGAAAGTAAACTGATCAAGATGACTTAAATTTTAAGATGAGTTAAATTATATATGCCAAGAAAGGCCATCACTGAATTGAAAGAACTTATGTAACAGAAGCACTATGCAATACACAGAAGTCATCTTTACAATAAAGGCTGTTTGGGCCCGATATTTTGCTTCCAGATATCTATGAAAGGCAGAGCATTGAAAAAACAGAATGAACATCATGTCTTGTCAGAAGCTAAATATCCCATAGACACAGCAGAGATTACAAAATGAACATGCAGAATTTATAACCATAAAATGGCCATCGATCCATTAGGTCCAAATTAAGTAGATTGAATAGGAAAGACAAGTTGCGTGATACCTAAATAAGACATTCATCTATAAAGAAATCCATAAATCTATGGATTGGGAGAATGATGAGCATTTAAGTGTTGCTAAAAGGAAATATGTTTCCACTCACCTATTTGGAAAGATTTGGGTGATGTTTGCTTAGTATGGGTTGTATTATAACAACAACATACATGGAAATGACCTGTAGGGTTAAGGGCCTTCGACCATCCTGACATCTGCTAAAAGTTGAGTCCTGGAATTGAGTCACACCTTGTTTATGTTTTCAGAGGGGGAATAGCTGTGTGCATTATTTTAATAAATAACTAGTTGGTGGTCCGGGAATGACAGGATGCCTGGGAGACAGTGATTCCTGTATCCTGCAGTTCATAACGGCAAGGAAATGAAATACTGGATTTAGTCAACCATGCATGGAGTCTGATTTCAGCAAACTCGGTGAAATTTCTTATGGCTCAAGAGGTTAAAATGAATTCTTTGGAAAAAGTGAGATTTCAAGTACAGACAACCCTCCTTAGATTACACGTCGGCAGTTTCAACCAACCAAGGATGGAAAATATTTTTTAAATAACAAAAATAACCATACAACCATAAAAATGACACTAATAAGAATATGCTATAACAACTATTTATATAACATTTACTTGTATTAAGTATTATAAGTGATCTAGAGATGATTTAACATATACAGATGTACAGAGGATGTGACTAGGTTATATGCAGATACATTATGTTATATAAGGGACTTGGGCATCTGCAGATTGGGTCCTGGAACCAATCTCCAACAAATATTGAGGGACAACTGTATACAAATAATGAAAGGCCAAGTGGGAAGAGACAGAAACTAAAATAACTGGTATGCTTGCATAGCAAGACCTCTGGTGAACACAGATTCCGAAGGATGAACTAAAGTTGACTATGTGGAACACATAAACATCATAAAAGAGTACAAGTTTATAAAAATATTAGGAAGGTTAAAATTCCTAGTGAACTTTCAGAAAATGCTGGTCAACAAAGAATGCCATTAAATTATATTCAGATCCAGAAGTATGAGAAATGCTACATCTCCAATGAGCAGAATTTTATTTTATTTTATTATTATTTTATTTTATTTTTTAAGACAGAGTCTCACTCTGTTGCCCAGGCTGGAATGCAGTGGCATGATATCTGCTCACTGCAACCTCTGCCTCCCAGGTTCGAGTGATTCTCCTGCCTCAGCCTCCCAAGTAGCTGGGATTATAGGAGCCAGCCATCATACCCGGCTAATTTTTCTATTTTTAGAGACGAGGTTTCACCATGTTGCCCAGTCTGTTCTCGAACTCCTGGCCTCAAATTATCCACCCACCTCAGCCTCCCAAAATGCTAGGATTACAGGCATGAGCCACTCTCCCCAGCCAGAATTGTCTTAAAACAGGGAAGGATGAAACAAATAATGTAGAGATGGGATAAAAAAGCTAAGAACAGCTATGGAAAGAAATGAAAAGTTTTCAATGAATCTATCTCCAGGGCTAGGCCAACTACATTTTAGTATGTTTCTGCTTCTTGAAGAACTTGCACATGGAATCCCAGAGCATGTGTCAATGATGTTTGGTAAATAATAGAGGAAATATTCAGAAGCATCAAAGTGAATACTTTTTTTCCAGTGTAGAAAAAAGGTTTGCTCAATGGAAAGTATGCTACATATACAATCTTAGACTCAGCAAAGCCTGTGGCAAAATTGCACATAATATCCTACGGATAAGGAGATAAAAACTTCAGCTTCTGGTACTTTTAAAGAAATACACATCTGTCGAATAACAATTGAGAGTGTTGATAAGTGGCTTGGTGGTATACTACAAGAATAATTGAGTGGCCCAAGACTTTGTCTTAATACCATGGTATTAAAACTTTATTAATGACTTAAAGCATAAAAGTCTGCAGATGACAGAACTGGGACGATTAAGCAATATGGCTCACAATCAATATGCAAAATTATATTAATAGACTTATGCTCTTGCAGTGGTGGATTAGCTGATATCAGGTGATTCCTCCAACTGAAAACTAGAAAAGCTGATAAGATTTTATTTATTTATTTATTTATTTATTTTTAATTTATTTAGAGACAGAGTCTTGCTCTGTCACCCAGGCTGGAGTGCAATGGCATGATCTTGGCTCACTGCAGCCTCCACCTCCTGGGTTCAAGCGATTCTCCTGCCTCAGCCTCCCAAGTAGCTGGGATTACAGGCACACACCACCACACCCAGCTAATTTTTGTATTTTTAGTAGAGATGGGTTTTCCCCATGTTGCCCAGGCTGGTCTCGAACTCCTTGCCTCAAGTGATCCGCCCAGCTCAGCCTCCCAAAGTGTTGGGGTTACAGGCGTGAGCCACTGCTCCCAGGCCAGCTTACACTGCTTCTGTTCAGCTTCTTTGACTCAGGATAACATTTTGTGATTCATCCAGGTATTCGTGTGTATCACAGTCTTTTCCTTTTTACTGCTGGTAGCATTACATTGTGTGCCTACACTGCAATTTATGTATACATTCATCTGTTGGTATTTATGTTGCCAGGGGAGAAAACTTACTGGGAATGAGGCACAAGAATGGTAAGATGTGTCATATTTTGATAGGGATATGGGATATGCATTTGTTGAAGCTCATCAAATTATACACTTTCAGATCTGTGCATTTATCTGCATGAAAATTAGGCCACAATTAAAACAAGAGAAAATATATTGAAAATTTTAAAAAGTTACCTTCTCTGGAAGACTATAACATCATCCAGAATACCTAAACTAACTGACAATGTTTCACATGCAGTGTTTGGCATTCAATAATAAGAGCAGGCATATAATAAAGCAATAATTGACCAAAATCAAGAGGAAAAGCAGACAATAGAAACAGTTATACATGAGATCCAAATATTGGACTTAATCCAAAGCCTACGATTAATATGTTCAAGAAATTATATGAAAATATTAAGAATTTCAGCAGGAAATGAAAAATTACAATACGATTTAAATGGAAATTCTGAGACTGAAAAATAGAGTAACTGAAATTAAGAATTTAATAGATGAGTTTGCAGATAGACTAGACAAAACTAAAGAGGCAAACCAGAAGATATGTCAAAGAAATAGCCAGACTGAAACTCAAAGAGAAAAAAGGATTAAGAAAAAAAAAAAAAAAACGAAAGAAATGACCGTAAGGGTATATGCGACATGACAAAAAAAAAAAAAACTTAACATACATACAATGGTAGTTCCAGGAAAGGTGGGAGAGAATATGACAAAACCACTATTTGAAGAGATAATGGCTGAGAATTTTTCAAAATAGATTTAAAAATTATTAAGCATAGATTGAGGAAGTTCTACAAACCAAAGCAGGATAAAGACAAAACCACATCTTAAGCACATCATAGGGAAACTCCCCGAAAATATAGCCAAAAGAAAAAAGGACATATTACTTTTAAATGAGCAACAATAAGATTGACAGCTGACTTTTAAACAAAAACTGTAGAATGCTGAAATTAAACTGCCAATCTAGAATCTATACTCAACAGTAATATCCTTCACAGAGGAAGAAAAAGAAAGATAATTTTTAGAAGAATAAAAATGGAGAGAATTTGCCACTAGCAATTTTTTCCCGGGCATACAATTTAAATGCCAGTTAGAAGTTTCTTGATAAATGAAAGAGTAAATGTAGCTCCCCAGGCAAAAGAAACATGATCCAAGGTGGAAGCATGGAGATTAAGGGAAAAAAACGAAAAGTATGAAAGGGTCAATATATGAATTGTGGGGCATTTGTGTGTGTGTGTGTGTGTGTGTGTACTCTCACATGACTATGATACATTACAATAATACAAGTAATGAGAGACAAGTAAATAGAGTCAAATTGTTCTGAGGTAGTGGCATTGTTTAGTAAGTCATGTTTATATGGAATTAACCTAAATACCCATCAATGACAGATTGGCTAAAGAAAATGTGGTATATATACACCATGGAATACTATGCAGCCATAAAAAATGAGATCATTTCTTTTGCAGGAACATGGATGGAGCTGGGGGCCATTATCCTTAGCAAACTAACACAGGAACAGAAAACCAAATACCTCATGTTCTTACTTACAAGTGGGAGCTAAATGATGAGAACTCATGGACAAAAAGAGGGGAAAAACACCCACTGGGGCCTGAGGGTAGAGGGTGGGAAGAGGTAGAGGATCAGAAAAAATAACTACTGGGCTAGGCTTAGTACCTGGGTAACAAAATAATCTGTACAACAAACCCCCATGACAGGAGTTTACCTGTGTAACAAACCTGCACAGGTACCCCTGAACCTAAAAGTTTAAAAAAGAAAAAAAGGAAAATACTAGTTTATATTAGATTTATTAAGTCAAGAGTCATGTAATTTCTAGGGTAATTATAAAAGCCAAGAAACTATAGTAAAGGAAAGTGAAACATTGAAAAGCCACTAGTTTGAAAGAAGGTGAAATAAATAGGGGGGAGAGAAAGAATAATGTAGGAGAGGCGGGAAAAATGGAAAATAAATAGTAAGATGTTAAGTTCAAACATAAAAATATGTACATGAAATTTAAATCAGCTAAATGCTTTACTTAAAAGTTTATGATACTGGCCAGAACACAAAACTTACATATATACTGCTTATAAGAGTCATGCCCTAAATATTAAAATACAGAAAGGTTTAATGCAAAAGAACTATCACGGAAACTTTTGTTTTTGTTTTTGTTTTTAGATGGAGTCTCGCTGTGTCACCCAGGCTGGAGTGCAGTGACACAATCTCAGCTCACTGTAAACTCCACCTCCCAGGTTCAAGTGATTCCCCTGCCTCATCCTCCCAAGTAGCTGAGACTACAGGCATGTGCCAACACACCTGGCTAATTTTTGTATTTTTAGTAGAGAGGAGGTTTCATCATGTTGACCAGGCTGGTCTCGAACTCCTAACCTCAGGTGATCCATCACCTCGGCCTCCCAAAGTGCTGGGATTACAGGCATCAGCCACCTCACCCGGCCTGTCATGTAAACTTTAACAAAAGGAATCTATTGCTTCAAGGCAAAAAGCATTCCTAGAGATAAAGAGAGACATTTTATATTGATAAAAGGGCCGGTCTTCCAGGAGGATATAAAAGTTCTAACTTGTATGCACCTAGTTACATAGCCTCAAAATATGGAAAGCTAAAACTGACAAAACTAAAAAAAAAAAAAAAAAAAAAAGGACAAATCCACAATCACGGTAGGAAATTTTAACACGTCATTCTCGATAAATGATAGAACACACTGACAAAAAAAAATCAGCAAAGATATAAAAAATTTGAAACACCAGTAATTACTATGCCCTAATTGATGTGTAGAACACTGCATGCAACAATATTAGAATGCACCTTCACTTAAAGTGCATATGAGACACTTACCCAAACTGATTGTATGTTGGATAATGAAGTTTCAACACATTTCCGTGAATGCGGTATGCTGTCTGACTATGGTGAAATTAAGCAAGAAATCGGTATCAAAAAGATAACTAAACAAGTCACATGGGCTTGGAAATTAGGCAACATACTTTTAAATAACCCATGGGTTTAAGAATAAATAGTGATGGCAATTAGAAAATACTTTAACTGATTTATTTTGAATATATGACAGTTTACCTCATGAAAATAAGCGAAGAACAGCAAATTAAACAGAAAGAAGTAGGAGGAAAATAATGAAGTTAAAAGAAAGAAAAACAACTGAATAGAAAATAGATTTAAAATATAAAGGATGGCTAAAGACAAAAGATAATTATTTGAAAAAAATAATAAAATTGATAAATCCATGGCCAGAGAGAGATGGAGACAGAGATAACAAATAACAAATATTAAGAATAAAAAACAGGAGTGAACATCATTACAAACTCTAGAGACATCTAAAAGGTACTAAGAGGACTTTATGGAAATAGTTATGTCAATAAATATGAAAATTTAAATAAAATGAAAAAATTCCAGGAAAGAAATACTAAGATTGACAAAGGAAATAGAAAATCTGAATGATATCTATCACAAAAATCAGCTTCATAATTAAACAACTTTCTGCAAAGAAAAGTCCAGACCCAGGTGGCTTCACTGGTGAATTCTTCCAAACATTTAAGGAAGAAATAACAATTATATACACATTTTTGCAGAGAATTAAAAAAGTGGGGACAGTACTTGCTCATTTTTTGAGGCCAGCGAAACCTCATACCTAACAAGAACACAACAGGAAAGGAAAATTATAGTCTCATCTCTCTCATAAACATTGGTGCAATTCTAAACAAAATATTAGCAAATCAAATCTTATTATTTATAAGAAGCATAGTGCACCATGACCAAGCTAGATTTATTTCAGAAATATGTTTTGGTTTAATAGTTGAAAACCAGTCAATATAACTTACCATATTAACATAACTAAAGAGAAAAATCATAAGATCATCTTAGTGGATACAAAAATAACAGTTAATATAATTAAACACCATACATAATAAAAACTCTTAGCAGCCTAACAGAATGGAACTTCCTAATCTGATATAGAATATTTTAAAAATTTACAGCAAACATCATACTTAATGTTTAAATTTTGAAAGCTGTTCCTAAGATTGAGAATGAGACAAGGATGTCAGTCACCATGACAACTCAACACTTTACTGGAAGTCCTAGACAGTGCAACACGCAAGAATAAAATTAAAGGTGTAATGATCCAAAACCAAGATATGAAACTGTCATTTTTTTTTTTACAAAAAAACAACATATAATAATAGAATTAATAAATTTAGTAAGGTCAAGTGAGTACAAAATATAAAAATATAAAAAAAAATTGTAATTTTTATGTCAGCAATAAACTGTTAGAAGATAAAACTTAAAAGTTATCTATTACCATAGCATCAAAAAACATCACATATGTGGAATTAAATATAACGAAGATGTGCAAGGCCTTACACAGCAACCTACAAAACATTCTAGGGAGAAGTTAAAGAAAACCTAAAGAAATGGAAAGGCATACCTTGCTCATATATTAGAAGTCTCCGTTCTCCATAACATTAATTTATAAATTCAATGCAATCCCAATTAAAGCCCTGGCAGAGGCCACGCGCCTTGGCTCACGCCTGTAATCCCAGGACTTTGGGAGGCCGAGGCGGGCGTATCACAAGGTCAGGAGATCGAGACCATCCTGGCTAACGTGGTGAAACCCCATCTCTATTAAAAATACAAAAAATTAGCTGGGCGAGGTGGCAGGCACCTGTAGTCCCAGCTACTCGGGAGGCTGAGGCAGGAGAATGGCGTGAACCCGGGAGGCGGAGCTTGCGGTGAGCTGAGATAGCGCCACTTCACTGCCTGGGTGACAGGGTGAGACTCCGTCTAAAAAAAAGAAACCTGGCAGATTCGTTTCTGGAAATGGTCAAGGCTGATCTTAAAATGTATATGGCATCAAGAAGAACTTAGAATAGTCAAAAGTATGTTGAAGGAGAGCAAAGTTTGAAAACTTCTATTACCAGATATCAAAACTTACTCTAAAGAGTGCTTGTCCATCCCACAGTCCACCAGCTCCATGCAGCTCAGAACGGCTTTGAATGCGGCCGACAGAGATTTGCAAACTTTCTTAAAACATTATGAGGTTTTTTGTTGTGATTATTATTATTATTATTATTTTTTAGTTCATCAGCTATTGTTAGTGTTAGTGTATTTTATGTGTGGTCCAAGCCAATTGTTCTTCCAATGTAGCCCAGGGAAGCCAAAAGATTGGACACCCTGCTCTACAGCTATAGTAATTTAATATTAATATAAAGATATAGACAGAACAATTGAACAGAATAAAGACTAGAAAAACATCTAAACATATTACTAATTATTTAAACATATTACTGATTTTCGGTAATGAAAATCAATTAACTACTGACATGTATTACCTATATGAATCTCACAAACAATATTGAATGAAAGACTCAAGACAGAGGTTATACATTCCATTTCAAAATTTCAAAAACAGCAATCAAGACCAGTGTCAAAAGTTAGCATAGTGATTACTTCTGAATACTGCTAGAAGATAAACTCAGATAACCAGGAGATTAATGAGAAAAACAAACAATCAAAAATGGCAGTAAGCATTGAATCTAATTACCTATAGGAGGCCAAGACTAATATAGGGATTATGATTTGAAAATTGAATGTTGGAGTTGTAAACCTTGATAATAGAATAGATACATAACTATCTATATATAGAGAGGCTGAGGTATGAGAATCACTTGAACCTGGGAGGTGGAGGTTGCAGTGAGCCGAGATTGTGCCACTGCACTCCAGCCTGGGTGCCTCCAGCGAGAGTCTGTCTCAAAAAAAAAAAAAAAGTTATGAATAACTGTGCACTAGATAACAGAGCATCAGCATTCACAGAGAAGAGCTATAGGGGAAACAAGAAAAAATATAGAAAACACGGCATCTTAATTATTTAATTCATGTGTTTTAGTTCATTAAACAACAAGAGGACCAAAATTAAGTAAGACTAAAAAATACTTAAATATCACAATTGGTAAGGTAGAAATATGTGTGTGTATGTCTGAACATAACAACTCATTCTTTTTTAAGTGGCAACGACATTCATAAAACTTTTCCATAAGGCCTCAAAGATTTCAGTGAATTCTCAATGGTAGTGAATATAGACATTCTCTGATCACAGTACACTAAAATACAAAGCAAAAACCAAATCAGGAACAAAAATTCTACTGCTTTGATGTTAAAAACCTCTCAACTCAACTCTTGAGTCAAAAAGGAAAATTTGGCCAGGCACGGTGGCTCACACCTGTCATCCTATCACTTTGGGAGGTGAGGAGAGAGGACCACTAGAACCCAGGATTTCAAGACTGGCCCGGGCAACATGGTGAGACCTCATCTCTGCAAGAAATTTAAAAATTAGCGAGAAGTGGTGGCACTCACTAGAGTAGTCCCAGCTACTCCAGAGGCTGAAGCGGGAGGATTACTTGAGCCCAGGAATTTGAGGCTGCAGTGAGCTATGATCACACCATTGCAGGGCAGCCTGGATGACATAGCAAGAGCCTCTCTCAAAAAAAAAAAAAAAAAAGAAAGAAAAGAAAAAAAAGAAAAACTTGGCTGATATTACTGAATATATAAAAAACAAATGATAAGAAAACTCTATCAGAACTTACGGGTGCTCAGAAGAAAAGGTATAGCCTTATTTATTAATAAATACATGACCTAACTTCAGAATATACTAAAAGAACATTAAAAATAAACCCAAGGTAAGTAAAATACAATAATTTGTAAACATAAATTTGAACTTAATTAATTAGAACACAGAAAAATAGTCTAACTAATAAGTTGACTGAAGAACTGGCTCTTTGAAGGAAAAAATTAATGAAATAGAAGTGATAAACTGTTAGCTAACTTGTCTGGGTCAATGCAAAATGTAAATATTTTAGTGCTTCCTTATTATTATTTAACAAAATCTGTGATGGAATTATATAAGCAGGCTTGAAAAGTTGCCTTTTGGGGTTATTTAATGTTCATTTTCTTATCTCTAGCAAAATTAACCAAAGTTGTGTAGCTAGATGGCACATTGTTTTAATGGTTTCTGGAAAAGTACATACACATTCAGAGCCAATTCCAGTGGGCAAAAACACATATTCAAAAATTAAACTTTTAAAACACACATTCAAAAATTAAACTTTTAACTTTTAGGGTGGCTTATTGCCTGTAATCCCAGCACTTTGGGAGGTTGAGGCAGGAGGATTGCTTGAGGACAGGAGGTTGAGACAAGCCTGGGCAACACAGTGAGACCCCATCTCTACAGAAAATACAAAAATTAGCCAGGTGTGGTGGTGCATGCCTGTAATCCCAGCTATTTCAGAGTCTGAGGTGGGAGGATCGCTTGAGCCCAGGAGTTCAAGGCTGCAGTGAGCTATGATCACACCGTGGGGCTCCAGCCTGGGTGACAGAGCGAGACCCTGTCTCTAAAAAATAATAATAACGAGCTTTTAAGATTTAGTTTAGACGGGACGTGGTGGCTCATGCCTGTATTCCTAGCTCTTTGGGTGGCCGAGGCGGAAGAATCACTTGAGACCAAGAGTTGAAGACCAGCCTGGGCAACACATTAACACCCCTATCGCAGTGGCCCGTGCCTGTGGTCCCAGCTACACAAGAGGCTGAGGTTGAGGTTGAAGGATGGTTTGAGCCCAGGAACTCACAGCTGCAGTGATTGCACCACCACACTCCAGCCTGGGTGACACAGTGAGACCCTGCCTCAAAAAAAAAAAAAAAGAAAGAAAAAGAAATTTAAATAAGTTATACTAGGTTTAAAAGTCAAAATGATATTAAAAGATATATAATACATGAGAAATTTCACTCCCACCCTGTCCTCATTCACTCCATGTCCCACTCCAGGTCACCATTTTATTCTTGTTGTCACTTCAGTATTTATACAGATATAAGCAAACTGGTATTTTATTCCCCTCTTTTCTTTAAAAAATTTTATTTTGAAATGATTTCAAACTTATAGAAAAATTTCAAGAATAGTGCAAAGAACTCCCATATATCTTTCACCCTGTTCCAGGTGACCACTTTGTCATTCTCTCATTTCTCTCTTATATGTGCTATATGTTTTATGTTTCGGAATGTATTTCTTTCAAAAACATTAGTCGCATATCTGCAGACAATGATCAAAATCAGAAAATTTAACTTGATACACTACAATACTACTATGTAGAGTCTTAATTCAAACCAAATGTTTCCAAAATTTCCCTTTTACTAATTTAATTTTTTTAAGGCTCCAATTCAGGATCATGCATTGCATTTTCATGTCTTTTCAGTCTCTTTGAATATGTGCAGTTTCTTTAGACTTTTTTCTTCCCACTTTTTGGTCTTTTGTGACTTGACTTTCTTGAAGAGCTCAGGTCATTTCTTTTGCAGAATATCCCGCAACCCAAGTTAGGCCTCTCTGATAAGATTCAGGTGAAATGCAGGTCGTATCTTCTCAGCCTAGCATGTCAGAAGGCATATGATGTGAGATTTTTCCTTAGTGAGGTTAACCTCATGAATCAAGGAAGTGGCATCAAACTAATACCATTGTATTCTTCATGTACTTGAAGAAAAAAAGTCAATTTCATTAAAAAATGTCAATAATGAAGCAACACATTTTTAGTTTTCTCAAATTTTTACTTGTGTGTTGAAATATGAAGTGCACATAAAACATTTCTTTTCTTTTCTTCCTTTTTTTTTTTTTTTTTTTGAGACAGTCTTGCTCTGTTGCCCAGGCTGGATGGAGTGCAGTGGCATTATCTCAGCTCACCATAACCTTTGCTTCTGGGGTTGAAGCAATTTTCCTGCCTCAGCCTCCCGAGTAGCTGGGATTACAGGCACGTGCCACCATGCCTGTGTTTTTGTATTTTTAGTAGACACAGGGTTTCACGATATTGGTCAGGCTGGTCTCGAACTCCTGACCTCGTGATCCACCCACCTCAGCCTCCCAAAGTACTGGGATTACAGGCATGAGCCACCATGCCTGGCCACATGAAACATTTTTACCATAGTATGATGATTATCTCTAGGAAGTTACTTTTTGTTTGAGAGGGAGTCTTGCTTTGTCACCCAGGCTGGACTGCAGTGACGTGATCTCAGCTCACTGCAGCCTCTGTCTCCCTGGCTCACATGATCCTCCTGCCTCAGCCTCCTGAATAGCTGGGACTACAGGAGTGTGCCACCATGCTCAGCTAATTTTTGTATTTTTTGTAGAGACGGGGGTTGGCCATGTTGCCCAGACAGGTGTCGAACTCCTAAGCTCAAGCCATCCTCCCACCTCGGCCTCCCAAAGTGCTGGGATTACAGGTGTGGGCCACCACACCCGGCCAGAAGTCACTTTTTGAGTCACAAACTGAACTAGCTAGTTTTTCATGGAGGATCATTTTTTTATTTGAAAGAATTACTGACAATCTCTGGTTACTCAGACTCTGATATCTGGCAGATGCTTTCTCAAAAACAAATGAAGTGATCCTCTCACCTTGAGGGAAAGGACCAGGATTATTTGTTGTTAATGGCAAAATTCAGGCTTTCAAGAGAAAACTAGAATTTAAAAAACTTGTATTCACCACAATGAGCTGAACAGCTTCTCAGTATTCAAGGCTGGTTGGGATGAGATTAGTGGAAATATTAACTAATCTGATTTTTAAAATGTTGTGTAATGAGATAGGTCAACCTTTGGAAGCTCAACACAATGTGGGGAACCAGTTTGTATTAAAGGAGAGCAACGCGTGTGTGATATTATAAAAACATGATGGATAAAAAAGCCATTCAAATTGCAAGATAGAATAGTGGGTTATAATTTAATAAAGCATGAGAAGTTCATTGATATGGCTTCAGATTCCACTTGTCACATTTTATTGTTATGAAAAATGTCTATAATTATCTAAAAAGATTATTAAAATACTCCTTCCTTTTCCAGTTACATATATGTGTGAAGCTGGATTTTCCCCCGTATTCTTCAATCAAAGCAACAGCTTGAATGTGGAAACAGCTACGAGAATCTTGCTGTCTTCTATTAATGCAGATATTAAAGAACTTTACAAAGTGTATAAAATAATACCTATATTTTGTTTTAAAAAAGCTAGTTTTGATAAAATGTTTATATTATGTGAAATAGGCTTATTTTCAATTAATACATATTTTTAAAGTCTTTCCATTTTAATTTCTAATATGGTAAATAGCAATAGATAAAATCTGCATAAACACAACTTTTGAAACCCTTAATAATTTTTAAGAGTGCAAAGTGTTCCTGAGACCAAAAAGTTTGAGTACTATTGGTCCATGATGTAAGTTGTTGATTTTTTTTGCCAGTTTGTCATTTGTCTCTCGATTTTTTCTTTTTGTCATACAGACATTTTTTATTTTCATATAGTTGAATTTATTATTCTTTTCTTTAAAAAAAGTGTCTCAATCTTGACCTGTGGTTAGATCTTCCCTCACTCCACAGATAAAAGGAATTTACCTGTGTTTTCTTATGATTTCATTTTTCACTTTCTATGTTTCTAAATATGTAAAATATCTGTCCTACCCAGTTATCCCAACTTAAAAGTCATCTTTGCCCCACCGGCTTGTGATGACACCTTTATCACATATTGAATTTCCATATGTTGGTTCATCTTAGAACTCCTGTTTAGACCATTGGTCTATAATTCGTATGTTCATGTTATACCATTTATTGAGACTTCATGGAATATTTTACTAGCTTGTAGAACTTGTCCTTCTCCCTCCCCCATTACTTATCCTTTTAATAACTTTCTTGATTTATTTGTTCATTTTTTCATGTGAATTTTGGATCACCTACAGATCAGTGTCTCCTACAGGTTTTGTTCTCATCCAGGGTCATTGGTGCCTTAGCCCAGGCTTTGCTGCTGGCAATACAACCAATAAATAAGGCTTGTTATTTATACTCAGGGCTACAGGAAGCTGTGGCATATACGGGGACATGCCCTGTTGGCTCCTGCCCAAGTGCTATGAGAAGCAAGGTAGTGAACATTCTGCTTGTGTTTGATTTGTTTATATTCGGCAGCACAGGGTCAAATGAGTGGAATACAGCATTGATTATTACCTGAACTCAGTGCAACTAAATGTAAAAATTCCACAAGCCTGAATTCACAGCAATGGAACTACTTATCAATTTCAACTTTTATTTTAGATTCAGGGTGTACACGTGCAGGTTTGTTACCTGGGTATATTGTGTAATGCTCAGGTTTGGGGTATGGATGATCCCATCACTCAGGTAGTGAGCATGGTACCTGATAGTTTTACCACCTTTTCGCTCCTCCTTCTTCCCGCCCTCCTCTTCTAGTTCCCAGGGAAGCTACTTCTTGACATGGTTCCATGTTCTCTGACTTGACTGATGGTCTGACCATCAGACAGCTGCTCTCAGATCTGAGAGATACTTTGTCTCTGAGATGCCCTGGGGATGAATATGATATATAAATGCATAGTTATATTTTTTGAGAACTTGGAATAGTTAGGCGTTAGGTTCAGCTAAATTGTTTCCGTGACTCTGAGTGTGATGAGAAATGAAATGTTGTTTAGTGAGTGTTATTGACAATAGTACAGAATGAAAACATAGAAAAATTCAGCAAGTGCTTTGTTTTCTGTAGACTATATCCCTCACTACAGCTTTATTATTACTGATACTTCTATTATTATTATTGATTTTTCTCTGTGGTGGAATGAGCTGGGATTAAACTTATAAGGCCTTAGAAAATTCATTTTAGCCACTTCTGGCATTGATGTTGTTTTAAGTATTATCTTTTCGCTTCTAAGGAGACACCATCTTAAAACTGAAGCAACTGGACTCAGTGGTTCACAGCTGTAATCCCAGCACTTCAGGAAGCAGATGCATGAAGATCGCTTGAGCCCAGGAGTTCAAGGCCATCCTGGGTGACACAACATGACCCTGTCTCTATAAAAAATAAAAAATCAACTAGATGTGGTGTCACGCACCTAGAGTCCCAGCTATTCGGGAGCCCAGGAGTTCAAGGCTGCAGTGAGCCGAGATTGCGCCACTACATTCCAGCCTGGGCGACAGAGCAAGACGCTGTCTCAAAAACAAAACAAAACAAACAAACAAACAGACTAAGAAACCTTCACTCCCCATCCCTCAAAACCATGAAGCTGATTTCTTTGGTAGCTGGTTACAGGGGAGATAGTGGTAAAAGTAGAAACATTTAAATCACATTTGAGGAATAAGAAATCTAACATTTTTTTTTCAGGGTTGTATCGCCCTATTCTTCTAGAACAGATCATTGAGAAGAAATTTTCCCCATATGAAATAAATATTTGTATTTGAGACCTATCTCAAACAACTTGCCTATGTTCAAAAACTCCATTTCTGAAAAGTTCAACAGGCAATGGGATCTATTAAAACTCTTGTCCCAGTCACCTTTGGATGAACATATACCTGGGTTTCGGGCATCAGCTTATGTGTAACATTGATTGACACATCCCATATTGACATGAGATTTTTAGTGACTTTGTCCTACGTTGTTTTGGGTTGGAATCACCAATACAGAACTGTCAACTCAGTTTAAAATGACTACATTTTGCATGACATTCTCAAGGGAAGGAGAAAAACATCTTTCATTTAGTGAATATAGAAGTTGTTTGTCCAGAGAATGCCCTGTTTCCCTTCAATTCACCTGAATGCCGTGATAAATCTGCCGAGAGTTCCGGTTGTCATACCAATCATCAATAAAAGACACACGGTCTCTTTCTCCAAGTTGCTGAGTCTGCTTTAAACTTTAATAGTACTATTTTTATTAGCTCCACTGCTTAAAGCTTTCTCTGAGAGAATGGACATATTTTCTTGAGAATAATTGTGCTGCCAGGTAACGGAAAATAAACATTAAACACTGATACTATCATCCTCTTGAGTCGTCTAATTTTCCTGGTTCATAATGCATTGTGGCTAGACGGATGAAATCAAACCGCAGTGGTAAATTACCTGTCAGATTGATTTGTCTGCTCTGTTCATTATCTTTGGTGAAAGTATGCTGAGATGGTTGTGTGTGTGTGTGTGTGTGTGAATTTTGATTTCCTTGAACTTCAGATAGGAGTTAAAAATGCTTCTTGGCAGAAAGTAAACTTAGTATGTGCATATTCAAAATAAAATAGCTACCCACTCATAACCTAGCCAGATGTTGCAAAAATAATCATCATGCTCCTTCTGTTTTGATTTTTCTTGCTTACAATGATGAATCTTAGGGTTATAGAAACAGTAGTGAAAACCCTTGTAATTGTCACTCTTCTCTACCATCCAAAGGAATGTTGAGGGCATGCCTGCACAACACATCACTAGGCTAGGCACTGAACACAGAGGGCTTTCCTGCTCCATGGGTGATTGAAATTGAAAACTGCTTTGCTCTGAACATATGAAGACCTTCCAAGAGCAAAATGGTAATTGTAAACTGAGTCCATAGTAGACTGAAATAGTTCTATTCAAAACTAGAAGTGTAGTCAAAGTGTAGCTCTATACAAAAACTTCGGAAACAATACATTTGGATCTGGAGGCAGTGGCAAAAATTTTAAAGTTAAAAGAGTGTTATTTATTTATTTATCTTTTATTATAAAAATAGAGACAGAGCCTTGCTATGTTGCACAGGCTGGTCTCAAACTCCTGGGCTCAAGTGCTCCTTCTGCCTTGACCTCCCAAAGTGCTGGGATCACAGACGTAAGCCACTGTGCCTGTGCCTGGCCAAAAGATCATTATTTATTTATTAATTATTTTTTATTGAGACAAGGTCTATCTCTGTCACCCAGGTTGGAGTGCAGTGGTGCCATCGTGGCTTATTGCAACCTTGACCTCCTGGGCCCAAGCAAGCCTCCCACCTCAGCCCCCCGAGTAGCCAGGACTACAGGTCCATGCCCCCATGCCTAGCTAATTTTTAATTGTTTTGTAGAGATGAGGTCTCACTATGTTGCCCAGGCTGGTCTTGAACTCCTAGCTTCAAGTGATCCTCCTGCCTTGGTCTCCCAAAGTGCTGGGATTCCAGGTGAGAGCCATGATGCCTGGCCCCAAATTTCTTCACTGGAGTCAAAGCAGGTTTCCTGAGCTTTTAGGGCTTCAGTTTCTTCCTGTGTAGAATGCAGACAAAAACATCTTCACAGTTTTTAAAATAAGGATTAAATGAGATAACGCATTTGAAGCACTTTGCAAAGTGCCTGGCTTATAGTAAGTACGCAATAAGGGTTTGCCATATGGCACAATTTGATATCACTTCAGCTACCAACCTATCATAAAATTCCTTACATTTTTAATATATTGGGTTTCAGTTGGTTTTTTTTTTTTTTTTTTAGACAAAGTCTTGCTCTGTCACCTAGGCTGGAGTGCAGTGCTGTGATTTCAGCTCACTACAACCTTTGCCTCCCAGATTCAAGCAATTCTTGTGCCTCAGCCTCCCAAATAGTAACTGGGATTACAGGCATGCACCACCTCACCTGGCTAATTTTTGCATTTTTAGTAGAGAAGGGGTTTGGCTGTGTTGGCCAGGCTGGTCTCAAACTCCTGGCCTCAAGAGTTCTGCCCGCCTCAACCTCCCAAAGTGCTGAGATTACAGGCATGAGCCAATGCACCCAGCCAGGTTTCAGTTGGTTCTTATAAGAACCCTGCTAGGTACTTGGGGTAGGTCTCACTATTCCTTTACACAAGAGGGATAACTAAAATGCAAAAAGCTCAGTGCCTGGCAAGGGGCAAAAGGTAAGTGGCAAAGTTAGAAGAAACCCCATGTCTCCTGAGCCTTTGCAGTTCATCCATTCAAAAATGATTTTGAGTACTTTCTATGCATTCTGCACTAGAATTTATGATGAATATTACCAAGTACATTTCTTGCTTTTAGGGAATTTATGATGAATATTACCAAGTACATTTCTTGCTTTTAGGGAATTTATAGTCTCCTGAGTGAGGGACAGAGATGTTAATCAAATAATCCTACTTATAAATATATAATTCAGAAGTGATTTAAGCACTCGAAAAGCAAGGAACACAGGTTTATAAAGGTCTGTTGACAAAAGGACTTGGTTTAGACTTGAGTCAGAGGAAGCTTCCCTGGGAAAATGCTCCTGGAGCTGAGGTCAGGGGGGTGAGGAGGAGTTAGCTGGGCACAGAGAGAAAGTGGAGCCCATGGGAGAGGCCCAGGGCAGGAGACCTGGTGGCCTCCAGGAACTGGGAGGAAACAGGGAGGATGGAGGAGAGAGCAGAGTTCGGGGTGGGGTGGGGGTGATGGTGGAGGGGGTAATGACAGTGACGGTGGTGGCAGCTGCTAATATTTATTGATCTTGTTCTTGCCAAATGGGTTGGGCCCATCTGGGGCCACCCTATACCAAATTCTTAGCTTGAGTTTCCCAGTGAATCTAGGTTGCCAATTCATTCTAGGGCCAGGGTCTAGGCATGAGGTGTTCCCTTTCCTTTTCTCCCTGCCTTTCTAGCTGCGGAGAGGACCCGTGCCTCCTGGGTGTGAGTGCATGCATGAGGAGCGTGGGTTTACTACGAGTCATCCTAACCCTGAGAGTGCAGGCCTCAAGGTGGGGAGGGTTTTTGATCAGTTCTCTGTATCTTGGCTGGGCCCCAGTTCTGCCTTCTGTTCCCTTGTTGAAGAGGCTGGTAAAGCCTAACGCCCAAGCTTGCCCACCATAGCCGCAGTGTGCAGGGAAAAAGCAGCCCTGATGCTTTGAGCTTCTGCTACTTCTCTGGGTTCCGACGTCCCCTTAGGTTCTAGCCTAGTAGTTACTTTCCAGTCAGCTTATTGATGCTTTTAAAGAGTTTATTTCTATTTTATCCCATATTTTATTTCTTTTCAGAGGGCAGCTAAGTCTGGAAATCTGGCATGCTACCACAGAAATAAGAAGTCCAGGCTGGGCACGGTGGCTCACCCCTGTAATCCCAGCACTTTGGGAGGCTGAGGCAGGTGGATCACCTGAGGTCAAGAGTTCAAGACCAGCCTGACCAACATGGCAAAACTCCGTCTCTACTAAAAATTAAAAAAAGAAAAAATAACAGGGCGTGGTGGCACACGCGTATAATTCCAGCTACTCGGGAGGCAATTATCCTGCCTTAGCTGGAATTACAGGCATGCACCACCATGCCCTGCTGAGGCAGGAGAATTGCTTGAACCTGGGAGGTGGAGGTTGCAGTGAGCCGAGATTGCGTCACTGCACTCCATCCAGGCTGGGCAACAGAGTGACTCTGTCTCAAAAAAAAAAAAAAAAAAGAAAGAAAGAGAGAGAGAAATAAATAAATAAATAAATAAATAAATAAATAAATAAATAATAAATCAGAAGTCCACCAGACTGCATTGCTGGCTTTTCTCTCAGTCTGTGGCATCCTTATTAACGTAGCAGTGAGGAAATAGACAGAAATATATGTATCTTCCCCCCTGAGGACTTAAGTAACTGAAGAATTGTTTTATTGCAATAAAATATACATAACATAGAATTTACTATTTTAGCCACTTTTAAGTGGACATTAAGTATACAGTGGCATTAGGTGCATTTGCAATGCTGTGCAGCCATCAGAACATCTACAGAACATTTCCATCACCCTAAACAGAAACTCCACGCAGTCCAGGTCTGGTGGCTCATGCTTGTAATCCCAGCACTTTGGGAGGCTGAGGAGGGCAGATCACTTGAGCTCAGAAGTTCAAGACCAGCCTGGGCAACATAATGAGACTCCTTCTCTATGAAAAATACAAGATTATCCGGGCATGGTGGTGGATGCCTGTAGTCCCAGCTACTCAGGAGGCTGAGGTGGGAGGATTGCTTGAGCTGGGGAGGCAGAGGTTGCAGTGAGCAGAGAGAGCCTCCCATGTTCAAGCGAGTCTCCTACCTCAGTATCTGGGATTATAGGTGCCTGCCACCATGCCTGGCTAAATTTTGTATTTTTTTTAGTAGAGACGGGTTTCACCATGTTGGCCAGGCTGGTCTTGAACTCCTGACCTCAGGCGATCCACCCGCCTCAGCCTCCCAAATTGTTGGGATTACAGGCATGAGCCACTGCGCCCAGCCTGAGGGCTGTTTTATACTCTGCTCTTATGGAGGTTGTGGCCATGAAACGTGGCTTCTGAGAATCAGTGTCTCCTTCAATGGACTTGGTACAGAACACTGTGGACTGAGTGCTTGGAGCTCAGCTAGGTCCTGATTCTGGCCCTGCGGAGGCCTCTGCTGAGGAGCTGCTCTGGGGTCCAAGGGTGAGGGCAGAGGATGGAGCACAGCATACCAGGACCGAGGTGAGCCTGTGGTAGGCTCTATTTGTTGGCAGGGCTGAACTCTCTGGGCTGAGCACTTTCCCACACTCCTGTGGGCTTCAGGAGCTTGTGCAGTCTTTCCAGAGGCAACCTTTGGAAATAACTGAACACTTGCCTCTTTATTCCCTTTAGTTATTTATTTATTTTTTCACTTGAAAAAATTGTGGCTGCTGATAAAGACATACCCTAGACTGGGCAATTTACAAAAGAAAGAGGTTTAATGGACTTATAATTCTACGTGGCTGGGGAAGCCTCACAATCATGGTGGAAGCAAGTCATGTCTTACATGGATGGCAGCAGGCAAAAAGAGAGCTTGTGCATGGAAATTCCTCCCTATAAAGCCATCAGATCTAGTGAGACTTTTTCACTATCACAAGAACAGCAAGGGAAAGGCCCGCCCCCATGACTCAATTATCTCCCACTGGGTCCTTCCCACAACATATGGGAATTCAAGGTGAGATTTGGGTGGGGACACAGCCAAATCATATCACCAGGCATGGTATGCCATCCCTTTTATCACAGCATTTTGGGAGGCTGAGGTGGGAGAATCACCTGAGGCTAGGAGTTTAAGAGCAGCCTGGGCAACATAGTGAGACCTCATCTCTACAAAAAATATTAAAGAAAGTATCTGGGTGTGGTGGCACACACCTGTAGTTCCAGCTACTCAGGAGGTTGAGGTGAGCATACTGCTTTAGCTCAGGAGTTTGAGGCTACAGTGAGCTACAGTTGCACCACTGCATTCCAGTCTGGGAAACAGAGTGAGACTCTGTCTCAAAAATAATTAATAAATAATAAAATAAATAAATAAAATTATAGTAAAATATACATGATCTCAAACTGACCATTTTTAAAGTGTATAGTTCACTGGCATTAGTACATTCACATTGCTGTGCAACTTTTCCATGAGTTTTGAGAAGGTCTTTACGGCCAAAAGAGAAATTGCCTTTCTAAATACGAAAATGATTTTTACCTAAAGGAAGCAGACTTGCTCCGCATGGATGAGTTTCGTGAGTTTGCACCTCGTTACAACCTGAACCTAAGGGTTCAGGGTAGATAAACAGGGCGAGGCCTTCTCTGTGCTGCTGAAGAGAGGGTGTGAGCCACAAATTCGGAGCCCTTCTCCCACTGTGGAGTTAGGTGCTCCTTCCTCTCCCCGTTCTCCCCTCGTTTCCATAGTGTTGGAAGTCAGTACTACGGGAGACTGTTCACCTCCTCACTGAGGCAGCTCTGTGAATAATAGTGATTAATTCCTGCTTTTGTCTGCACTAGGTGATGGGGGTGGCAGCAGGGAGGCCAAAGAAAAAACTAAGAGCTGCAGCTGAAGGCTTGATTTTTTTTTCACCAACCCCTGTTTTCAGCTATGAACCTGTTAGGTTCTATTTTTGTGTCATCGTTTCAGAGAGCAACATTTCAGAAACTTGGCAGCCACCAAGCAGCCACCTGACCTGGTCACCTTGTGGCACTGGGCACTGGGCTGGCCACCAAGTGACTTGGGTTCTGATTTCAGCTTCGTCATTAGGCGTGACACACCGGTGGCTTCTCTGAAACTTGGTCTCCTCACTGGCAATGTCTCAACTCAACGCCTGCAGAGCTCTCTCCTTGCTCCAGAGTGGGGGCTGGGGGGCGTCTTCCTTCTATCATTCAGGGAGGGATTCAGGGAGGAATCTCACCTTGACACTGAACAGTTGTGGAATCACAGCTGGAAGGATTGGAGGGGGCTTGCCCTGCACCCCTATTTTACAATCGAGTCTAACGCCCTCCAGGGAGCCACTGCACCCATCTCCCTCCAGGCTGCAGGGACGGTGGGGGCTGATCTGCTCTGTGGCTGGGGCTGCCTGCTCCAGGCTGGGCAGCACTGGGCTCAAGTCAGGCAGCCCTAAGGGTTCAGAGCTTCTGGATTTTTCCAGGGGCTCTGGAGGAAGAGATGAAGGGTTCCTGAGATTCCTGCCCCACCACTGATGCTCAGACCTTTGCTGTCAGTGTTGACTTGCAGGATAACCACACACCCGTTTCTTCCTCCTTTTTCTTCCTTTATACCCAGACTGTGGGCCTGCTCGGGCCCTCAGGCTTGGAGAAGCCTTCCCAAAGATGTGGGCCTGTTGTTGATTTACAGGGGCCTGGCTTCTCTGTGCGCGCCTGGCTGCATAACTTAACGGGATCTGTCACCTTCAATAGGCCGCTGCGCAGCTGCGTGCGAGAGCAGCTGCCTTCGCTGCCTTTGTTTGGTCTCAGTTCTCATCTTATCCAGCACAGCCAAGGGGCCCTCTCTCCTCCCGGCACTGTGATTAGTGCTGACTGTCCCCTGCCCACCAAGTGCTTTGGGTGGCCCACGAATATACAGGGTCTCACACACAGTTTATGAAAGTGATGGCGACCAAAGGCCGTTCATAAACAGTGAGTCGTGGGTGGCAGCATTAGCTTTTAAAAATCATAATCAGCTCTCCAGGTGGCCTCTTAAATGTGCCTGGGGCTTTTCTTCTCATCCATAAAATAGGCTACTTTAGCCAGAGGCCCCAGAGCTGGCAGGAGGACAGAGCACATGTTTGGCCTTTGTGGCTCAAACGAATGCACAATCCCCAGCTCAGACTGATGAGAATCTGTGCTGCCTTAAAACATACATGCACGTGCACACACACACACACTCATTCACACATGCATGCACACTCACACACTCACATATGCACTCACGCGAGTACACACACTCTCACACGTGCACACTCAAATATGCATACTCGCAGGCATCTGAGGCCCCACAACCACCGTGGGCGGAGCCTGGGGACTGAGGAAGCAGGTGCAGCGGGCACAACTGGGCGTTCAGAAATGTTTCTCCCCAGGCCCCTGGCTCCCCATTTCCCTCCATCATGGCTCCCCCTCTACTTCCAAATCTCAATGCCATCGACCTCATCTCCTACCAAATCTTGGAGAAGATCGGATCTCATTTGCTCAGACCTGGTCTGGGGACATTTAGGTTTGAGGCCCTCCCCGGGCTGTGGGATGAAATACCAAAAGTAGGTGGGTGGGGGCCCCCAGATGCTTCCCTGAGCCCCTGCTGTCACCAGCTCCAGGTCAACACAAAGTGTTGGCCGAGTACGGCCAGACCTGTCTTGGTGGGGGCAAGGGCTGGGCCTTGGGACAAGAGTCCATGACATGGCCCTGCAATGGCTTGCTGACCGGCCAAAGCTTTAGCAGTGCAGCCTAGGTGGAGGCGCACAGGATTGGCAGCCAGACACACCTGCGTTCACTGGGTCTCTGCTTTTCGACTTCCTGGCTGTGAGATCTCAGGCAAGTCGCTTATTTAACCTCACTGAGCCTCAGCTTCCTCATCTATGAAAATGAAGAGGAAAGAATGTACCCCATGGGGGCTGTTGATAGGACTAAAAGAGAGAATGTGTGCAATTGTCTTATGTGAGAATGAAGACATGGCAGCTGAAATAATGTTATAATTTTCTTATCTCCTTGGCTCAATATTTCTTTTTTGTTTAAAATTAGAGAAAAGGTCTCTCTCTGTCACCCAGGCGGGAGTGCAGTGGTGCAATTATAGCTCACTGAGGTCTCGAACTCCTGGTCTCAAGTGATCCTCCCACCTCAGCCTCTTGAGTAGCTGGGACTATAGGTGTGTGCCACCATGCCTGGCTAATTTTTTTTAAAAATTACTTTTTGTAGAGTTGAGGCCTAACTCTGTTGCCCAGACTGGTCTCGAACTCCTGGCCTCAAGCAATCCTCTTGCCTGTCACCCAAAGTGTTGGGATTATAGGTGGGGGCCACTGCACCTGGCCTGGCCCAAGACTTTGATCTGAGAAAAAGAAGACACTCAGGGGCCATGTATGCTGAAAGAACCCACGGCCGGGCAAGGTGGCTCATGCCTATAATCCCAGCACCTTGGGAGGCTGAGGCAGCTGGATCACCTGAGGTCAGCAGTTTGAGACCAGCCTGGCCAACAAAGCAAAACCCCGTCTCTACTAAAAATACAAAAATTAGTCATGTGGTGGCTCACGCCTATAATCCCAGCACTTTGGGAGGCTGAGGCAGGTGGATCACCTGAGGTCAGGAGTCTGAGACCAGCCTGGCCAACATGGTGAAACCCCATCTCTACTAAAAATACAAAAATTAGCTGGGCGTGGTGGTGCATGCCTGTAATCCCAGCTACTTGGGAGGCTGAGGCAGGAGAATCGACTGACATGGGAGGTGGAGGTTGAACCAAGTGAACCGAGATCGTGCTACTGCACTCCAGTCTGGGTAACAGAGCGAGACTCTGTCTCAAAAAACAAACAAACAACAACAACAAAAAAACAAAAACAAACTCAGTGCTGGTCTTAGCAGTAGGGCCAGTAAAAATCTCACCTATGAGATGTGTGTCTAATGGGAAGGGAACCCCAGGGTGTGGCAGATGACAGACAGCTCAGGGATCCTGGTTGGTTCCCTAACTCTTCTCGGGTCTCCTCCTGCTCTCCCTTGGCACTGGTGTGTCTCAATCTGAGAGGCAGGAGGAGGAGAGGAACATGGGATTCTGAATGGCCATAGTCAAGGTCAGGCAGTCAGTACTGGCCACCCCAGGGATAGACCCTAGGCTCCTGTCAGGCCGCGTAAGACTTGTTGACATAGAAGTCAAGAGAGAGGCCACGTGGGCTAAACAGCATTGGCAAGAAACCAAAGAAAGCTCTGCATTCAATGGAGGTGTGGAGTGGAGGGTCTCAGGACCTGCAGGCTGAGCAGCACCAGAGAGAATATGAAGACTGGGGTCTTGCTCTGTCACCCAGGCTGGAGTGCAGTGGTGGAATCATAGCTCACTGCAGCCTCAAACTCCTGGCCTCAAGCAATCCTCTTGCCTCAGTCTCCCGAGTAGCTGGGACTACAAGTGCATGCCACTATGCCTGGCTAATGGCCTCTGGCCAATGGCTTCACATTGCCCAGATGCTAGATGAGTCTATTTCTATTTAGCATGTGATTCTCCCCTCCTGACATGAGAACCCAAACCCCGCCCTCTGGTATGTGAGGAGGACAGGACACAAAGTCTTGTGAGGTTCTCTTGGAGGTCATTGCTTGAGCCCAGGCTGTCAGAAAGTCTGCTCTGGGACAAAGTTGGAGGCTGGGAAATGTGCCTTCTGGCTTGGACTTTCTTTTCCCCTCCCTGGCTGCTGGTGCCCAGCCAGTTTCCAGATAGCCTACAGCCCACCTGGGCTGCTCTCAGGGAGCTGAGGCCTGACTCAGCCTCTTGTTCATTGTTCCCCTATCTGGACACAGTCATCTCTGCCGGCGCATTCATGCAGAGGGCCAGATGTGTTCTCTCACTCTTCCGGGATGTTGTATGTACCCTGACTTAGTCCATTTCATGTTGTTATAAAGGAATCCCTGAGACTGGGTAGGTTATGAAGGAAAAAGGCATAATTGGCTCACAGTGTAGATATCTGGAAAAGCTCAAGACTGGGCATCTGGTGAGGGCCTCAGGCTGCTCCACTCATGGCAGAAAGTGAAGGGGAGCTGTTGCATGCAGAGATTGCATAGCGGGAGAAACCAAGGAGGCCAGGCTCTTTTAACAATCCACTCCCCAGGAGCTAGGGTGAGAACTCACTCACCCCCAAGGGAGTGCGCTCATCTATTTGATGATCCACCCCCATGGCCCCAACACCTTCCACCAGTCCCCACCTCCATCACTGGGGATTGCATTTCAACATGAGGTTTGGACGGGACAAACATCACAACCTTAGCAACCCTACACCCACTTAACCCAAACGGGTGCTAAATTAGCACAGGTGATGACAGGCATGGAGTATTGTTAGACAAACATTTTGATTTGCCTCCTGTCATTTATATGAATAAATGTCACGTGCATGTACACGTGTGTGCGCCCTACACTTTTTAGATAAAATAGCGTTTCCTATATATCCTGGTTTCGAACCTGACTTTTTCCATTTAATATATTGTAAATGTTTTCCCATGTGCTTATAGTCTTCCATAACACAATTTTAAATGACTCTAAAGTATTGCCTTGTGACCCTCAAAGTGAGGCACATGCCAGACAATCCACTGAGTGAGGGAAGGAAATATTACAACTTCCTTTCATCTTTATTTTTATCTAAAAACAAGACAGAAATGAAGCTTTATTACTTTCTAATTCCTGGCCTCCGTTCTGGTCGGCCTGTACATGTGGTGCCTGTGAGGTCCTGCAGGGGGCAGAAGGTTGACAGTGGCACCTGCACATTTCTGTTTGCTTTCTGCAAATTGCAATTTACTGCAGCTTCTAAGTGTTTGGTTAAAGAGATTATATTAACTAATAACCTTCACAAAATAGACAGGTGGCTTAATTTCTAGCTAAGAAAATGCAGACTGTAGGCTGCAAAAGGTGAGAGGTTGGGAGTGCGGTGAGGGTTGAAAAATTACCTATTGGGTACAATGTTCACTATTCAGGTGATGGGTTCACTGAAAGCCCAGACTCCACCACTACGCAATATGTGCATGTAAGAAGTCTACATTTTCATTTTGGGAGGTTGAGGCAGGTGGCTCACTTGAGGTCAGGAGTTCCAGACCAGCCTGGTCAACATAGCGAAACCCCGTCCATACTAAAAATACAAAAATCAGCCAGGTGTGGTGGCACACACCTGTAATCCCAGCTACTCAGGAGCCTGAGGCAGGAGGATCACTTTAATCTGGGAGGCAGAGGTTTCAGTGAGCTGAGATTGCGCCACTGCATTCCAACCTGAGTGATAGAGTGAGACTCTGTCTCCAAAAAAAGAAAAAGAAATCTGCACTTGTATTGCCTAAATATATAAAAATAAAAAACTGCAGAGCACAAAAAGAGAAAAAGAAAATGGCTGAGTGGATTCTTTTTCAGATTCCATTGTGAACTCATCATCATTCTTGTTAGATGAGAAAACAACAGTATAATCAGATTTGAAAAGGAGTCAGCTAGAAATATATTAACACTTGAGAAGATTATGTGAATCATTGGTATACAGTCATTTCATTCACGATGGCCTTACCCTAAGTGCATATTGTACCTTGAGGTATAAGCTAATGAGAGTATCGCCATAGGCAAGGCAGTTAAACAATTAACAATGAAAATATAAAGACAAATCTCAACATCCTTTCACTGATGTTGAAAGTCATGCAATCTTTCAGCCCTTAAACATTTTTACTAAACTACTGATAATAAATGTTTAGAAGCTTAAAGGTCACATAACATGGTAAAATTGGCCAAAATAACACATGAAACAAATATGGGGAAGGATTTAAATACAGCATTTCATTGGAAAATACTATTAAAGGCCAGGCGAAATGGCTTCCACCTGTAATCCCAGCACTTTAGAAGGCTGTGGCAGGAGGATCGCTTGAGCCCAGGAGTTTGACGCCAGCCAGGGCAACATAGTAAGACGTTGTCTCTACAAAAAATAAAAAATTAGCTTTGTGTGGGGGTGCATGCCTGTGGTCCCACCTACTCAGAAGGCTGAGGTGGGAGGATCCCTTGAGCCTGGGAGGCCAAGGCTGCAGTGAGCTGTGACTGTACCACTGCATTCCAGCCTGGGCAACAGAGTGAAACCCTGTCTCAAAAATGAAATGAGGCTGGGCGCCATGGCTCATGCATGTAATCCCAACACTTTGGGAAGCCAAGGCGGGTGGATCGCCTGCGGTCAGGAGTTTGAGATCAGCCTGGCCAACATGGTGAAACTCCTTCTCTACTAAAAATACAAAAAATTAGCTGGGCCTGGTGGCAGATGCCTGTAATCCCAGCTACTTGGGAGGCTGAGGCAGGAGAATCTCTTAAACTGAGGAGGTGGAGGTTGCAGTTAGGCAAGATTGCGCCACTGCACTCCAGCCTGGGCAACAAGAGTGAAACTCCATCTCAATAATAATAATAATAATAATAATAATGATAATAAAAGAAATGAGATAAAATACTATGAAGATATGTGGAAAGCAGTTGCTGAATATCTGAAGAAATAAATATTAGAATACATAATATAGTCTGGGAGTTTCATCATGTAGTTGGATGGAAGTACATGTATTTCGAGCATGATTCAGTTATGACATTTGCTGAAATCTGTCTCAAAAATGAAATATACTATTTACGTTTTCATAAGTCACTACAGGAGGGATAATTGAAGGACATATATTCTCAATAGTGAATGATGTCTTCACAATTTTTTTTCAAAGATGTAAGTATAAGTGCAGCTAAGAGGCAACTTTGACTGCGGTAAGAAGGTTCTTGAACATTGTGGCAGAGCGGACTATGTAGCACCGTGGACAAAGTCACTGTCACCAGATCCGGGCTGTCCTGGTTCAAGTTCCAGTGCTGCTGCTTGCTAGCTGTGTGACCTTGGGCAATTCACCACCTTCCCTGCTCCTCAGTTTCCTTGTCTGTGAAATGGGATAATAATTGTACCCATATGAGAGGTAGTTGTGAAAATTAAATGAATCAATATATATAAAGCACTTAAACTCTGCCTGGCACACAGTAAGTGCTCAACAAATATTAGCTAATAATGTAAACCACACTTGAAATTTATTCACAGGCAAACTACTGTAGCAGAAAATTTGATTGTTTGTTTGTTTGAGATGAAGTTTCGAACTTGTTGCCCAGGCTGGAGTGCAATGGCACAATCTCCGCTCACTGCAACCTCTGCCTCCTGGGTTCAAGCGATTCTCCAGCCTCAGCCTCCTGAGTAGCTGGGATTATAGGCTCGTGCCACCATGCTCAGCTAATTTTTTTATTTTTAGTAGAGACCAGGTTTCACCATGTTGAATTACATGTTAAATTACACACCCAAACTTTGTGTAGATAAATGACTTTTTTGCTTATTCCTTATGTCCTTAAAAATATTATAAATATTCTGCCATATATTAAAACTTTTGTTTTCTAAACTGAACCACCTCACTGATAGTATAGAACTATGCACTGCCATCTTCAAATTTTCTGCTATGGGCCAGGTGCAGTGGCTCACATCTGTAATTCCAGCACTTTGGAGATGGAGGCCGGCGGATCACCTGAGGTCAGGGGTTCAAGATCAGCCTGGCCAATATGGTGAAACCCTTCTCTACTGAAAATACAAAAAATTAGCCAGCCATGGTGGCGGGTGCCTGTAATTCTAGCTACTCGAGGGGCTGAGGCAAGAGGATCACTTGAACCCGGGAGGCGGAGGTTGCAGTGAGCCGAGATTGTGCCATCACGATCCAGCCTGGGCAACAGAGTGACACTCCATCTCAAAAACAAAACAAAACAAAACACCAACAAAACAAACAAGATTATGTCCTTTGCAGGGACATGGATGGAGCTGGAGGCTATTATCTTTAGCAAACTAACGCAGGAACAGAAAACCAAATATTGCATGTTCTTACTTATAAGTGGGAGCTAAATGATGAGAACACGTGGACACACAGAGGAGAACAACACACCCTGGGGCCTATTGGAGGGTGGAGGGTGGGAAGAGGAAGAGGATCAGGAAAAATAACTAATGGACACTAGGCTTAATACCTGGGTAGTGAAATAATCCGCACAACAAACCCTCATGACACAAGTTTACCTGTGTAACAAAACTGCTCATGTGCCCCTGAACTTAAAATAAAAGTTAAATTTTTAAAAAGGAAAAAGATATAATAAAATGTGGAAACAGAATTTTCTGACTAGTTTAAAGATCTTCTAATGAAAATTTTAGTATTTTGTATGCATTAAATATAAAAAATGTAAGACCACTTGGTTGACATCATAGAAGTAGAAAATTTACTTAGCTTAATTTCAATAAAAATTTCTGTATACTTAGTATATGAGAATGAGAAATTAATTTCTTGATTTATTAAGTGTGCCCAATTATGCCTTTCCTCTATTTGTATCTGTGTCTTTATAAAAGATTGTTTTGAATTATAACAACTATTATAACTAAGAATGGAAATACATTGAACTTTCAGTTGTGTTATAATGTTAAACTAAGACTTTAAGAAATGATTGATTAAATCCAAAATCACATGGCTCTTTTTAAACCAAAATATTTCTAAAGTATTAATGACTAAAATAGAGCAAATTTAAAATATTGCTTAAAATTTCCATATCATATGTTTTGTAATGCATATAACACTTTTAGATTGAAAGTACCTACATATAATTTATTAAAAGTAAATGACTATTTATTAGGGTGTAAGCAAACATTATTTTTGTTGGGGGTATGTGACTATGGACTCAAAATACAAGAGACCACTTGATCCCCAATTAGTAGGCACTGAGGTTGTTCCCAATTTTTTAACTTTTTCAAATGATGTAGGGAGCATCTTATGTAGAAGTTATTTGCTGCATTTCTGCTGATTTTCTGGGGATAGCTTCCTAGAAGTGAGAATACTTAATCCAAGAGTATGCTCATTGTAAGGGAATATTTTACTTTTATTTATTTAGTTAGTTTACAAATTTCCTGCAGAGAGACTATAATAATAGACACGGCCACCAGCAGCGATGACAGTGTTTTCCCCTAGCCGTTGGGTTTGTTTTCATGTAATTTCAGCTGCTAGTTACAGGGGGAGGACTCTGGTCTATCTGGGAGCAGTGAGGGACCCCAGGGCTCTGGGGAAGGTAGTTTTGGGCAGGGATCTGGGATGACCACAGACTGTGGATGTCCACCAACAGCAGTCTATGCATCAGGGCAGTCGTCTGTGCATCAGACCCTTCCTGGTGGTAAGGATGAGCTCCCTGGGGACTCAGGGCATGACCCTGAGTTGTTGAGGGGTCAGGTAGAGCACAGTGGGGAAAGGTGGTCATCCCATTCTGAGGTGGGGGTGGGCAGGTCCCTGAGGTGCTCTGTTTCGGGAAGGCTGCCTGTGGGATGCTGACTGTTGTCACGCGGCAGTGTCTGAGATCAAAAGCGAGCGGAAGGAGGTCTTCTTCTCTTAGCCCATGTGGAAAGCATTTGTCTTCGGCTGGAAACCTTGCGTGAGAACAAAAGCCAGCCCTTGTGGAATGCTTGCAGGCCCTGCGGCCAGCTCTGTTCCTGGCTCTCCCAGCCTTTTGCTAAGACAGCAGAGTGGGGCTTCCCACCAGAATCAGCAGAAAAGCCAAAGTTTCCAAGCAGCAGGGACTCGCAGCAAAATGGTGGCACTTTGTTCTCATTTTCTCAGTCCCTCTGAGCAGCACATTGCTGCCTACCCAGGCCTTTTCTCTGTGTGGAGGCCCAGTCCCTCAGAGTCCTGCCAGGTACTCGGCTGATCTGACCCAGGAGTTCAGGCGGAGACACTGAGAGGGGCTTGTGGTTGAAGGTGCCAACTTCACAGATGGCATTCGCAGGTTGCCCTGGGATTCCTCTCTCCAGGAGCAGATGGGGACGGGAAAATGACTTGGTCACATGGGCCTTCTGGGGCTGCCACCCCAACACCCTGGCACCCAACAGCCCCACCTTTGTGCAGGGTGGGGTCTCGGGAGTCAGAGGTGAGAGCAGCAGGTGTTTCGCTTCCACCTTTGTCTCTGGCCCCACAGGGAACCCTCACTGGGGGTCTCAGCAGTTCCACAGCCCGCTTCCTCCTGCCTGGGTCCTCCTAACCCTACCCAAGGCTGGAGGAGAACTTGGTATAAAGCCTGCAGGCCCAGAGAGGGATGAATGTGACTGTGGGGTCTGAAGACGGGGTGATTGGATCTGCCCTGAAGGAGCAAAGGACTTGGGGAGACGGTGATCCCCGGCCTCAGGCCGTTTATGTAGGTGTTCAGGCAGTGAAAGAGCCTGGACGGCTGATGGAAAAAGTCTCCTAGGAGATGTAGGGGGAGATTAGGAAGCAAGATCAACTCCTTCACTGGTGCCCTTGAGCCACCTTCTCCCTCTCTCTCTTCCTCTCCCCTGGGATATCTGTCTCCTCTCTCTCTCAATATATATAATGTTGTTTTAGTCCGTTTTGTGTTGCTATAAAGGAATGTCCGAGACTGGGTGATTCATAACGAAAAGAGGTTTATTTGGCTCACAGTTCTGCAGACTGTACAAGCATGGCTCCAGCATCTGCTTGGCCTCTAGTGAGGCTTCCGGAAGCTTTTACTCATGGCAGAAGGGGAATGGGAGCAGGTGTGCCACATGGTGTGAGAGGGAGCAAGAGACACGGCCAGGCATTTTTTTTTTTTTTAATTTACTTTAAGTTCTGGGATACATGTGCAGAACATGCAGGTTTGTTATGTAGGTATACATGTGCCATGGTGGTTTGCTGCACCTATCAACCCATCATCTAGGTTTTAAGCCCTGCATGCATTAAGTATTTGTCCTAATGCTCTCCCTCCCCTTGCCCCCCACCCCACAACAGGCCACAACTCCCCTCCCTGTGTCCATGTGTTCTCATTGTTCAACTCCCACTTATGAGTGAGAATATGCAGTGTTTGGTTTTCTGTTCCTGTGTTAGTTTGCTGAGAATGATGGCTTCCAGCTTCATCCATGTCCCTGCAAAGGACATGAACTCATTCTTTTTATGGCTGCATAGTATTCCATGGTGTATATGTGCTACATTTTCTTTATCCAATCTATTATTGATGGGTATTTGGGTTGGTTCCAAGTCTTTGCTATTGTAAATAGTGCTGCAATAAACATATGTGTGCATGTTTCTTTATAGCAGAATGATTTATAATCCTTTGGGTATATATCCAGTAATTGGATTGTTGGATCAAATAGTATTTCTAGTTCTAGATCCTTGAGGAATCACCACACTGTCTTCCACAATGGTTGAACTAATTTATACTCCCACCAACAGTATTTGGCCAGGCATTTTTAAACAATCAGCTCTTGTGTGAACAAATAGAGCAAGAACTCACTCATTACCACAGGGAGGGCACCAAGCTATTCATGAGGAGTCTGTCCCCATGACCCAAACACCTCCCACCAGGCCCCACCGCCAACATTGGGGATCACATTTCAGCTTGAGATTTTCAGGGGACAAGTATTACATCAAATGGTTCTTTTCATCCTTCTGTTCATCCATCCAACTAGTCAACCAGCCAGTAATCTGTTTTTTCATTTGCTCATTCATTCATCCATTTGTTCATTCAACAAACACGACAACCATTTGATGCATATGGCTGGCTGTGGCTCAGAGGGGTTTGGGAAGACTCTGACCTACTGCTTGTAGGACCTCATAGGCAGGAATTTGGTCAGAATCTGATTCATAAGTTTGTAGGTCTAAAAACTAATTTTTTTTTTCACCTGCCCAGAGGTTCTGGGGGACTCATTCAGTTTGTTTGTTTTGTTTTTTGTTTTTTCTTTTTGAGGCAAGGTCTTGCTCTGTCACCCAGGCTGGAGTGCAGTGGCGTAATCTCGGCTCACTGTAGCCTCTACCTCTTGGGTTCAAGCGATTCTCCTGCCTCAGCCTCCTGAGTAGCTGGGATTACAGGCATGTGCCATGATGCCCAGCTAATTTTTATATTTTTCAGTAGAGACAGGGTTTTGCCATGTTGGCCAGGCTGGTCTCGAACTCCTGACCTCAAGTGGTCCATCCACCTCGGCCTCCCAAAGTGCTAGGATTACAGGCATGAGCCACCACACCTGGCCTTCATTCATTTTTTAATGAGGTCATAAGACTGATTTAGAAACCCAAAGACCAAAAATCAATTATACCCCAAGCTTGGCTGGGTGGGATAACAAATACCAGTGTCCCCTCCTGCACAAATTAAAGTCCAGAAGAGGGATGCCTACTCAAAACAATTCAATAGATTTTTTTCTCCCCATGCCAATGAGAAAGGAAAATAAATCTCAGGACCCTCAAATCACTAAGCCAAAGGGAAAAATCAAGCTGGGAACTGCATCAGGCACACCTGCCTCTCATTCTATTCCTAAATAAGACAGCCACAAAGATTTTTAAAAACCTTCATATCTCCCTCACAATTTGCCTACTAGGAAGTCCCTTGTGGGCCTCAAGATCTTGCTAAAACAGTTCTGTTGAATTTCACTCTGGCAATGTAAATTGATAGCTTATCTTCGCAGGTGCAGGACAAAGGACAGAACTCAAAGTCATCCCTCAGCTCATCTGAGACAAATGCATATCTGATTGCTTCGTCTGCCCTATTGTTTGTGTAAAAATGCAGATTCACCGAGCCAGACCAAGGCATAAGTGACTACTCCTCTACCCCACCTCTCCTTGAAGAAAGCTGCCTTTCATGTGGCCACAATCTAAAGTTCTGAAGGATTCCAGTGATTTTGCAACCTGCAGGCTTTGACTCAGAAGGACTTAGATCTGATTTCACAAACTTTCTTCAAGGAGCAGTGCAATGAAGCAATAGGACAGTGTTCATAGTCTGGGCAACATAGTGAGACCCCCTCTTTACGAAATCATTAAAAATTATCCAAGTGTGGTAGTGCATGCCTATTGCCCCAGCTGCTCAGGATCCTCTCTCCATGGCCTCCCAAAGTGCTGGGATTACAGGCAATGGGGAAGTGATGACTTTAAGTGGCTTTTCAGGCCCTGGACCACAGGTAGGTGCAGAGAAAGACTCTATTAGCACAAGGGAGGGAGCCCCTGAGCCCACTGCAGGGTGGGAGGCACTCAAGGTCCTGCAGTTTTGTTGGTGGGGGCTGTGAGTCATCAAAACGTGGGTGTTCATACTGATGTGACTTCATTTGTACCTGCAGGTTAGTTTGGGTGTGGGAACCTTTCAAGTGGGCTAGTCTTGAGTTGCCCTTAAACACAGTTGCTCTGCCTCAACATCATATTGGAAGCTCTCCAAGATACACTATTTTTTGTAAACCTGATAAGTGCCTGCATTTGATGAAATTATAGGAATCTGATAAATGCTTGATGCTAGGGTAGAGGACGGTGCCCAAGAAAGAGGTAAAGGGAATGAGGTGGGCTTGGTAAAATGAGGAAATCTATCCTTGGATGGAAGTAAGTTTTCTTTTCTTTCTTTCTTTCTTTCTTTCTTTCTTTCTTTCTTTCTTTCTTTCTCTTTCTTTCTTCTTCTTCTTCTTTTTTTTTTTTTTTTAAGATAGACAGGGTCTCGACTCTGTGGCCCAGGCTGCAGTGCAGTGGTGTGATTATAGCTCACTGCAGCCTCAAACTCCTGGGTTCAAGTAATCTTCTTGCCTCAGCCTCTGAAGTAGCTGGGGCTACAGGCATGCACCACTACACTTGGATAATTTTTAATTTTTTTTGTAGAGATAGGGTCTCACTATGTTGCCCAGGCTGCTCTTGAACTCCTGGCCTCCAGTGATCCTCCCTCCTTGGCCTCCCAAAGTGCTAGGATTACAGGAATGAGGCACTGTGCCTGCCTGGTAAGTCTTTACAGATACCAAATCCAGTAGATTCTGTGCTGTGGGGATAGGCCATTTGGAAAATAAGAGAATGTAGCCTCATTCACGAAACTGCTGACCAATGCTTCATCGCTGCTCCTTAAGGCTTTGAAAGTTTGTGAAATCGGCTGTTAAGTCCTTCCGAGCCAAAGCCTGCAGGTTGCAAAATCACTGGAATCCTTCAGAACTTTAGATTGAAAGGCAGCTTTCTTCAAGGAATCCACCCTTGCTAGGATCAGAAAAATTCAGCCTGGTCCTTGCCTCTGAGGTCCTGAGAGTCTGATTTGTACATTGCCAATTATTATTGAACATTGTAAGAGGAAGAGGAAGAAGAGAAAGGGAAGACAGAGCAAACTGGGATCCTTGAGGCAAGCAGGTGGCTGGAGCCATTCAGAATGGTGTAGCAGAAAGGGCACTGATTTCTACCCGGGCTCTTGACAGCTGAGTGGCCTTGCTCAAGTCGCCTGGCGCCTCTAGGCCTGATTCATCTGTATAGCCAGGGGGCTGGACAGGATTATTTATGGCCTGTGCCTGCTCTGACATCAGACAGTTCTATCAATCTTTACCCCGGAGCTATCCCACATCTCCTTGGGTTAGATGGGAAATTCATCTCCCTTGCAGATTAAACACCTACTGATTTTTTTTTTCTCCAGCAAGAGGGAATGAGGCAGCTATTTCTCCCTCTGCAGACAGAGGCAAAGAAAAAAGCAAAGTCAAATCAACTTCCCATTCAGTGCTTAGCGGTTCAGGCCTGAATGAAGTGTTGGCTTGCAGGCGTCTCTCAGACCCTGTAGCTCATAGAAATCTGGAGTTGGTAGGGTCCTGACAGACGAGCCCTCTCTTTAAATTGAGAAAACAGATACCCCTAGAAGGGAAGTGGCATAGAATTAGGTAATGATGGAGCCTGAACTAGAGTCTCGATAGATACCCAGGATGAAGAACCTGCCGAGGGCCTGTTATTAGAGGCTGCTCGCGCTCTCGTGGTACTCCCTTAAGCATATACGATTAGGTAATCATGTCCGCGTTTTCCTCTCTTATTAGAGTTTATGTTAATCTCAATTAAGCCGTCAGCCGGGCTTCCCGGTGCGAGGCGTGGCTTCTGCCAGGCGGCGTCTTTCCACCCTTTGTAAGGAGATGCGGCCGGTGATTGGTAGGCTGGGAAGCGCCAGCGGCCAATGGGGAGCGCGGGGGTCGGGGATATTGGGCCGGGGCTGGGCGGGGCCGCGCGGTCGCCCTGGTTTACCGAGCCGGCCGGCCGCCAATCCGCAAGCACTAATTAGGTGCCCCACCCCGAAGCCCGGGCTGCGAGGCGGAGTCAGGGCCCCCCCAGCTCCACCCCGGAGCTTGGCATGATTTGCCATTTTACGGCTCCTCTGGAAACTGTGCTTCCTCCCTAGCGCAGGAGGTTCCCCGGCCGCGGCTGCTGGCCCCAGAACCTGGATGGAGATCGCCCGAGGAGAATCCGTTCTCCTGGTCACACTACAGAGGCCTAGGGGGACGAGCCCTGCGGGGCCTGTCCGGACCCGAGGCGGCGCTCGGGCTGGTCTCCGGTGGAGCAGAAACGCCGTTTCCTGGGTGAGGACTCTTCGTCGCCCACCTGGACGGCGGCGGAGACACCCGCGCCACCTGCTCCCCAAATCCACCTGGATGCGCACTCAGCAGGGGTGCGGGGGAGGGGCTTCCTTCCTTGGGGGCCTCGCCTAGAGCCCCCGCCTCTGGGATGCCCAGCCCCCTTTCCCCCCAGCATGCCCAGCCCCCCATCACGCCCACCCCTCCGGCACACCTACCCCCACCCAGCACACTCAACTCAGCACAATCATCCCCTAGCATGCCCACCCCCCCAAGCACACCCCTTTCCCCCAACACACCCACCCCCTAGCACGCCAACCACACCCCCCAGCACACCCACCCCCACCCCTACCTGTCCTGCGGTGTGTGGGGCGGGGGGGGCTCGGACGACGCCCACGGGACACACGTGGGCCCTCCTGTGCTCTCCGCACTCCTTCCTGTGCTTCCGCAAGCCTGCGCACTCCACTGGGGATTACGGTCCAGCCCACCCGGAGGACCCGATTCAAGCCCGAAGCGCCCCCCTTCCCCTTCCCAGCGCCGCGTACTGCGGCGGCCTTGTTTGATTACCTGCCTTTCCATTTCTTCTGTATTTACAACCCTCCCGACTCCCGGGGAGAGGGCGGCATAGGCAGCCAATCAGGATGCAGTCGTCTCTAAAGGTCAGGATGACGCACATTTCCCAAGATCATTCACGGACTTCGCCCTTCGATGCCTTGTTCTCATGACAAAACCTGGCTGCCAGCACTTAATGTGATTTCCCCCCATCTCTGGCAACTGAGAGAATAAAAAACTGAACATAAAAATGAACTCTTATTATAGTGCAGGGGTCAGTCTTATGTGAATAAAATTCTTCTCACCTAGGACCTGTCTCTCACCTTAAGAAGGAACATGGCATGAAGTGAGTTGGTCTGCATCCTTTGTTTTCCAACCATTTTTTCCTTCATTATTTTATTTTTTATTTTTAAATTTATTTTTATTTAGAGACAGGGTCTCCTATGTTGGCCAGGCTGGTCTCGAACTTCTGGCCTCAAGCAATTCTCCTGCCTCAGCCTCCAGAGTAGCTGGGATTACAGGCGTGAGCCACAGTGCCTGGATTACCTCATAATTTTGAATAATTGCATTTTTTCCTTTAGCTGTCATCACACAGACTAACTACCAGTTGCACCCAGCAGAAAATGGACCCGTTTGGAATTAGAAATTCAATGATTTTGCAGTCTTGAATTTCATGGAAGGCCAGAGGTGTGGCTCAGGGATAGGAAGGGGTAGGGAAGGACAGGAACACACATGCCTCGGCGGTCTCTTTCAGATGAGGTTTGTGAGCCTTGACATACACTGAAACTCCTCCCATTCCCATCCTTGAAAAAATCTGTGCTTTCATCAGTATTTCTTTTTAAAAATTAATTTTTATGGGTCCATAGTAGGTGTATCTATTTATGGGGTACACGAGATATTTTGATACAGGCACACAATGTGTAATAATCACATTAGGGTAAATGGGGTATCCATCACCTCAAGCATTTATCATTTCTTTGGTGTTCTTTCATCATTATCTCTATGCTCAAAACACAAGATGATTCTCAGTTTCACGCTAAAGTTCTAAAAACACAAACTCCCTGCCTCTGCCACCGGAAGCATGGAGTGCAGCTTGAGGGAAACCCGTCTGTCAATCGACGTGACGTGGCGTGTTGTTCCCACATCCATGCTTAGCCTGTCCAGAATTCCTTCCTTTCATCCCTTGAACTCTTCTCCACTCTGCAAATTCCCTGTTCTCTATTCACATCTGGTGGGTTCCATAGTCATGCACTTAACTGCTTTTGCCTCATTAAGTCCTAGAATAAAGGGCCTTTCAGATGGGAGGGTGAGTCCAGTCCTGGAGAAGAGGCCTCCAGTTCCCACAGGGCCTGACTGCCCGGCAAACACAGCCTGGCTCTGGCCTTCATGTAGATCTTGGTTTGTGGGGCAGCCTGGAGGGTCCAAGGAAAAATGAATTCATCTGTAATCAGCAAACCAGAATGAAGGTGAAGTTAAAGTGGAGAGGAGCTAGTTCAGATCGGCATCTGCAGCAGCAGAGGCTGGTTTGGGATTAGTCCCAAGCTCAATAATAACCCTAGACAAGACACCAAAATCATTTGGAGAGCTGTTTTTCCCTGTCAGTTTATGACTGGCCACGTCTGGCCAAGAAAAAGAAGGTGGAGGAAGCCTGCCAGGAATGACTTCCAGGCGCGCAAGGCTGAGTCTGAACTGAGGCCGAACAGAAATTGCAATTAGCGTGGAAATAAAGATCTTTTCAGAAAAGAAAACGGCCCCGGCACTTGTGTTTTATTGTCTCTCTCATCCCCTGGCACCCGCCCAGACAGCCCTGAGACCGCCTCTTGGCTCACAGACTTGTGAATACCCAGGCAGGCCAAGAGGGAGCAGTACCCATCCTCACCTGCTTCTAGAAGGTGTGAGCTGCCTGTGGTGAAGGGAAAGCCAGGCCTCGCGAGGCCGGAGACAAGAGCTCCTTAGCAGGGAGGAGGAAGATCTGCTCCCCTCAGAGGCTACATACATTTGCACAGTTTGTTGCAGATCCCCAGAGGCAAATCCTTAAGCCAAATCCTAGGGGGTTACAAAATGGTGTCCCTGGGACACCCCCCTTTTTGTGAGAACACACTAATTACCTACAAAGTCAGTGTTCTCTGCAAGAAGGCTGAGAACCCTGAGCAAAGTCAGAGGACACAAACATGCTTTTTTTTTTTTTTTTGGCAAAAAAGAGGATGGGGTGTTTTTCATTCTCATCCCAATTTTGTTTACAGAGTAGGAGTGGAAAGGCATGCTAACCTGCATTCCGTTTATTTTAAAGATACGCCACATTTGATAATTCACCATCAGAGCATTACCAGGGAGTGGGCTAGAGGCTAAGTGCATTGCATGTGCGGTTTTATTTTATCTCATAGCAGCTCCTCACAGTGGGTATTAATATCACTCCAGTTCACAGAAGAGGAACTGGAGGCTCAGAGAGGTTAAGTAACTTTCCCAAGGCTCTTGAGTGGTAGCGTGGGATTCAAACCAGGTGATTCTAAGCTGCAACCCAGCAGTTCTTGGTTCAACCCCTTGAGAGGCCAGAGAAGCCTGAACACAGGCAGGAGGAAACCCAAGCCTCCAACAGGGTCAGAAGGGGTAAAATAATTCCCCCAAGGTCATCTGCTATTAAGTGTCTGAGTCGGATTTGACTTCCTGGGACAGGACAGGGAAGGTTTGGGAATTGGGAAGGAGTCGAAAAATTTTGGATAATTAGGGTCTGCCAGGAGGGTAGGAAGTGTGGGCAGCTGGGGGCCAATGTGTGTTTATGAGTGAGTGGGAGAGATGGGATGGGCTGGCAGTGGCACAAACAAGTTGCATTCTTCCAGTCAGTCCACAGTTGATGTTGACACTACCCTCGATATATGTCTTCGGCCACCTTTTATCACCTCCATGGATGTAGCCAGCGACCACCAAACCTACCTAGGGTGACTGCAGTCTCCTGGTGGCTCTGCCCACTTCCACCCTTGCCCTCTTTCCTTCTGGGCTGTCAGACCTTTGCATTCCTCTGCCAAACCCTCCAGGATTCCCCGCTACCCCCGACCCCGCCCCACTGCATGAACTGCCTCCTGCTCCCTTCCACACCTGCCTGACCTCACTCCCTGACTCTGCTTCACTCTGCTCTTGCCCCAGGGCCCTTGCACTTGCTGATCTTTCTGCCCTCAACGCTTCTTGTCTTCACTCAGGCACAAGCTGGGCCCATGGCAGTGGGTTATCAGAACTTATTAACATTACTGTCACTAAAGTTGGTATACACTCCCCTGCTGCTAATTAGACTGGCTTTAAAATTTAAAAACAAAAAATAACTTCAGTAAGGCACTCCCTGGCCTCTTGTTTGGAAATTTCAACCACCCCGACACCTCCTATCTCCCTTCTGTTTTCTTTTTCCCCCTGGTGTGACCCCTAATTTACACTTAATTACTTATCTCATTCACCTTCTATTTCCCCAGCTAGAATGCGAGCCCCATGAGAGCAGGGGTTTTTGTCTGTGTGGTTTGGTTGGTTTCTTCCATCCCAGTACCTAGAATAGTGCCTGGGAAACATCATGAACTTAATAAATATTCGTTGAACAAATGAATGAATGCAGGAAGCCCCACAATTTAGTTCATGTCACGGGAAGGAGCTAGAATCTTCTGACAGGACAGGAGGCGGGGAGCAGGAGGGTTGTGGAAGGTGAGATTAAGGAGGCTGCGCTGGTGATGAGGGCAGCTACCCAGGAGCTAAAAGTGGACATCCTGGAAGCTGTGGGAATGGAAGACCGCCCCCAGCATCTCTCATCTCCACTCCTCCATCACACGCTGGAGACGCTCACAGGATGCCTTCATGTAGGTCCAGGAACACAACGAGATGCCAGAGACCGCAGCCTTTAAAACGGACAGCTGGGATGAAATGGCCCAGTCTTAAGTAACAAGAGGCCGAGAGAAAGTCACGGAACCAGGGCAGGAGCTGTCCCCTCCTCTGCTAAGTCTGCCCCAGTCCCTGGCACCCAGCAGGAGTGTCATCTGAGAGCTGCCAGGAGAGACCCAAGGGGCCATTGGCAGAGCCAGACCCTCTCCTGCTGGCCCGGCTCAGAGAGATGGCAAAGCCAGAAGCCCATGGGGTGGGGCAGGAAGGACTCCTGACCAGGCCACAAAGCAAACGGCACAAATTCCCGGGATGCCAGCCCAGCGGGAGAGTCCCTGGTGCTCTTTCAGCTCTCCACAGCAGTTTGAAAAGCCCAGGCTTCTCATTTTCAGCTTAGGGGCTGCTGGGACCTTGAGTGAGACAGACCTGGGGGGAGTCCAGACACCGCCTTTACTGTCTGTGTGATTTCGACCAGGTCTCTCTCCTATAAAACGTGAAACATGCAGTCAAATGTGACCGGGTGACTGTGAGGATTCAGTGAGATAATGCACAGTGAGGCTTGGCGTGCAGGTGCACAGGCAGCCCTGACACACTCTTATTTTCTTTGCTGTCGGGGTCATATTCGGGAACAGGAATGGGGTTTAATAGGGCTCTTGAGAAAGCAAGAATGAAACAGGAAATCTGGAAACCTGGGCCCAGGCTCCAGTGCTGGCTGATTAAGGGTCTGGGCAAGGTTATCCCATGTCTCAACCCTGCGGTCTCTGTACAGGTAAACAAAGGGGCTTGAATTCCATGACCCCTAAAGTGCCTTCTGGCTCCAATATTCTGTGATTCGTGACTCTGAGCAAACATCTTTTTTTTACTGGGCTCCGTTAAATGGAGGAATCAGGGCCGGCTCAAGCCTGTAATCCCAGACCAGCCTGGCCAACGTGGTGAAACCCCGTCTCTACTAAAAATATGAAAATTAGCTGGGTGTGGCGGTGGACATCTGTAATCCCAGCTATTTGGGAGGCTAAAGCAGAAGAATCGCTTGAACCCAGGAGGCAGAGTTTGCAATGAGCTAAGATTGCACCACTGCATTCCAGCCTGGGCAATAGAGCAAGATTCTGTCTCAAAAAAAAAAAAAAAAAAAAAAAACAGGAACCAGGAGGACAAGGGCCTATCAGACTTCACAAAGGAGATTCTCAGAGGTTTTCTGCATAGACTTGGTGGGTGCTTGTGAGTTAAGTAGGGATGTCCTCACACAGTGGCAAGCTGGTCAGTGATTCTGAAACCCAGCTGTGCCCCATGTCCCCAGGGGCTCCAAGCACAGATTCTCAGACCACCTCATGCCTATTGGTTTAGAATCTCTGAGCGTGTGCTCAGGAGTCAGTACTTTTGTTGTCGTTTTAGAGACAGTGTCTTTCTCTGTCACCCGGGCTGGAGTGCAGTGGCATAATCATGGCTCACTGCAGCCTTCAACTTCTGGACTGAAGTGATCTTCCTGCCTCCGCCTTCCAAGCAGCTAGGACTACGGACACTGGCTACCATGCCAAGCTAATGTATTTTTAGTTTTTGTAGAGATGAAATCTCACTGTTTCTCAGGCTGGTCTGAAACTGGCCTCAACCGATCCTCCTGCCTGGGCCTCCCAAAGCGCTGGGACTGCAGGCGAGATCCACTGCACCTGGCTAGGAGTCAGCATTGTTATCATTCTCCCAGGTGATACCATCAGCTGTAAGGACGCGCTTTTGGGACTCTCCAATAGCGCACATTCCACATGGACAGGGAGGACACTCTGCTCTCCTGAGTGTCTTAGTAGCGTGGTATAAATTGCCCCTCGAAGGGGATATCTTTGAGTGAAAGCGACCCCAGCTGCCATGCTCTGCCCTGTCAGGCAAGAGAGTGCTGTGAATCAGGCACTGGGAATTTGCTTCTCAGGGGCTAGGGAAGTGGCACCTTGAAGGCCTGCAACACCCGATTGGGCCAAAGGAGGAGTAGAAAGAATGGAAGGGCCTGTGTTGATCGGCTAGGGCTGCATAGCAAAGCCCCACAGACAGAAATGTGTGTCCTCACAGTTCTAGAGGCTGGAAGTCCAAGATCAAGGCAGGCAGGGTTAGTTTCTCCCGAGGCCTCTCTCCGTGGCTCATAGATGGCTGTCTTCCTCTGATGTTTTCATGTGGTCTTCCATCTGTGTGTGTCTGTCCCTTAATCTGTTCTTCTAAGGATACCAGTCCTGTTGCATTAGGGCCACCCTGGTGACCTCATTTAACCTTCCTTACCTCTTTAATGGCTCTGTTTCCCAACACAGTCACATCCTGAGGTCCTAGAGGTTAGGACTTCAACACATGAATTTTGAGGGGACCCAATGCAGCCCCTAGCAGGGGCACACAGGGCAGAGTGGAGAAGGGGAAGGGATGTGAGGCTGAAGGGAGAGGTGGGACAATGTCACACCTGCTCCTTCTGCTCCAGACCTTTCCCAGGCCGGCCTGGCCTCTGCTCTGCACCAGCCTCTGAGGGCTCACCGCCACCACCGCACTTGGAAGATGGAATGCGATTTTCCAAAGCCCTTTCCCAGTTCTTACTTTACTTATTCTTTACAACCATCATATAAGGCAGGCCAGCAGTGCAGGGCAGGGATCTAGTGTTATTTTGTGGAAAAACAAGAGTGTAAAGAAGTGAGCAGCACATCTGAGAACACCATGGGTGGCACCAGGTTTCATGACCCCAGAACAGTGTTCTTTCCATGGCTACACTGAGCACCTGCTACACATAAGATGTGCTTTTCCTTGGCTTCCAGCGACTGGGGGTGCAGTATCCCAGGAGGGCTAAGAGGTCCAAGTGAGAGCTGCCGAGGGGGTGACAAGGGGTGTTACAAAGAGATTCCATTGCTTTTTAAAAAAATGATCTCTCACATTCTATCCTGAAATGGAACTCCTGGGAGAATAAAGCCCATTTTGTGTATTTAGCTAAGTGTTTCTCCTTTTTCTCCCTATTAAAAGCATGGGGCTTGCCTAAGTCATTAAAAATACATGTTCCATTTGCTTTGATGCAGAGGGTGAGAAGATGGGAGAGCCAAGGAGACCAGGCTAGTCATGTCAGGCTGTGCCCCTGGAGCCCCAGAGGCTGATGGCTGAGCTGATAATTAGCAGAAGATCTGGAGGATCCCACGCACTCCACACACACTTAACAAGTGCTCACTGTCCTAGCCCGCAAACAAGATGCAGCTCTGCTGCCACTTCCTGGAACCTGAGAGGGAGACAGTCAAATAAATGGGTGATGACATGATGGTGTAGAAAGGCAAGAAATGGAGAGATGTACATTGAGGTCCTCAATAACGGCCCTATAAAGGGGCCAGGAGACAGGGAGGAGAGGAGGGAGTCGAGGTCTAAGGAAAGAGTGGAGCTGGAGAGTAATGGTCGCACCTAGCTAGGTCACACCTGTGTGTGTGTGTGCATGCACAAACATGCATGAGCACACATGAGCATGCACAAGCACGCACTAGCTCTTGTGACGCACAGCACCTGTCCCGGTCTGCATTCTCTGTGTTCCTTGGAGCCCGAGCCATGCAGGTGGAAGCTCTGTGAGATTCACAGAATTTGCAGCCAGGACTGGCAGTTCTCAGGGGCCTGCATGCTGCAAGTGGTTGATGACCAGTGGGAGAAGATGCGAGGGAGAGAGGCTGCCGCCCTGAGGGAAGGCTGTTCGGTGACCACCTATGAGACAAGCTCAACTGCCTAGGAGTTCTCCCGGTGAGTCTCTAGATCTCAGGAAGAGTGGGAAGGAAGGTTAAAGCCTAGTCTGCAAAAAAACCAGAAACGGGAAGCAAGTGGGCAGGCAGTGAGTACAAACCGCAGGAAGACAGCCCGTGCTGCTGACAGTGGGAAGGATGTAAGTCAGGGCCAATGACCCTCTTGTCACCCTGTGATTGTACTCTGACTTGGGGACTTCCCAAAGGAGCACCCTTGGACTGCTTAGGCCAGCAGGACAGTACGTTCTTATAGATGTGACGCGGGTCCTCTAGTCATCAGGGATAAAGTCCCCTCCATTACTGGGCCTAGAGGCCACTTTTGGTGCTGCCTGTCTCTCTGCCCAGCTTCCCTAAGATCACTGCTTTCATATCCTGGACACAATCAGCAGCGTTCCTGGAGAAAAGAAAATCCCAGACTGCCTGAGAGTTGTGAGTGACATCAATGTTTGGACCCCCTCAGTCAGCTTATAAACTGTTCTTCTGCAAGGCCAAGAGCCAGAACTGCTAGTTTATTTTTAAATCCTTATGCTAATCATAGGGTGATGACAGTTTCTTTTTTTCTTTTCATTCTAGAGACAAGGTGTTGCTCTGCCATCCAGGCTGGAGTGCAGTGGTGCAATCACTGCTCACTGCATCTTGGAACTCTTGGGCTCAAGGGATCCTGCCACCTCAGCCTCCTGAGCTGGGACTACAGGTGTGCACCACCACATCTGGCTAATTTTTTTTTTAATAGAGATAGAGTCCCCCTACGTTGTCCAGGCTTGTCCCTAGCTCCTGGCCTCAAGTCCTCCCACCTTAGCCTCCCAAAGTGCTGGGATTACAGGCATGAGCCACTGAACCTGCACCTGCACCTGGCCTTACAGTTTCTTTCTTTCTTTCTTTATTCTAACCAGGCTCCCAGAAATAGTGTTGGATCCTTGAGACAGCCCATCACCCTAACACCAATTTCCTTAGCTCACAGGATTGAAAGGAGCAAAGGCCCAGAGAAGAGAAAAGCAGATGGGGCTGAAGGGCTGCTTCTACAGGAGCCGCCTGGGAGGCTCCAGGCTCCTGATTCAGTGAGAAGGCAAGTCCCCTCGCTCATCAGTACTTCCCTCCCCGAGGTGGGCACTGGGCCTACAGAGCTTCAACCCTTCCATCCTCCCAGCATTGGATGGGGGCGTCAGAGGAGGCTGGAGAAGCAGGGAGGTGTTCTCCCCTGAGCTGGCCAGGGCCCAGCAGCTGCCCAGGGCCGGGGATCAACATGTCAGGAAAGGGCCTCTAGGCCCAGAGTGGGGTTCAGCAGGGGAGCCTGGACCTGCTGCAGGGGCGGCAGTGCAAGCCTGGCTGGCGGCCAGCAGACAGCTTTGTTTTTCCGTGGCAGTTTGCTTGTGATACTTCTTTCCTGAGACGCCAGCTGACAGGGGGAGGGGAGAGGAGACAGGCTTTGAAAGGGACAGGCTGTGGCCACCTCTGAGAGTGGGAGCCTGTGCTTGGCAAAGCTGCAGGGCAGGGGCTGTCCTGCCACCCCCGCTCTGTCTCTTCTTGCATCCGCCCTTCAGATCTCGTGGCCAGGGCAGCAGATGTCTTGCTGGAGTCTCCATTGAGACTCCCCTCCCCAGACAGGCCTCCCCTCTCCCCTGAAGCCCAGACGGGCTGAGAGGTGGCCTGCCAGCTGTTAGGCTCCCGCGGGCACTGGCCCGGCCCTGCTGTGTGTGTGCCAGGTGCCAGGTACCAGGCAGGGGGTGCCGACCCTGGAGCTTGTGGTGGAGGGGCTGGATGTGCAGGGCTGGGTGCCAGGGGTGTTAGGGAAAAGGGGCTGCTCAAGGGGCTGCAGGTTTTTGGGACAAAGAGCAGAAGCCGCTTCTAGATTCAGGTCTGGAGGGTCCAGGTTTCCTATTGGCAGATCAAAAATGAACAAAACATCAGGCTGATGGGATAGAGTCTTGCCCTGAACCAGGGATTCACATAATTCAGTTTTCCCTTGGAAAAATGGTCTCCCACTGCCGTCTCTTTTCCAGGCATCACAGACTTTCCCAGGGCAAGGGGACGTCAGCAGAGGAGCATAAATGCCAGGAGACATTTCTCAGACTATTCTGGCAAAACCTCATCTGAAGCGAGCCCCGACTTCTGCCGGGAGCCCCAGGAGAGGTGATGGGTTCAGCTGAATAAGTGGCCAGGACCTTCCCCCGCTTCAGGCCTCATCTGGGACTGCCCACCACCCACGGACCTGCGTCAGAAGCCATTCAGACACCTTCACAGCAGTGGGGACAGCAGCTGCTGGCTATGAGGTCACCATGGTGACTGGTGACAGCCGGCATCCTCAGGCCTGGCCTGGCAGGGCCCCGGGGAGCAGAGGGGCTGCAGGTCACAGCCTGCCCACCGGCTGCCTCGGGGCATCCTGTGAGCATCGATCTCCCCCTGGCAGTACCAGTTCAAAAGCAGGGCTCCAAGCGGAGGCAAATGCTGTCAAAGTGCCCCTCCAGGAGAGCTCTAAGGCATTACAGACTTAAACTATTGTCATTATAAATAAAATCGAACTCATTACTCATGAGATAATAAAAATTATGATGTTAGAAAAAACCTAACCTAGTCAAAATATCCTAATTCTCCACTTGAATGTCCCCAGACCTTGTGATTCACACCTTTATCCAGTCTTTCTGATATCTTGCTGAAATCTGTTTTAAGATTATTTACTTCCATTTCTCTGAGGTGCAGGATGACCAATAACCTTGCTCCTCAAAAATCTTCAGCTATTTTAAGGCGAATTAAGCCTTCTCTTCTTTAAGCTACAGAAACTTCAATTACTTTAGCTAGTGCTTTTTTTTTTTTTTCTTCTGAGACAGAGTTTTGCTCTTTGTTGCCCAGGCTGGAGTGCAGTGGTGTGATCTCCGCTCACTGCACCTCCTCTTCTCGGGTTCAAGCGATTCTCCTGTCTCAGCCTCCCAAGTAGCTGGAATTACAGGTGCACACCACCATGCCCGGCTAATTTTTGTATTTTTAGTAGAGATGGGGTTTTACCATATTGGCCAGGCTGGTCTCAAACTCCTGACCTCAGGTGATCTGCCTGTCTTGGCCTCCCAAAGTGCTGGGATTACAGGCGTGAGCCACCATGCCCGGCCTAGCTAGTGCTTTTTAATGACCAAACATCTTTTTATTTTGTATTTTAACGACCTTGGTATATCTGCTCAATACATTAACTTCAACCAACTTACTCTGCTCTTAGAAGTCCACTTACCAATAAAGAAAAGGGAAAAGGAGCAAAGAATTTGAGGAAAGGGTACGAAAGTCATATGACCATTTATCAAGATGAGAGGACCAGCACCTAGTTTTTTAAAAAATGTGTTACTTTTAATGGTTTTTATTTTTTGAGAGCTATTTTTTAATCTCTTTAATCATCTCTATTGCCCATCTCTGAATCCCTTCCAGTTTTCAATGTTTTTAAAAAGGACGTGGCTGGGCACAGTGGGTCATGCCTGTAATCCCAGCACTTTGGGAGGCCAAGGCAGGTGGATGACCTGAGATCAGGAGTTTGAGACCAGCCTAACCAACATGGAGAAATCCCGTCTCTACTAAAAATACAAAATTAGCCGGGCATGGTGGTGCATGCCTGTAGTCCCAGCTAGTTGGGAGGCTGAGGCAGGAGAATCACTTGAACCTGGGATGCAGAGGTTGCAGTGAGCCGGGATTGCGCCAGCCTGGGCAACAAAAGGGAAACTCCGTCTCAAAAAAAAAAAAAAAGACGTTAAGCAAAACGACCCATTATTCTAATCAGGGTTTGAGTTGCTACATTGTATCAGAGAAGAATTACTTTCCAATCTCTGTAAGTCACACAAGTATACAAGTATACTTTGTTACAGTCCAGTTATCAGCTCACTTTGTTTCTTTGCTTCTAACAACACTAACTTGCTATTTCATATTGAGGTTGTGGTCAGCCAGGGCCCCTGAATTTTTGTTTTTGTTTTCTGTTTTCTATGCCAGTGCCTGACTATCAAGTATCTTGATATTAGTATGGGCTCCCTGCCATTTCATTTAGAACTTTGTAATTGAAGCATAATAAACATGTATATAAGATAACACATCAGTATACAACTTGATACATCTTCACAAGCAGAAAATGTCTGTGTAACCACCATTCAGATTAAGCAACTTGATATTATCAATAGCCCAGAAGCCCCTCTGCTGTCCCCCTTTACCATCCTTGCCCCACCCTGCCGAGGTTAACCACTATCCCGATTGCTAACACCATAGATTAATTTTGCATGTTTTTCTTCTTTATAATAATTCAGTCACATAGTGTGTATTATTTAGTGTCTGGTTCATTCACATTGCCATTCATTTCTACTTTCTTTTCTTATATTAAGCCTTTTCATAAGCAGGCCTAGAAGGATCTAGGGGCCTGAGAACCAAGGTGTTTCAACTCCAGACCCATCTGTTTTGGCTATGGCTAAGTAGCACCGTCCCTGTGACATGCCAGATCTCCGAATTAGAATTTTACCTGAACCATTTACTGGTTATGTTGTTCCTTTCACCCTTTGAAATCAACTATCTCCATCCCAGGTCAATTCATATTCTCATATCAGGGTAACCTTAGAAGAGCATGTGTGTTTGTGTGTGTGTGTGTGTGTGTGTGTGTGTGTGTGTGTGAGAGAGAGAGAGAGAGACTGCTTTAGCCCCATGGGAAATTATTTCTGCTATTATGAGGGAAATGATTGTTGATTGTTGTGGTTATGTTAGGGAAGTCTTTATTTCAGGTGTTCAATTCAGCATTTAATCCCTAGTTGTGGTTGGTGCCAATACGTTATAGGAGTGGCAGGTCTCAGATGCAGGGGAATTATGTGTGTGCAATGCCTCAGAGCAGTGTTTCCTGACCTTTTCCATAAGTGCCACTGTAAAACATGATCATATTTATATGGCAAACTGGCATAAGTAGAAGAGATATTTTTGTAGTAGTAGCTGATAACACATAAGATGCTGATAACACATAAGACAACGTTCTATAACTACTCAAATCTTTATATTTATGTATTCACATATAGATAGATATTATATATAACATAATAGACGTATATTTAAATATATTTGTGAATATAGTTAATAGATACTTGTATTTAAGGAATACAAGCTTTTTCTTTTCTTTGTGTCATATGCAATGTTGGACTTTTGTGTGCATGCCTACGTGAATAGAATTTCAAATCCAAACTAATTTATTTTGCATCAATTATTTCAGAATAAAGAAGTTCTCATTTTCAGAATACACACACATTGTTAGAGCGGTGCTTCATCAACTATCTTGGATGTCACCAAAGGGCACATCACTCAAAATCACAACAGAAATCTCCCATCTGTGTGAAGACAGAGGTAGAGCTGGGCCTGCCAGGAGCCCCTGCCTGCTCCTGACTGGTCTTTGGGCTGTGGGCCATGCTCCCTGGACACGTGGAACACAAGGTCCTCTAGCTGCTTGTGGGCTTCTTGTCCATGTACAGCAGCTGCAGACTTTGTGGCTGGCTGCTGAAGCCCATGGCCAGGTGGCGGAGGCAGAGCAACAGGTGGGGGCGACTGCACATTGTGCATGCCGCCTGCAGGACCCTGGACCATGCCTGCAGACCCCATGCTCCCTGGCTGCCCTCCCAGGAGCATTAAGTGAGGCTCCCCCAGCTGCTCCAGGCCCTGCTCAGCTGCCCTGAAGGATGAGGGGATCATCTTGCATGGCATGCCTGCAACTCATTTGCAGCTTTCTAGTTTGCTCACCATTCAAAACTTTGCTCCTAAGATGCTTTAGTGACTGAGACCAAATGCTCTAGAACCTTCCATGAAGCAAGCTCATGTGTGAGCCAGTTGAGACTAGGAGAGCTTTGTTGGATGACTTCCTGATTATATAGTCAGAAGGCTGGTGAAAAGGTGTCTGCATGTGTTTGGGGCTGAAGACATTTACACAGGATGCAGAAAGGTGACTCAGAGATCCAGGAAATATGAATCAGGCCTGCTGAGAACCCATGAGGATTGGCAGTAGTCTGAGAGAAGAGTTTCATTCTAAATTCAGCTGGACCACGTCAGGCTGTATCAGAGAGGTTTGTCATAGGCAATTCAAATGGAGCAACTGAGAAGAGTTTTTAAAACATTTAATTCTGTTTTTTAGAGACAGGGTCTTGCTCTGTTGCTCAGGCTGGAGTGCAGTGGTGTGATCATAGCTCATTTTACCCTCAAACTCCTGGACTCAAGCGATCCTCCTGCCTCAGCCTCCCAAGTAGCTGGGACTCCAGGTGTGTATGACCATGCCCAGCTAATTTTTAAGTTTTTTGGTGGAGAAGGGGTCTCGCTGCATTGCCCAGGCTGGTCTTGAACTCCTTACCTCAAGTGATCCACCTAGCTCAGCCTCCCAAAGTGCTGGGATTACAGGCATGAGCCACCATGCCAGGCCCAGCAGAGTTTAATAAAGAAATTATTGACAAGAGTTTACAGAGTTAAGAAAAGTCAAAAATAGTTAAGGAAACACCACAGGAGGAGGGAGCCATTATTCCCTCTAGGCTTGAAGAGAAGGAGCGAGGGGAGGGAGCAGGTATCAGAACCTGGGGAAAGAAACTCTGTGAGGTGGGAGCTGTAATCTTTGGTACAGTGTTGAGGCCACTGGCAACCTCCAATCCAGTGGGAAGGAGCAGGTGGAAAAAATGCTACAACTCGCTCTCCTCCTGCTTCCAGTCTCCTGCCAGTGCCTTCCTCTGGCTAAACCCACGTAGCTGCTGAAGACCATGGCACCCATTGGTGCAGTCCGCAAAGGCCTGCCTGTGGGACATAGAGTAGAGAGTGGAAAAAAGAGACCACCCTGCACTTCACCATCTACAGAATGATGGCAGGTCGCTTATATCATGCTGTCATCTCAAATCTAAAGTGTTAGCCATGATGCTCTTCATGTGAGGTTTTGGGGTGAAAGTGAAGAAAGAACATCAAGTAATTAACATAGAAGCTGCTACATGCTATACCTGCTTCTGAGGCCCAAGTTAATAATAGTGGCTTCCTCCCCTTGCTGCCTATTACCTATTTCCCTATTCTCTGACAGTGCCTCAACTGATCAGGGTATGTTATCTTTATTCCTTCACGATCAGCATCCTTGGTGGTCCTGTTGTTATTAGGTTGCCTCGATTTTCCACTGAACAGTGAATTAAGAGAATGCTAAGCACTGGCCTGTAAATCCCTGGATTCTGCATAAAGTCTTCCCTGCCCTCATTGTATAGTGAGTGGCAAGCAAATTCCTCCTTTGTAATCCTATCAGATACCTTGGTCAGCAGTGTGAGCCCCATTTCTGCCTGTTGGTTCGGTAGAAAGAGAGCCTGAAATGGTTAGAAGGCAGTCTCAGCTTCCCATTTAACAGAACGTTGGTTGTGTTCCCTTGTTCTTCCCTTGGGCACAAAGACCTGCAAACCCACTGAGCTCAAGTTTGCAAGAATCAGAAGCAAACACCTCCTAAGAGGATGCAACAGGTTTGGCATGGTGGCTTATGCCTGTAATCCCAGCATTTTGGGAGGCTGAGGCAGGAGGATCACTTGATGCCAGGAGTTTGAGACCAGCCAGGGCAATGTGGCGAGATCCCCCATCTCTACAAAACATACAGAAAATTAGTTGGGCATGGTGGTGTGTGCCTGTAGTCCCAGGTACCTGGGAGGCTGAGGTGGGAGGATCACCTGAGCCTGGGAAGTTGAGACTGCAATGAGCTGTGATCGTGCCACTGCACCACTGCATTCCAGTCTGGGTGACAGAGTGAGACCCTGTCTCAAAAAATAAAAAATAAAAATAAACCCTGTGCTGCACCTTTTTTTTTAATCTTAAGATGAGTTTCCTGATCATAGGCAATGTGATCTATAGTGATGAATAAGGCATTCTATAGGGATAGTGTTGGTAGAGTGTTATGAACAGGGAAACCAAAAACATGTAGAATATAGATCTATTCATATAAGGACCCATCACTGCCATACCATGTTGGAAGGGATTTACTATTAGCAATCTGCCACCAGACTGATGGTGACTTCAGCTCAGTGAATAATACAGACCAACCCTGACTTAGGATGGTTCAATTTACCGACTTTTACAATGGTGCAAAAGTGACACGCATTCAGTAGGATCTGTACTTCAATTTTTGAATTTTGATCTTTTCCTGGGCTAGCAATATGTGGTACAATACCCTCTTGTGATGTTGGGCAGAGGCAGCAGCAGCAGCTCCTGGTCAGCCAGGTGATCACAAGGGTCAACAACCAACACTCTACAGTGCACTGTATGGCCAGATGGCTTTGCCCAATGACAAGCCAATGTAAGTGTTCTGAGCATGGTCAAGGTGGGCTAGGCTATACTATGATATTTGGTAGGTTGGGTGTATTAAATACATTTTCAACTTACGATACTTTCAACTTGCAATGGGCTTATGGGGACACAACCAGGTCGTATGTCTAGGAGCATTGATGCCATATGGGGAACTCAGCACTGACTTCTGTTATTGGCTGCACATTGTTAAGACAAACACAGCCTTCATCCCAGAGAAGAGGTGGAACAAGCCACCTCGTACATGGTCTCAATGATTAAGTCCAGGGATGCCCTCTGGTAGGCACTCATGTAGGACACAAATGTCTTCACAATCTGCGTCTAGATAGTGAAGTCTACCCACATACCCTTCCCCAGACCTTCTTGTCACCACTATTCCAGTCTTGTTCTTCAGTCCTTGACCTGTTGGCCATCCCATTAGCGTCTGCTCATGAATCTGTGTAAATCTGTACTCCAGACCATTTCTCATTCCATTTGAAGTGAATAATCTGATATCCTTCCCAAAATGCTGCCTACTGGGATGATTTTCCTTCACTACTCACTTTCACAGCCACTGCTGAATAGGGATACAATGACACTGGCCATCTGCTCCTGGCTGATGATGTGTGTCTTTAAACCAGGCCTGGGGTTTCTCTTCATTAATTAGTCATAGGGGATTCCTACAAAGCCGAAAATGTAAGTTGTGGGAGAGGCAAGTAAGCAATAAGGGCAGGTTCCAAGAGTCTGAGCTATCTGCTTGAATTAGGTTTTCCAAGAAATGAAACCAACAGGATATGCATATATATAGAAGGATCTATTGTAAGGAACTTGCTCACTCAATTGTGAAGGCTTGGTGAGTCCAAAACATGATGGTGGTAGGTCAGCGGACTCAGGAAAAGGTTGCAGTTTGAGTCCAAAGACAGTCTGCTGGTGAATCTCCACTTGCTTGGGAAAGGTCAGCCTTTTGTTCTATTCAGGCCTTCAACTGATGGATGAGGCCCACCCACATTATAGAGGGCAATCTACTTTACTAAATCCGTGGATTCAAACTTAATTCTGATCCAAAAACACCCTCACATAAACATCTGGAATAATATTTGACTAAATATCTAGGCACTGTGGCCCAGTCAAGTTGACATATAAAATTAGTCAGCATACTGCTTATGCAATTTACTTGGGGCTGATTTTGTAGGTGAGATAATGTTCAGGTCATGATGGGTGGCCCTGGTCACATAGTCGCTTGCTGTCCTGTGACCAGGGAGGAATTCACTGTCTGCCAGAGCCTACTGGCAAGCAAGAAGCTGCTTTGCAAATATCAGCAAAAGAGGCCTTACACCCAAAGCCTTGGGACCTGCATGTAATTTTGCTAGAGTCCTCCAGGGGATATTGATTACATTTTATATAGGTGTATTAGTCAGTTCTTACACTGCTGTAGAGACATATCTGAGACTGGGTAATTTGTGAGGAAAAGAGGTTTAATTGACTCACAGTTCTACAGGCTGTACAAGAGGCATGGTTGGGGAAGCCTCAGGAAACTTACAATCCTGGCAGAAGGGTGAAGGGGAAGCAAGCGCCTTCTTCACATGGTGGCAGGCAAGAGAAAGAGCCCAGGGAAAAGTGCCACATACTTTTAATCAACCAGATATCATGAAAGCTCACTCACTATCATGAGAACAGCAAGGGAAAAATCCATCCCCATGATCTAATCACCTCCTAGCAGGTCCCTCTCACAACTGAGAATTATAAATTGACATGAGATTTAGGTGGGGACACAGAGCCAAATCATATCAATAGGCTACATAAAAATGCTTCCTCTGCCACTGGGTCTGCTTATTCATAGACATCAAGAGGCAGAGAAGCTTGCACCATAACCAGAGAATATTTTGGTATCACGTCCCTCATAACTGGCAGCTTAAATGCTCAGAGCAGCATACCCAAGAATGGCATATATTATCTCTAAAACCTACAGGTCTACCAAAGGTTGTATCTCTTTTTTGTGGTAGGAAGAATAAGATGTAACAATTCGTCACTCACTCTTAACATCTGCCAGGCTCCAGAATCCCTAGAAACTTCACAATATGGAAACCCCTCCACTTTCATGGGGTTTATCTCCCATCTCCTGCATGTATGTATATTACTAGGCCATCTAAAATACTTGCTACTTCTTGTTCATCAGGTCCAATTAACGCAACGTCACCAGTGAAATAGTGATGTTCTGTAAGAGATCAAGATGTCAAGTTCTTGTGGACTATATCACAACAGAGAGCAGATCATTGATACAGCCCTGATATAAAGACTAGGGTGAATGTGTACTCTTGTCCTTGCCATGTGAAGACAACCAGCTTCACTGGTGGAATTGGAAAAAAAGCATTTTCTAGGACTACAGCTGTTTACCAGGTGCCAGGGGCATTTTTGATTTGCTCTAGTAAAAATACTCATTTGAAACTGCAATTAAAATTGGCATCACCAATGTGACTAAATTTTCTATAATCTACAGTAATTCTCTATGATCCGTCTGGCTTTTGTGCCAGCCAAACATATGAGTTAAATATTAATGTGGTAAGAATCACCACTCCTGCATCTTTTAAGCATTTGATGACTGCACAAATCTCTGTAATTCCACTATGATTATGGTATTTCTTTGGATTTACTGTCTTCGCAGTGTGGGAGGGGACAGTTCCACTTGGAAGTGAGCAGCCCCTACTTGGCCTCTCCTAGGATTCCAGATAAAATTCTGCTTAATATATCTATTACTATCATCAAATGGGCATAGAAACGTAGCTGCAGTATACATCATCAGTCCTATCGGACCCATTGTAAGACAGACTTGGCCACTATTCCATTTATCACCTGGTCTCCATGAGCTCACTGTGACTTGTGGACTACAGTGGCAATTTGAGACTCTGGTGGTTAGCATGAGTTCAGAAATAGCATATAATAGTTCCTGGAAGGTCTAGATATTTTCCCTTCTCACTCTGCTAAATGACCTCCAGTCTCTCTGGAAGACTGGAGAAAGATTCACAGTATATACCTATGGCCACATTGCAGGGCACTTGTCCAAAGACACTGTTCCTCTCTCTCCCAAAGTCAAGGGATTCTGGGTCTCTGGGTTTTAGAGTCTGAACACTGGGTAAATTCCCACTCTGATTCTGCCCACCGGACTCAGAATTTTTCTGCTAACATACGTCAAGCAGCACCTTAATGGTCTACATATCTATTGCAATCCTAGGGACCCTATGATTAGTTAGCCAGTGCCCAAGATCCCTATAGGATAAAATGCTCCAATTACCACATCAGTCCTGCAGCTCATTAGGGTAATTGTGTCCCATGTGCCTTTGAGACATCTGGCCTCTACTACTCTGGGATTCCATTTTTTTTTCCCATTATGATCAAGAAGCCTAATTCCATTGCAGCCTCTCCCAGTGTCATTTCCTGCTTACAGAAAACAGCCAAGAAGTGCTTTTCCAGGATGCCTGTGAACATTTCACTAATGGAATTCTTATGGCCTTTGAAGAAGGGAGTGTCCTCTGGCCCTCCTGGGGAGTGTGGTTAAGGCGCGGTTAGGAATGCTGCACAGAATAGATCCTCTCCAACATTCCCGACTTCCTAAGCCTTCAGTTTCCTTTTCTTCAGAATGCTAGAAAAGTCCTCATTAACTGCCAGCCATTGTTGAATGAGACTTCTGCTAGGCAACATAGCTATGAAGGCCACTTCCAGGTGCTCAAGCCAGCACAGTAAATCCTGAGTCTTGAGTGAATCCACCCATATCATTACATTCTCCTTGATCAAGTTTTGCATTTCATCCTTTCTCCATGTAATACCCTTCGGACCCCCTTCCATACATGCTCTGCACACTTCTGCCAATTTTCCTGCAACTCTTCTGATGTACAGACCCAGCTTTGTCCTTCTCCATTTAGGATATTCTGGGATGTAGCTCTCATTATGGGCCTGGAGGCAATGAGGGGTGTGGAAGTGGGTCCTGTGGTTACTTGGGAGTCACATCTGTGTCTGCTTAAATGTCTTGATCTGGGAATCAGCATCCTACATGTAAACCAAAAATAAAATTTCAGACTGCCTGACCATCTCAATGGACCCCTCGTCTAGACCAAGGGCATTCCAAAGTTAACTTGAAAAACTAATTCAGGCCATGATACAAAGTGGGGGTAGGGCATGTCTGATTATACCCTCCGCCCTTTGGAATTCAGGCACAGCTGACCAGCATTAATATTAAAACAGATACCTTAAGACAGACAGAATAGACTTAAAGTCTGATTTAAAAAAAAAATTCTCTTCTATTGATTCTAGGTCTTTAAACAATAGCCTAAATCTTTCAACCAATTGCCAGTCAGAAATTCTTTGAATCTACCTATGACCTGGAAGCTCCCGCTTTGAGTTATCCTGCTTTTTCAGACTGAACCAATGTACATCTTACATGTGTTGATTGATGTCTTATGTCTTCCTAAAATGTATAAAACAAAGCTGTAGCTCTACCATCTTGGTTGGGCACATGTTCTCAGGATCTTCTGAGGGCTCTGTCATAGGAATTGGTCACTCATACTTGGCTCAGAATAAATGTCTTAAAATATTTTACAGAGTTTGACTCTTTTCATCAACTTACCATTCTCCACCAGAGGAAAGCATAAGAAATCTGGTGGTGTTGAAAATTTAATTGGTGCTGCATGTCTGTCACCTTTATAATCAGTCCCTGGGCTTGAACCTTAGTCATATCTGTCCTACAGGAGATAAGAAATTTCTGTAAATCTACCATTGAGCTCTCCACCCATGTTCTGAGTTAGGCATGCAGGACCTTCAGTGTGTTTGCATATGGTCTCTAGGGCTGTCAGAAAAGCCATTCCACACCGTAGGTCAGTATTATCCATTACCAGCATGGCCAAGCCACTTGTTCTGCCAACATCTTGCTATCCATCTACATTTTTCCAATGCCACTACTGGTGATAATTTGAGTAACTATGGTGCAACTATATTTTATAAATTATCTGCATTCTATGTCCCTCTGGTATGTAAGCAATCCCATCCTAGAATTTCATTTGAGGGTTATTTTCTTCTGGGGCTATTCCTGGTCCCAATTACTTTGTCAGTCATGGTTCCAGTGGGAATGGGATGGCACATTGAATTAGCATAATTAAAGAGGGTTTAACAGATATTTCCTAGTTGTGAGCAGACTTAAGGGAAATCAGTAGGGTATGGCACAGCACCCTTGGGCTGGAAAGAGCTGGGTTGCTTTCTTATGTAGGTCTGAGTGGTTACCAGAGCCTGAAGAGAGAGCTATAGCTGTAGGAAGAGGGCCAGAGAAGGGAATCTCTGTCCTTGGGAAGGGGAATGCTGTTACTGCCAATCTTCAGCTCTACAGGGCAAATCCTCAGCTCTTTAGGGCAAATGAATACCCCTAGCCTCACCCTTTTTCTACCTTTCAGTTGCCTGTCAGTGAGTCCCAGTGGTTGAATTTAACCAGAAGCAACAGGACAAGGGACTGTTGATACAGTCTGAAAGAGTCAGTCTCCTGTATCATCCAGAATGGATCTTGAGGAACTGATGGGGAATATTCAGCACAACACCCAATCTTTCAACTTTCTCTAGGTACCAAAGTTACTTAAGTTAGGATAGGAAAAGGCAACAGTCTTTCACCTCCCTGAGAAAGAGAAACATTGCTCAGAAACAGTTATTGCAGTGGTTTCAGCCAAGGTCTTGAGGGCTCGTATAGATGAAAAAATATCCCAATAATTAAAAATCCTGTTGTTGTAAGGCTATTGGGGAGCGGGGTCCTCTTTAGGCTCCCTGAAAACTGCTGCTGAGGTAAGGGAATTGATATGCTTTTACTGTGTCCCCACCCAAATCTCATCTTGAATTCTCATGTGTTGTGGGAGGGACCCCCTGGGAGGTAATGGAATCATGGGAGCAAGTCTTTCCTGTGCTGTTCTCATGATAGTGAATAAGTCTCACAAGATTTGATGGTTTTCAAAAGAGGAGTTTCTCTGCACAAATTCTCTTCTCTTGTCTGCCACTATGTGGGAGGTGCCTTTCACTTTCCACCATTATTGTGAAGCCTCCCCAGCCATGTGGAACTGTAAATCAATTAAACCTCCTTCCTTTGTAAATTGCCCCATCTCAGGTATGTCTTTATCAGCAGCATGAAAACTAACAGGTTGGAACAGTTTGGAGGGCTCAGAAGAAGACAGTAAAATGTGGGAAAGTTTAAAACTGCCTAGAGACTTGTTAAATGACTTTGCCCAAAATGCTCATAGCGATATGGACAATAAAGTCCAGGCTCAGGTGGTCTCAGATGGGAATGAGGAGCTTGTTGGGAACTGGAGCAAAGGTGACTCTTATTATGTTTTAGCAAAGAGATTGGTGGCATTTTGCGCCTGCCCTAGAGATCTGTGGAACTTTGAACTTGAGAGAGATGATTTAGGATATCTGGCAGACCAAGCTTCTAATCAGCAAAGCACTCAAGAGGTGACTTGGGTGCTGTTAAAGGCATTCAGTTTTATAAGGGAAGCAAAGCATAAAAGTTTAGAAAATTTGCAGCCTGACAGTGCAACAGAAAAGAAAATCCCAATTTCTGAGGAGAAATTCAAGCCAGCTGCAGAAATTTGCATAAGTAATGAGGAACTGAATATTAATACCCAAGGCAATGGGGAAAATGTCTCCAGGGCATGTCAGAGGTCTTCAAGGCAGTCTCTCCCATCACAGGTCCAGAGGCCTAGGAGGAAAAAGTGGTTTCATGGGCCAGGCCCAGGGTCCCCATACTGTGTGCAGCCTAGTGACTTAGTGCCCTGTGTCCCAGCCACTCCAGCTGTGGCTAAAAGGGGCCAGTGTGGAGCTCTGGCTATGGCTTCAGAGGGTGCAAGCCTCTAGCCTTGGCAGCTTCCATGTGGTGTTGAGCCAGAGAGTGCACAGAAGTCAAGAATTGAGGTTTGGAGCCTCCACCTTGATTTCAGAGGATGTATAGAAATGCTTGGATGTCCAGGCAAAAGTTTGCTGCAGGGGTAGGGCTCTCATGGAGAACCTCTGCTAGGGCAGTGCAGGAGGGAAATGTGGGGTTAGAGCCCCCACACAGAGTCCCTACTGGGGCATTGCCTAGTGGAGCTGTGAGAAGAGGGCCGCCATCCTCCAGACACCAGAATGGTAGATTCACTGAGAGCATGCACCATGCACCTGGAAAAGGTGCAGACACTCAATACCAGCCTGTGAAAGCAGCCAGGAGGGAGGCTGTACCCTGCAAAACCACAGGGGCAGAGCTGCCCAGACCATGAACCCACCTCTTACATCAGCATGACCTGGATGTGAGACATGGAGTCAAAGGAGGTGATTTTGGAGCTTTAAGATTTGGCTGTCCCGCTGGATTTCGGACTTGCATGGGGCCTGTAGCCTCTTTGTTTTGGCCAATTTCTCAGGTTTGGAATGGCTGTATCTACCCGATGCCTATACCCCCATTGTATCTACGAAGTAACTAACTTGCTTTTGATTTTACAGGTTCATAGGTGGAAGGGACTTGCCTTGTCTTGGATGAGACTTTGGTCTGTGGACTTTTGAGTTAATGCTAAAATAAGACTCTGGGGGATTGTTGGAAAGGTATGATTGGTTTTGAAATGCGAGGACATGAGATTTGGGAGGGACCAGGGGTGGAATGATATGGTTTGGCTATCTCCCCACCCAAATCTCATCTTGAATTCTCACGGTTGTGGGAGGGACCCAGTGAGAGGTAATGGAATCATGGGGGCAAGTCTTTCCTGTGCTGTTCTCATGATAGTGAATAAGTCTCATGAGATCTGATGGTTTTGAAAAGGGGAGTTTATCTGCACAAGCTCTCTTCTCTTGTCTGCCACCATGTGAGATATGCCTTTCACCTTCCACCATGATTGTGAGGCCTCCTTAGCCACGTGTAACTGTAAGTTGATTAAACCTCTTTCTTTTGCAAATTGCCCAGTCTTGGGTACATCTTTATCAGCAGCATGAAAACAGACTAATACAGCAACTAATTTCTCTGACAAATAAGACATTCATTTTAATCTGCTATCATGGTGGATTGCAGTGCATGCAGAGAAATTCTGATGAGGAAGATAATCCTAGAAGTTGAAGCTCACTAAGAGAAGATTAAGAGATATCAAAGGACCCTGAATGTGACTCAAGCCTGGCTCCCACCAGAACAGATTCATTCCAAGCCATTAGCTTGGTCCTTCTACTAAAACTGGCAGGGAACAGACAGGAGGGAGCAACAAAGACAGAAGTGACTAGAGCTCAGTGGTAGAGGATAGTGACTCTGTAAGTGATCCTGTACTCAAGTCTGATGATGTCCACAACATCTCCCATTGCTCAGATTGGCAAAGAGGTCCTCTGTGGGGCAGGTATAAAGCTCATAGCTCCCTTTAGAAGACTGAGTACTTAATATCTCTGTTTTAAGCTTGGGTCGTACTCATCAATACCAGGGCAAGAGAGAACATCAGTTCAGTTTCATGTTACAGATGGCTGTGTAATTATTAGACTAAACTTTCCTGAGGGCCTATGGGGGGTTAGTGAGATGATAAATCCTTGCCACCAAGGTTTGTCCACAGTCAGCGTCCTATGGGATGCTTTGAGATAGCCAAGATTTAAAAGTAGCAGTCCTGTACTGGAGGTAGCATTTGAGAACAGAGACACCAGTTATCCCACTCCTTCATGATCTTTGTTCTGAAGTTTACCAGAAGATGATGGAGGCCAGATAGAGCCAAATGCCACTAACTTCTCTTCTTTGTTTCCCATATGCTCCACAAATTAAAACCCAAGAATTTTGAACTTGAGGGTGCACTATTATCTGAAGAGTGGAAGGAGAGTTGTAAAAGGGACCAATGAAATGGTTTTCTCCAAGAATAGGACATGGATTGTTTTCAGAAAATGATAATAGAGTTGAACCATATGACTCTCGATCTTTCTGGGAAAACTCTGAAAAAAAAAATCAGTGTCTGAAGTCAAGGCCAGTAAGAATGTAAGTAATGATTGTATAGCTCTTTGGCATCCCCCAGTGTGGCAGTGCTTAAGAAATAGACAAAATACAGATGTATTTTGTGAACCCAGAAGTAACTGAGACTAGTCTCAATCAATTTAGAAAGTCTATTTTGCCAAAGCTAAGGACACACCCGTCACATAGCCTCAGGAGGTCCTGATGATATGTGCCCAAGGTGGTCAGGGCACAGCTTGGTTTTATACATTTTAGAGAGACATGAGACATCAATCAATATGTGTAAGATGTACATTGGTTCAGCATGGAAAGGTGGGACAACTCAAAGCAGGGTCTTCCAGTCATAGGTGGATAAGAGACAAACGATTGCATTCTTTTGAGTCTTTGATTAGCCTTTCCCGGAATACACAATTAACATGTGAGGGGAGGTAGAGGAATAGTCATGTATGCCTTAGTCTCGCTCAGTGAAGCTGCATTTTTACATAAACAGTAGGGCAGAGGAAGCAATCAGATATGCATTTGTGACCAGAAGGATGACTTTGAGTTCTGTCCTTTGTCCTGCACCTGTGAAGGTAAGCTATCAATTTACATCACCAAGGTGAAATTCAACAGAACTGTTTTAGGGTAAAGATCTTGAGGTCCACAAGGAATTTCTTTGTGGGCAAATTTTGAGGGAGGTACGTAGCTTTGTTTTATTTTTTATTTTTATTTTTTATCTTTGTTGTTATCTTATTTAGGAATAAAATAGGAGGAAAGTTTGCCTGACACAGTTCCCAGCTTGATTTTTCCCTGTGGCTTAGTGATTTTGGGGTCCTGAGATTTATTTTCCATTTACAGTATACATTATCCTACTCCAAATAGGTGCATAAAAATAAATCAATATCCCATACTTTGATTTCTGGGCACTTGGACCATTAGCTAGGGAGCCTGTGATTTTCAGTGCTGACCATGCAGAATGAGTAGTGTCATATCACACTTGATCTTAGCCAAAAGGCCGAGAAGTGATGAGTAGTGTCATATCATGTTGCCAGCAAAGAGGACACTACCGATTTGTGCCATGTGAAAAGATGCCCCAAGCTCTCCCAGAGCTCCTGCTACATTTTGGTATTGATGGAAAATGTTTAGAGATAACTATCTTCAAGTTTTGGGTTGATTTTTACATTTTTCTTCTTTGGGCTAACAACAATTTCTTTATGCTCTGGAATGCCTGGGAGAGTTGGTCCCTATCTGAAGTTGCTCCTTGATATGTGTGGTTCTGTCAGTGCCTAGGGAGTGTGTGGGGTACATTGTTTCCTACGGTGAAAAAAATGACCTGGAGCAGCAAGTTGAGAACTGAAGAGTGTTCCAGGGCTTCTTCTAAGAACTGAGAAAGAGAGGGGAGATAGAGGAAGAGGGCCTAGGGATGGAAAGGGGGAGGTGAGAGCCGTGAGCCTGGAGAGACAGGTGGGAGCAACCATGTTAAGGTTGTGGATATTATTCTGAGAGCAGCTGGGAGCATGCTGAAGCAACTTAAGAGGCATATGTGTGTGGGAATACAGGAAAAGACATGGTCAAATTTGCAGTTTGGAAAGACCTCTATGATTTGCTGTGTGGAGATTGGATGGAAGGAATCAGTACTAGAGGCAGGAGGACCAGCTGGGAGACTGATGCCTTGATTATAGCCTGAGCATGGTTGAGGATGAGCATGGTCTAAACTAGGGCAGTGGCACTGGGAGTGGAGAAAACAGGGTGGAACATAGAATTATTCAAGGAGTAAAATGGGCAGGTCTAAATAATCACTCGGATGTGAGGAAAAAGGAATGGGCAGCCGAGGATGGTTCCAAAGTTTGCAGCTTGAGCATTTGGTAGATGACATGACTCCCTGAAATAAATACCTGTTGCTATAGTTTGAATGTTTGTTCTGCCAAACCCTAGCGCCTACTGGTTACTGAGTTCTCAGCGTTCCAGGGCATCATAGTGACAGGTGACATAGTGACAGGTGACCATGAGGCCATGGTCCCGCTGATCCTCACCACTGACAGCAAGAGGGACTTTCTGACCAGGGAGAGGTTGCAGGGTCATCTGGCCTGGGCTCCAGGGGAAAACCAACCTGTGATCCGTGTGCTCATCAGGGTATCAAAAACCTAGGGGACTCCCACCACACATCACCCTGGAAATCCTCAAGATCTGTCTCAAGAAGTTACATCAAAATTGATAGAGCACAGTTCCTGGGTTTTTTTTTAACCACCTATGAAAGACATTTAGGTGGGAAATGAGGGAAATTTGAATATGAACATACATGATGTCCAAAAATTGTTGTTGGTTTTGTGAAGTCTGATAATTTATTGTGGACGGTAGGAAAATGTCCTTATTTTATAGATACGGTTTTTAAAATGTCATGGTGTCTGTAATACACTTTAAAATGGTCAGCTAAGAAGGAAAATATACAGAGATAGACAGACACAACAAATACTAGACAAAAAGCTAGCAGTTTTAAAATCTAAGCACTAAGTATATGGATGATTATTGATGTAGTCTTTTCCTGTCTGTTTGAAATTTTTTGGAATAAACAGTTAAAAACATGATAAGGGAGCTGTAGTTTCTCATTTCCTTAAAGAAGTAGAAGCTGATGGGAACATCCAACAGCTCAGCACCTGTTAGGTGGTGTGCTCTTCTCCAAGTGGGATCGCTAGACCAGCCCATGTCAAAATTACTAGGAAGCTCAACAGGATGCAGATTCCTGAGCACCACCAGGGCCCCCTCGCAGCAGATTTTCTTGTGGGTAAGGTACAGGCATCTACATATTTAACAGATTCTTTTGGTGAGAATCATAGTTGTAGTAAGCTATCCACACAGCTAAGGGTCAACAGTGAAACAATTTGATTCTGTTTGCCACTAAATAGCTGTGTGACCTTGGACAATTTACTTAACTTCTGAGAGCCTCCATGGTGTTTTATGTAAAGGAATGACATTTCATAAAGCCAACTTCCCTACCTCAGTGGTAGGTTTAATTTCACATTACATGTTTCTATTTATTTATTTATTAGAGACAGGGTCTCTTTCTGTTGCCCAGGCTGCAGTGCAGTGGTGCAATCGTAGCTCCCTGCAGCCTTGAATGCCTGGACTCAAGGGATCCTCCTGCCACAGCCTCCTGAGTAGTTGGGGCTAAAGGTATGCACCACTATTCCCAGCTTGGTTTTTTGTTTTTTAAATTTTTTGTAGAGACAGGGTCTTGCTATGTTGCCCAGTTACAGTTGCCCACTATAGCAATATAGTATGTTGCTCCACAGTTACAGTTTTCTAAGTGCTCTGCAAAGTGCTACACGGGTATAAGGTGATGTGCTAAACAATGAGAGAGAATAGCTACCAATTATTGAATACTCTAATGAGCATTGCGTATACAATATTGGGTTTGATGCTTACAACGGTGCTGTGAGATATACATGAGTACCCTTTCTCTACAGATGGGGAAATGCACTTGTCCATGGTTGTTGCAGTAGTTTCCTATTACTGCTATAACAAATGACCACTGTCCTTCCGAAATAATTGAAAGCATCAGAATCCAGTTTAATGAGTATTCAAGCAAAAAGTTGGGAATGGCCATCTGGGAGAAAAAGACTGCAGAGAAATGGAATCAGTGCTCCAAAGTTAAAAGTTAAGTTCTTGCTTATACGTGCAGAAAACAGAGACATTTCACAGGATTACAACACCTTCTATATGAGGCTGGCTTATGAGTTACAACAATTTAATTAGTTACAATTTGTTTTCTGATGACTTGTTTTCTTTTCTTTACAGCTGGTTTTCATTTTCTGTCCAATTTAAAAGAGTGTATTTAACCTTCCATCTTCAGACAATGTGATAGCTATGAGGTCTTTGTGTGAGAAAGCTAAGAGGGAAGTTAATTTGCAATTAAGATCAACAGGGAAGGGGGAAGGGATCTTCCCTGGTGCCCTTTAGTCATTTGCAACATTTTACAAAACAATGTAGGTAGGGAAGAAAGCTAGTCTATAATCATAGAAACAAAACTTATAGCTGTCTAGGTTATAGCTGTCTGTCACATGACTCAAGCCCCATAATCACATTATGGGGCTTAAAAAATAAAGGTGTCAACAGGGCTGTGTTCCTTCTGGAGGCTCCATTTCCTTGATATTTCTAGCTTCTAGAGACTCCTGGCATCTTTGGCTAGGACTTCTTCGTCCATCTTCAAAGCCAGCAGTGTAGCATCTTCAAATCTCTTTCTCTCTCTGACTTTTGCTTCTGTGGTTGCATCACCTCCCCTGATTCTGACTGTAATTGCCCAACAGGTTCTTTTTACCCATTGCACAGATAAAACAGTTCACTGAGATTGCAGTATTGCAGCAGAGAAAGGGTTTAATTAATGCAGAGCTAGCCAAATGGAAGAACAGGAGTTTATTATTTAAATCAGCCTCCCCGAGGACTTAGAGGCTGGGGTTTTTATGGGTAATTTAGTGAGCAGGGGGCTAGGGAATGAGTGATGCTGATTGATTGAGGATAAAATCACAGTGGTGTAGAAAATGGTCCTCATGACCTGAGTCAGTCTGTCTGGGTAAGGGCCACAGTACTGGTTGAGCCATGAGTCTGGGTGAGGTTGGTCAGTTGCCAGAATCCAAAAGTCTGAAAAACGTCTCAAAAGACCAATCTTAAGTTCTATAATAGGGATGTTATCTACAGGAGCAATTGGGAAGTCACAAATCTTGTGACTTCTGGCCACATAACGCATGAGCAATAAGGGCTTATAAAAACTATACTTACATTTTAGCAGAATTTAGGCTCCTTCTGTAATCCTAATCTCATGGCCTTTTGTTAGTTTTGCAAAGATTGCTTCAGTCCCTGAGCAAAGAGGGGCTTAGTTTTAGGGAGGGACTCTTTTCATCTTTCCTTCAAGGTAGAAACTACAAACTCCTCCCATGTTAAGGTTGGCCTATGCCCAGGAATGAGCAAGGACAGCCAGCCTGTGAGGCTAGAAGCAAGATGAAGTCAGCCACGCTAGACTTCTGTCACTGTCATCATCTTTGCAAAGGCAGTTCCATGGCCTTTCTGCCTTCCCTTTAGAAGAACACTTGGGGCCAGACATGGTGGCTGATGTCTGTGATCCCAGCACTTTGGGAGGCCAGGCAGGAGGATCACTTGAGGTCAGGAGTTCAAGACCAGCCTGGTCAACATGGTGAAACTCCATCTTTACTAAAAATACAAAAATTAGCTGGGCATGGTGGCGGGCACCTGTAATCCCAGCTGTTCCAGAGGCTGAGGCAGGAGAATCACTTGAACCTGGGAGGTAGAGGCTGCAGTGAGCCAAGATTGTGCCACTGTACTCCAGCCTGGGTGACAGAGCTAGACTCTGTCTCAAAAAACAAACAAAAAAGGAACAGTTGGGTTCACCCAAATAACCCAGGATTACCTCCCCATCTCAAGATCCTTAACTGAATCATGCAAAGTCCCTTTTGCCATGTAAGGTAACATATTCACAGATTCTGGGATTAGGATATGAACATAGTTGGGGGCCTTTATACCACCTATCACAGTTATGAAACCAATGAGTGCCCATCTGATTCCAAAGCCCACCACCCCCAGTGCTGCACCCTCAAGGATAATGACCCAGGGAAATGCCCGATAACCTCGGAGTGTCTTCTTCCTCCCTAGTTATAGTCTTCTACACTGTCTAATTTATCAAGAGAGGGGCTGGTCTGAATTTCATAAAAATTATTGAACAAATGTTGAGTGAGACACTGGTCTTAATTTAACACAGAGAAAGGAACGAGGCTTGCGAATGCTTTTACCCTGAATGGTGTGATGCTGTTCTTACACACCATGGTTGGAAAGCATGCAGATGCCATGGCCTGTACATCCTGGCTTCCTATGATTATCACATTGAAGCACTGTAGAAAGTGGTAGAGAACCAAAGCTTCAAGGAATGACAGTCAGGACAGTCCCAGCAACCACGTAGGTGCAGCAGAGCCTTTGGATCAAAACATGCATAGGAGGGTAGCGTCTACACCATCCTCAAGACTGGAATCTAAAGAAGGTTTCCCACTGCCCCCCAACAACACCTCCAGTGCTTTTCTTTCCCTGATTATTTACTCATTTTTGGAAACTGAAAATATAGACCATTATGAGGGAGGAAATTCCTATACTTCAGGCAGATTTTAACATGTTTCGCTTCAGCTTTTTTTCTTACATATTTTTACATGATTTAGATTGCACCGTATATGTAATTTTGTATCTTGCTTTTTTCTTTCAACATTATATTGTGAGCATTTTTCCAAGTCATTAAAAACTCTTTGTAAACATCATTTTTTATGGCTGTGTAATGACCCCTTGTAAGAATGTTCCACCATTTACTTAATCAAGACATTCATTTTTGGACAACTATGGTAGACTTTTTTCTAATTTTTTTTTTTTTTTTTTACCATTAAGTATGCTGTTTCAATTAATATCTTGGTACATAAATCTTTGTGAGGTGGAATTGCATCTTATACTGGGGCTGGGCTTTAAAATCAAAGTATAAAGCAAAAATTGAATATAGTTAAAATAATTTTTTTCTTGAGACAGGGTCTTGTTCTATCACCCAGGCTAGAGTGCAGTGGCATGCTCATAGCCTAGGCTCATGCAATCCTCCTGCCTCAGCCTCTGCAGTAGCTAGGGCTACACATGCATGTCACCACACTTGGCTAAATTTTTTATTTTTTGTAGAGTCGGCATCTCGCTATGTTGCCCGGGCTAGTCTTGAACCCCTGTCCTCAAGTGATCCTCCTGCCTCGGCCTCCCAAACTGTTGGGATTAAAGACATGGACTACCATGTCTGGCCTAAAATTAATTTTGAAAAAGAAATACCTAAAGCAGTTCCATTAAGCAGTCAATCCATCAAGGCCACTGGAAGCTCAAATGCTGAGAATTAACTACTTGTATTTTCTCTTTGCATTTACCCGTGACCTCTTTCCTTGGGGCAGTGAAGAAAATGTACTTGGCTAAGAAAGATTAATAGAGTAAACAAAGACATTTTTCTTTCCTTCCCATTCCCTCCCTTTTCCCGCCCCATCTCTTCCTTTCTGTCTCTTTCTTAGGTATAGTTAAGCACACATACCATGCCATAGTTGGATGCTTTGAAGGATGATTCTGGAGGTAGGCTCGGTGCTTCTGCATTGCATCTCTGGCACCTCTTCGGTCCCCTTGGCCCTACTTCTTCTTCCAGTCATTGCTTTGACCAGCTAAGTGCAGGTGCTCCTTGGCCTCCAGGTTCCCCTCGGCAGCTAGATTCCTGCCGTGCGGCTTTTCTGAAGCCCTGCCATGAGCCAGCTGCAAGAAGCTACTCCCAATCTGAAAGTGTGGGAGTGTTAACGCCTGCAGAGCAACTGTGACCTGCAGGCCATGAGGAGCCGGTGGATGAATGTTTCCCCTTCCTTCCCTGGGTGGGAACTTCCAAGATGAATTTCATGGGCATTTCAAGTTATTACGTCAATGGCGCCCTCCAACCCAGTGACACAGGCTGCTTGGGCTTGCTCAGTCAGGATTTGGGCACCAGTCTTGGGCCCCTAACTGTAAGGAACACACACCAAGCTTTCTGAAAGGTTCTGCCAAAGCCCCTCCCACTAGGCCCAAGACGAAAGGCATAGATCTTCCCTCCCCAACACAACTACCCTTGGGATGAAGGTGGGATGCACAGCTCCTGATAACTCTCAAAAATCCTCCTTACAAAATTCTTTTTTTTTTTTTCAAGACGGAATTTTGCTCCGGTTGCCCAGGCTGGAGTGCAATGGCATGATCTCGGCTCACCACAACCTCCGCCTTCCGTGTTCAAGCAATTCTCCTGCCTCAGCCTCCCGAGTAGTTGGGATTACAGGCATGTGCCACCACCCCGGCTAATTTTGTATTTTTAGTAGAGATGGGGTTTCTCCATGTTGGTCAGGCTGGTCTTGAACTCCCACCCTCAGGTGATCCACCTGCCTTGGCCTCCCAAAGTGCTGGAATTACAGGTGTGAGCCACTGCACCTGGCCTTACAAAATTCTCTCTTTATCTTTACTCTCTCTCAACTCTTATTTCCTTGATGTGAATGAGGGATTCAAGGTTGTGTAATTTTCAGCTATCTGCTTTGAAATTCTGCAAAAGATCTAAGGTCTCCTTTATATAATATGACATTTATTGTAGCATGGTGAAACTTCCAATTTAACATTGTGTTATGATAATAGTCCTAACAATGTGCTATGCTAGGTGTTTGAGGTATCTTAGTCTCCACAGCCATTCTGCGAAGCTAAGTGTTATTATCCCCAATTTACAGATGAAGAAACTGAAGCTTTGAGAGATTTCATGACTTGCTCTTGGCTCCACAAATGAAAGATCCAGAGCCAGTTTGAAGCCAAGTTCCTTCTGTGCATGTGTTCCTTCCTGTATCACACTGCACCCACTTCTCCATGACAAAGGGTTGGGAAGAGGAGGGCCATTTTCCGCACCCCCCCCACAATATGAACACGGAAATGCACTTGTCTCAGTTGAGCTGTTATTCGTGTAATCATCTGCTACACGTTTGTTTTCCCTGCCAGAATATTAGCTTCATGAGCTTAAACACCCAGTCTCCCTAGAATCTCCAGCCTGGTCCAGCAGCTGGCACACAGTAGTGTTCACTGCATGTCAGACAGGTTATTGGGATGGGGATGGACAAAGACAGGTCTATGTTGGATATTAAGGAATTAGAGAAAAACGAGCAAGAGAAAAGGAGAGAGGGCATTATTGACAGAGTGAGAAAGATAAGTGTCGTGGGAGTAGGGGGGATGTAAGTTTGGTGGTTTTCTTGGATTAGAGAGTATGTCTGTGGGAGGCCCCAACTGGAAAGAAAGGCTGGGATCAGAGTGGAGAAGCCTCCAATTCAAGGCCAAAGTCTTCCAGGAACCAAGGTTCAGAAGAGGCCATCCTAGGGGTGGAGGCAGAGGTGGCAGTGGGGGAGGGGGCGCGGGGGGTGTTGGTTCCTGAGATTAAACCATCAGGGATGTTTCTCTGGAGTTCTATGATGATTAAGATGAGAAGCCTACAGTGAAATCAACAGAGGACAGACAGGGCATCCCACGATTTACAGACATTGTTATCTCTTGGAGATCCCTGAATAGAATCTGCCCTGAATCTGTTTTTTTTTTTTTTTTTAACCTAAAATGTGCTTACGGTCAGCACCACAATTCTTCTTAGGGAAGGGATTTTTTTTCTTGTTGTTTGGGAAAATATCTTGAAAAACCTCTTTGGGATACAAGATGAGACTATGAAAGGCATGGTTTTGGCAGAAAGGCAAGCAAATAGAAAGAGCTGTTGAAACTGCCCTGCATGAGAATTTGAGGAGGATTTTATCTCAGCTTGAGAGGAACAGAGAGAGAAGAGAGGGGAGCCTGTGTGTCATCAAGTTTTTGACTACAAGAAGCGGAATATCTCTCTAAAAGTGGCAGAACCAATAGGAAATCAAAGTTTCTCATTTATAAGGAGAAGTCCCCAAGTGGGCACCCAGGCTCCTTCTACATTTCTGCCTGCTGTCCTCAGCTTGTTTAGTCTCCTCTCCTGGTTGAGCAAAGTCTGTGCAACTCTGGATGACATGTCCTCATTCACCTGCACCAAAGCTAGGGCTGAAAGCAGAGGAGGAGAGAGGTTTTTCTTTCCTTTTTTAGAGACAAGATTTCACTCTTGCCCAGGCTGGAGTTCAGTGGCATGATCATGACTCACTGCAGCCTTGAACTCCTGGGCTCAAACAATCCTTCCATCTCAGCCTCCCAAGTAGCTGGGACCACAAGCATGCACCACTACACCTGGCTAATTAAAGAAAAAAAATTTTGGTAGAAACGAGGTCTTATGTTGCCTAGGCTGGTCTTGAAATCCTGGCCTCAAGTGGTCCTCCCACCTTGGCCTCACAAAGTATTGGGATTACAGGCATGAGCCACCGTGTCTGGCTGAGAGAGGCTTTTCCTTTGTATCTTTTAATTTTTACCAAGAAGGAAAATATTTTCCAGAAGCATCTAGGAGACTTTCCTTCAGACCACTGGCTGGATCTGATTTCTCTAATGTCTGTGCCTACCTCTTATCCCCTCCCTGGCAAAAGGGCAATGGAATTGTCTGAGTTGCTTGGGTCCCTCATGGCTCACCCCCTGATCTCTGTGGGAAAGCTCATCTTTGGAAAGCACAGACCCTGTGTTTGGATAAAAATGAGACTTCAATAGCAAGGAAAAAACAGGAGTTGGCTCTTAGGTACTCATGGTGTCCGGCATGAGTGAGGACCAAGTGAGGAGGAGCCTTTGATGGCAGCACAGCCAAAATAACTTTCAGAGTGAGAATGTCCAATGACAGTATAATAATATGTATCGCACACAAATGACCTCTCCTCTTGGCCTTCAGCAATTTGTCTAGTGGACCATCCTCACTGACAGTGTGTACATGTGTCTGTGTGGGTTAGTGTGCAGAGCTCCTATCAATCTGGTGCCCTGGGGCAGGCTCACTCCCATTGTGTATCTGTTCTGATCATCAGTGCTTGTACCAGGATAGGTGAGCATTTCTTTTTCTTTTTTTCTTTCTCTCTTTTTTTTTTTTTTTTTTGTTGAGACGGAGTCTCACTCTGTTGCCCAAGCTGGAGTGCAGTGGTGTGATCTTGGTTCACTGCAACCTCTGCCTCCAGAGTCTAAATGATCCTTTCACCTCAGCACCCCAAGTAGCTGGGATTACAGGTGCATGCCACCATGTCCAGCTAATTTATTTATTTTTTTTGTATTTTTGGTAGAGATGGGTTTTACCATGTTGGATAGGCTAGTCTTGAGCTCTTGACTTCAAGTGATCCATCTGCCTCGGTCTCCCAAATTGTTGGGATTACAGGCGTGAGCCACTGCACCTGGCCAAGGATAGGTGAGCATTTCTAATATGACCCTGGGCGTGTGCAGATCAAGGATGGTGTGACTTTCATGTCTCAATCAGCATAATAGGAATCCAAGATATCATGGGTAGAGGCAGGGATGCCCACAACACCTTAACCCCTCAAATGAAAATGGATGATCTCCAGGAATGCTTCGGATGTACAAAGGTCATGGAAAAGAAGTCTGGGCCAACCTTACCTAGATTTTGAGTGTCCAGAATATTTAGCTGACATGGAGGTTATAACTACACTATGCTGTCTACTTAACATTAATAGGAAATACAGGGTCAGGGGAATTCCCAGAGAAGACTCTGAGGGTCTCCAAGGTATATGGTAAAATTGGCCTGGCTCCTTCCAATCTCTTCACTTGCCCTGGACTCTTCTTGCTTCTGCTTCCAGGAACCCATCAAGGTTAAGGTGAGGTCTGTGCAGCTGCAGAGTCTTCCCCAAACCAGCCAGCCACAGTGTGAGGACAAGGTGTGCAGTCCTGTTCTCCTTTCCCAGCCCTGTAAAGGACAGTAGGAGGTTCTGCTTAGAGGGATCCTGGAGAGAGAGGGTGGAGGCCAGGAGTTAGGGCTTTAAGGCTGGGAGGATGCACTCCTGAGCATGTCAGATGGGGGTCCCTACACTGGCGATTTTATGTACAGGGTTCCTTGTCTGAATGGAATTTTATGGCACATCTGGACTATACTGGCAATTCCCACAGGGACCCCTGGGATTAACTGTATTTATTTTCTTGCATGTAGGGCCAAAGGAATCATTTGCTAGCAACTGTGAGAAGCTCTGAATAAGACCGATACAGACAGTTATTAAACTAATCCAGGATAAAGGCAAGAACGAGTGTTAATTCTACCTGGCTTAACACCAACCTAATTACTCTGGCATCTTTCTACATAGTTGAAAGTGGGTGGGAGCTCCAGATGACACAAAGCAGAATGGCATTTGGTGATGCAGAGCAGATGACAGTGGACGTTGCTACCTTAGAGGAGTCAGTGTCTCATCCCAGCCTTTGCTGGGAGAAACCTTAGCAAAGAGAAGCCCGAATACCTCTGGGCTGCTAAGCTCTCCCCCCCTCTGAGGAGGCCAGTGGTGGTGCTAGGTCTTCACTTTCCAGCCTCTTCTCCTCTTGGGTGCCTCAGATTTGCACAGTCTTTGGAAGAGCTGTGCTTAAGTTTAGTCAGCTCCTTGAGCTTCTTGCTCTTATTGCTCCACTGTGTTAGGCTCTATTTCCCACGTTAACTTCATGGTACAGGATGGCTGCTTCAGCTTCAGCCATTGTGTCTGCATTCCAGTCAACAGGAAGGACAAAAGAGGAAGAAGCGGACTGTCTCTTTTTTTAAATGACATCTAGAAATTGCACACTATATAAGCATTCCATTTATTCCCTCCCATGTTTTGAAATCTTGTTGTCTTATGCTATAAAGCCCACAACATATTGTCATTATTTTTGGTTTAAATTGTCAATAATATTTTTAAAAACTGTTTTTAAAATATTACTTATTACTTTATTATTTATTTATTTATTTTGAGATGGAGTCTCACTTTGTCGCCCAGGCTGGAGTGCAGCAGTGCAATCTTGGCTTACTGCAATCTCCACCTCCTGGGTTCAAGTGATTCTCATGTCTCAGTCTCCCGAGTAACTGGGATTACAGGCGTGCACCACTGCACCCTGCTAATTATTGTATTTTTAGTAGAGATGGGTTTCACCATGTTGGCCAGGTTGGTCTTGAACTTCTGGCCTCAAGTGTTCTACCCACCTCAGTTTCCCAAAATGCTGGGATTACAGGTGTGAGCCACTGCAACTGGCTTAAGATATTACTTTAAACTGTCAATAATCTTTTATAAAATTGTGCATAGGAACACAGACACACACACACACACACACACACACACACACACACACAGACACACACATTACTACTACAAAGATGAGGTCTTTCATAATAACTATTGCCCTTATGTTTAGCTTCCCTGTTCTTCATTCTTTCCTGCAGATCTTGGGGCCTATCTAGTCTATCTGGTATGCTATTTCCCCCAAGAAAGATACAACTCTTTCAGCCTGAAAAATCTTTTGGCATTTCTTATGTATTCTAGAAATAAATTACTTAAGTTTTTGTGTTGGAAAGATCTTCATTTTGCCTTCATTTTCCAAGCAAATTTGTGTTGGATATAGAATTCCATATTAACATTTTTTCTTTCAGTACTTTAAAAAAAGGTATCATTCTGATCCTCCAAGATGGCCGAATAGGAATAGCTCCGGTCTACAGCTCCCAGCGTGTGTGATGCAGAAGATGATTAATTTCTGCATTTCCAACTGAGGTACTGGGTTCATCTCACTGGGGATTGTCAGACAGTGGGTGCAGGACAGTGAGTGAGGTGCACCGAGCCTGAGCCAAAGCAGAGCGAGGCATTGCCTCACCTGGGAAGCTCAAGGGGTCAGGGAATTCCCTTTCCTAGCCAAGGAAAGGGGTGACAGATGGCACCTGGAAAATTGGGTCACTCTCACCCTAATACTGCACTTTTCTGATGGTCTTAGCAAATGGCACACCAGGAGATTATATCCTGCGCCTGGCTCAGAGGATCCTATGCCCATGGAGCCTTGCTCACTGCTAGCACAGCAGTCTGAGATCAAACTGCCAGGCAGCAACGAGGCTTGGGGAGGGGTACCCACCATTGCTGAGGCTTGAGCAGGTAAACAAAGTGGCCGGGAAGCTCAAACTGGGTGGAGCCCACCGCAGCTCAAGGAGGCCTCCCTGCCTCTGTAGACTCCACCTCTGGGGGCAGGACATAGCCAAACAAAAGGCAGCAGCAGAAACCTCTGCAGACTTAAATGTCCCTGTCTGATAGATTGGAAGACAATAGTGGTTCTCCCAGCACGGAGCTTGAGATCGGAGAATGGACAGACTGCCTCCTTCAGTGGGTTGCTGACCCCTGAGTAGCCTAACTGGGAGGCACACCCCAGTAGGGGCAGACTGACACCTCACATGGCTGGATACCCCGCTGAGATGAAGTTTCCAGAGGAACGATCAGGAAGCCACATTTGCTGTTCACCAATATTTGCTGTTCTGCAGCCTCTGCTGCTGATACCCAGGAAAACAGGGTCTGGAGTGGATCTCCAGTAAACTCCAACAGACCTGCAGCTGAGGGTCCTGACTGTTAGAAGGAAAACTAATAAACAGAAAGGACATCCACACCAAAACCCCATCTGTATGTCACCATCATCAAAGACCAAAGGTAGATAAAACCACAAAGATGGGGAAAAAACAGAGCTGAAAAAATGAAAATTCTAAAAATCAGAGCACCTCCCCCCCTCCAAAGGAACACAGCTCCTCACCAGCAGTGGAACAAAGCTGGATGGAGAATGACTTTGATGAGCTGAGAGAAGAAGGCTTCAGACGATCAAACTTCTTCGAGCTAAAGGAGGAAGTTCGAACCCATGGCAAAGAAGTTAAAAACCTTGAAAAAAGATTAAACGAAGGGCTAACTAGAATAACCAATGCAGAGAAGTCCTTAAAGGACCTGATGGAGCTGAAAACCACGGCACGAGAACTATATGATGAATGCACAAGCTTCAGTAGCCGATTCAATCAACTGGAAGAAAGAGTATCAGTGATGGAAGATCAAATGAATGAAATGAAGCGAGAAGAGAAGTTTAGAGAAAAAAGAATAAAAAGAAATGAACAAAGCCTCCAAGAAATATGGGACTATGTGAAAAGACCAAATCTACGTCTGATTGGTGTACCTGAAAGTGATGGGGAGAATGGAACCAAGTTGGAAAACATTCTGCAGGATATTATCCAGGAGAACTTCCCTAATCTAGCAAGGCAGGCCAACATTCAAACTCAGGAAATACAGAGAATGCCACAAAGATACTCCTCGAGAAGAGCAACTCCAAGACACATAATTGTCAGATTCACCAAAGTTGAAATGAAGGAAAAAATGTTAAGTACAGCCAGAGAGAAAGGTCGGGTTACCCACAAAGGAAAGCCCATCAGATTAACAGCTGATCTCTTGGCACAAACTCTACAAGCCAGAAGAGAGTGGGGGCCAATATTCAACATTCTTAAAGAAAACAATTTTCAACCCAGAATCTCATATCCAGCCAAACTAAGCTTCATAAGTGAAGGAGAAATAAAATCCTTTACAGACAAGCAAATGCTGAGAGATTTTGTCACCACCAGGCCTGAAGGAGCTCCTGAAGGAAGCACTAAACATGGAAAGGAACAACCGGTACCAGCCACTGCAAAAACATGCCAAATTGTAAAGACCATCGAGGCTAGGAAGAAACTGCATCAACTAACGAGCAAAATAACCAGCTAACATCATAATGACAGGATCAAATTCACACATAACAATATTAACGTTAAATGTAAATGGGCTAAATGCTCCAATTAAAAGACACAGACTGGTAAATTGGATAAAGAGTCAAGACCCATCAGTGTGCTGTACTCAGGAGACCCAACTCATGTGCAGAGACACACATAGGCTCAAAATAAAGGGATGGAGGATGATCTACCAAGCAAATGGAAAACAAAAAAAGGCAGGGGTTGCAATCCTAGTCTCTGATAAAATAGACTTTAAACCAACAAAGATCAAAAGAGACAAAGAAGGCCATTACATAATGGTAAAGGTATCAATTCAACAAGAAGAGTTAACTATCCTAAATATATATGCACCCAATACAGGAGCACCCAGATTCATAAAGCAAGTCCTTAGAGACCCACAAAGAGACTTAAACTCCCACACAATAATAATGGGAGACTTTAACACCTCACTGTCAACATTAGATGGATCCACAAGACAGAAAGTTAACAAGGATATCCAGGAATTGAACTCAGCTCTGCACCAAGCAGACCTAATAGACATCTACAGAACTCTCCACCCCAAATCAACAGAATACACATTCTTCTCAGCACCACATCACACTTATTCCAAAATTGACCACATAGTTGGAAGTAAAATACTCCTCAGCAAATGTAAAAGAACAGAAATTATAACAAACTGTCTCTCAGACCACAGTGCAATCAAACTAGAACTCAGGATTAAGAAACTCACTCAAAACCACCCAACTACATGGAAACTGAACAACCTGCTCCAGAATGACTGCTGGGTACATAACGAAATGAAGGCAGAAATAAAGATGTTCTTTGAAACCAACGAGAACAAAGACACAACATACCAGAATCTCTGGGACACATTTAAAGCAGTGTGTATAGGGAAATTTATAGCACTAAATGCCAACAAGAGAAAGCAGGAAAGATGTAAAATTGACACCCTAACATCACAATTAAAAGAACTAGAGAAGCAAGAGCAAATACATTCAAAAGCTAGCAGAAGGCAAGAAATAACTAAGATCAGAGCAGAACTGAAGGAGATAGAAACACAAAAAACCCTTCAAAAAATCAATGAATCCAGGAGCTGGTTTTTTGAAAAGATCAACAAAATTGGTAGACCACTAGCAAGACTAATAAAGAAGAAAAGAAAGAAGAATGAAATAGATGCAATAAAAAATGATAAAGGGAATATCACCACTGATCCCACAGAAATACAAACTACCATCGCAGAATACTATAAACACCTCTATGCAAATAAACTAGAAAATCTAGAAGAAATGGATAAATTCCTCGACACATACATCCTCCCAAGACTAAACCAGGAAGAAATTGAATCTCTGAATAGACCAATAACAGGCTCTGAAATTCAGGCAATAATTAATAGCTTACCAACCAAAAAAAGTCCAGGACCAGATGGATTCACAGCCGAATTCTACCAGAGGTGCGAGGAGGAGTTGGTACCTTTCCTTCTGCAACTATTCCAATCAATAGAAAAAGAGGGAATCCTCCCTAACTCATTTTATGGGGCCACCATCATCCTGATACCAAAGCCTGGCAGAGACACAACAATAAAAGAGAATTTTAGACCAATATCCCTGATGCACATCGATGCAAAAATCCTCAATAAAATACTGGCAAACCGAATCCAGCAGCACATCAAAAGTCTTATCCACCATGATCAAGTGGGCTTCATCCCTGGGATGCAAGGCTGGTTCAACATAAGCAAATCAATAAATGTAATCCAGCATATAAACAGAACCAATGACAAAACCCACATGATTATCTCAATAGATGCAGAAAAGGCCTTTGACAAAATTCAACAGCCCTTCATGCTAAAAACTCTCAATAAATTAGGTATTGATGGGATGTATCTCAAAATAATAAGAGCTATTTGTGACAAAACCACAGCCAATATCATATTGAATGGGCAAAAACTGGAAGCGTTCCCTTTGAAAACTGGCACAAGACAGGGATGCCCTCTCTCACCACTCCTATTCAACATAGTTTTGGAAGTTCTGGCCAGGGCAATCAGGCAGGAGAAGGAAATAAAGGGTATTCAATTAGAAAAAGAGGAAGTCAAATTGTCCCTGTTTGCAGATGACATGATTGTATATCTAGAAAACCCCATTGTCTCAGCCCCAAATCTCCTTAAGCTGATAAGCAACTTCAGCAAAGCCTCAGGATACAAAATCAATGTGCAAAAATCACAAGCATTCCTATACACCAATAACAGACAAACGGAGAGTCAAATCATGATTGAACTCTCATTCACAATTGCTTCAAAGAGAATAAAATACCTAGGAATCCAACTTACAAGGGATGTGAAGGACCTCTTCAAGGAGAACTACAGACCACTGCTCAACGAAATAAAAGAGGATACAAACAAATGGAAGAACATTCCATGCTCACGGATAGGAAGAATCAATATTGTGAAAATGGCCATACTGCTCCAGGTAATTTATAGATTCAATGCCATCCCCATCAAGCTACCAATGACTTTCTTCACAGAATTGGAGAAAACTACTTTAAAGTTCATATGGAACCAAAAAAAAGCCCGCATTGCCAAGTCAATCGTAAGCCAAAAGAACAAAGCTGGAGGCATCATGCTACCTGACTTCAAACTATACTACAAAGCTACCATAACCAAAACAGCATGGTACTGGTACCAAAATAGATATATAGACCAATGGAACAGAACAGAGCCCTCAGAAATAATACCACACATCTGCAACCATCTGATCTTTGAAAAACCTGACAAAAACAAGAAATGGGGAAAGGATTCCCTATTTAATAAATGGTGCTGGGAAAACTGGCTAGCCATATGTAGAAAGCTGCAACTGGATCCCTTCCTTACACCTTATACAAAAATTAATTCAAGATGGATTAAAGACTTAAATATCAGACCTAAACCCATAAAAAACCTAGAAGAAAACCTAGGCAATACTATTCAGGACATAGGCATGGGCAAGGACTTCATGACTAAAACACCAAAAGCAATGACAACAAAAGCCAAAATTGACAAATGGGATCTAATTAAACTAAGGAGCTTCTGCACAGCAAAAGAAACTACGATTAGAGTGAACAGGCAACCTACAGAATGGGAAAGAATTTTCGTAACATACTCACCTGACAAAGGGCTAATATCCAGAATCTACAAAGAACTCAAACAAATTTACAAGAAAAAAACAAACAACCCCATCAAAAAGTGGGTGGAGGATAGGAACAGACACTTATCAAGACATTTATGCAGCCAACAGACACATGCAAAAATGCTCATCATCACTGGCCATCAGAGAAATGCAAATCAAAACCACAATGAGATACCATCTCACACCAGTTAGAATGGTGATCATTAGAAAGTCAGGAAACAACAGGTGCTGGAGAGGATGTGGAGAAATAGGAACACTTTTACACTGTTGGTGGGACTGTAAACTAGTTCAACCATTGTGGAAGTCAGTGTGGCGATTCCTCAGGGATCTAGAACTAGAAATACCATTTGACCCAGCTGTCCCATTACTGGGTATATACCCAAAGGATTATAAATCATGCTGCTATAAAGACACATGCACACATATGTTTATTGCGGCACTATTCACAATAGCAAAGACTTGGAACCAACCCAAATGTCCATAATGATTGACTGGATTAAGAAAATGTGGCACATATACACCATGGAATACTATGCAGCCATAAAAAAGGATGAGTTCATGTCCTTTGTAGGGACATGGATGAAGCTGGATACCATCATTCTCAGCAAACTATCACAAGAACAAAAAACTTAACACCACATGTTCTCACTCATAGGTGGGAATTGAACAATGAGAGCACTTGGACACAGGAACGGGAACATCACACACCGGGGCCTGTCATGGGGTAGGGGGGAGGGGGGAGGGATAGCATTAGGAGATATACCTAATGTAAATGATGAGTTAATGGGTGCAGCACACCAACAAGGCACATGTATACATATGTAACAAACCTGCACGTTATGCACATGTACCCAAAAATTAAGGTATAATAATAAAAAAAAGAAACAATGAATAAGACCTAGTATTTGACAGCACAACAGGGTGACTATTGCCAATAACAATTTAACTGTACATTTAAAAATAACTAAAATAATATATTGGATTGTTGGTAACACAAAGAATAAATGCTTCAGCTGATGGGTACTCCATTTTACATGATGTGATTATTACACATTGCATGCCTGTATTAAAAAAAACTCATGTACCCCATAAGTATATACAACTACTATGTACCCACAGTAATTAAAATTAAAAATCAAATAGTTAAAAAAAAAGAGTATCATTCCATTGTCCTTTGCCTCTGTACTTTTTCTCTGGTTGCTCTTTTTTTTTTTTTTTCTTGAGACAGTATCTCACTCCATTGCCCAGGCTGGAATGCAGTGGTGCAGTTATGGCTCACTACAGCCTCAACCTCCTGGGCTCAGGTGGTCTTCCCACCTTACCCCCGCTAGTAGCTGGGACTACAAGTGTGTGCCACCATGCCTAGCTAATTTTTGTATTTTTTGTAGAGATGGGGTTTTTTCATGTTGCCAGGCTGGTCCTCAACTCCTGGGCTCAAGTGATTCACTTGCCTTGGCCCCCCAGAGGGCTGGGATTCCAGGTGGTTGCTCTGAAGATTTGCTCTTTATATTGATTTTCAGTAGTTGGTCATGATGTGCCTTGGTGTGATTTTCTTCTCATTCATCTTGCTTAGGATTTTCTGAGTTCCTTGAATTGATTTGGAGGAAATATTGGCCATCATCTCTTCAAGTATTTTTCTTTCCTCTTCTTTCTGCCCTCTCCTGGGACTCCAGTCACACATATGTGGAACTGCTTAATATTTGATATTGTCTCACAGATCTTGAGTTCTTTGTTCTGTTGTTTTCATTTGTTTTTTCTCTTTATTTCAAATTGAAAAAAATTCTATTGACCTGTCTGAGGGTTTACCGATTACTTCCTTTGCAAGTCCAGTGTCCCACTAAGTTTATCGGTTGAGTTCATTTCTAATATTGCATTAAAAAATTTCTACATTTCCATTTGATTCTTTTATAGCTTCTATGTCTCTATAAATTTCCTGTCTCTTCATGTATGTTTTCCGTGTTCCTACTAGATTCTTTAGCATTCCTACCATAGCTGTTTAAAAATCTTTGGCAATTCCAAAATCTGAATCAGAGACAATCTGTCTACTTCTATTGACTATTTCTACTCTTGATCTTAATTTACATTTTCATCACTCTTCATGTGTCTCGTAATTTTTGATTGATGCCAGCTATTTTGCATAAAAGAACAATAAAGAGTGAAGTAAATAATAGTTACCTCCAGGAAGGGTTACTAGAGTGGAGGACTGGGTTAAAATTTGTGTGGTTGGGTATGGATTTTATTGCAGCTTTATTTTGATTTGGTTCACGAATAGATGCAAATATTTTAAGAGCGTAATCGAGACTTTCCCTTCTCTGGGCCTTGGCAGTGTGAGTACTGGTAAAGTTCTGGATAATTCTTAGTTCTTTATAGCTGTGCTTCCAGCTTTCTGAGCTTTACAGTTTGACCACCTTATTACCAGCATTTTGAGTTGTACGCATTCTCTTTGCTTTCTGGTCTTTCCCCAGGCTTTTTGTACCTGGGAAGATCTCTATATGCCTGAAATTTCTGGAGCAATTTCTCTCAGCTGTCTTTCCCTGCCTTCTTCTCTTGGCAGCCAAAAGTCCACAGTGCCTCATGCTGATTTTTCTTGACTTTCCTACTCCACTCCCCTACCTTCATAGCTTAGCTGCCTTGAACTTGGTGGAGAACTCACACATCTCAGGCAGTATCTCTCTCACTTCTCCTGCTTTGTCTCCCAGCCTTTGGCACACTGCTCCTGAGAACCTGTTGAAATCTGTGGAAGGCATTACTGGAGGGGAACAGCCTAATTCTGTGCTTGGGACACCAATCTATAGAATGCCAGTCCATACATAGTTGTTAAAAGTTTTTGGAGATTCATCTGGTTTCTCCTTGTCCTCAATTATCAAAGATTCTTCCTCCTCCTCACACTTTAGCAGTGCAGGGGAAGAGCAGCTGTAGGAATCTTGTCTCCTACAAATAGTTTGTCATTTTTGGGAGTTGAATTCATTTAGGTTACTTTGCATCCTCAGGTCTCTTTGGGGTTCAGAAAAACTATTGTTTAGTTTATCCAGGTTGTTTTGGCTGTCAGGATGACAGTGAGGATTTCTTGGAATTTTTTATATCCTAACAAGAAGCAAAACTCAACATAAAATAATTCATTATCATCACCACCCAAATCTTATATCTTTTAATTTACTGTATCTGCCATGGTACATCACAGATCCATTAAAGCATCTCATGGCATTTTTTTTTGTCAATAATTTATGTATTTCTAGTTTTTTACTTTATGTATATTGTTATTATATCTGGTGAATATTTCAGATTATTTTGCTCACAAAACAATAGATTGAATACATAAATCCCCAAATGGCTTTTTGGCATACCCCTAAACAAACAAACAAAAACATACAAAAATAAATAATTACATGCAAACCCAGTTAATTTGACCTTTGTGAATGTAAAAATGTTGTTTTGATTTTTTGATGTACTGATTTGCTTTAAATTCTACTTCTGCTATATTAATATTGCCAATTTTCTTTTCTCTTTGCTTATGTTTCTTCTTATTTTTGGCTACTGCAATCCTTTTATATTTAGTATGTTTGGGCCATTTTGTGTTAGATATAACTCTTTTTGTTTTTTTTTTATTTTTTTATTATTATTTTTTTTTAGACGGAGTCTCACTCTGTTGCCCAGGCTGGAGAGCAGTGGCATGATCTTGGCTCCCTGCAACCTCCACCCCCCAGGTTCAAGGGATTCTGATTCTCCTGCCTCAGTCTCCCAAATAGCTGGGATTACAGACACATGTCACCATGCCCAGCTATTTTTGTATTTTTAGTAGTGACGGGATTTCTCCATGTTGGCCAGGCTGGTCTTGAACTCCTGACCTCAAGTGATCTGCCCACCTCAGCCTCCCAAAGTGGTGGGAATACAGGTGTGAGCTACCACACTTGGCTTGTTTTAGATATAACTCTTGTAAGCAGAAAATTGAAGTTTGCTTTTTCAGTTCAATCTGAGGCTTTGGAGAAATATAGGCCATTTATATTTATTGCTATAATTTGATGCTTAGTATGACTTTTTATTTACATATCAAATATTTATTGTATACTTTTCTTAAAGCAAAAACACGAACAAAGTAAAAGTCTTTGTCTTTTGAGAGATAGTCTAGTAAATTATGAGTCCACTAATAATAGCTTTATTCAGGGAAAAGGAAAGCGTGATAATGAGAGAACTGACTGACAAAAACTGATTTTAAGTTCTAATCTATTATTCAATTGAATTTATATAAGAATGCAAAATATGAATTTCTTATTTTTTATGGTTACATAAAGGATTTTTTTTCTTTTTCAAGTGATATGTTGTGGTATATATGATATCGAAGGGAGTTTTCTTGAATTCTCTATCCACAGTACCATGTTTCTGGAAGAATAATTTTATCTTTGTAGCCACTTTGGATCATTTCAATTGGAGTTCAATATAATTTTTGCTTACAAATTGAGGATAAGGATAAGACATGTTATAGAATACTATTTTGTAGACCAATTAACTATTTCTACTCTAGAAGGGGATCATCTGTTTTAAGTGAACAAAAAAGAATTTCCATCCAATAGTTAAAAACTTTTTTTATTCTTTGGGGTCTGAGGAGAGAAAATTTTAAATAGACTACTTTAGATTTTTTTCGCCTCTGGAAATAGAGGAAGTTGTCTTTTATAAACCTCTGGCTGGCTAGGTTAAACAGGCAAGGCCTAGAAGAAGACGGTTTCTGCTATAGCCTTGCTTAGGGTGGGGAAAGGATTTTGAGCAGTGGATCTGTCACTGTCTGTAAGAAGGGATAAAGGAGAATACCATCTGCTTGGACTTTTTGACAGAAATCCAAGGTAAATGTTGCAGACCTGAGGTCCTATCTTCTGATGGACTTACAGAAGCTAGTGGGGATAGTGGGCCTGGAATTCCAACCTCAGGACTCTGCTGCATTTTGCAGCTGGAGTGGGAGTTGGCAGAACTCAGTTTCTTTGCTGAGAGCAAGTAACAGCTCAGACAAGAAAAAGGACCTGGATTTCCTCAAGTCTGTAGCGGAGTCAGCTTTTTCTGGATTAAATTGATCCCCTTTCTCCCCATTCCCTACCTCCACATGGCCTTCAGACAGGCATGGTTGCTGACCTTCCTTACCCTCCTCAACCCCCTCTACCCTGTGGACCTAGGGTCACTTGGGTATTATATTATAAATAAACCTAATAGACGGCCAGCACTGGAGCCTGCACCAATTTAGAGCTCGCAGTCATAGCATGACCATATGTCCCAGTTTGCCTGGGACAGTCACCATCTACACCTGTCGTTCTGACATCATTATTAATAGCTCTCCTTTTCACTCTCATCCGTGTCCAGGTTTAGACAGTAAATTATATGGTTACTCTAACTTTTCATCTGAGACAAGGCACATTCTTTGGTTTATACTGACACCTGTAGGCATGCAAAATGGCTTGGGAGAAATGGAAAAGTGGAAGGCTCTCCCCTTCGTCAGTCTCCAGGATTGCCTCCAGACTCTACTGAGAACCCCAATTACTTGGTGTGATTCTAGAAAGGGGCAATGGCGGGGGATGATTTCTCCTTGAGGCTGCTACACACTCTGCCGCCATAAATGTCCAGGGTTCTACAAACACTTAATACTCCAGAAAGGATGTTTTGACCACTCCTGTTGGTGACAGGAGTCACCATCAGTTTCAGGTCAAACTATGAGCCCCCATGGCTGCGTGAGCTTTGTAGATGTTCGCTGGATGGGAGATACAGCCACGCATGGCCCGCCCTTGGGATCAGCAGTTGTCTGCAAAATGCAGGAAAAGCATCGTGTGGACAACATAGGACTATGAGCCAGGGGATTTTCACAGCTGGAGAGGCTTGCAAGGAGGCTCGAGCTGGTCAGTTTCAAGGTTCCTGGGCCTGCGTGTTGGAAATTAAGTCACCCTTAGTCTGCCTTGACAAAGAAGACACAGGACATTGGAGGGTGATGTGAGATGCAGTACTCGAGGGTCTTACCCTCTCATCTCCCCCGGGGTCCATCACGACACCTGGACTCCAATCTGAACATCAGAAACAATACAAAGCACTTTTAAAAAATTAAATTCAGAGGTCGGGACAGCTTGGGCAGGACTAATTTGTGTGCTTGGCTGTCACAGTGATGGATTTGAGACAGATTAACCCTTGGGCTCCTGGGCCCAGCAGCCCGGGATTGGGGGGGAGGGGGGCGCATTTTCCCTGCATGAAATTACCTTTGTGTAGGGCCCTCTGTCCCAGCAGATGCTGCTACCATCTGTTCCCTCACACCTCTGGGCCAACTGTTGTAAACCCCAGAAGAGTGAAAAGAAGCAATTGCCAAGATAAGAAAGGAGGCTTGCAACTGTGTTTGTCCTACTCCGAGTCATTCGGGGTAGGAAAGGGAAATGCAGGATGTCTGACTTCCAGGTATTCTTGTAGGTTTTTATGGGGGCTTTTGTTTTTGTCCTTTCTTATTCTTATATTTTTTTAAGACAGCCCTGTGTGGTGAAGTCTCTAGTAAGATAGAAACCTAGGGCTTCACCAGTTCCCTCTGGAAAGGGTTTGAACTGGATTCTCTCAGACTCTCTGTGAGAAAATCCCAGCCATGCCCCCTGACCCTTGTCTTGGGGCTGTGGGGGCTGGGCTGGCTGCCTTCTGGCTGACACTCTCGGAGCAAGCAGACCATAATGAGTCAATTCTCTGCTGTCTGCTATTTAAAACAACGGGTTCCTTCCTGTTTCCTACGCGCTGACTGAGGCATCTTCTGTGTTAGAAAAAAAAAAAAGAAACTCAGGAATAAAGTGCCTCCTCTCACAATGAATGGGCTACACATTTCGGCCCGCAGTGACACAAAAGCTCCTAACTGTTTCATCTGTACAGATGGCTCTCATTTGGTGTTGGTGGCATGACTCTGTGAGGTAATTTTCCAAATACTTGGTCCATTTAACTGGAGGAGGGTAAAAACCTCCTCTAAGCCAAGTTAGAATCCTCTAAGAAATAGAATTGCTCTTAGCCCTGAGTGTGAAATTTTTGCAGAAGTCCCTGAATTGCAGATGTTCCCTCCAACAGGGAAGGAGGGAGAGTGTGCAATCTCCCTGGTCTGAAGTGAGAATGGCCTACGCTCTGATTCTTTGTCCCCCTCCGCAGGGAAATCCAGTTACCCACTAGGAGTGAGCTACCCCCTAACCCCGCATGACCCTGTTCCCCGGGAGGGGCAGCCTGGGGAGTGACAGGCATGACCTCGATGGTGGGCCAGGGGCCTCCTCAGGTGAGTCTTGACCTAACTTTGGCTCTTTCTCTATTTCTCATACTAAGTGGGAGGGATGTTCAGAGGGAAGCCAGATTCCCTTGGTTATGCAACACTTGAGTTGCAAATTTCAGTAGCAATATAGGAGGCAAAGCAGCTCTGGCTTTCTTAGCGACACCATCCAGCTTCCGGGTCCAGAGGGACACCAAGATGATTATCTCTCTGTGTGCACAGCTCGGTGACGCTGGGGGCCCAGGCTTCCTGGGGGAGACAGACCAGCCTTAAGAATGCTCAGGAATTGCTGGGACGTTGGTTCATTCACTCATGCAGCAAACGTACCGGTCCCCAGCACCAGCTGCAGATGTAGAAGATGAGCGCGTCATGGCTCCCTCCTGCAAGAGCTGTCAGTGTTTGGATGGTGGGAATGTAACAGACACATCAGGGAAGCATGTTTCATGGAGGAGGTGCTGTTGGGCCAGGTCCTGAAGAGAAGGGATAGGAATATGTTAGGCTGAAAGGGAGGACGGCATTCCTAACATGGGGAATAATAGGAGGAAAAGCATGGAAGACATATACATGTGGTATGTTTAATAAATGTAACAAGCATCATTCTCATGTCTCAAGTGCAAACGTCGGCACTCTGTCAGAGACTGCATGTGTGAATAACTAGATGGGTGTGGTCAGAGTATGGTGTGTATGTATGTGCGTGTGTGTGTGTGTGTACATGTGTGTGTATGCATGTAGCAGGAGGCCTGTGAAGGGGTATAGGACCAGAGGCTTGAAAAGACATGCTAGAATCAGACTGAGAAAAGTCTGTTAGCAAAGGGAAGCCCAAAGAGAAGCTTTAAACATCTCAAGATCTACGAGAGTTGGTTGGTTAGAATGAGATAATCAGGCTTGTATCTTCAAGTGCTCATCCTGGATAACATCTGGGGAAGGGGTTGGGAGGGGGCAGTGGGCAGGAGGCTAAGGACTAAGTAGGAGTAGTGGAGATGGGGACACCCCCTTCGTGCTTGCGGGTGGCGTGGGGAAGGGGAGGAGGCCCCTGCTGGAGTGGCAGGAACTATATTGGAGCACTTACTGAGGTGCTGAGCTTGGGAGCAGCTCATCCAGGGAAAGAAAGTGAGTTCGTTGTTGCGAATTTGGGCTTCCAGAGGGACAGCAGGACCAAGCCCATCCTGCAGGGCTGTCAGGCTTTGCAAAGCCACAGATAGGCACATAGAACCCCCGAGACAGGGAAACGTCCTGCATGAACTAGAGGAAGGCCAGGAAGGAAGCGGAGATGGAAGAGATCAGTGCCTAGGGCCCAGCAGGAAAACAGGTGGCCAACCAGAGAGCAAGAATTGGGAGCAGAGGGACAGGGGAGCCTGGGGTCTGCAGCAGTGAGAGGTGGGCACAGAGTCAGCCTGGGGGGTGAATGGCACAGGACACTAGAGAGGCAGGACAGGCCTCACGACTATTGCCACACATTCCTTCTGCCTCTTGGCTTGGATTTGGAGAGACAAGACTCAAGAGCTGGTGGAGGTTGGCGGTGTGGAAGGCAGAGGCTTGGGGACCAGACTGGGATGAGGAGAGAGACATGGATTCCCTGACATCCTCACCCAAACTCAAACCCCAAGGCCAGCTGCACAGCCTATGCCTGAGCTTCAGCTCGTGAATTCAGGAGGAATTAATGTTCTCAATGCCAGTATGTCCAGGTACCTGCTGAGGCCGTTCTAGGGCAGCTTCGTCAGAGATGCCTGCATTTTCTTGGTACCATTCCCATAAGAATGTTGGGTACTTCCTGCTGTGACCCTCTCAAAGCGCAGGGCTTTCCTTTTTTCAGTGGGTTTTGACTTAAAGCCAAGGAAATCCTCATTGAAAGGCCCTCTTGACCACTTACTGGCCACAGGACCTTGAGCAACTCAATAACCTTCTCCAAGCCTCTTGGAGTTGCTGTGAGTGAGTGAGCTAACATCCATGGCACTCCACACTGCCCCAGTCCACATGACCCCGTGAGGGCAGGCATTGTCCTTGGTATCATTCTGTCACGTGACCAATGGTTACAACAGTGTCTGATGCATAGGAAATACCTCGAAACATATCTGATGAACAAATGAATGAATGGAGCCTCCCTCATTCATGAAATTACCTTTGTGTGGGGCCCTCTGCCCCAGCAGATGCCTAGTATTCTTCTGGCACTCAGGAAAAGTGGAATAAATGTGCATTTCCTTTCTTCCTTATTTTTTTCAGCCCCATTTCCTTCCCTTTACCTCACACCTTTCTGTCATCTTGGTCTCATTTTTACTGCCTTCCTCCTCAGCCTTCCCAACTCACCTCTCATCTTCTCTCACTCTCACTTTTATAAAAAGAGGAGAAAACAGTGGCTTGGTCACACTCTTAGTATTCTCTCACAAACACACTTTTTATTCTTTATATGACCAGTCTGAGAGTTTTCCAAATATTTCGTTTCTGCTTCCCTTTTAATAATAAATTTCATCTTTACATCATTTATCTTCTCTTGACTTTTACTATATGCAATTCAAAGAAGCCACACAGCACCGTGAATGCTTTGCTGCTTAGATATTTCTTCCACTAGATATTCTAGTTCTTTGCCTTTAAGTTCTGCCTTTGTATTAGTCTGTTCTCACACTGCTATAAAAAATACCTGAGACTGGGTAATTTACAAAGAAAATAGGTTGAAATGGCTCACAGTTCTTCAGGCTGTACAGGAAGCATGGCTGGGGAGGCCTCAGGAAACTTAAAATCATGGCAGAAGGTGAAGGGGAAGCAAGCACCTTCTTCACATGGCAGAGCGGGAGAGAGAGTAAAGGGGGAAGTGCTACACACTTTTAAACAACCAGATCTTGTGAGATCTTGGCTTGGGTTTGTCTCTCCAAACCCAAGCCAAGAAGCAGAAGGGATGTGTGGCAATAGTCGTGAGGCCTGTCCTGCCTCTCTAGTGTCCTGTGCCATTCACCCCCCAGGCTGGATCTGTGCTCACCTCTCACTGCTGCAGACCACAGGCTCTCCCATCCCTCTGCTCCCCATTCCAGCTCTATGGTTGGCCACCTGTTTTCCTGCTGCGCCCTAGGCACTGATCTCTTCTAGAGAACAACCAGATCTTCTGATCACTATCAGAAGAACAACAAGGGAGAAATCTGCCTCCATAATTCCAACCACCTCCCACCAGGTCCCTCCTCCAACATTGGGAATTCTAATTTGACATGAGATTTGCATAGGGACACAGAGCCAAACCATATCAATCCACCCCGGCCCCTCCCAAATCTCATGTCCCTTTTACATTTCAAAACATAATAAAGCCTTTCCGATAGTCCCCCAAAGTCTTAACTCGTTCCAGCATTAACTCAAAAGTTGACGTTCAAAGTCTCATCTGAGACAAGTCCTTTCTTCCTATGAGCCTATAAAATTAAAAACAAGTTAGTTACTTCCAAGATACAATGGGGGAACAGGCATTGGGTAAATGCCCCCAACCCAAAAGGAAGAAATTGGCCAAAACAAAGGGACTACAGGCCCCTTGCAAGTCCAAAACCCAGCAGGGTAGTCATTACATCTTAAAGCTCCAAAATAATCTCCTTTAACTCTGTGTCTCACATCCAGGTCACACTGATGCAAGGGGTGGGATCACTAGGTCTTAGGCAGCTTTACCCCTGTGGCTCTGCAGGGTAGGGCACTCCACACTGCCCCAGTCTACATGACCCCATGTGTTTTCACAGCTGCTTTCACAGGCTGGCATTGAGTGTCTGTGGCTTTTCCAGGCACATGGTGCAAGCTGTTGGTGGATCTACCATTCTGGGATCTGGAGGGCAGTGGCCCTTTTCTTACAGCTCCACTAGGCAGTATCCCAATGGGGACTCCATGTGAGGGATACAACCCCACATTTCCCCTCTGCACTACCTTAGTAGAAGTTCTCCATGAGGGCCCTGCTTCTGCAGCAGACTTCTGCCTGCACATCCAGGCATTTCTATACATCCTCTGAAATCTAGGCAGACGCTCCCAAACCCCAACTCTTGCCTCTGTGTACCCACAGGCCCAACACCACATGAAAGCCACCAAGACTTGGGGCTTTTACCCTCTGAAGCAGTGGCCCAAGCTTACCTTGGATCCTTTTAGCCATGGCTGGAGCTGGAGCGGCTGGAATGCAGGGCACCATGTCTCAAGGCTGCACAGAGAAGTAGGGTCCTGGGCCTGGCCCATGAAACCATTTTTCCCTCCTAGGCCTCCAGGCCTGTGATGGGAGGGGCTGCCACTAAGGTCTCTGAAATGCCCTGGAGGCATTTTCCCTTTGTCTTGGCTATTAACATTTGGCTCTTCTGTACTTATGCAAATTTCTGTAGCCTTGAATTCCTCCTCAGAACATAGGTTTTTCTTTACTATTGCATGTTTAGGCCAAAAATTTTTTAAATGTTTATGCTCTGCTTCCCTTTTAAATATAAGTTCTAGTTTCAGGTCACTTCTTTGTTTATGCAAATAAATGTAGGTTTTTAGAGGCAGCCAGGCCATATCCTGAATACTTTGCTGCTTAGAAATTTCTTCTGCCAGATACCCTAAATCATCTCTCTCAAGTTCAAAGTTCCACAAATCTTTAGAGCAGGGGCACAGTGCCTGCCAGTCTCTTTGCTAAAGTATAGCAAGAGTGACCTTTACTCCACTTCCTAATAAGTTCCTCTATCTGAGACCACCGCAGCCTGGATTTCACTGTTCATATCATTTTCAGCATCTTGGTCACAACCATTCAACAAGTCTCTAGGAAGTTCCAAACTTTCTCTCATCTTCCTGTCTTCTTCTGAGCCCTCCAAACTGTTCCAACCTCTGCCTATTTCCCAGTTCCAAAGTCGCTTCCACATTTTCAGGTATCTTTATATCAATGCCCCACTTCTCTGGTATCAATTTTCTGTATTAGTCTATTCTCACACTGCTATAAAGAACTACCTGAGACTGGATAATTTATAAAGAAAAGAGGTTTAATCAACCCAGTTTCACAGGCTGTACAGGAGGCATGGCTGGGGAGACCTGGGGAAACTTACAATCGTGGCAGAGGGTGAAGAGGAAGCAAGCACCTTCTTCACATGGTGGAGCGGGGGAGAACGAGTGAAAGGGGAAGTGCTACATACTTTTAAACAATCAGATCTCATGAGAACACTCACTCACTATCACAAGAACAGCAAGGGGGAAGTCCGCCTCCATGATCTAATCACCTCCCACCAGGTCCCTCACAACCAGATAGGTAATCTCTAAGAAATTTTAGTCTTTCTCTGCACCTATTCTCTTGTTTTGAGCCCTTGCCAGAATCATCCTTAATGCATTCAAAGCATTACAGGCTTTTTCCAGCAGTCACTTCAAAACAGTTCCAGCATCTACCCATTACCCAGTTCCAAAGCTGCTTCCACTCTGCTCTTCTCAAGGACTCATCTGGAGAGCCTGTGATTGCTGAAAGATGAGGTTTTCCTTATGCTGGGCAAGGAAAGCCCTGAACAGTGACAAGCTCTTTAGAGAGGGAATCCTCCTGGCCCTCCTGCCTCCCAGGCCCCCGGGAGATGCTGTCTGGCATCGCAGCTCTCCAAGACCATCCCTTCAGCTCTGGCTAGAGAGCTCTCCATCCTTGTTTGGGCCATGGGATCCCCAAAGCCAAGGTTTCTCACAGCTGGGAGGAGAGATAGAGAACGTGGCTCAGGGAGGCTGGCAGGGCTCTCTGTGCCGGACCCCACACAGGCAGGGCAGAAGAGGAAGACAGTTCTAGAGCCTCTGCATCAAAGATTACAGGCTTCTTGCCATATCTCCAATCACTGTTCCCCTTGTTATACCTCCAGGCTGCAGTTGGCACACGAACCCATGGGCCATCAGTTGCTTTTGTTTTTAAGATCAAAATATCACATTTACGACTAATAAAACTGAGTGGAGAATTACTAATAAAACTGGCCTTAGATCTGCAGCCCAGAGGGCATTCAAATAATCTCCATTCCCTCCTTTAATTGAACTTGTCCCCCAAAACATCAAACCCGCCCCCTTATTCTTCAACCATAGGGTACAATTAGTTTTTACACAAGCACCCCACACAATGGGGAGACCCATGAGAGAGAGTCGGGGAATGTTTATAAGGTTTATTGAGGGGATTAGGGGACCAGAATAGAGGGGAGGAAACAATTCTGCCGGTGAAAATCCTTCTCTACTTAAAAAAAATCTCACCACACACAAAGACCACAAACAAAACCCCCTGTCAGAATTTTGTTTTGAAAGCTGTTCCCTGCCCCAGGTCAAAGAGAAGGAAAGAAGGGATCCGGACTTTGTGGGACACGGCTCTCCCACTGTGGCGCCCACTCTCTGGTTCCCTGTCTTTTCTCTCCAGGAAGTTCAGGTGCCTCAGCCTGGGCCTCATTTGAGCTTTTAAATAATAAACAGTTGTTATTCTTGCCCTCATTCGTTACATTTTTTAAAAAGCAAAATAATAAACAAAGCAGAGAATTATGCACCTAAAAATCTTTCTTCGACAGCCAGAGAAGCTAAGAAGGAAAGGCTGCCTACCATTTATTTTTTATAAACATCATACTAAGTAACACGGATTTCAACTTATGGCTATAAATAACATGCGATGTTTTCACTGCAGATTTCCCCAGGCCCTAAAGCTATTTCAGTGGAACCTGCAGCCACCCCGTCCTCCCATCGCTGCTTGAGGTCCCGCATTAGCTACGCCTCATTGTTTCTAGAAGTTGCATTTCTGTATGTTGCTCAGAACTGGTTTGCATGCCGGACCCTTGCTTTCCTGTTTTTGCCTCCTCCCACCCTGGGCCACCCCACCCCACCCTCGTGATCTTTGGGACGCCCCCTCGCCTGCCCAGCAAGGACACTTGATGGAGAGGCTGCTGGGTTATGGCTTCCTTCCTCAGCTGGCTCGCAGGCCTGTGGCCCCACAGATGTTCTCCTCCGGTTTGTTTTGATAGCCTGTTTTAAAAACAGTTCATATCCACCAACTGTTCGGATAATAATATTCCAAGTGGCAAGCAACTGTGATTATTTTTGTCGCTGTTTACCCTGACAAGCACAGCTCAGCTGGAAAATATGGGGCCGGGGGGAATTCCCCTTCCTTGCTCTTCTAATTGTTGCCCATATTTGCCATAAGGAAGCTGCATTTTTGACTTTCTTTCACGTTGAGCCCCACGTTCCCTGGGAAGGAGAGAAGAAGGGGAGAAAATCAGATGGAGAAAATGCAGTATGGGGCCTATTGGAATTGATAACCCTCCTTCCAAGTCAGGCTGTTTTACTATCAACACTAAGAGGAGATTTTGTGCACATGTGTGTGGTGACATAAAGAAAGCCTTGCTTGGGGTAGAGCTGGTGCTTTGAACTGGCTCTCTCTCCAACATCTCAGACATCCCAGGCCTAAAATCGAACTTCTCGTTTGCCTATCCAGTTGCAGAAAGACCTGTGGTCTCCCATAAAAGTGCGAAAGACCCCCACTCCTTCCCCAGGTTCCCAGAACAGGCCAGCTGGTCCCTCTGACTGTTTCACTCCTCTGACCTCCAAAGTCAGTTATTTGTCAAGCCCGGCTGATTTTCCCAGGACTTTAAAAAATTATCTTGCACCTATCCCTTCTTTTCCAGCCACACCACCTGTCCCCCCGACAGTTGGCCCCTTCCCTGTCCCCTTTACTACAGCGGTAATTTCAACCACATCCTGGCCTTCCATCCCTCTCCTCCCATTTCACCCTCATACCATGGCTAGACCCAGCTTCCGAAAGCTTGACCCTGTTGTCACTTACCTGCTCAGAAATGCCTAGCAACTTCCCACTGTGTGCAGAGTGGAGCCACGGTGCCTTTGCCTGGCTTTCCAGGCCCTCCGTGCCCTGGTCCCTGCTTGATCTCTCTGCTTCCCCATTCGGATCCCTCCCATGGTGTGCCCAAGCTCAGGATTTCCTGAACACACCTGTGCTTTCCAGCAGGGCTGCCAAGTAGCTGATTCCATGGCTGCCCTTCCCTTCACTATTACCTGAATGTGCTTCCTAGAGGTGAATATGGTTCAGCCCTTAACGACCAAATGGCCCCTGGGCCTTTGAACATGCTGCTTCCTCATTCTGAAGTGCCCTCCTTTCCCAGCTCCACCTGTCAAAATCACACTATTCTTAAAATGCCACTTCTTCCATGAAGCCATTGATGGTGATTCTTGCTGGAAAGGGTGGCTCTTGATCATGAAAATCTGAAAAACATTATATTGGAAGTGCTTATAATTTTCTTTGTATTTAGATGTCAGATTTTCTTACATGAAACCCAAACCTCCTTAAGAATAAAGGCTGAGAATTACTTTCCTGCATATAATCTGCTGTGCCTGGCAGTTGATTTTTGTTGGAGGAATGAAAGAATGAATGATTTATTTTGGGCTTGGGCATGTACATTTCACTGATGACCCCTGGGTGCATTTAAATTTGGCACACCTGTCAGGTCTCTCCTCATCCTTATTTGTTACTCTATGCTGCCAAGTTAGGTGGAGGATAGGGCAGGAACCTGGGGACGTTTCCTTCATTATCTACAGTCACATAATCATGAATCACAGATTCTCAGATATGAGCAAGCCCATCAGATACTGACGGCCCGGTGTTTTGCAACAGATTGCTCAGAGCTCCGAGTCCCAGGACATGGGAAGGTGTGTCTCAGAGGGAGGCTGCGGGAGAGGGAGCTGTGGGATTTTGCTCCTGCTCCAACCAGATCAGGTCTGCTTGTATCTGTTTCACATTTTGAGGTCTGGTGGAAGTTATCTTTACCAGAGGCCAAAAAGAATTTTTATGAAAAACAAAACCAAACCATAGATACAGTCCAAGTTGATAAAAATCCAAAACTTAAGAAAATGCCTGTCTAAACCTATCTGGAGAGATCTTAAAGAAAGTACATTCAACAGCTTCTAATCTATAGCAGTCACCCACACCATCACAGGATGGCCCCACAAAACAATCATCAGACCCAAGACATCCATAAGAGTCCAGGAAAGAGCTGGAGGAGGCGAGTCACGCCAGGTTTTAGCTCCAGTTACGCCAGGAACAAGTTGTGCAATGCAGCGAGTCCTTTTTCCTCTCTAGACTCGGCATCTCATTTAAAAGCGTGGCCCTAGCAGCCTAGACTGGGTGGCTCAGTGGTTATTAAGGGCACAGGGAGACCTGAGTGGCACCAGCACAGCCCAGGGAGCCACTGAGAGAGGAGAGGTGCCCAGCAGTGACACAGCCAGCAAGTGTCTGCACAGGGAAGAAGCACCCAAGAGCCGGTCATTCTGCTCTTAGCCTGAACTTGGTGATCTCAGAGGCCTGGCCCAGCTCTAACATCTGTGACTCAGCTGGCAGCCGCGTGGACCCCGTTGCTGGGCGAAATGCTGTGTGCACATTTATTCTGGGTTTGGATATTTAAAGAGCCGGGTGTGTTGAGGGACATTTCGGAAGTGCTTGGGGAGGGAGGAGACTGCAGACTGGGCTTTTCTTTAAACACTTATAGATATCCTGTCTTGATCTCTTGGTCCACAAAGAGTAATTTTCTTTCCCTAAGAAAGTGACGTGGGTTTTGCCCATTGTGTCCGCCTCGCTGGCTCCCGGCTGTGCAGCCCAGCAGGAAGCAGGTGGCCTGAGGTGAAACACATGCCCAGCCCGGCTCAGGCCACTTCTGGGTTCCTGCCCAAGGGCAGCCTTGCTCCCCACAGGGAAAACTTGGCATGCCCCCTAGACTTCTGGGCACCTGGGGCATGGGGCTGACCCTCCACCTGGGAGGAGAAGAAAGGAGCTCTCTCTGAGCCCCCAGGGGTCCTGGCAAAGGTGGCAGCCGTGGGCCCTGGGGACACAGGGCAGCCTGGGCTTCCTCTTCCGCACTTGCTGTTTTCACTGGCTCAGGAAGCTCTGACTGCAAGCTGGGACTTTGTTTCCAAATCCCTGCGTCATTTTTACTATTTGAATGGCCACTTTGGGCTGCTTTTAGGGAGGTGGCTCTTTTGTCGCTTTCCTCACTCAGGATGTTGTTTCCAGTAGATTTCCTCACAGACTCCGTCTGCTGCCTTTGTTTTCCCTTCTGGGCTCAAACAGAGAAATCTTCCAGAATGAAGACTACATCCGTGAATGGGACCTGCGGTGCTGTGAGCCAGCACGGTTTAATTTTTCTCTTACGACATTTATTGTTTTTATTTCTGCTTTCAGAGGTCATTGTGTCTACATGCTCATTATAGCATATTTGAAAAATATGGGAAACACATATAGGATATAGGAGGAAAATGAATATCACCCATAGGCCCAGTAGCCAGAGATCTACCTAGAATTCCAGTGATAATTTTTGTTTTGTTTTGTTTTAAATTGGGCTCACACAGCACACATTGCTAAGGAACCTGCTGCTTCCACCCAACCCTGTATCCTTAACACTGTCTCATGCTCTTTTATTTTTTGCAGACACAGTTTTTTGTTTTGTTTTTTGTTTTGTTTTTGTTTTTTTGACAGAGTCTCACTCTGTTGCCCAGGGTAGAGTGCAGTGGCCTGATCTCTGCTCACTGCAACCTCCGCCCCCCAGGTTTAAGCAGTTCTCCTGCCTCAGGCTCCCAAGTAGCTGGGATTACAGGTGCACACCACCACACTCGGCTAATTTTTGTATTTTTGGTAGAAGATGGGGTTTTACCATGTTGGCCAGGCTGGTCTCGAGCTCCTGACCTCAAGTGATCCTCCTGCCTCAGCCTCCCAAAGTTCTGGGATTACCGGTGTGAGCCACTGGGCCAGGCCGCAGGCATAGTTTTTAAGTCCCTACAGCTCTCCTTTGGCCTTGCCACCGACAATGCTTTGTCAAAGACGTTAGCCGGTGTGAAGGAGGAACGAGGACAGGAAAACGGAGTATGTCACACAATCCACATCTACATACAAAGCCCAGATGGGTGAAGTTGTGGGCGGCTTTTCTTTTCTTTCTTCTCCTCTAGAGTGTGCACATTTTTCTGTCACAAACACAGGAGAAGAGACAGGATAATGTGGTGATCAGAAGCGCGGGCTTGGGCAACCTGTAGTATGGGTGCAATCCTGCCACTAACCAGATGAGGTGCTTAATGGCAGTGTGCCTCAGTTTCTTCATCTGTAAAGTGTGAGCAATAACGCTACCTGCCTCACGTGTAAGTTTTGAAGACGCGGGTGAAGTCCAGTAAATACCCAATACTCAGTGACAATTATGGCTTTATATGAACATTGTGATCATAAAATGTCTGGGCGGCACAGTGGCTCATACCTGTAATCCCAAAACTTTGGGAGGCCAAGGCAGGTGGATCACCTGAGGTCAGGAGTTCGAGACCAGGCTGGCCAACATGATGAAATCTCGTCTACTAAAAATACAAAAATTTAGCCAGGCATGGTGGCTGGTGCCTGTAATCCCAGCTACTCAGGAGGCTGAGGTAGGAGAATCACTTGAACCCAGGAGGCAGAGGTTGCAGTGAGCTGAGATCGTGCCACTGCACTCCAGCCTGGGCAATAAGAGTGAAACTGCACCTCAAAAAATAAAAATAAAATGAAAAATAAATAAATAAAACGTTTAAAAGTCCCTGCTATGAGCTGAATTTGGTCCCTACAAATACATCTGTTGAAGTTCAACCCTCAGCACCTCAGAATGTGACTGTTTTGGAGACAGCATCCTTACAATCGTAATTAAGTTAAAACGAGGTCACTGGGGTGGGCCCTAACCCAATACCACTCTGTCATAAGAAGAAGATGCAGAGACACCAGGGATGCGCTTGCACAGGGGAAAGGCCATGTGAGGACACAGCAAGAAGGCGGCTGCCTCCCACCCAAGGAGAGAGGCCCCAGGAGAAACCAAATCTGCCCACAGGTTGATCTTGGACTTTCAGCTTCCAGAACGGTGGGAAAACAGACTTCCGTTGGGTAAGCCACGCAGTCTGTGGTACTTTGTTATGGAAGCCCTAGCAAAACAATGCAGTTCCTTAACAAGAGCATCAGTGTCATAGTTGCTCATCTAAGCGCAGTGCAGAGGCAGCTGGTATACCCTAGACAAGTGGAAAACAGCCCGACTGCGGGCCGGGCAGTTCCTGCCCACCAGCCTCCCCTCAAGGAGAGCCCCCTTGCCTTTGCAGGGTACCTGGTGGCTGCAGGATGTCCTCTGGCTGCGCAGAGCCTCCAGGCTCTTTCCTTGCCAGGTCTGTCTCTTCCAGGCAACAGGGCCTTTCTTGGCTTCATTTGGAGGGCAAGTGCTTCCTCCTCCTTCAGGAACCTTGGCTAGTCATTTCCAATACAACACGTGTGTCTGCACTTGAATGAAGTGGTTTTCCACCCTCCAAAGACCAGTGGGAGAGTTTTCATGCATAGTCCATTTGAATCACTGACATGACGTGCTCTGAGAGTGGGGTGTTGGATCCAAGACTCAGGAATTGAAAGGGGGCTGCTGGAGGATGTATGTGCAATGCTTCCTCAGATTATGAAAGCACAGCCAGCCTTCTGTTGGAAGCACAGGAAAAGTGTTTGCCGGGTGAGGATATTTTCCATCTTTGCAAACTGTGGGCCAGCTCTTTCTCCTTGGCTAGGTAGATAACCAATGCACCTTGTCTGCTAAGTCAGCCTCTCTTCATCCCTATTTTCTCAGTAGACAGCCTTATAAATCTGGCTAATAACTCCCATTTCATTTCCCCAAACTCCATTAGAGGGAAATTATAATGAAGCACAAATACTCACCAGGTTATTCATGGGAAGGACCTTTGGCTTTTTAAAAATGCATTTTAGATGGCTGGATTAATCTAGTGGCACATTACAATGCAGCCCTGCTGAAGTTTGCAGGAGATTCCTGGCACCCGGCATTGTGCCCTGCACAATGCCGCCAAGAAGCGTGAATTATCTTTACAGGAAGAGGCAGGAATTAATATGTCAGATGGAAAAGACCCACTGGCAGCACCTGATGAAAACCCAGGACTCTTTGCTCCCTGTCAAGGTTCTGCAAGGTTGGAGTCATAATCACACAACTCACAAGCAAACGCCCTGAGCAGGCTTCTCTCTGCAAAGGGCATAAGGGCAGAACAGCAGAGAAGTGACACACTATCCTCTCCATCTGGCCCTGCTCACCCACAAGCATTGGGACAGGAATATTTGTAGCCTTGGAAAGAGGCACTTACCGAGATGCTTAATTGATGATAGGCACATTGAGAAAAAAATGCTGATTTCATTCCTTTTATTACCTCTCTGGCACAGCAAGTTAATTAAAAAGAAAGTACGATTGCAGCTTTGTATTCATTAACCAGGTTGATTTGTAATGTAAATATATGCATTTGTATGGTGCATGCATCAATGTAAGAGTAGTAACAATAATGATAGTATCTATCACTAAATAAGCTCCGGATCCCATAGAAGGAGTGATCGACAGATTACTTAGAACCCTTCCAACAACTCTGTTCAAAGGGTTATAAATAGTGTTGGCCTTACTGGGGCCAACATTATTACATTTATTTTATTGATGGAGAAACTGAGACTCAGAGTAGTTAAGGAGTTTGCCCGAGGTCACACAGCTAATGTGTGGTGTGCTGGGATTCGGTCTATGTGAGGAAATAGTACATTTGTGACAGAGTGAACTGAAACTTCTTTCTGCACACTCCCACCCCAATCCTACCATCTGCCTCAACCTAATCCTCAATGTGGTCATGAGAAAAGCCCCGTGCAGTGGAGAGAAGCCAGATTGACTGCCACTATTCACTGTTGTGTAAAATGAGGAAGCTCTGGAAGTCACTGGAGCAGGAAGGAGCATAGCAGCCCTTAGCACGGGAATGGCAAGGACAGTGTGGTTATTTTGCAAAAAAACAGCTCCTTCATGTTAATATAAAGAACACACTTTTCTTGTACAGATTAAGTGGGTTGATTTTTAGAAAGGCAATACTCCTTCCGGTGGTGGATTGTGTTTGGTTTCACATACCTCAGGGGAAAACCAATCACGCTTGAAGTGAAAGACCAGCTCCATTTCCCCTCCTTCCCATTCTAACTTTTTTACTCCTTTATTCCTCCAGAGGAGCAAAGAGAAGCTTGGTGGAGGAGAAAGCCGCTAGCACTCAGCGAGAAGATCACTCAAATCCTTCACCAGCATGCTCAGTGAAGAATGCATTAAAAAAATCAGACTTTTTTTCTTCCTGGCAACAAAATCTTGCCAAAATAAGTATCAAAATAAGTGTTCCAATGGTTTTATTTGGGGAAAGCCAATGCTTTCCCCAAAAGACTTTTTCTTGTTTCTCGTTTGGCTGCTACAAATAAAGCTGCAATGAACATAAATGTACGCATCTTTGCATGGAAGTGGCTTTCTTTTCTCTTAAGTAAATATAGGTGTATTTCATTTGATTGTACTTTGCTTTCTTGTGTTTCGCAGATGTTATTTATTTATTTATTTATTTTGCAAATTGAAGATTTGTGGCAATCCTGTGTAGAACAAGTCTATCTGTACCATTTTTCCAACAGCATGTGCTCACTTTGCATCTCTGTGTCACATTATGCTAATTAGGGAATACTTTAAAATTTCTAATTACTATTATATTTGTTATGGTGATCTGTGATCAGCGATCTTTAGTGTTACTACTATAATTGTTTTGTGGTTTCATGAATGGCATCCGTATAAGGTGGTGAACTTAATTGATAACGCGTTCTGACTGCTCCACTTACCAGCTGTTCCCCCATCTCTCTCTTTCTCCTAAGGCCTCTCTATTCCCTGAGACACAACATTATTGAAATTAGGCCAATTAATAACCCTACAATGGCCTCTACGTGTTCAAGTGAAAGGGAGAGCTACACATTGTATTAATCCATTCTCACATTGCTATAAAGAACTACCTGAGACTAGGTAATTTATAAAGAAAGAAGGTTTAATTGACTCACAGTTCTGCAGGTTATACAGGAAGCATGGCTAGGGAGGCCTCAGGAAACTTACGATCACTGTGGAAGGTGAAGGGAAAGCAGGCACATCTTCACATGGTGGACCAGGAGCAGCAGGGAGATGCTATCTCCTACCTCACAGACAGCACTAGAGGTAGGGTACTAAACCATTAGAAACTGACCCCATGATCCAATCACCTCCCACTAAGCCTAAGTGTCAACATTGGGGATTATAATTTGATGTGAGATTTGGGCAGGGACACAGACCCAAACCATATCATTCTGCTCTGGCCCCTCCCAAATCTCATGTCCTTCTCACATTTCAAAATATAATCATACTTTACCAATAGTCCCCCAAAGTCTTAGCTAGTGTTAACTCAAAAGTCCACAGCCCAAAGTCTCATCTGAGACAAGGCTAGTCTCTTCTGCCTATGAGCCTATAAAAACAAAACAAGTTAGTTACTTCCAAGATACAATGGGAGTATAGACATTGGGTAAATACTCCCATTCCAAAAGAGAGAAATTGGCCAAAAAAAAGGGGCTACAGGCTCCATGCAAGCCAAAACTCAGCAAGGCAGTCATTAAATCTTAAAGCTCCACAATTATCTCCTTTGACTCCGTGTCTCACATCCAGTCCACGCTGATGCAAGTGGTGGGCTCCTAAGGCCTTGGCCACACATCTCTTGCTTTAAATCAAAAGCTAGAAATAATTAAGTTTAGTGTCCGGGCGTGGTGGCTCACGCTTGTAATCCCAGCACTTTGGGAGGCCGAGGCGGGTGGATCACGAGGTCAGGAGATCGAGACCACGGTGAAACCCCGTCTCTACTAAAAAAATACAAAAAATTAGCCGGGCGTGGTGGCGGGCACCTGTAGTCCCAGCTACTCAGAGAGGCTGAGGCAGGAGAATGGCGCGAACCCAGGAGGCGAAGCTTGCAGTGAGCCGAGTTTGCGCCACTGCACTCCAGCCTGGGCGACAGAGTGAGACTCCATCTCAAAAAAAAAAAAAAAAAAAAAAATTAAGCTTATTGAGGAAGGCATGTCAAAAGCTGAGACAGTCTGAAAGCTAGGCTTCTTGCACCAAACAGCCAAATTATGGATGCAAAGGAAAAGTTCTTGAAGGAAATTGAAACTGTTACTCCAGTGAACACACAGGTGATAAGAAACAGAAACAGCCTTATTGCTGATATGGAGAAAGCTTGAGTGGTTTGGATAGAATGCATAGAAGATCAAACAAGCTAAAACATTCCCTTAAGCCAAAGCTTAATACAGAAAAAGGCCTTACTCTCTCCAGTTCTGTGAAGGCTGAGAAAGGTGAGGAAGAAGAAAAAGTTTGAAGCTAGAAGAGGTTGGTTCATGAGGTTTAAGGAAAGAACCATGGCCATAACATAAAAGTACAAAGTGAAGTAGCAAGTGCTGATGGAGAAGCTGCAGCAAGTTATCCAGAAGATCTAGCTAAGAAAATTTGAAGATAGATACAATAAACATCAGATTTTTTTTTTTTTTTTTTGTGATGGAGTCTTGCTCAGTTGCCCAGGCTGGAGTGCAGTGGCGCAATCTCGGCTCGCTGCAAGCTCTGCCTCCAGGGTTCACGCCATTCTCCTGCTTCAGCCTCCCGAGTAGCTGGGACTACAGGCACCCACCACCATGCCCGGCTAATTTTTTGTATTTTTAGTACAGATGGGGTTTCACTGTGTTAGCCAGGATGGTCTTGATCTCCTGACCTCATGATCCACCCGCCTTGGCCTCCCAAAGTGCTGGGATTACAGGCAAGAGCCACTGTGCCTGGCCAGATTTTTTTTTTTTTGAGACACAGTCTCACTTTGTCACCTGGGCTGGAATGCAGTGGTGCAATTAAGGCTCACTGCAACCTCCAGCTCCTGGGTTCAAGTGATTCTTTTACCTTGACCCCCTGAGCAGCTGGGACTACAGGTGCCCACCACCATGCCCAGCTAATTTTTGTATTTTTAGTGGAGACAAGGTTTTGCTGTTTTCTAGGCTGGTCTCAAACTTCTGAGCTCAAGCAATCTGCCTGTCTTGGCTTCCCAAAGTGCTGGGTTTATAGGCATGAGCCACTGTGCCTGCCCCAGATGTTTGAATAGAGATGAAAACAGCATTCTATTGGAAGAAGATGCCATCTAGGACTTTCATAGCTACAGAGGAGAAGCCAATGCCTGGCTTCAAAGCTTCAAAGGACAGGCTGACTCTCTTGTTAGGGGCTAGTGCAACTGGTGACTTGAAGTTGAAGCCAATGCTCATTGGCCATTCAAAAATCCTAGGGCCCTCAAGAATTATGCCAAATCTACTATGCCTGTGCTCTAAGAATGGGACAAAAGAGCCTGGATGACAGAATATCTGTTTACAGCATGGTTTACTGAATCTGTTAAGCCCACCGCTTAGACCTATTTCTCAGAAAAAAATACTTTTTTCAAAGTATTGCTGCTCATTGACAATGCACCTGGTCACCCAAGAGCTCTGATAGAGATTAGTGTTGTTTTCATGACTATAACACTACGTTCATTCTGCAGCCCATGGATCAAAGAGTAATTTCAACTTTCAAGTCTTACTATGTGAGAACTACATTTTGTAAGGCTATGGCTGTCATAGATAGTGATTTTTCTGATGGATCTGAGCAAAGTAAATTGAAAACCTTTTGGAAAGGACTCATAATTCTAGATGCTATTATAAACATTTGTGATTCATGGGAAGAGGTCAAAGTATCAACACCAACAGGAGATTGGAAGAAGTTGATGGATGGCTTTGAAGGGTTCAAGACTTCAGTGGAGGAAGAGACTGCAGATGTGGTGGAAATAACAATGGCACAAGAATAAGAAGTGGAGCCTGAAGGTGTGACTGAATTGCTGCAGTCTGATGGCAAAACTCGCATAGAAAAGGAATTATTTCCTATCGGTGAGCAAAGAAAGTGGTTTCTTGAGATGGAATCTACTCCTGGTGAAGATGCTATGGATATTGTTGTAATGACAACAAAGAATTTTGAATATTCCATAAACCTAGTTGATAAAGCAGTGGCAGAGCTCAAGAGAATTGACTCCAAATTTTTTTTTTTTTTTTTTTTTTTGAGACGGAGTCTCGCTCTGTCGCCCAGGCTGACTCCAAATTTTAAAGAAGTTTCACTATGGGTAAAATGCTATCAAACAGCATCACATACTACAAAGAAATCTTTTATGAAAGGAAGTCAGTTGATGTGACCAATAAAGTCAGTTGTCTTTATTATTTTCAGAAATTGCCACACCCACCCCAACCTTCAGCAACCACCACCCTAATCAGTCAGTAGCCATCAACATTAAGTCAAAACCCTCCGCCAACAAAAATAACTGAGTTGACAGTTATTTGCTTTCAGCATTTGGAAAATGTTGTGCCATTTCCTTCTGGCATCCATGATTTCTGATTAGAAATCTGCTGTCATTTGAATTGTTTTTTCCCTATAGGTAAGGTATTGTTTCTCTCTCTCTCTCTTTTCAAGATTTTTTCTTTGTCTTTAGTTTTTAGAAGTGTGACTCTGATATATGTTAGTGTAAATTTCTTTGAGCCTATCCTGATTGGGATTTGTTCAGCTTCTCAAACCTGTAAGTTTATGTATTTTGTTACCTTTTGAAAATGTTCAGCCATATTTCCTCTAATGCTTTTTCATCCCTTCTCTTCTCCTTTCAGGACTCTGAAAGCATGAATGTTAGATCTTTTACCACAGTTCTATAGCTTCCTAAGGCTCTACTCTTTTTTTTAAGTCTATTTTCTATCTCTTGTTCAGATTGGATAATTTCTATTGTTTAATCTTCAAGTTTATTTATCCTTTCCTTTGTTCTCTCTATTCTGTTCCTGAGCCCATTCTCTAGAGTTTTTAAATTTTGATTATCATATTTTTTTCAGTTCTAAAATTTTCATGTAGTGCTCTTTTACATTTTCTATTTATTGGTTGAGATTTTCTTTTTATAAGTCCATTTGCCATTGTTCATTGAAACATTTTTATAATGGCTCCTTTAAATTCCTTGTCAGACAATTCTAATATCTGCATCATCTTGGTATTGGTGTTTATTGAATGTGCTTTCTCACTTATTTTGCAGTTTCTCTGGTTCTTGGTGTGGTGAATGATTTCTGTTTGTATCCTGAACCTGTGTACTGCTATGGACTATGGATTTTATTTAGATGTTCTCTTTTGGCAAACTTCCACTGACTCCACAGGGTCCAGGGTAAGGCAGGCCTCTGTATCACTGGATGGTGGTGATAATTGTTGTTTCTCATTCACCTTTCTCTGTCACTAGTGGAAAAGAGAAAGAGGTACCTCGTTAGAACTGGGTGGAGGCAGAAGTTCAGGATCCTCGTGTAGTCTCCATTGGTACTCAGGAGGTGAGATTATAATTGCTGGGTAGCTATGCAAGTTCCAGATCCTCTGTCAGTCTTCTTTGACATCACTCTGGTAGGCAGTAGAGGGAAAGGTGCCTCATTACAGCCTAGCAAAGTGGAAACCTAGCTCCCCATTCTGTGTTTGCTGGTGGGGGTGTCAATACAACTGCATTTTTTTCTCGATGTTTGGCTAGGGGTGGGATTGTTATTGTCTAAAATCTTTCCATCTTGCTAGGTTACCCTTTGTCTTTGGCTAGGGAAAGCAAGTTTTTCTTAGAGGCTTTTTTTTCTTTTTAATTGATCCCATGGGTGTTTTCAGATTGCTGGCCTTTATCAGCACCTTGTCTGAGATATATGAGGCAAAAAGGGAAACACAGGGGGACTTACTTGCCATGTCATTCTTGGGTCCTGAGATCTCTAGCTGGTCTGCCTTCTGTAGACCTTTCAGAGTCCTTGTGTGTGTGCATGTTTGTGTGTATATATATATATATATATATATATATATATGTTGTGCATATATATGTATGTATATATAAAATGTATATATATGTTATATATAAAATGTATATATATAACATATACATGTATATATATGTTATATATAAAATGTATATCTATAACATATGTATGTATATATATACATTCTAGGATTTTAATCTACACTTCACAGGAGAAACAGAGAGAAGTGCACCGACTTCACCTATTCCACCTTAGTCTAGAGACCTAATCATTTCAGAAAAGAAAGTTTGAGGAGAAATTTTACTTAAGAAAAATCTTAGCAGTCCTCTGCCCAACTATAGTTTCAGGATAGTTCGTATTGCTGCTTTGGAACCATTCCCCAGCATTTCCACTCAATGTCCAGGTATTTTTTGGAGAAAACCTGGGGAAGTGCAGAACATGACTGAAAAATGCAGAAGGAGGTGGGATCATGTGGGGTACCTGGGCCACCACGTCTGTCCCTAGTGACACAGCCAACCCTTTACAGAAATGGCCTGAGCTTGTTACTTTGAACAGTGCAGTACTCAAAGATAAACCAGGAAGTTACTGACACCTAAGAAAGATCCTGGTTTTTTATTCAGAATCTAATAGGCTTTCCTTTCATTGTTCACCAATAGCTCTTGCCAAAGCTTGTCAAGAGACCTTGCCATGCTTCGCTCTCTCAAGGTCCACCTAGAGTCAGTGTTTTACTTCTACCACTGTGTCCCTCATCCTTTCTAAGAACTCTCAATCCCGAAAGTACAAGAGAGAATGATTAGCCTCTAGCTGCTTTCTGTGTCCCAGCAGCAGCTTGGTGGGTAGAATACCAAGATGGGAGTGGAGACTGTGCAAAGCAATGAGGTCTTAACCTCAGACTCACATCACACACTTGACCCACTCAGTATGTTCCAGACTGCTCAGCCATTTTGTGTACTAGATTTTGTTTTAAGGGACTTTGTGTCATTTAAAAACAAGCCCTCTTTCTAAAAGTGAAAATTTGCCACCATGTGAGATTTTCAAAAATACTGCATCCTGCTGACCTTGAAAATTTTTCCAGAAGCAAAGTTATAGCATTGTTGCTGGAATGTGTGCTATCCTCCAAGGAAACTCATTTATTTGGGGTATCACTTCTAAAGGGATGGCTTGTCATACAAAACTAAACAAAAACAGTCATCTTTCTTTAGGCGTAATCTCTCCCCTCTACCTTCAGTGGATCAAGTGGGCAACAGGGGCTTCCTGTATTCCTATGACTTCCTAATGTTGTGTGTCCAAGATGGAGGTGCTGATGCTAGCAAAACATTGGCTCTTGCCCTGGAAGAATTTGTTAAAGACTCTGTGACCAATTTCCTCTATCCATAAGGTCCCATCTCTTCTTAGTATTAAAATTAATTACCAAGCACACACAGGCTAATTTAGCAAGAAGTACAGCATTACTGCCAACAGTGGTTTTTTGTTTTTGTTTTGGCAACCCTTCATTTGTTCATTCAAAAAAATGTAAACTGAGCACTTATTTTGTGCTAGGCACTATTCTAGGTACTGAAGATACAGCACTGAACCAACCAAACAAAACACCACCTTTATGTTGGCTGACATTCTACTGCAAAAGGCATACAACAAATGGATAAATATTATGATAGAAGGTGCTCTGGGACAAATAAAATAGAGAAAGGGAATAGAAAATGTCTGTGGATGGGGTTGGGAGCCTCAATAGTATGGCCATGGAAGGCTGCATTGAGAAGGTGATATTTGAGCAAAGACTTGAAGTAGGTGGGGAGTAAGACATCTGGGCTCCATGGCAGGGACAATCCAGACAGTGGTGATGGCCCTACTGAGTGGGAGTCTGCCTATATTCTTCAAAGGGCATCAAGAAGGCAGTGTGGTGGGATGGGAGGAACAGGGAAATGAGGATAGAGAAGGGTGGTGGGCAGATCATATAGGGCCGTGTCAGTTAGTAAAGGCCTTTGGTTTTCACTCTGAGTGAGAAGGGGGACACTGGAAAGTTATGAGCAGAGAAGCAATGTGATTTAACTTAGGTTTTTGGCAGGATACCTTTAGAAGGACAAAGGTAAGAGAAGAATGCCTACTAGGAGGCTAATATGGTGGTCTATGGGAGACAGAACAGTGGTCTGAGGAAGGGTGGTGGTGAGGGTCATGAGAAGTAGGTCAATGCTGGAGATATTTTGAAATAAAAGCCAGAGGATTTGCTGTTGGTGTGAATTTGATGTGGACAGTCTGTCACATTAGGTTTACCTCCTCCCCTCAAAGTTTCCAAGTACACCAGTTGGTTATTTATTCTTATACTAGAAAACTGGACAGAAGAAAGAAAACTGGAGATCTGACTGACCCAATGTTAGCCTGAGGTTTTCACCTACTTTGTCTTCTGCCATTGTTGAAAGCTGGTCTGAAAACTTGCTTTAAAAATGTTTTTCACAATGGCCCACTGTAAGAACTACATTTCTACATTGCAATCCAGTGTGCTTGGTCCCACAAACACATCATCATCACACAAGTTTACAGAAAATCATTCATCTTACTAAATGCATGGTGATGCTTTCTCTTCCATTTTACTTCATTAAGACAATGCTGGTCACTGCCCTCTAAATTGATTTCACAATCCACCAATGACCTCAATCTATGGTTTAAAAATCCCTGGACTCTATAACACCTTTGGTGAAGCAGATCTTTGCACTGGCCTGGTGATGCTCTTGACATTATTCTTGGGCTGTCAAGGTCACAGTTCTTTAATACTATGCTCATTGTGGTGTGTATTTTGGAGAGTCCATAGATCATTGGCATATAGGCTATGGTGCTCCATATAGAGATGTACATAAGGCTTGGGATCCTGCAAACAAAATCTTTCTGAGGTCTCCATTTGCCTGGAGACCAGACAATGTTAGAGGTAAGCCATGTCAAGCTTGGTAGGAATCATAATTAGTAACAAGAGAATTAAAGGACATTTGATACCAAGTTGATTTCAACAGTGTATAAAAACTTTGCTTCTATATAGCTTCATTTCCTTCCCCCCTCCTTTGTCCTGTTCTCATATAAATCACATATTATATGTATATTCCTATAAATACAGATTTAGAATTATTTTTATGCAGTTTTCTTTTAAATAAATAGGAGAAAAAAGAGACAAAAATATATTTATACTGCATTTTATATTTACCTAAGTAGTTGCCTTTACTAGTGCTCTTTATTTCTTTAGGTGGATTCAAGTTACTGTCTAGTACCCTTCTATTTCTGCTTGAAAGCGTTTCTTTAATATTTCCTGTAGGGCAGGTATGCTAGTGAGGAATTCTCTGTTTTTGTTGATCAGGAAATGTGTTAATTTCTCCTTTATTTTTTTGAAGGATAGTTTTGCTGGATATGAAAGTTTTGGTTGACAGGTTTCTTTCTTTCAGCCCTTTAATAGGTAGCCCCATTGCCTTCTAACCTCCATGGTTTCTGATGAAAAATCTGCTGTTAATTCTTATAGAGGATCCCTTGTAGGTGATGTCTCACTTATCTTTCTACTTTCAAGATTATCTCTTTGTGTTTCAATAGTTTAATTGTAACCTGTCTAGGTTTGATCTCTTTGACTTTATTCTGCTTGGAATTCACTGAGGTTCTTGGACGTGGAGGTCAATGTTTTTCATCAAATTTTGGAAATTTGAGTCATTATTTCTTCAGATATTTTCTTCTGCCTTCTTCTCCTCTCTCTCTTCTTTTTGGGGATCCTATTACATATATATTGTAGGCTTGAGTCTGTCTATCAAGTCTCTGAGACTCTATTAACTTTGCTTCTTTGTTTTCTATTCCTCAGACTGAATAATTTCAACATATCTGTGTTCAGATTCACCGATTCTCTCCTGTGTTTGCTCTGTTTAGACTCTGTAGTGAATTTTCATTTTAGTTATTGTACTCTACAATTCTGGAATTTCTATTTCGTTCTATTATATAATTTATATCTCCTTATCAATATACCTTATTTGGTGAAACACCATTCACATACATTTCTTTAGTTCTTTAGATTTTTTTTCCAGTTCTTTGAGCACAATTTAAAAAGCTCATTTAAAGTTTTTGACTAATAAGTCCAACATCTAGACTTCCTTAGGAATAGTTTCTATTCATTTATTTTTGTGGAGGGCCATACTTTCTTGTTTTTCTGAATGTCTCATAATTATTTTGGTCAAACTGGACAATAAAATCATACAATGTGACAACTCTGGAAATCAGATTCTCCCTCTTTCCTGGGGCTTGTTGCTATTGCTATTCTGCTATTGCTATTGCTGTGTGTTTGTTCAGTCATTTGTAAGAAAACTAATTCTGTAAATCTCTATTCTTTGTCCTGGACCTTGAGGTCTATGCTTGGTTAGCTTAGTTGTCTGCTAATGACTGGACAGAGACATCTTTAAATGCCTAAATCAGTAAGACTCCCACTCCTTGCAAAGAAGTTCTGTGTGCATTTTGAGGCATGTCTTCAATACTCAGCCAGCTGATTGTCAACTCTTCCTTAGCCTTTGCTTTCTGCTTCTGCAGAGCCTCAAGGTCAGCCAGAGGTGAGAACTTAGACTTCTCAAGTTTACCCTGAGCATATGCACAGGCCTATTATGCACATGGCCTTCTAGATTCCAAAGAATATATTAGAGCTTCTCAGAGCTCCTCATTGACATCTCATTTCCTAGCTTTTCCTTTTAAGCTTTTTTGGTTAGACTATTATTTGCCTTAATTATAATCTACTTCCTCAGGCAGGTGGTTAAACAATTGCTGATGATAGATTTTTATACACGTCTCCAAGAAAAAGACTGTTTGCACTGTGTGAGCTCTTAGGTCAAGAAAATACAAGTCTTATGAGTGGGGTCTTCCAGAGAACCACCAGGTAGATATGAGAGTGGGGCTTTGAAGGAGGTCTGACTCTGTTCTGCCCCTCCAGAGATTGCCAGCTTTCTGTTTTTCACTGAAATTGCATGCTGTTGGTTTCCAAGGCTACCGTGGAGCTGGAGATAGGGGGATGAGAATAAGGTAAGTCAAAATACTATAAAGCTCACTGTTCTGACTGAGATTCTGCGAATTTTTTTTTCAATAAATGCTCCCAGGTTGCTGCAAGATTTTGTTTAATTTTCTGAGTTCTGAAAACATTGATTATGACCATTTTTGTCAGTGTTCACCTTGCTTTTAGGGAACAGATAATTTTTAGAGGTCTTTATTAAACCACTCCCTCTGATATCACTCTTAAAATGATGTTTGAGGCTGGAAATCAACATAAACCAAACTGACTGAGTGGGAACATAACCAGAGTATTTAATGGATGTGCAACTTTTGGAAGAGGGACAATTTTGGCTGGATCATAGCGGCTGTACAGAGTCCCCATGTGGGAATAAGGTAGGGTGGCAAGATTGAAGCCACATTCAAACTGATGTTCAAAATATTTGAAGAGAGAAATCAACATGGTGAAGACAATGTTTTAGGAATACTAATCTAGCAGTGTGTCCAGGAGGTGGGTGAGAGTAGAAGCAAGAAGAACAGTTACTTTAGTCAGAAGGGGGACATTGTGTACCTGGAACAAGCAATAAGAATAGGTTGGGTGTGAAAGCATCCCAAAGGAAGCTTCTTTAGGACAGTCAATTACTGGTTACTGGGGAGGGCTTCAAAGTATGGTTGTTGTATACATAATTGTTTTCTGTAGCTGCTAACAGTGGGGACGCTTCCCTGCCAAGTTTTCTTCCTGCCTGCTCAGAAGTTATGTATCTTCCAATGGGGTCCTTTTGGCCTCATCCTTTTGTACTGTCTGCATCTATAAATGGTCCTCCTAGTGAAGTACCTTGAGGTTTTTGGTCATCAATCCTATCAGTAGTGCTGCTCATTGGTGGTGAAGCATAGCTGGTGTTCACAAAGCTTCATGGAATCACATATGAAGTTTTTGACTCATAGGAGCCCTATTTTAAGGACATCAATAGGTTTGCCATCCATTTGCTGCTGGTGGTGAGAGAACCCTGCACAGAGAAGGAGAAGGGCTGGGTGCTTTCCTTCTGGGATGTCATTGATATTCAGAATGTCCCCGCCAGGTACACTGGCCCAAAGGTAAAGATGTGGGGAGGACAGCTCATCAGACACAGCAGGTGCTGTGGTTCCACTGTGCTTTATGTCTCCCAAATGGTATATCCAAATTCTTTCTGTATCTCCAAACATTCAGGTCTTTTCAGACAACCAGAGACATGTTTCAAGTTCTAGGTCATATGAGACACAGTTTTCCAAAGTATAGTAGTCCCCCACCTGCCACCCTCCATCTGTGGTGATACATTTGAAGACCCCTAGTGGATGTGCCTGAAACCACAGATAGTAGGAAACCTGACTGCTGTTCATTGCAATATGGCTCTGTTCACGTGTTCCACCCACAAATCTAATGCCCTTTTCATCTTAATTAAGCATTTATCATGAACTGTGGCTGTAACTTTGGCAGATTGAGGTGAGACAGCAAAACTAGTCCAAATTACCTTTTCCTTCTTTACAATTTTACAGATAGATTATTTTTACTGTAGATCATAGAAACATCAGCATATAATTGTTTTCTGTCCTCCTTAAGTTGAGAGCTTTCACCTTTTCACTTAAAAGAAGCACATTATAGCTTCTCTTTGGCATATCCATATTGCCAGCATCACTACCCCTGTGCTTTGGGGCCATTATTAAGTAAAATTAGGGTTACTTGGACACAAGCACTGGGTGGTGTAGACAGTGTGGAGATACCAGACAAATGGAGGATTCACATCCCAGGAAGGCCAGGAGTGGGACAGTATGGGTGAGATGTCATTGTTCTATTCAGAAGCGTGCAATTTAAAACGTATGAATTGTTTACTTTTGGACTTTTCCATTTAATATTTTCAGACCATGGTTGGCAATGGGTAACTGAAACCAAGGAAAGCAAAAGTGTGGATAACCGAGACTACTGTATAGTCCACGGAACTCCAGCCCCATGAGCGTCTCTCACCAAGAAGTCTAACATGTGAGAAAAGCCTTCATTCTCTGTTTAGGAAAGGTCACAGTGCATGTGACCATGTTAAAAGCTCTGAGAAGTTCTGTGAATAACTAAACTTCTAGTCTACTTAACTTATTATTTCCTAGTTTCACTGACCACAGAACCCATTTTCCTATGGCCACCCCACTTTGAAGTGAGGCCTTTGATAATCATCACTTAATTATTCATTTACCCTCTTCCCTCTGGTCATACACAATATGCATCAATGTTCCAAGGGCTTCAATAAGTGCCAGACCCTTGGAAAAATGAGGAATCAATTAAGCACAGGCGAGTCACCCAGACAGCCCAGATGTCACAACCCTGCCATGCTGAATTGCCCCAAAAGATCCTGAATGGCTACAGCTTCTTAGAAACTTGGAAGGCTCCCTCTGCTATTTTTTTTTTCTCAGTGGAGTGGGGTTTCCTCAACGTAAAACAGGGTAACTGGTAACAGCACTAACCTCATAGATGCTATATCATACGACTGTGGCAAGGTTATTTACTTGATATGAGTTCATGTATGTGAAGTGCTTAGAACAGTTCCTGGCACATAGTGAGCTTTATTGTGTTAGCAAGTCTTGCCCTGGATACATTCCTTAATGACCTGTGTTGCATTCATTATCATTAGGTTGCTATTATAATGTTATCATGATCTATTATTCTAGCTTTTTAAAAAAAATAAATGGTCAAGAGTGAAGCTTAAGTCTAAAACAGCAGGTCATGATGGCAGGATGCATGCAAACAGTCTCTGTGTCTCTCTCGCTTTCAGTCTGTCTCTGTCTCTGTGTCTGTCTCTATTTCTCGTTCTCTCACTTACACACATACACGCCACTCTCTTGCTCTGAATTAATCAATTGCCATTGATCTGTCTCAGGCCTGGGGTCCCAGTTACAGCCCCCCTGAGGTATGGACTCAAAAGATGAGAGAAAGAAAGAAAAGAGGCTTTCTTTGGGGAAGAAAGATGGGAGCTAAGGGGGGAGTAAGGCCTGCAAATACCCAGGATCATTGTTCAGAATATGTCTCTACAGTTTTATAGAAACAACCCAGACAGCTCTGGGGCCGGCAATTTCCACCAAGGGAAAGAAGAAGCCCTTGATCTCCATAAATCTCCCCGAGAGTAAGGTGTGTGCATCGCACGCGATAGAAAAATACTGTCACACACGACAGAGGGAGAAAAGATGCAAGCCAATGGAAGTGACATTTCTCCCTGGAGGTAAATGTTAGCTTGGAGGGTGACTGTTCCCCGCCTCTGAGGAAAGGAAATAGCAGGTTTACATGTGCCTGCGTCCCCTACTGCTCCTCACCTCTTCAACTCCTCCTCGTTTCCGCTTGCAAGAAAGGAGAGGATCGCTTTCCTCTTTAGAAGCAGCCATTGGAAACTAGGGAAATGGCAAACTGGGCATTATGCCCATCATTTCCAAGAAAGTCAGCAGGCGCTGGAGAACCCAGTCTTTCCTCCCAGGCCTACTTTTCTGGAGGAATGGGGAAAGAAGGGAAGCCAAGGAGACCAGGCTGACATTTCCAAACAGAAAGGGCATATCCCTGGCCCTCAGGGAGCGAGAACTGGGATGCCAAGGGGTCACGTTGGGAACCAGACTGCTCAGTGACACGACATTGCGTGTGTGCACTCAGAAAGACGACACACTCACCACGCTGTAATGACTAATAAAAACAACCCGTCAGAAATATGTCTCCACTTTCCTTTACGCCAGGTAATGAATTAAAGATGACAAGGGAAAAACAAACTTCAGTGGCGTGCCTTCTTTCTAAGCGTTAGAAAAGCTTCAGTCAAATTGTGCTGCACTGGAAATTCCTCTTCCCAATCATGCCTGCAACTCTAAGGTGGATCAGAACCTTCCAGGGCTCAGACCCAACTCACAAACATGTGCCCACCTGGGCCTGGGGTCTGGCAACCCTCGTCACCGTGCCCCAGACAGAACGCCAGGTTGGACCTCTTGTAAGCAGTCTGACAGCTCACGAATAGAAAAGGGACAGGTCTAATTTAAAATGTGTTACCGCCCCTGTGCCCAGGCGGGGAGGGACAGAGAACTGAAGGGTGGGCACTGGGCCAGGGAGGCTCGGGAAATGATATGCTGCCTGCCAGGTAGCAGGCTTGGCTCAGCGTTTCCCAGGAGCTTGTTGTGCTGGCTTTATTTACAGCCTGAATATTGGGTGTGGTGCCGAGTTCCCTTTGAAGGTGCCTGTGTCCATCAGATCAGTATCCGAGGTCTGGAACTGCAGAATAGGGGTGAGGATGAGCGCTTTCCACCAACCCCTAGATTTGCTGTGTCACTGAGGAGGGCTTGGAGTGCACCCTTATCCCCACCCAGCTTCCACCTCGGCCTCCAGTAGAGCTGTCTGGTTTGTATGCCCCACCCTGACTTGTTTGTCATGCAGTTGTGTTTGAGGAAATCGTCCTCCGTTGAGGCTGCTGCTGGCCTGCTCACTGCTGGCTGCCTGCTGGGATTTCGCAGTCCTTGCCCCTCCTCCAGCCAGACCTGTGACTTTGCTATGCTGGGCTCTGGTCACAGTGGCCACCTCTCAGGTCAGGGTGTATACCTTCAATTTGTTCTGGAAAAAGTCCCCACAGGCACCCTGGGCCTGTGTGGGAAGCCCAAGAATGCCAGGGTATGTCTCAGAGCTCAGCTCAGCCACTGCTCCCATTCAGGGAGACTTGTGGAGGCCCTTTCTTTGTGTCCAGTGGAAGATACCAAAGGCCTGTGAGAGGAAGGGGGCAACCCAGCCGGGACAAACCATTTCATCACATCTTTCCTGAAGGGTTAGACGAGGCAGGACAAAGCCCTGGGTCTCTAGCAGATTTCTTGTCCTGCGCGTTCTAACCACAGAGGCCTCAGCAAAGACAGGGACTGAGACTCTCTTCAATGAGCTCCTGCAGAGCTATTATCTGTGGGCTGACGGCTCCTGAGCACTTGGCCTGTCTAATTGTCTGAGGCAGTGCCTAGGGTGGGGCGTCTGCTACAGAGCCCAAACTGGGAACTGTGCAGACCACGGCCTCCACAGGCTGAAGTGGCTCCTACCTGCTCCAAGACCAAAGCCACAGTTGGTATCATTCCTTATAAATAGCACACATCTAATCCAAATGCTAAATTAAATTAGACTTAAAATAGTGACATAGTCGACACCTGGTTCACTGCAAATGGTAACTAACAGCACCCACATTAGTAAATACTCATTTTCTATGGCAAGGTTCCTTTTTTCCAAAGTTCTCCCACTTGACCTGAACCCAAAGTTGTTTTGTGTGTGTGTGTGTGTGTGTGTGTGCACGCGCGTGCGCATGTGTGTATTGGTGTATATTAATGGGCAGGTCTTTGTGGAGAACTTTGATAAATATTGGCAATGAGTCGCCCTCCCCGCCTGATGCATGTGTGAATGAAAGTGCTCTCCACTGAAAAGATAGAGCAGCAGGAAAGCTAGCTTCTAGTTCCTCCTTGCTTCCACCCCTCAGTCCAGTTTTCATTTGTTCTTTTCTCTTGGTGTTCGCAGGGGGAACTTGCTCTAATTCCTGACCCCATCACTAGAACCAGAAGTCCCAACACTCAGGTCTTGATTTCGGCCCAACCTGCTTCAGCTTCAGACTGTGGCTGAAAACATTCTCCTCATTTTGCTGTGTGAGGACCCTCAGCCACAGCTGGATAGCAGAGTCTGAGTATGTGAGCATATGTGTTTGAGTTTTCAACAGACATTGATTAAGTATTGACTAAGTGTCAGACAGTGGATTCTGTGTTGGGGAGACAAAGGGCACAGCCATGATTCCTGCTCTTGGGGCATCATCCTTCAACAGAAGAGGTGAAGGTCATCCTTTTTTATTTATTTGTTAGTTTATTCATTCACCCACTTATTTAAGATTTATTAAGGGCGTTTCATGTGCCAGAGACTATACAAAGACACTACAAATCCAAAATTAAATGACACTTAGTCACTACCCCACTGAAGCTTGCAGCCCATGGGCAGCATTTGATAAACCAATGCACACAGCACAGAGTATGCCATATATCATAGCTTAAATATGCATGGTTTACAGTAGAAAATCCAAGGAGGGTCATCTACAGCAGAGAGCTTCACTTCAGTTTTCTGGAGATGTTGCTGGAGTTGAGTTTTCAAGAGCACTGTAGTAGATTAAAGATGGTCCCAGAGTGTTTGCTTTCCCCACTCACTGAAACCTAGCCTAACTCTTCTGCCCTTGAATCTAGGGTGGGCTTAGTAACCTTCTTAATTGGCAGAGAGTTCAAGAACCATTTTTCTAGAACTACCAACACTAGGTAAGAAGAATTGCAGCATCTACTTCCTGGCTCTTGGAATCAGGACTATCCTGGAGAGGTGACATGTAGGTGCTCCAGTTGGCAGTCCTGGCTGGGCTTGGCCTTCTAGTCATTCCAACAGACATGTGAAAGAAGTTATTTTGGACCCTCCACACCAGCCCACTGGCTAGCTGAATAACACCAAGTGACCTCTGTTTATACCATGAGGAAAAGAAGAATCACCCAGCCGAGCCCTGCCAAAATTTCTGATCTATAAAATATAATAAGTGTTAGGCTGTGAGATCTGCATAGTGGTGGGACAGACATACCCCTGTGATCATATTCATGCTAATGGGTGCAAGGAGGGTATGTAGTTTGTCCTCCTGGTTATAGGGCATAGCATAGCCTGCTGCTGGTCTCTGAAATTATTTACTCCTCAAGGAAGTTTCTCTTTAGCAAGATAAATCATCAGCCTTCCTCCTCCCACCACACACACCCTTCTGAAATTACTGCTCCCCACTCTACAATTAGGCATTCTTGTGTTCATTGATTCATTCTTTGATTTGTTTAAAATATAATGATTTGATATATATTCATTACACTAGCAACACTTATTCACCACTTGTCAGGCCCTGGGTTCAACACTTATATGAATTATGTCACTTAATCCTCATGACATCCCATGAGGTAGTTAGTACAGCTAGTTCTGCTATGGTACTCCTTTTAAAAATGAGGATTTGTTCAATATAATTGACATATTAGGAAACAATTTAGTCATATGCAAATGTTGCATTTGCTTATGTATAATTTTGTCTACACACACACAACTAAGTGAACACAGAAGATTGCATCCAGCTGAACAGAACTGCATAGGGATACACAAAATACACATATGTACATGCCTTAAACATCTATCAGCTGCCTCAGTTACCATGTACCCAGAGGTGTACCCATTCACATCCAATGTTACCTCTTTCCATCAAATTTTAGATTATCCTCCTTCCAGTACTTCATAATAACTCACAAGCTGCAACTTACCTGATGCCACTTCCACAAGCAAACTTTAGCTCTTGTTCAAGGTAAAGCACCATACTTATTTGCGGTAGTTATGTATTTAACCAGTTAACATGTGTAAAACAGTATGCTATGGACTGAATGTCTGTGCCCCTGCTGCCGACCCATAAATTCATATGTTGAAACTTTAATCCCAAATGTGATGTATTTGGAGATGGGCTTTTGGGAGTTAATGGGGGCTTAGGTCATGAAGGTGGAGCTGTTATGAGGTGATGAGCATTCTTATAAGAAGAGACACAAGAGAGCTTGCTTCTTCTCCCTGTTCTCTGTAATATGAGGACACAACAAGAAGATGGCTTTCTGCAAATCAGGAACCAAATTGGCTGCAACTTAATCTTGGACTTCCCAGCCTCCAGAACTGTGAGAAATAAATGTCTGTTGTTTAACCCCCCCAGTCTATGATATTTTTGTTATACCAGCTCAAACTGACTAAAACACAAATACTACCATTTTTATTAGGTGCCTGTTATTTTATGTGTCACTAACCAAGGTTTTGGGTTTCATACCCTAACTCCATTTAGGAATACATGTGTTACACTGTAGCAAAACTGACTGTAAAATTATCTTTATTTTATAGATGAGGAAATTGGGACTTAGAAAAGGCTGGCTCAAGCTGGTAAGTGTGGGATCAAAGCTCAAATTTCTGGTTGAGAAACTAGAATTGGCCCAGCCCTGCTTCCCCTCACCCCGGCTCTGAACTACTGCACTGTATTGCTTCTCAGTATGTAGGCAGAAAGATAAAGTGAAGAAGGAACGGGGCCCTGAGCCACAAGAAAACTGATTCCTCAATTCCTGAGCATTGAAACTCTGGCTTCCCTCTTACAGTTTCAGCCTCCTTTCCTCCCCAGACCCCTCACCTGGGTGCCCTGGCCCCAATGCCCACCTGGTAGAACACTCCTTTTCTGTGCCTCTGCCCTCTTCCCTGAGGCTCTGAGGCACAACTGCCTCTTACTCTCCTCTGTCTTCTCAGTTGTGGCTCAGGGCCTGGCACCTTACTGGGCCTCCTAAATGTTTCTGGAGCTAGACTAACCAGAACAGGAGGCTTGGCTGCAGTAAGTGGGCAGAAGGAGCCAAGATCCTAGGGCTGGCATGGAGGGAGGCCTAGGAGGGCTACCAGTAGCCTCTACAATACACTCAACAGCAAAGCAAACTGATAAATTCCAGGCACAATTATAGTCCCCCTCCCTAATATCTGATTAGAAACCAAGGAAGACAGAGTGCCCTGCAGGCTGAAGAGGACATCTCTAAAGCTTCCCAAAGGTGGAAGTAAGCTCCTTGCTCCTCCCTGCCCATTTGTTCTTCACCACCTTCCTCTAGTGGGTTGATCAGAACTCTGTTTATGCTTCATGGCTGGCCCAACATTTCCTTGGTCTACAGACCCCACCTCCCCACTGGAAACGTGCAATCTCTCTGTATCTTTAGATCTCCGTGCCCTGTGGTTTCCCGTGCTCCTTCGGTCATTAATCATGTGCATCTTTGTGATGAGGCCTAAGACATTGTCTGGCGGTATTTCTTAACTTCTCATGTACACGCAGGTCCTAACTTGAGAACAAATTGTGTATTGAGGTCAAAGGCAAGTGAGCCATTGGATTCAGAACACATGTTCCCATAGAAGCTGTGCTGCAAATGGAGGGTGGGCTCCTCAGCAGCTCATGAAAGTCTATTTAACCCACCATGTGACTGAACCAGACCACAGCAGAATCCTGGGTGCTGGAGGGGTGGGAGGACATGCAGGAGGGAGGGAAAGGTGGAAAAGAGTTGCTTCTTCCTGAGCATAAGACCAGCAGTCAGGTAAAAACAAAGAAACCTAGAGTTTAATGTTTGTGCCTCCAAATCTCTTTCTGGAACCTTCTCCCATCTGCTACTCCCTCTTTCCTCAGTGTCACACTCCCCTGGCCTCATGCCTGCTCCTGAGACACTCAGCAAAGAGGTTAATAGCAGAAGATTTGGAGTCCAACAGATCTAGGTTTAGTCCCAGTCTCAGGTCCAGTGTGTGTATACAGTGTAATTCTTAGATCTCAGACTAGGAATTAACCTTCAGCCTCAGTTTCCTCATCCAGTGATGGTTTTCCTACCTTGTAGGGGTGAGGTAAGTAATGACATAACTTGCATGGACCTAAATACTTCCCCAGGGGGCTGTCTTAAAAGTTCAGTGAATGCTATTATTAGGTGATGAAGGACTCTGCAAGCAAATCTATAGGCATCCTCTAATGTGGAGTTACTCAAGCTTCTTAAATCTATCAGTTTGGAAAAATTCTCAGGATCTAGTTCTTGAAATACTGCTTTTTCTCAATTTTCTCTTGTCTGTCCATCTGGAACTTCAATTTCACCTATTTCAGATAATTTTACTGTTTGCTGTGTGTTTGCTAAACTTTTCCCCTCTCCTGTGCTGCTTTATTCTGGGTATTTTTTCTTTCTCTTCAAGTCACTATACCTGCCTACTACTGTATATTATCAATGTTTAAAAAAATCTGTTGAATTCTTAATTTCTGTCATTGTACTTTTTAGTTCAAGAAGTTCCATTTGATTATTTCTTATCGATTCCAATTCTCTGGTGAAATTCTTTGTCTTTCTTATTATTTCCTTGAACTGCTGATCATAGTTATTTAAAATTTCATGTCAATTAACTCTAATATCTAGAGCATCTCAGTTCGTTTCTATTTTCTATTTTATCTCTTTCTACCTCCTCCTTTTCCCCATTTTTTGCCATCCCCTGCCATGTCTGGTAATTTGCAAATTGAATGTTGGACATTGTGCATGAAAAACCATAGAGCCTTTGAATGATGTTATCTTCCTTCAGAGAGGATTTAACAGTTGGTAGCGTGTTGGCTGATCACCTTCATCTGATAATAAGCTGGTTACTTATTACAGGTTTTTTTTTCTTACTCCTATGGGTAGCTTTTCCAAGGTCTCAACTGACAGTTTGGGTGTTCACCAGGGGCTTTCTTTCTTGGCACACCATGAACTCCAATTTTTTCTTTTTTTTTTCTGAGACACAGTCTCACTCTGTTGCCCAGGCTGGAGTGCAGTGGTGCAATCACTGCTCACTGCAGACTCAACCGTCTAAGCTCATGTGATCCTCCCACTTCAGCCTCCCAAGTAGCTGGGACCACAGGCACTTGCCATCATGCCTGGCTAATTTTTAAATATTTTTAGAGAGACAGGAGTTTTGCTATATTGCCCAAGCTGGTCTCAAACTTTTGGGCTCAAGCGATCCTCCCACCTCAACATCTCAAAGTGCTGGGATTATAGGTGTGAACCACTGTGCTTGGCTCTGAACTCTAGTTTTTGTCTCTTTAGGACCATAAGACTATTGAAGTTAATGATTAGTTTTTTAATGTGGCTTATTTCTGCTTGGTTTCTGTGATGGTTAATTTTGTCTGGGCTAAGGGATGCCTAGAGACCTGGTAAAACCTTAATTCTGACTACGTACCTGAGTGTGTTTCCAGAAGAGATTGGCATCTGAATCAGTAAACTAAGTAAAGAATATGGCTCTCACCACTCTGTGTGTGGGGAGGGGGGGCACTATGCAATTCGTTGAGGGCCGGAAGAGAACAAAAGGCAGAGGAAGGGCCAATTTGCTCTCTATGTTTGGGCTGTGACATCCATCTTCTCCTACCCTAAGACATCAGTGCTCCTGGTTCTCAGGCCTTTGGACTTGGACCAAGATTTGTATTATGCCATTGTTTCCCAGCCCCATTCCCTTCCAGGTCTCAATACTTCATATTCAGACTGAATTACATCACTGGCTTTCTTGGGTCTCCAGTTTGCAAACAGCAGGTTGTGAGACTTTTTAGACTCCATAATCTCATGAGCCAATTCCTGTAATAAATCTCTCTCTCTCTCTCATACCTTCATGGCTGTTCTCATCCACCTTCCTTTAATGGGTCTATCAGAACTCCATGTATGCTTCATGGCTGGCTCAACACTCCCTCGGCCTACAAGGACCCACCCACTCCCTGCACTGGAATCTTGTAACCTCCCTCTGTCTCTTTAGAACTCAGTGCCCTGTGGCTTCCCATGCTCCTTCAGTAATTAATCATGTGCATCTTTGTGATGAGGCTGAAGACATCATCTAGTACAATATTATGCCTTCTCGTATTGCTATAAAGAAATACCTGAGACTGGGTAATTTATAAAGAAAAGCAGTTTAATTGGCTCACAGTTCTGCAGACTTTACAGGAAGCATGGTTCTGGCATCTGCTCGGCTTCTGGGAGGTCTTGGGAAGCCTGCAATCATGACAGAAGGTGAAGGGGGAGCAGGCATGTCACATGGTGAAAGCAGAAGCAAGTGAGAGACACACTTCTAAATAACCAGATCTCGCGAGAACACATTCACTATCACAAGGACAGCGCTAAGGGGATGGTGCTAAACCATTCATGAGAAATCCACCCTCATGTTTCAGTCACCTCCCACTGGGCCCCATCTCCAACACTGGGGATTACAATTCAATGTGAGATTTGGGCGGGGCAAATATCCAAACTA